>NC_057812.1:119427230-120027230 GCF_018294505.1 Triticum aestivum
GCAACAATAAGTATTTTGTTGTAAGTAGAAACAAAATAAAATAAATAAAGCAACAAAGAAAACAAAAAAAACAAAAAATGTGTTTTCAAATTTGAAAACTAATGGCACTAACAGAAAGTTTATAATTTTTCTAAAACTAAAAGCAAAAAGAATTAAAAAATAAAGCAAAAAACAAAAAAAATGCAGAAAACAAAACAAGAAAAACTGGAAAAAATTTAAATATAGCAACAATAAGTATTTTGTTGTAAGTAGAAACAAAAAAGTGCCACCTACTGGGCACCCACGGCCTGAATACGACTAGAAACCCTACCATGGGCCAGGATTCAGGCCCGCGGGAGGCCCAGTAGGCCCACAGGCACACATTGCACGGTTAGGCCCGAAAGCCTGTTTTAGAGAGGAGCTCGAGAGGAAAGGCGCACCGCACCTTATAAACAGGTGCGGCTCCCTCTCAACTAGCAAGGTGGGACTAAACATTTGGGTGCGGGGCAGCACAAGGCCTTTGGTCCCGGTTGGTGGCACCAACCGTGACCAATGCCCCTCTTTAGTCCCGGTTGGTGCCACCAAACGGGACCAAAGGCCGCCGCTTCCCGCCCTTTGGGCTGCTGAAAATTTGCATTTGGTTCCGGTTGGTGGCACCAACCGGGACTAAAGGTGGCATTAGTCCCGGTTGGTTTCACGAACCGGGACCAATGCTCTTGCTATATATACAACACTTAGCAGTTTTCGACCAAATCCATCCCTTTCTTCTCCGCCCGGCGCCCGCTGCTCTGCCTCGTCGCCGTCGCCGCCGAGCCATCAGGCTGCTCCACCTCGTCGTCGCCGCCGCCTCCGACACCGTCAGGCTGGTCCACCTCATCGTTGTCGCCGCCTCCGACGCCGTCAGGCTGCTCAACTTTGCCGTCGTCGCCGCCCTCGAACGCCACCTCATCGTCGTCCCCGCGCCCCGACGCCGCCCGCCATGCTCCGCCACCCCTCTGTGAGCACCTGCCTCGCGCCCCTGCCTTGCCTCGCTCCCGCGCCCCTGCCCTGCCCTGCCCCGTCGGCGCCATCGCTACCGCCATGCCCCTCTGCCCCGCCAGCGCCACCACTTTTTTTATTAGTTTAATTTTTTTTCATATATATATATAATGTATGTGTATGTATGTGGCTATATATTTTTGTTCATATGTTGCAATATGTTTTTTTTTATTTTTATTAGTTTATTTTTTTGTTCATATGTGATGTATATGTGTATGTGGCTATAATGTATATGTGTATGTGATGTATGTGGCTAGAATTTGCTAAATATATATGTTAAAAATGTTTTTTTGTTCATAGAAAGTTTTTTGTTCATATATAGAAAGTTACAATTTTAGAAAAGTTTTATACATGCAAAAGTTACAATTTTAGAAAAAGAAGGATAGGAAAGAAGAAAATAAGAAGAGGAAAGAAAGAAGAAGAGGAGAGGAAAAGAAGAGGAGAAATAAATAAGAAGAAGAAAAAAGAAGGAAAAGAAGAGGAGAAGAAGAAAGGAATAGTGGAGAGGAAGAGAAAACAGAATATTCTATTTTCTCTTCTTATCCACTATTCCTTTCTTCTTCTCCTCTTTTTTTCTTTTTTTTCTTCGATCTTCTCCTCTAGCTATTCATTTCTTCTTCTCCTCTTTCTTCTTCTTCTTCTTCTTCTTCTTCTTCTTCTTCTTCTTCTTCTTCTTCTTCTTCTTAATTTTTATCGGGAACGAGGGTGTCGAGGATCGCCGAGGGGTCGAGGGTCGGGAACTAGGGTAGAGGGTCGAGGGTCGTTAAGGGGTCAAGGGTCGAGGGTTTCAGGTTCGAGGGTTCTATAGGGTCTAGGGATCGAGGGTCGAGGGTTCCAGGGTCGTCTAGGGTTGAGGGTTCCAGGGTCGTCGAGGGTTCGAGGGGTCTAGGGTCGCCGAGGGGTCGAGGGTCGTCGAACATGAGAGGAAGAAGAGGATAAAAAAAGAAGAGGAATAAGAAAAAAAAGAGGAGAAGAAAGAATAGAGGAGAAGATCTCCTCTATTCTTTCTTCGCCTCTTTTTTTTCTTCTTCTTTCTCTTTTTTTATCGGGAACGAGGGTCGTCGAGGGTCGCCGAGCGGTAGAGGAGAAACCCTAAATAGAAAGTATCATCGGTGTGAGATACATGTACCATCGGTGTCGGACACTACATCCACGTCCCACAAGTGGCGCGGGCTTCGATGCCCACGTCACTTGTGGGACGTGGATGTAGTGTCCGACACCGACGGCCACATGTATCTCACACCCACGATACTTGCTATTTAGGGTTTCCCTTGTAAGTGCATCTAGTGCCACCCCTAGTTGGTTTTGGAGTATTGACGACAAACCTAGTTGAGGGACTAATGTGTTTGTGAGAATTGCAGGATAACACAGGTAGAAGTCCCTCATTGATTTGGTTTTCCTACCAGAGATGACCCCTAAAAATGTATGAAGACATTGAAGTCAAAGGTGGTATATGAAGATATTCACATTGAAGACTATGACAAGAGAATACACCACATGAAGCCTATGGAGCTCGAAGACTTAGATCTTTCGTAGTTCTCTTTCTTCTGTGTTGAGTCATAGAACCATCGTACTGTTAAGTGGGGTCCAAGAGAACCAGTCAGAATGACTGAAGTGATGCTTAAACAAAACCTATGTCTTCGAGTGAAGACTTTGAGAGCGAATCTTGTCCAGAGTCGAGCAAGTCAGCTTTGCTTGAAGCCCAAGTAAAGTTGTCGTGTGAGTTTGAAATCTGACCGTTGGAACACGTGTCAGTTCCTTAGTGACCCAGGGTCATTTCGGACAAATCAGGTCGGGTTGCCAAGTGGCTATAAATAGCCCACCCCCTACAACCATAAACGGTTGGCTGCTCAGATTCAGAGTACGGCTTTTGTCATTTGAGAGCAACCCACCTCGAAGCCTTTGAGAGAGAATTCCTTGCGAGGATAAAGCCCTAACCACCCAGAGCCAAAGAGAATTAGGCATCACTTAAGTCTTCTTGTCTGTGTGATCTGAAGACTTATTACACTTGAGGACTGTGCATCCTCCAGCCGGTTAGGCGTCGCGTTCTGAGCATCCAAGAGACATTGTGGATTGCCGGTGAACGAAGTCTGTGAAGGTTTGGGAGTCTACCTTGAAGACTTACCAGAGTGATTGGGCGAGGTCTGTGTGACCTTAGCTCAAGGGGAATACGGTGAGGACTGGGTGTCCTGAGCTGCGTGTTCAGGACTGGGTGTCCGAGACTGTGTGTCCTAAGGTTTAAATACCTAGCCGCCCTAACCAGACGTACAGTTGTCACAACAACTGGAACTGGTCCAACAAATCATTGTCTTCAGCGAGTCACTGGTTTCATCTTCCCTTCCCTTTACTTACTGTTACTCCTTGTGAAGTCATTGTATGTTTGCACTATCTTTTGTCTTCACTGAGTGACTGCGTGTTTTGTGTGGCTTCACAATATCTTCCTACCTGATCCTTACTACATTGCGGCTATTAGTCATTGTGCTTTCACTCTATTGAATACTTGGCTATGGCTTGCCTAGTGTAGTCTACCTTCCGCTACAGGGTAATAGGTTTATTTCTATTGTTTGTCTTCATAACTTCCACATTTTGAAGACTTTTCATAAAAATCGCCTATTCACCCTCCCTCTAGTCGATATAACGCACTTTCAATTGGTATCAGAGCAAGGTGCTCCCTTGTTCTGTGTGATTCGGTTTAACCACCTGGAGTTTTAGCTATGTCGACTGCAGGGATAATTAAAGTCTCCGCTGCGTGCCCCGTCTTCGATGGAACTGAATATCCCTACTGGAAGAATAAGATGCGCATGCATCTTGAAGCCATTGACGTCGACCTATGGTATGTCGTCAAGAACGGTGTTCCAAAGGCTGGAGAAGGTGTCACTGTTGCTGATGTTAAGAAGTTCGTTCAACTGGACTCTACTGCCAAGAATATCATCTGTGGTCATCTGACCAAAGGACAGTATGGCCGTGTGAGTGCTTTGGAAACATCTAAGCTGGTCTGGGACTGGCTCTCCAAGGTCAATCAAGGCGTCTCAACCCAGAGAGATCAGAGAATCGGTGTCCTTCGCAACCTCTTCAACCGCTTCAAGCGAAATGACAATGAGAATGTCCATCTCACATTTGACCGACTCACTGACATCACAAATGAGCTTCAAGCCCTCGGCGCTACTGAGATCACCAAACATGAAGTCGTCAAGACACTACTGAGATCACTTGATAGTTCGTTTGACACCCTAGCCCTGATGATTCAAGAACGTCCTGATTTCAAGACACTCGATCCGTCTGACATACTTGAGAGGCTCAACACACATGAGTTTCAGCTTTCTGAGAAAAGAGATATCTATGGTCCAAACTATGGGCGAACTCGTGCCTTGAAGGCAAAAGCTGTCTCCTCATCTGAAGAAAAATCTGACAGCAATTCGGATGATCCTGAAGACATTGGAAGGGAACTTGCTATGCTTGTGAAGAAGTTCCAAAAATTCACCAAGAATAAAGGTTTCAGAAAGTCTTCCCGATCAAGCTCAAGGAATGATGAAGTTTCTGCTCACGACTACAAGAACAAAACATGTCACAAGTGCAAGAAACCTGGCCACTTCATCTCTGAGTGTCCACAGTGGGACAATGAGAACAAAAAGAAGAAGAAGAGCAAGGAATATGACTCTGATGACAAGAAGAAGAAGAAATAGTCAAAGTCTTCTTCCAAGTCTTCCTCAAAGTCTTCATCACACAAGAAGAGCTCATCTGGCAAGGCATGTGCGTTCGTTGGCAAGGAAATGGATTCAGAGGAGGAGTCCGCTTCTGAGGAGGCGGAGGTGGAGTCTGAGGAGGAGTCCGATTCAGGCGTCGCAAGTCTGGCTATAGCATACGTTGCCAAGTCCATCTTCAACACTGAAGATAATGACTTCATCACCGACACCGATGCAAATGACAAGGACTACTCCGCTTCTACCTACTGCTTCATGGCACGTGGTGCCAAGGTAAACACACGCACTACTCACTATCAAACATCTAGTGACGATGACTCTGATTGTGGTTCAAAACCCAGCTACAAAACACTTGCTAAAATTGCAACTGAACAACAGAAAGCTATGGAACATATTTAAAAACTGTTAGACAGAAGTGATGATCTGTTAGGTGCTGAAATGACTCGATCTGAATCTTTAATTGAAGACATAAAAAATCTTCACATTAAGTATGAGGAACTTGAAAGTTGTCATGAAACTCTCTCAACAACTCATGAAAAGCTTTCCTATGATTATCTTCAAAGGAAGCAAGATCTTGAGAAATTGAGAGCGGCTCATGAAGATCTTCAAAAGGAAAATGAGTCACTTGGCACCAAACAGATCAGTTCCGCTCAGGAAGGATTTGAACCACCATGTCTTAAATGCATTGAGCGTGATAATGCTACTTCTGTTGCTGAATGTTCTACTGCTACTACTGTTGCAATATCTTCAACTGTTGATGTGGTAACTAACCCCTCTACTGAGGATACCACTGCTATTGCTGATGAGAATGCTAGGTTGAAGACATTGCTTGAAACAAGGATGTACAAAAGTCTTAAAGGGCATCAGACACTATGTGATGTCCTCAAAAAGCAGATTCTGAACCGAAACCCGAGGAAAGAGGGTGTTGGGTTCGTAAGGAAAATGAATGCTGATGGCTCTTACTGGAAACCTGAGCAGTACCCCAAAACCACGTGGGTTGCTGCAAAGGAACCTTCAGTAGATCCATCCAATCTATCTGGCTTCACTTGTGCTAACCCCATTATCATTGATGAATCCCTTGATGCAAACTACAAACTGTTTAAGAATCAGAATGGTGAAGTGTTTGCCAGGTACATTGGTACTAACTGCAGGAATGGACCGCCTATGAAGAAGATCTGGGTTCTGAAAAGGTGTCTGAAGAATCTTCCTGTGAATGTCATCATGACACCTCACGTGAAGAAGACAAACCTCAGACCAAAGGCTTCATACGGTCCAAAGGCTTCATACAGACAGAGGACTCACCTGAGTCGCACTAAGGCAAATGTTTTGCAGGGAAACCATACTCAGGCATATGAATATGAGAGCGGTTCATCAAACCGCCATGTTCATAAGACCAAGAACTACTCTGCTTATTCTTATGAGTACTATTGTCCGCCTGCAAGACTGTTTGCTAGGGCTCCAAAGCCAAAGTTCTCAGATGCTGCACTTAGACTTATTGCTTCTAAGCCACCCTTGAAGATGTGGGTGGCTAAGAAAGCTTAACTCTCTTTTGCAGGGAAAGGTCACCAGCAGAAAACCAAAATCGTTTGATGCTATTGCTGGGGACCTTAAACATCTTGTAGGGTGCAAGATCAAATGCCCGAATGGTCTTACTATGTACTTCGTTCCTGAATCGCTTTCTACTCTCCCTATTAGTCCTAATCTGGATCTAAGCTTTCATAACCCACTGGTTCGTCAAATGTTTTTGCTTCATAATGCTCTTCGTGAAGCCTATCCCCCTAACTGCACTGTAGGGTACGACACCAGCGTCTTCAGAATGGATTATTGATAGTGGGTGTACAAATCACATGACTGGCAAAAGAAGCCTTCTTATGGACTCAACCTTACGTCCATCCGACAAGAGCCACATCACATTTGCTGACACTGGTAAAAGTAAGGTATTGGGTCTAGGTAGAGTTGCAATCTCAAGGGATCAACACATGGATAAAGTCATGCTTGTTGAATCCCTTGGCTTCAGCTTAATGTCTGTCTCAATGCTTTGCGATTTAAACATGATCGTAATATTTGGAAAATATCGTTGCCTTGTTCTAATGGAATCTGACAAGTCTCTAGTATTTGAAGGGTATCGAAAAGATGATTTGTACGTGGTAGATTTCTCAGCAGGACCACAGCTTGCCGTATGTCTTCTAGCAAAAGCTTCAGAATGCTGGCTCTGGCATCGGAAGCTTGGGCATGCTGGCATGAGGAACCTCCACAACCTGGCAAAGAAGAAGCATGTCATAGGCATCGAGGGTGTCAAGTTCAAGAAAGATCACTTATGCGGTGCCTGTGAGGCAGGAAAGATGACGAGGGCCAAACATCCCTCAAAGACAATCATGACCACTACTCGACCCTTCGAACTGCTTCACATGGATCTTTTCGGTCCCACTCATTACTCAACTCTTACTACTACTGCTTGTCTCTATGGCTTTGTCATTGTTGATGATTATTCTAGATATACTTGGGTGCACATAATCCTTTACAAGACTGAAGTGCAGGATGTCTTCAGACGCTTCGCCAATCGAGCAATGAACAACTATGGCGCCAAGATAAAGCATATCAGAAGTGACAATGGCACTGAATTCAAGAACACTAGCCTTGATACATATCTTGATACCTTGGGCATCACACATGAATTCTCAGCCCCGTACACGCCACAGCAGAATGGGGTCGTCGAACACAAGAACAGAACACTCATTGAGATGGCCAGAACGATGCTAGATGAATACGAGACTCCAAGAAAATTCTGGCCTAAAGCCATTGATACTGCATGCCATATAATCAATCATGTTTATCTTCACAAGCTTCTGAACAAGACATCTTATGAGCTCCTTACTGGCAAGAAGCCAAATGTCAGTTACTTCAGAGTATTTGGCGCCAGGTGCTGGATCAAGGACCCACATCACACCTCAAAGTTTGCACCAAAAGCACATAAGGGTTTTATGCTTGGATATGGAAAGGATTCGCACTCCTACAGATTCTTCAATCTCTTTCATTACAAAGTGGTTGAAACAGTGGATGTGCGGTTCGATGAGACCAACAGTTCACAAAGAGAGCAACTGCCAAATGTGCTAGATGAAGTTCCATCCAGTGAATCAATCAAGCTAATGGGAACTGGAGAAATTATACCTTCTGAAGCTCATCCTGAAGAAGAACTTATCATCTCAGCACCTGATCAACATGAAGACAATGCTCAGCCTGAAGACATTCCTTCTAACAACAACAATGATCAGCAAGAGCAAAATCTTCGCCCTGTACATCCTCGCGTTGCCAATGAAGTGCAGATTGAAAGAATAATTGATAGCATCAATGCACCCGGTCCACTCACTCGTTCAAGGGCAACTCAGCTAGCAAATTTCTGTGGGCACTTCGCATTCGTCTCAATAACAGAACCCAAGAAAGTTGAAGAAGCCTTCATGGAACCTGAATGGATTCAAGCTATGCAAGACGAGCTTCAACAGTTTGAGCTGAATAATGTATGGGAACTGGTCAAGCGTCCTGATCCTCGGAAGCACAACATAATAGGCACCAAATGGATATACCGCAACAAGCAAGATGAGTATGGTCAAGTTGTCAGAAACAAAGCTCGTCTCGTTGCTCAAGGATATACTCAAGTGGAAGGCATTGACTTCGATGAAACATTTGCTCCTGTGGCTAGACTTGAAGCCATACACATACTGCTGGCCTATGCAAATCATCACAACATACTTCTTTATCAAATGGATGTGAAGAGCGCCTTCCTCAATGGAAAGATTGAAGAAGAAGTGTATGTTGCACAACCTCCTGGCTTTGAAGATCCAAAACATCCTGACATGGTATACAAGCTCAACAAGGCACTGTATGGCCTCAAACAAGCCCCTCGGGCCTGGTATGACACACTCAAATACTTCCTGAAGAGCAAAGGCTTCATACCTGGTTCTCTCGACCCCACTCTCTTCACGAAGACATATGATGGTGAACTGTTTGTGTGCCAAATATATGTGGATGACATTATCTTTGCCTGCACCAATCAGAAGTACAGTGAAGAGTTTGGATATATGATGCAAGAGCAATATCAAATGTCTATGATGGGAGAGCTGAAGTTCTTTCTCGGTCTTCAAATACGACAGCAACGCAACGGCATCTTCATATCTCAAGAGAAGTATCTCAAAGATTGCCTGAAGAAGTTCGGTATGCAAGACTGCAAAGGCTTCACGACGCCAATGCCAGCCAAGCATCATCTGGGTCCTGACGACAATGGTAAAGATTTTGATCAAAAGGTATACCACTCCATGATTGGTTCTTTACTTTATCTATGTGCATCTAGGCCAGATATTATGCTTAGTGTTTGCATGTGTGCTCGATTTCAAGCTGCACCAAAGGAGTCGCATCACTTAGTTGTGAAGCGAATTCTTCGATATTTGGCTCACACCCCAACTCTAGGATTATGGTATCCAAAGGGATCAGAGTTTGATCCGGTTGGATTCTCGGATGCTGATTATGTTGGTGACAAAGTTGATCGCAAGTCTACATCAGGCACATGTCACTTTCTGGGACGATCACTTGTATGTTGGTCTTCAAAGAAGCAAAACTGTGTATCTCTCTCCACTACTGAATCTGAATACATTGCTGCTGGATCTTGCTGCGCTCAGCTTCTGTGGATGAAGCAAACGCTCAAAGACTATGGCATTCATCTGAAGCAAGTGCCACTCTACTGCGACAACGAAAGCGCCATCAAGATTGCCAACAACCCAGTTCAGCACTCGAAGACAAAGCACATTGAAATTCGTCATCACTTTCTCAGAGATCATGTTGTGAAGGAAGATATTGATATCATACACGTCAACACTGAAGAGCAATTGGCAGATATTTTCACCAAGCCCTTGGATGAGAAGAGATTTTGCAAGTTACGGTGTGAGCTAAATATCCTGGAATCCTCAAATGTCCTGTGATCAGGCACACATCCTAACCCTTATGCATATTGATGACTTAGATGTGCAACACACGAAGTAAAGTATATCTTCAATCAATGAAGACATACATTCTAAGTGTGAATACATTAATGTGGAATTTGACTTCGGAGCGCCACGATAATTGTGCGCAGTGTCTGGGTCTAATACTTCATATACGGTGGGTAACGCCACCACCAAATGTTCTATTTTGAAGTGTTTCACTCATGGCGTTACCTTGCTATGTCTTCACATTTGGTTTGGCTTCAATCTCAACATGTCTTCATGATTATCTTCATTATGTTGATTATATATATATATATACACTAGTGTTCTGTCCTCTACAGCATTCACTTATAGTTATGTCTTCTTTTTGAATCTTTTGAACTAAGTGAATGTGATCGGACCCTAACCTCTCTATGCTATCTATCTCAAACTCTATCTCTCCAAATCATATGCATTCTATTGAAACTGTCGAATGTCTTCTCTGCGTCCTTGTCAGCAGAAGATACAAAGACAAACCTTAAGTCCACCTTCAATGATCATTCCTCCACATGAAACCCGGAGAAGTAGTGACGACCACCCGACAATCCAGGCGTGCATGGGACGTGGAACAAACCCCAAAATTCTGCATGATGGCCACGTGTTCCTCAGATGCGAATCACCAGGGGCACCTGTGTAATAACGCAGTGCCGCCCCTGTACCTATAAATACACACTTCACGGTGGTCATTATCTCTTCTTCCACTCTCGCACGAACCCTAGCGCCACCGCTAGCCCTCGACGACGCCGACGATGAAGCGCTTCGCTGCCGCAACCTCTCCGACGCCGTCTTCATGCCGAGCACGGACCGTCCTCTCCATCATCGCCGTAGGTGTCCTCCATCGCCAAGTTAGGGCACGGAAGATCGAACTGCTCGGCCTCATCTTCCACTCCGTCTAGCAGTTCTTAGTGTGGTAAATAAAACTTCCTTTTTACGGCACCGTTGATCCTATGGCATTTGTCACTTTCTACCACAAGCAGATTCCATTCACACAAGTTAGATCTCTCTCATACTGCATCTCATAACATGCCTAGTATATTCACTTATGCTTCACAAAGTAGTTAGATTCCTCACTTGTACTGATCTTTGGATTCATACAAATCTGGAACCAACTCCTTATCTATGAGTGAATGTCTTCGCACGATGAGGTCAATGTCTTCTAAACTGATTTATATTCAAAATCTTCTAAGAATGCATATGACCTCTTCCCCTTTCCTCGCACCTTAATGCTGTCACAGGTACATGTCCGTGGGAGAATCCCTTGGTTCTCATAGTCTGCATTCATTTGTAGAATTCTTACAACATCATATAAATTCTCCCGAAGCAAGTTCCTGTTTGTCCAGCAAGAGAAAATCTTTGAAGCCTTTGAACGTGTTGAAGCCTTTCAGTTTAAAGTTCATGGCTTCAGAGAAATCAGCAAGGAAGGGTGGCAGAAAGCGTCATGGAGAAACATCTAGAGATCTGCCAGATGACCTCTCAGAACTGTACAAGACAGATCCTGAAGAGGATTACAATCAGTGCAAGACCCGAATCCAATGGATTCGAAGATATTGGGCAGAACAATGGTTCAAATACCGATTTGTAACCCAGGAATATGCTGAGAAAAATGCCATCAAGAGACCGTGGGGAGACATCCTATACAAGAATCTTCAACCCAGGTCCAGAGATAAAGCCATTGAACAAGGCTTCTATTCCTGCATGGTCCGTGGGCCACAGCCTGTTGATGCACACCCATCATCACTACTATGGTGTCGTGACGACATTCTGTTCAAGCGCAACTTCCAGTTTGCCCAGAACTCAGCCAAGCAAAACAAGAAGACATTGGGACTAGACTTCAACCCTGGTCCCTCAGCTCCAAGGGCTGATGGCACACGAGATGCAGAACCCAATGTCGTCGGTCCTTTCTACAACCTTGAAGGCCTCATCACCCATATCTTGGTTCAAGGGACTGCAGTGAATGAGCCTGCAGCTGACGCTGAATCAGATGAAGCGCCGAAGCCAAAGAAGTTGAAGAAGCCTAAAGCTTCAAAGCCTGCCCCTTCACCAAAAATCTCACGGGCGAAGCCACTGGAAACTGCACCTCCTGAAGATAGTGTGCAGTCCGAAGATTTATCACGCATCTCCAAGCCCCAGAAGGTCAAGATGCCTCTGCCACACACCGGCCAAGAGCTAACAGCTGCTGCCATTCTGCGCAATGATGCCATTGATCTGTCAAGTGATGAAGATCTTGCAGTTGATGCTCTTGAGCAACTCATCAAGAGCAAAGAAGAAGCAGAAATCTTCAATGATCTACCTCTCTTTGATGTAACAATCATTGACAACTTCATTGATGAATGGTTTGACACGCCAAACATCAGCTTCGACGATCTCCAACTATCCATTGGCCTCAGTGTCGCCTTCCATGGCGACATTGCTTCAGAGTTAGCTATCGCCCAGCGCATTGTTGAACTGAAGCAGAAGATTGACTTTGAGAAATCTCAGTTCAAGAAGCATATGGCCAAGCTCAGCGTGCAAGACATGAAGAATTTCAAGATTATGATGCACGAGCTCAAGGAAGCCTTTCTAAAGAAACGTGCAGAAGCTCAGGGTTCTCGTGAGCGCATGAAGGTCCTGGCTGATAGGTGTGTGCAAGCCTACAATGAGGCTGAGAAGCGCAAGGCCCTTGGGCGTCCTGGCATCGACCCCAGGATGGCTGCCAAGAAGCAGAAGAAGCCCGCTATGGTTGAACCTGAAGCACCAAGGCAGGAGGCAGATCCCCTTGTCTTCCCAACTAGCATGACTGGCCCGAAGCCAAAGGTCAGGTCAATCGCTTTAGAACTGAAGAAGACCAGGACTGCTGAGGCTGAAGCAAGGAAGAGAAAACATTCTGAAGCCTCTGCTACTGCCCCCGCCAAGAAGAAAAGAATGACCAAGAAGGAATGGGCTGCTCCCACAGAGCCCTTGATTGTTGAACCCATTTCCATGGTTCACCCCGACGCTGATCCACAAGAACGTCAACTGACTGTCCATGAGCCTGATTTCACAGAGGCTCATGAAGCTGAAGACTTTCCAGCAGCTGATCCCATCGCTGCTGAAGACATTGGTCATCATGACCATGTTGAAGATGATGCAGCCCTTCCTTAGCTAGAACACCAACAGGTATCATCGCCTGTGCTAACGCACAACAAACTCATCAGCATTGGTCGTCCACTGACGCCAATTGCACAGGATGCTTCATGGGCAGATCGCCCACAAGAGAATGAAGACCTTGAGGCCCAGCCAACAGCAACTCCACAGGCGTCACCCGCATTGCGCAGGCTTCGCAAAGGTCCAAGGCCTCAAGTCTCTGCTGAAGACAATCCGGCTGCATCAGCCGCGGAAGAAGAAGTCCCACAAGTTGCCACTCCCCTGTCCCATCAAGAAGTAGTTCTCGAGGAGAACGTGATCGTGACCGATCCTCCTGCTCGTCAAGTGGAGGTTGAACATCTTGAGGCTGCCACCAACAACACCACTGAAGCCACTGACGCTGTCATGGCTGAAGCTAATGTGGATCCCTCACCAACAAAAGCACCAGAAGTCAGCGAAGCCACTGATCCCGCCACTTCTGTTCGCTAATGTGGAGCCGGTCCTCAGTTCGACTATCATGTTGAGCACAGGCCTCAGGTACAGAAGCCAATCCCAAGATTGCCCAGGTTCCCAGGTCCTGCATCAGCACCTGGCTCCTTCAATATCAATGGCTTCAGAGCAGACAACACATTCTTCAACAGCTCCACGAACCCCTACTCCAGGGAAAGAATATCATCTGATCAGTTCTGGAGTTATCCGCAGCGAAGCTATTACTCATGCGTTCTTTACAACCAAGGTTGCATCTTCCCACACAAGCGCCTTGACATTGAAGCAATAGCTAGTCTGCCCTGTCAGGAAGAGGCTCTGGATTGCTTCAAAGAGGTTGGACTGCTACCGTTCGTCACTGACCAAGAGCATTGGAATGAAGAGTTGCTGCTCCAATTCTATGCCACACTTCACATCCGCGGGTATAGCAGAGATCCGAAGACTTGGGTCCTGGAGTGGATGATAGGAAACGTTCATCACAAAGCCAAAGCCTTTGACATCATTGAGCTCACTAGTTTGCCCACTCCTGGCGATCTCTACGAGCATGGCTATCAGCTTCATAGTGAAGCTATTGAGAGCATCTTTCAGAAGACTGAACCTAATATGAGTCAGATGCTCAGTATGATGAAGCCATTGCCCCAAGATGTTGCTTATCCCACGGAGTTCTTCGTTAAAGACCTTGAGTATCTGCCAAGAACCATTTATCACATCATAAGGCGAACTCTCTGGACAATCAAAGGACATTCTCCCCATGCCAAGCTGGAAGGTGCAATGAAGACTTTGGTCTTCTACATTCTTCATGAAAAATGCTTCAATACACAGGATTTATTCCTTCGCCAACTTGCTGCATCTGGCTCTGATCTGTTTGGTTTGAAGTTCTATGCCCTTGGGTGATGCGGCTGATCAAACTTCACTCCGCTATCTCATATCAGCCCTCGGCCCGCAACCATCGGATCTTTTTTCCTGATGTGGATATGTCTATTGAAGCCATCTATCCTGAGCCTGCCAAGGAACCTCTCAGTCTTCAGAATGCAGAGCATCAAAGTTTCACTCAGAACATTGAAGGCGTGGAAGCCGTAACTCGTGTGTATCCTTTGGCTGGCACTACACGTGCACCGCATCCTGCTCTCACTGAAGCCACTGACAGTACAACTGCTCCACGACCCAAGAAGCGCACTCGTGTTCTCAACGACCGAGAGCTTCTTGTGGCTCTTCATCAGAAACAGGATAGGCATCATGACTGGCTGAAGCGTCAGATGCAAAGCCTCTTGGTGGATGTTAATCGCATTCGCAATCTTGCCATCAAGAATGCTTTTGTTGCCCATGAAACCTCTCGCCGCACATGGAAAGGGCTAACGCTGATGTGTTCTGAAGATGATCTTCAAGACGATGGCTTCACTGAGCAATTCAAGTTTGACTCCACACCTCCTCGAAGGGCAGTGCTGCGACGAACTCCATCCCTTGAAGACTCTAAGTTCTCTTCCTCTGCTGCAACTATGAATGCCAGAGTGATTGAGGATGAAGATGATGCTACTTCACCGGCAGCTCCTTCAGCACGCTTCGACTCTGCTCCAAGCTCTTCAGCACCGCCAAACACCACCAACGACCCTGCTGCTTCACCTACTCCTCATGGGAATGAGTAGATGCTCTATGTCTTCAAACCTTTTTGGTCCTTACTGACAAAAGGGGGAGAAGCATATGAGGTTGATAGTCTTCAAGTGGGTCCATATGGGCGGGTGCTTTATATTTTGCTTCGTGCTTACAACTCTCGTTTTGCTACATTTGGTTCTTTGAGTTGTAACACTTAAACTCGATGGTCGTCTGCTACTTATCTGCCACCTTGTGTTGTGACGATAAATTCCGCACTTAGATCATTCTGCAGACGTCCATTTTCCATTATGCATGTCATTATCTTCATATACTTTCACATGCATAGTGGATTGTCATCATAAGTTGAAGTGGATCTCCACAAGTACAACCTGCCATGTGCATTTGCATTCCAAAAGCAAATTACTTATATGCACATCTTCAGGGGGAGCCCTTGCAACTTATGAAGACAATTCCTTATCCTTTACAATTTCACAGATTATATTCTCTGTTGAAAACTTCAACTAGTTTGTCATCAATCACCAAAAAGGGGGAGATTGTAAGTGCATCTAGTGCCACCCCTAGTTGGTTTTGGAGTATTGACGACAAACCTAGTTGAGGGACTAATGTGTTTGTGAGAATTGCAGGATAACACAGGTAGAAGTCCCTCATTGATTCGGTTTTCCTACCAGATATGATCCCTAAAAATGTATGAAGACATTGAAGTCAAAGGTGGTATATGAAGATATTCACATTGAAGACTATGACAAGAGAATACACCACATGAAGCCTATGGAGCTCGAAGACTTAGATCTTTCGTAGTTCTCTTTCTTCTGTGTTGAGTCATAGGAACCACCGTACTGTTAAGTGGGGTCCAAGAGAACCAGTCAGAATGACTGAAGTGATGCTTAAACAAAACCTATGTCTTCGAGTGAAGACTTTGAGAGTGAATCTTGTCCAGAGTCGGGCAAGTCAGCCTTGCTTGAAGCCCAAGTAAAGTTGCCGTGTGAATTTGAAATCTGACCATTGGAACATGTGTCAGTTCCTTAGTGACCCAGGGTCATTTCAGACAAATCAGGTCGGGTTGCCAAGTGGCTATAAATAGCCCACCCCCTACAACCATAAACGGTTGGCTGCTCAGATTCAGAGTACGGCTTTTGTCGTTTGAGAGCAACCCACCTCGAAGCCTTTGAGAGAGAATTCCTTGCGAGGATAAAGCCCTAACCACCCAGAGCCAAAGAGAATTAGGCATCACTTAAGTCTTCTTGTCTGTGTGATCTGAAGACTTATTACACTTGAGGACTGTGCATCCTCCAGCCGGTTAGGCGTCGCGTTCTGAGCATCCAAGAGACATTGTGGATTGCCGGTGAACGAAGTCTGTGAAGGTTTGGGAGTCTACCTTGAAGACTTACCAGAGTGATTGGGCGAGGTCTGTGTGACCTTAGCTCAAGGGGAATACGGTGAGGACTGGGTGTCCTGAGCTGCGTGTTCAGGACGGGGTGTTCGAGACTGTGTGTCCTAAGGTTTAAATACCTAGCCGCCCTAACCAGACGTACAGTTGTCACAACAACTGGAACTGGTCCAACAAATAATTGTCTTCAGCGAGTCACTGGTTTCATCTTCCCTTCCCTTTACTTACTGTTACTCCTTGTGAGGTCATTGTATGTTCGCACTATCTTTTGTCTTCACTGAGTGACTGTGTGTTCTGTGTGGCTTCACAATATCTTCCTACCTGATCCTTACTACATTGCGGCTATTAGTCATTGTGCTTTCACTCTATTGAATACTTGACTATGGCTTGCCTAGTGTAGTCTACCTTCCGCTGCAGGGTAATAGGTTTATTTCTATGTTTGTCTTCATAACTTCCACGTTTTGAAGACTTTCATAAAAATCGCCTATTCACCCCCCTCTAGTCGATATAACACACTTTCACCTCTACCTTCTCCTCTTTTTTTTCTTCTTCTTCTCTTCTTCTCTTTTTTTTCTTCTTCTTCCTCTTTATTTTATCGGGAACGAGGGTCGTCGAGGGTCGCCGAGCGGTAGAGGAGAAACCCTAAATAGAAAGTATCGTCGGTGTGAGATACATGTACCGTCGGTGTCGGACACTGCATCCACGTCCCACAAGTGGTGCGGGCTTCGACGCCCACGTCACTTATGGGACGTGGATGTAGTGTCCGACACCGACAGCCACATGTATCTCACACCCACGATACTTGCTATTTAGGGTTTCCTCTACCGCTCAGTGACCCTCGACGACCCTCGTTCCCGATAAAAAAAGAGGAAGAAGAAGAAAAAAAGAGGAGAAGAAAGAATAGAGGAAGTCTTACTCCTCTATTCTTTCTTCTCTTTTCTTCTTCCTCTTCTTTTTTTATCCTTGAAGCGTTGCCGAGGCCACCCCAAACCCTAGAGAAGCAGCGTCGAGGCCACCCCAAACCCTAGAGAAGCAGCGTCGAGGCCACTAATTAATATTAGTTATACGTTTGCCACTAATATATCCATCTGTCATGTTTGAATAATAATTGCCATGTTGTCAATATTTGTAGAAACTATGGACATCGCCCGAGACGAAGTACAAGAAGAGTTGTTGGGGGACATAATCGCACGAGGAAGTGATGTCGTCTGCTCGTTGTTTCTCAACGACACCGATGGTCTGGAAGCAGCTGGCTATGATTATGATGGCTCCGCTGACCTAATGCCGGTGCAAGAAGGAGACCGTGAGGACGGCTCCGGTGACCCAATGCTGGTGCAAGAAGGAGACCGTGATGACGTCTCCGGTGACCGAACCGAGTCCGGCCAGGTATATATATTAGTTAAGCTTCTGCTGGCTAGCTAATTGATGCATTCATTATTTTGGTATGTACACATATTAATTAAGTCTTTGTTCTTTTTTCTAGCCCTCCGGATCGAGCACAGCTTCGGTAAAGAGACGAGGCCCGAAGAAAAAGTTGAGCTCGGATGAAAAGTTTGAGATCATAGCAATCGCGCCCGACGGCCAACTGATTGAACCCCTCCGAACAAAGAGTGCATTTGTTGCTCAGTGCGGGGTTTTGGTTAGGGACAAGATCCCGATCAGCATCCAGCAATGGTTTAAGCCGGCTACAGAAGACCCTGAGGTGTCTTATGTCAATGATATGCAGAAAAATGATCTTTGGACTGAGCTGAAGTCAAATTTCACCCTACCGCCAGAGGATAATCCAGAGAAGCCAGTTAAAGAGCAATTAATCAAGTCTTTTGCTCTTAAGAGGATGGCAGAACTATTCAGGAGGTGGAAGAAAGAGCTGAATAAGTTTGTCGAAAATAATGAGACACCAGAATTCAAGGGCAGATATGAGAAGATCAGAGATCACTGGCCCGCATTTGTGGCCCACAAGACATCGGAAAAGAGTAAGAAGATGTCGGCGACAAACAAGCAGAATGCTGCGAAGAAGAAGCATCACCATCGCACGGGGTCAGGTGGCTACCTCGTAGCCCGGCCTAAGTGGGCCAAGACTGAGAATGATCTGGTTGATAAAGGGATCAAACCAGAGACAATTAACTGTCCAGACCGTTGTCGGACTTGGTTCTTAGGGGCTGGCGGAACCTTGGACCCTGTAACAGGGAAGTGCATTTGGACGAACGATCAAATGGACATACCAGACAGGAAGCTTCAGCACTATATCGAAGCAGCGCAGCAAGGGACGTTCTTTCCAGACAGAGAGAACGACAAGCTCACAATGGCCCTCGGGAATCCTGAGCACCCTGGACGGACAAGAGGCACGCCAGGCTCCATTCTGTGGAAGGTTGGGTTTCTGGATGCAGGCGGTTACAAATCCCATGAGAGGAGGAAAAAACTGCAGCAGACCCAAATGCAAACGCTGCAAGCAAGGGTACAAGCGATAGAGGAACGAGAAGCAAATCGCAGCAAACGTACTGCCGAAGCTTCCCCCGAAGCTACCCCGCCATCTCAGCGGAGAAGCAGCGTGGCTTCCACCGAGCTGCTTCAGCCGGAGCATGCCTTGACGGCTCCTGCCAGCTATCCCGTGGATGCTATCACGGAGTCTCAAAATTGCCACCTTATGACGCAATGGATGAATTTGAAGGTCAAAGCGGCTGTTGGCTCTGTTTATCCTACTGAACCCGGCGCAACTTTTCACTGCTGGCCGATTCCAGAAGGATATGCTAGGGTGATGGTGGATGAAATAACGGAGGGATTTGAGGTCATCCAGCTTGACCACCCTACCGGTGAAGGGGAGACTAGGCTGGGGTCTGCTCTGAAGACTCCATGCCTATGGTGGAAGGAGCTCATCAATCTTCCGAACTGGACGCCTCCGCCTCCTCCTTCTCCTCCGGCAAGTCAGGGCACTCCGCCTCCTCCACCGCCTCCTCCTCCGGCGAGTCAGGGCACTCTGCCTCCTCCACCGCCTCCTCCTCTGGCGAGTCAGGGCACTCCGCCTCCTCCACCGCCTCCTCCTCCGGCGAGTGACGATCAGGGCACTCGACCGGCTCCTTCTCCAGCGCGTGGCGGCACTCCACCTCCTTCTCCGCCTGCGGCGACGCGCCCGAGCAGCCAGCCTCCTCCTTCTCTGCCTTGTCAGCAAGGGCAAAAGAGACCTGCCGCCGCTCCGGCTGCTCCAGTGTGTCGTAGTCCTTCTCCTCTGCCTCGTAAGCAAGTAAAGAAGACAACCACTCCGTCTGCTCGGCCGACGTCTAGCAGTACAGCCAGAGGCGGGAGGACATACAGATTCGGTCCTTCTCTGAAGACTCCAGAGAAGTTACCATACGAGAGGACCCCGGAGGAGAACGCCGAGATCGCGCGAACCGAAGTGGATGACTGGTTTCAAGGGTTGAAAGCAAAGAGACATCCACCTCCGGAGGAGAAGGTAGATCCGGTGAAAGTGAAGCGCACTCTGGCTGCCCTGACAAAACCACCCAAGTCTCCGCCGAAAGGAAACTATGAGCGCATTATTGGAAAGGAATTTGCCAAAGCGGAGCGGTCGGGAAGTACTGTCAGTGATCAAAGGCTGAAAGAACGACCAGCTGGGAAACAAATTGCCCAGCTCGGCGAACAAGCGAAGCAATCGTGCCCCCCGCTCAAGGTGCCTAGCGACAACGTCACTAATGATCCGAGGATGGTGCCCGGTTATAGCAATCTTGTCGATTACCTGCCCGACGATGTACATTATGAACCCATGGAGGTGCAGATACAAAGATACGAGTACAGGAAGCCTCTCGTCAAAGATGAAAGATCTCTATCAACGATGATGCGAAGATTGCATGATTGGTACTTGAAAATCTGCAGAGACTCTGGGGGGAGGAGTACTTTGTATGTGAAAGTTAAAAAGGAGCATGACCTCGTTGGAATTGAACTGTTGCCTGTTCCATTTGAGGAGTTCTTTCAGTTTTTCAATCAATTGGCCCTCGATAAAACAACAGTCACCTGCTACTGTCTGTAAGTAGTACTACTTCTGTCATTAAGTCTCTATATAGCTCAGCTCTTTCATTGCATGTATTTATAATCATCCTCACTATATTATGCAGATTGAAGATTGCCGAATTGAAGAAAAGACAAGTCGGTGATATTGGATTCATTAACACATATCTCATAGATGCAACTCAGGTTAAATTTCATGCGCAGATACCGAGGCCAACTTGCTACGATCGTTGGTAATAAATGAAAACAAAGATATAATACTCTTTCCTTACAACTTCAAGTGAGTGTTACTGTCTTGTGCATATTCGGTTTCCCTTATATATATATTAGTCAAGGTTATAGTAATGTAATTGATGAGTTATGCATGTGTGTGCAGTTACCACTATATTCTCCTAGAGATTAAGCTTGAGCAGGGACTAGTAACTGTCTTAGACTCAAAACGAAAAGATCCCCAGGACTATGCGGACATGACTCAAATGCTCGAGAAGTAAGTTAAATCGATCATTATCCACCATATCAGCAACTTTGTTCATTTTCTGATATATCAAGTAATTGTTCTCTTTGTCTGGCAGGGTTTGGAAAAAATTCTCCAAAAAAGCTCCAGGACTCCCGAAGAAGCTGCAATTTAGACACCCGAAAGTAAGTACTATAGTAGCATGTTCCGCGCATCTCCTATTGATTTGGCATTCTTGCTTATCAGTTTGATTGACCTCTATTTCTTGTAAAGTGGTTGTGGCAGGAAAAAGGGAATGATTTCTGTGGATACTACGTTTGTGAGTCCATCCGCCACACGACCTGTGAGCAGGGCTACACTGACGAACAATATGAAGTACGTAAATAACAACATTCACAATTTTATTTTATTACCATCATTTGTGTTGAGTTTCATTCATTCATATATATATGTATTGACCCCCTTCTTCAAATTAGATGTTTCAGAAGCGGGATGAACTCCTAGCACCAGTTCGCATGCGAGCAATTCAAGAGGAATTGGCGGCATTCTTTCTTGACCACGTGATCGCTGAAGACGGAGAATACTATGTGGACCATGAGTCCGTATGATTATATTTGTAAGAGATAATTATTGTATATATGTAGCCGGTAGTGTCGGATAGATATACGAGAACTTGTTGTTCGACCAATCTCTCGGAGAAGGAGAGGTGGTCGATATCACTTCTCTCTGTATGCATATATGTTCATGACGATCTTCTGTTTCCTTCCTTTGCTTACTAGCTAGCTAGCGTGTCTAGTCCTCTCTATACGTATGTATAGTACGTAGCGTCGACCAAGCACGAACATAAGAGAGGACACTTCTCTCTATTAATTATAGCTAGCTAACACAATATATGAAACACCTAAATTAACCCCCCAAAACCCCCAAAACCCCTTTCAATAAAAACAAAAACCCCAGCCACAGAAATGCTGACGCGTGGATGCCTATTGGTCCCGGTTGGTGCCACCAACCGGGACCAAATAGTCTCCTACCTGGGCTCCGCGCACAGGCCACGTGGAGGCCCATCAATCCCGGTTCTGGATTAAACCGGGACTAAAGGGGCAGGACATTAGTACCGACCCTTTAGTCCCGGTTCAGGAACCGAGACAAAAGGCCCTTACGAACCGGGACAACAGGCCCTTTTTCTACCAGTGTACATAGAACATTGCTACACGTACAACACTCCTTGTACAATTTTTGTACAACAATTCAGCTTAGCCCTCCATTGCAAACAGTCGTACATGAAGGAGCTTTAAATAACTTAGGCTGGTCACAATGGGGAGGAACTTTGCTTATGTGTCACATATTTAATGAAGAGAGAAGTGCTTATGGTAACTAGCTAAGTTACCGGAACATCACACACTCCAAGAAACAATGAGTATATAACCTAATAAATACATTGTTGCATGACACTACATAGATGTTCCTACCCACTGTGGAGGTAGTAACATAGTCTAGGGAAGTGTGTAAGTTACTAGACTATGTTCTTGCCCATTGTGACCAGCCTTAGTACGTGGTTGTGAAAATCCGCTAAGCATTCACTCCTAAATGTCTCCCAGTCCCATGCTCTCGAGGTAGCATCGATTTCTTCTTGCATTGTCGTGTGCTAGCAGTAGGTGTTCGAGAGAAAGCTGACCTCCCACACTCTTGGAAAAACATACACACTATCGGGCCTGCTTGGTAGTATATATATGCAATGATCGCTAACAATGTACTCCCTCTGTAAACTAATATAAGAGTGTTTAGAACATTAAAATAGTGATCTAAACGCTCTTATATTAGTTTACGGAGGGAGTACCTTGTGATTACTAGGATTTGACTTTTATGAGATAGTTTTGCACGGAGGATCTTCAGATCTTGCTACCTTTAATTTGACTTTTGGTCAGCTTGTGGACGAGCCAATCTCTCTCCCTCCCCCCCCTCTCTCTCTGTCAGAGTAATATTTAATTAATTTAACCAGCATTGTGGTTGTGCAGTTGCACGAGCAGAATCTTTAACTGCATTTAATGATTTAGAAAAATGAGAATGTAAAACCCAACCCAAACCATCTATTTCACCAAACCACAATGCTGGTTAGATGGTTTGGGTTGGGTTTGACAACCACAATGCTGGTTAAATTAATATATATGTGAACTTCTCATCTATTTCACCAAACCCAACCCAAACCATTTATCCACTTCTACAAATAAGCATGTAAAACAAATCATCGATTTAGTCTGGATAAACATGATGCAAAAACACTCTACCACAAAAAATATATTAATCATAACATATTTCACCACGTGAAAATGAGAATGTAAAACCCAACCCAAACCATCTATTTCACCACGTGCAGATGCAAAGAGAATGTGTGCATAATATATATGTGTAAAATTTATTGCAACACACTTAATTGAAATTTGGCTGTACAAACATGTAAACAACAAACCATAACATATTTGTTCTTACATCTTTACTTTAACTAACTAAAAATATAGAGAAGAGTCATAATTTAGAAAAATGAGAGGAAAAGACAAAATCCGCTACCTTAAATTATAGACATATCTTGTATGTACTTTTAAATGTTGCAAAAACCATGTGTGTGGGCCAAATGCTACTTCTCTCTTGAATCCAGCTAAAAATCTTATGATTGGTTCATCTATGCTTCAATTAAAGAGCATAAAGTATTGGATTGGTACAGTATATAGGTATTTAACAAAAATAATTGCAAACATATTTAATGATTTCGCATAAGCGGGGTGGGAATCATATGTTTAAATCCTACACTGGTAAATTAGGATTAATGATAAATTTCATCCATTGAGTATTAACGATAAATCTCTCTCTCTCTCTCTCTACATACACACACATGTAGCCTTTAATTAACTACCACGATGGCTGAGCAGTTGCATGGGCATCATCTTCAATTGCATAACCACATGTTTTGATGTCATCTATTTAATCCAACCAAACCAAACCATGTATGAACTTCTAACAAATAAACTAGCAGTACACATCAAATCAACAACTTAGGAAACAACAAAGGCTGCATAGACATGATGCGGAAACACTCTACCACAAAAAATCATGCATACAGAAGGTCCGAAGAATCTTTCATAATAAGAAAGGTTGTAAACTGGCCAACTGAAATGAGCTTTTGATGCAAAGAAAAGGCGTGTAAAATTTCTTGTAGCCTAAATTAAATGTTGGTTGTATAAACTGAAGGAAATATGCCCTAGAGGCAATAATGAAGTTATTATTTATTTCCTTATATCATGATAAATGTTTATTATTCATGCTAGAATTGTATTAACCGGAAACATAATACATGTGTGAATATATAGACAAACAGTATGTCACTAGTATGCCTCTACTTCACTAGCTCGTTGAATCAAAGATGGTTAAGTTTCCTAGCCATAGACATGAATTGTCATTTGATTAACGGGATCACATCATTGGAGAATGATGTGATTGACTTGACCCATTCCGTTAGCATAGCACTTGATCGTTTAGTTTGTTGCTATTGCTTTCTTCATGACTTATACATATTCCTATGACTATGAGATTACGCAACTCCCGTTTACCGGAGGAACACTGTGTGTGCTACCAAACGTCACAACGTAACTGGGTGATTATAAAGGTGCTCTATAGGTGTCTCCGAAGGTACTTGTTGGGTTGGCGTATTTCAAGATTAGGATTTGTCACTCCGATTATCGGAGAGGTATCTCTGGGCCCTCTCGGTAATGCACATCACTTAAGCCTTGCAAGCATTGCAACTAATGAGTTAGTTGCGAGATGATGTATTACAGAACGAGTAAAGAGACTTGCCGGTAACGAGATTGAACTAGGTATTGAGATACCGACGATCGAATCTCGGGCAAGTAACATACCGATGACAAAAGGGAACAACGTATGTTGTTATACGGTCTGACTGATAAAGATCTTCGTAGAATATGTGGGAGCCAATATGAGCATCCAGGTTCCGCTATTGGTTATTGACCGGAGACGTGTCTCGGTCATGTCTACATAGTTCTCGAACCCGTAGGGTCCGCACGCTTAAAGTTTCGATCACAGTTATATTATGAGTTTATGAGTTTTGATGTACCGAAGGAGTTCGGAGTCCCGGATGAGATCGCGGACATGACAAGGAGTCTCGAAATGATCAAGACGTAAAGATCGATATATTGGATGACTATATTCGGACATCGGAAAGGTTCCGAGTGATTCGGGTATTTTTTGGAGTACCGGAGAGTTACGGGAATACGTATTGGGCCATACGGGAAAGAAGGAAAAGGGCCTCAAGGGTGGCCGCACCCCTCCCCTTGGTTTGGTCCGAATTGGACTAGGGAAGGGGGGGCTCCCCCTTCCTTCCTTCTCCTTTTCCCTTCCTCTTTTCCTATTCCATATGGGAGGTGGAATGCTACTAGGACTAGGGAGTCCTAGTAGGACTCCACACTTGGCGCGCCCCCTCCTAGGGCTGGCCTCCTCCTCCCTTGCTCCTTTATATACGGGGGCAGGGGCACCCCAGAGACACAACAATTGATCTGTTTGATCTCTTAGCCGTGTGCGGTGCCCCCCTCCACCATAGTCCTCGATAATATTGTAGCGGTGCTTAGGCGAAGCCCTGCGTCGGTAGAACATCAACATCGTCACCACGCCGTCGTGCTGACGAAACTCTCCCTCAACACTCGGCTGGATCGGAGTTCGAGGGACGTTATCGGGCTGAATGTGTGCTGAACTCGGAGGTGTTGTGCATTCGGTACTTGATCGGTCGGATCGTGAAGATGTACGACTACATCAACCGCGTTGTGATAACGCTTCCGCTTTCGGTCTACGAGGGTACGTGGACAACACTCTCCCCTCTCATTGTTATGCATCACCATGATCTTGAATGTGCGTAGGAATTTTTTAAAATTACTACGTTCCCCAACATAAACATGTTAACAATAAGTCATAATGTATTTATTATACTTTAGCTAATTAAAAATATATTGACAAATGCATAATTTAGAAATGAGAGGAAAAGAGAAAAGCCATTGCCTTAAATTTATAGACATATTTTTGTAGGTACTTTCAAATGTTATAGAAAAACATGTATGTGGGCTAAATGTCACTTCTCTCTTGAAACCACCCGAAAATTTAAGATTGGTTCATCTATCTTTCAAAATTAAAGGGCATCAAGTATTGGATCGATGCAGTCTACAAGTATTTAACTAAAAAAAGGTCACACACATATTTCAGGATTTTGGATAAGCGAGATGGGAGCCATATCTATACTTACTACTAGTAGAGTGCCCGTGCGTTGCCACGGACTCTTGAAATAGTTTGCAAGATTTACATGTTAAATTTCACACATACAAACAATATAACACAAACACAATTATTGAATAATTGAAGTCCAATTTTGCAATGTAAATTGATAACAAAAAGAAAGATTAACGACATGTACATGTAACAAACTGAGCGATGTTCGACCTTAACATCTATTACAAAACTATCAATATCTAGATGATGCGTTTAAAAAATTCTTTCACAATATCAGGAAAGTTGCCTTTAGCTTCATTCCCACGATGTTTTAACAAGTATAATAAAAATTGTTTCCTCAACTCATACCCATCTTGCACAAACATTATATGTAGTTGGTATGAAAATTTCACGCCGAAGGTCTTAAAACATGTAACGGATAATAGTCACCCCGCACATCGGCTTACCAATTCTTTACCGTTCCACCAGAGCATAAAATTAAAAACAAAATAGCTAGACACATTCCTGCAATTTTTTAAATTGATAATATAAAGAATATGGTGATAACAAAAATAAATGTTTTTATTATGAATTCATTACCCATCTATACTCGTTGAAATACCAAACGGAAATAAATGTTGCATTTAGATATACCAGAATTTCAACCAGGCAGCTTTATTTCGAGTGCTTCTTTGAAATCTCTTGCAGAACTTTTTAATTTCAGTGCATGCCTTAAATTTTTATCCTCTAACGATCATGATGTTTGAATAGGTTCCATAATATATAGACGACGTACCTCTTTGTCGATGACGTATAAAATGTATCGGCCGATGGATGCATAGGGAAAATAAATCTACAAGTGGAGCTATTAGAAACAACAATAAACCATGATAACAATAGACAAAATACTTTACTTATCATGTTGCACGATGAGATGTCGTTGTCTATCCCAGGCCAGCTATCAAATAATGTTGCCAACGTTTGGATAGTTTCCTTGTCGCAAAACTTCTAACCTCGTGTTGACTCTAGCATAATGGACCTTGTGTCCCCCTCGCAACCGATTCTCTCACCGCAACCACCCCTCTCACTCATTCTCTCTGCCACGGCGTTGCTGCCACCATATCTCCCGATCGTGGCATGTCGCTGCCACCTTCCCATCCACGCTCACCATCCCCTCCCCTCCATCAATCGCTATGTCGCCCATCCCCTCCCCGGTTATATGTTTTGGTTAGATCTGATGAGCTGCGGTGAGCACATATATGTCACGGTGAGTAGCCGGATTCAGCGACGACATCAATATGGCCATCCCATGGCGATTTCTGGTGCCATGGGCTTCATACTATACGATTTCTACCTCGGGCAATCTGTGTCATCGACCTGGCCCTCCCAGGTCGATTTTCGGTGCCGAGGGTGATCTTCGGGTAAATTGGTGTCTTGTGCAACCACGTTCTTGGCTCCTTGCCCCCGCTAGACGTTAACTGGATGGTCTTCCCCTGAGTCCATCGCAAGTTAATTGCCCATCCGTTGCTACAGAGCATACATATTTTTGTAGTTTAATATAAACCTTTAGGACACTCGTGCAAATAGGGTGGTGTTATCGATAATTCTTTGACCATTAAATAACTCTTCATCTTCTTTTCTTTTTCTTATTTCATCCACTATTTTCGTCTCTCCACCATCTATCCAAACTTGCCACCTCTGGCAGTTGTGCATGATGCAGTCAGCTCAAATTTCCTCTTACACCCCAATCACACACACATCAAAATTCAAACCCATCGGTCTGTGGTAGTGAACCCCTGGAGATAGCTAGACCTTCAACTTGTTATAGCTCATGTTGACTGATAATCACATATAAGTGCCTCACCTTGATACTTGATACCACAATAGTTATGGTAGAAACTGGTTGTGCCATCCTAAACGGGTCAAGACAATACAACTGAAAAGAATTTCACACATGACATCTGCATAACAAGATGTCCATACATCCATCCATTTCATCGATCAAAAGTAGTTTTGTAATCACTCATTTCATTTGTCAAGATAGGAGAACATATACCTACAAGCATGCACAACAATTTCATTGATACAAAAAGATTCCTAATCCTATATAGGTACATTATTCCCTGGGTGTTCATCACATTTCATTTCTCAGGACAAACCACTTGATAAAGTCTGAAACCAAATACCTTCCCGAGGAACAAGACAGATAGTAGAATAGGGAAGATGGACTCCATGGCCTCGATCGGGTGCGTTAAGGAGACCAAACTCACGCTGGTGATGACATTGCCCATCAGGTGTATTAAGGGCAAAGGCAGGATCTTTCTGTATTGCACAAAAGTGTAATTCATTCATTACAAATTTGCATTACTTTAGAATGTCACATGAATCATGAATGTGTTACCGAAAAGGAAATATTTAAATCCCAACACTATCAGGTAAATTTTAAAAAGGGACAATTTTTCAGTCACTCATGTGAGGCCTTATCCCATTGTAGAAGCTAAAGCTTGTTTGAAAAAGGTAACCATGGACAAATATATGTAAGAAACAAAATTCATGCCAAGTTATTAAGATAAGCATCGACAGGAGGTTGGGACCTTTTTTATTTTGTTCCTAGGGGGCTCCCAGTTTTCTGTCGCGGCAGCCTGCAACCATGAACCATGTTAGCACGAAACATTCCGTCATGCTGAGTTAATGTAACAAGAGCACAACTGAAGCAAAGAAGATCAAAAGATGAAAAAATAGATCAGCATTATAGACAAAAAATTCCAGATGAATGAATAAAACAACTCTTTCTCCTAAATCTAACATAGCAGAGTATGCATGTCTAGCTACTAAAATTACTACACATGTAATGTACTCCCTCCGTTCCAAAATATAAGTCTTTTTAGAGATTCCACTACGGACTACATACGGAGCAAAATGAGTGAATGTACACTCTAAAGTATGTCTATATACATCCTATGTAGTTCGTAGTGGAATCTCTAAAAAGACTTATATTTAGGAACGGAGGGAGTAGTTTGTTTAAGATCCAATAAGCTCATAACCATGTTTAACACAATTTCTTTCAAACCCAACAAGGATTAAGGTTGTAATACTAAGAGAAAACGCCCAAAAAGCTACTCCCTCCGTTCCTAAATATTTGTCTTTCTAGATATTTCAACAAGTGACTACATACGGAGCGAAATGAGTGAATCTACACTCTAAAATATGTCTATATACATCCGTATGTGATAGTCCATTTGAGATCTCTAGAAAGACAAATATTTAGGAACAGAGGGAGTACATGATTTTCCTGATTGACATACTGTATAGAGTTCTTTCAAGGTCTTTCATAAATGATTATGTTTAGTACAAAACCAACATAAGGAAAACTGACATTGTTCTATCCTTACCAATTGCCGCATTAATTAGTAAGAAAACTGAAACTTCTTTTGGCATCCCCAACAAAGTTGCTTTGCTCAAAGAACGAATTATCTGGTCCTAATTCTTTTGTCATCCAGAAGGAGGTTGCTCTGCTCACAAAAACAAACAAGAAGAAATGACCTTGTAAGAGTGCATGATAAAAAAAGTTGTGACATTAGAACATTGTCAATGACACATATAGGAGCAAGCTATATCACAAATTATTCTCATGAGCTAGTTAAGTTACCAACAATCATTTATTATTAACCTCAAGCACTACTTTAATTCAAAGAACGTAAAAGTGAGGAAAATCTGAACAAACATAACCATTTGGATTTTGGACACTGCTGAGATCAATATACAGATAGCTTGATGTTTTAAAAAGCCTATCAATGCTTTTGGAATAGTTATGGTCAGAATGGGCCATTTGTTTTGAGATTTGACCAATACGCAGTATATTCTCATATGGCAACCTGTACATGAACACCAACCTGCTGAGATCAATTTTTTTGCGAAACGTACTTGCTGAATAATATATAGCCTGTAATTGAAATATTGTATCTCGGTCTTTTGTCAGCAACATCTAAGATTTCGTAAGCTTTGACAGTAAAAGACCAACAAGTGCAAGAATTGGAACATGGAAGAAGCTTACGTGGGCACGATGCCATCGGGTTGTATGCCAATATCGTGGTTGTAGAGCTCCCTCTATCTCCCTTGCCAAGCTCTCCCTCCGACCAGCAGTAGAACAACTGCTCATGCTGCTTTTGAACACTCCTTCCACGCTGCCGCAGATCAGTTGGCGGTGCAGGCCAACTCTCGCTTGTATCATCACGTTGAACACAATATGCGCCTATGTTTACTTTCCTTGTGGGTGCTAATATAGAGGCGCTAGGATATCCATCCTGCTCGATTGTCGGTTGAGCCATCGATTCCCGGCATAGGGGGTGCATTGACACGAGAAATAGCACCGAGTGCCTAGGTATCTCTTGCCGTGTTGGATGGATCGCTGCTACGCCGGCAAATTATATTAGCATCAGGTACCGTCTGCGTTGAAACAGATCTGCGCTTGGGTGTTTCTTTTTACTGTATTTTACAAAAAAAAATAGTTCTCTTAAGCGCGTGTATAAGAGTCTTGCATTGAAGATGTCCTAAAAAGCGCATGTCTTCCAGTTTGGTGATTGCAGAGAGTATAAGACATTCAAAAGGAGTCGAAGGAGCATAAATGAATAATGTAGGTGCAAGAACAGAAACAGGTATACATTTTTTATATGCATTATAAACTCAATAGAGGAAGAGAAGTGCAGAAACATCCTCTTATGCTTTTGCCAGTTGGACCTTTCTTGCCTATCGAGAAAACAAGATAACACTTGGTTCAAAAATCAAGAGAAATGACCGTCCAGAGTTACTTGACACTGAAATGGATGTATCTAGACGTGCATTTCAGCATCAAGTAATTCTGGACGGAGGGAGTATATGATTATTTTAGTTCTCAAGAAATAATTGGACTAAAAGGAGAAAATAGAGGAATATAAAAGGTATGAGACTTGGAAAGGATGTCTAGAAACTAATTGGAGGCACATTGTTATCAACACGTATGAAAGAACACTCTTCAAGTTACAAAAGGAACTTCCTTTGATGTCCCAAGCTAATTTAGTCTCGACTGTATGCATTGTTATTATCTTATAGTACAAAATAAAATAAAAACTAATAATACCTCCAGATGTTTATACTACATGGAAGATAATTATTAGAGAAAAATGACTAATAAAGCATGACTGAAGTTTAAAATTTGCATCCCTAAAAAGTAATCATTGTACCAAAGGATTTGATCTGTGAGCATTTTCCTTTTTCCCAAGCAACAACATTTAACTTTTCAGGAGAAGGGTATATACAATATTTACTAAACTGAATGCTTTCCACCTGTTTCTAAAAGGAATGGATCCTTCATCTAGTCCTTTGCTATCTTCTACAAATTCTTTAAAGAGTACACCTAAACTGCGGCAAATAATGCAATGCCTAGAGGTAAATCTATCAATTTTGGCACATACGTACTTGCATGGTGTTCTCCTCCTCTATCAACATTTGTCCGTCCAATTTGTGCCTACATGAACAATCGACTTCAGTTAAGAACATTGTACAAAAGTAGGCACATTAGTATATTGGAAGTGGTAAGGAATAAACACTAAAACATAGTTCCTGATATCAGCTATTAAAGCAGGAGCATAATTTTCACACCAAGTAAGTCCCTGCAATAAACACACATCAAAAGATGAGAGAACTTTCAGGGACATGAAACAAAATAAATCTGAATGAATCCATTTATATGATTTATATGTAAGAACAATGTGTGGCTGCTGTATTAGAAGATGTCCTTTGAAAGATTTATTCATAGGAAGGCAGCAGGATTTGTATTGATCCTTATATATTGTCCAAATTTCTATATTGGATCGAACCCAACAGAAATTGCACACATTTAGCTTGTAGTGCAGATTTACAGAAATTAACTGTGAGCGACATTCTCTAATAATTAATCGTACATTCTGATTTCCAACTAACCCATGATCACAGAAGCAGAAGCAAACAACTCATTTCCTTCACAATAGCAAGCCAATTTGATCACAGAAGGCAATCGTTAACTGACTTATCCATGTGTGTGTATATTAAAGTTTACAACACAATATCTATTCAGCAGCAGAACTTTGATTTTATTTTCTTATATGTGCAAAGTTGAACCGCTAGTGGCCTCACCTCTGAGCCTATGCCCCACCTTTGAAAGCATGTATCCTGCAATCAAATGAGAGAGGGATTGACAAAGGGGAATTGAAAGTGAACAAAAAGAAAAGCAAATTCTTGAAGTGAACTCTTTCCCAGAACTGAGAAAGGAGAACCATAGATGATTCTTCTATGACCCATTTCTTTTCTCCTTTGATTTCCCAAATCCACACGAACAACTTTCTAGAACACACACCAGTAGTGTGAAGGTTTACCACACAAACAGAACTACTACCATAACACATGCATCATGAAGAAAAGCCAATGCATTTCAATAGGGATGCTTAGTTATAACATGTTAAGAGCAGAGATAGATACATATTAACTGCATTGCAGAGATGAACTGGACCAAACAGAGAGCAAGTTGAGACGAAGTATTCCAAAGAGATGGCTCTCTAGGTTGCCGAAGGGCATGTACTCGTACAATAGCAGGCGCTTGTCCCCCTGCGCGCAGAAGCCGACCAGGCTGACGAAGTTAGGCTGGCTGAGCACCGTCAGCATCAGCACCTCCACCAGGAACTCCTTCCTCCCCTGCACGCTCTCCGGAGCCTGCTGCTTCATTGCCGCCATCTGTGCATCGGAAGCGCCTTGTGAGAAGAAGAAAAATAATCATATTTGTGATGATGATATAATACATATATCATGTATAGTCCAGACTCCAGACCAAAGAATGATCAGAAAATCAACATGGTAGTTGGATTTGTGAAACATCTGCGACAGAAGAGATTAACAATAGACTCCAGAACCACATCATTCCCGAGGAATTAAGATCCATCCGGAAATTTTAATGAAATGGTCAAATTGAATCACAACGGATGGTATAAATTTGATTGTGTCCCTGACTCCCTGTCATAATTCCGAATCCTACACAATGTGAAAAAAGAAAAGACAGATTTGTTAATACAACATTAGGCAGATTTGTTAATACAACATAGTGATATTACATGCACTGACAGGATCGGTATGTGGTATCTTGTTTGCTCCCGGAGAGTGTGATGCCCTTCCTCCTAATCTTATTTGAGCGCTGGATCTAAAGAGGCATCAGCATTATGATATGAACTATGATAGTAGGAATATAATATGAACTAATCTAATGGAGAGTTTGATGTCCGTTCTTCTAATCCGCGCTGCACTGCTCCCTCCCTGTGCTAATCTAACTATAGACAAATCACCAAAAAATGGATTGGGCACCCACCTTCTGTCGGGCTGCTGCTGCTCCACCGACATGGAGGCTCTGCGGCGAATCCCCCGGCCGGATCTGGCCACATCAAACACCGGAGTGGCAAGACCTGGCCCTCTCTCCGTCAGATCGGGTAGGGGAGGGGAGCTCGTGGCCTTGCACGAAGGGAGGAGATCGGGTAGGGGAGGGGAGTTCCTAGCCTTGGGCGAAGGGAGGAGGGAGGCCGATACCCATCGCTGCCCCGCTGTACATGGCTGCTGGGGGAGGGGGAGGTGGCGGCCGACTGGGGAGGGAGGTCATGGTGTCCGGTGGCCAGCTCATCTCGGATCTCGGCGGCGGCGGCTCCTCTCGGATCTCGATGGCGGCGTAGGACTCCACTATGGCGGCTGGGCGTGGTTCTCGTACTCGTAGCTCTGCTTAACCTTCGTAGGTCTTTTTTCGTTGGTTAACCTTCGCAGGTCTATTTTTTGGTACGTGGATGGGTGTGGGTTGAGGCCTCAAGAGGAGGTTTTTTCGGTTTCTGGTGGATAAGTCAGAGGTGGGAGGAGGTACCAAAAAAATCAGGAGAGGTGGGACTAAAGAAAACCTGGAAGCGAGACTACCAACTGCTCCATTAGGAGTAGAGATTCGCAGGTCTATTTTTTTGGTACATGGATGGGTGTGGGTTGAGGCCTCAGGAGGAGGTTTTTACGGTTTCTGGTGGATAAGTCAGAGGTGGGAGGAGATACCAAAAAAATCAGGAGAGGTGGGACTAAAGAAAACCTGGAAGCGAGACTATCAACTGCTCCATTAAAATTATAGGAGTAGAGATTAAACAAGCAAACATATTAGGGACGGACGAAAACTCTGCCAACGAAACGTCCCCCGCCTCGCGTCAGCCCAATACATCACTTCCCTTACCTAAAAAACATCCCTTCCCGAAGGAAAATACAATCCGAACGCGCAGGACCCATGGTTAGCGATGGAAGTTAGGGTTAGAGCACCGCCGCACTGCCCCATACCTTCGTCCGCCATCCGTCCTGCTCCCCTTCCCACCATCGCTCTGCCGTCGCCCCCATGTTCCACCCGATGCGCCGGCACGACGCGCCCGCGGGCCGGTCTTGCCTTGCCGTCCACCCACACATCTCCTCCCTCGGATTCTGGCGAGCTGCGGCGGCAGCCACAGTGAACTGCCATGGGTGCAGCCAATCCGAGCTCCAGTTTGGGCAGGTCAACCGTGTCTCAATGGTGGCGCGGGCCAACCTGGTGGCGCCGGACGCTGCCAGTCTCGGCCGTCGCGCGATTGTGCGGATGACGCTCAGCATGTCCCTGTAAGCGCCGGCTACTGCTGCTCCCCGCCCCAATGTAATTATCCAATGCTCGAAAACTATTTTTTTGTTCAGACCGATCTGCTCTTCAATTCTCGCTGGTTTGTGGTTTTCAGACCCCAACCAATCACGGTTAGTGCTAATGGAGAAGAACCTGTTGTTCCTGGAGGCATGGCAGGCACTCCACCACGCTACCACCATTAGTCTCATCCATGACGAGCTGGTGAACACGTGAGACATGACATGTCTGATTCCAGTTGTGCAAAGTCTGCTTGTATTGCTATCCGTCCTGCCCCTAGCAGGCTAGTAATATAATTTGTCTGCTGCCTCAACGGCTCACACTTCTGCAAGTCATTACAGGCCACCTATTAGTATTGTAGAAAGTACAACTGAATTTAATAATTGGATCAAAATCAAATGCAGCTGTCATGTACCGCCTTTGTTTGAATCTGAAATTCTATTAGAAACATGATGGTGTCGTGTTTTTGCAGTTCTTATGCCGTCTAACGAATTTTCTTTTCCCACATTTTATTTCAGATGCTGCAACCTTGGTCTATCCTTCACTCGATTCTTGAAACTGTTTGCGTTTTCTGAAGTAAGTCTGGCACACGAGGTGCCCTCATGGGTGTAGATTTATCCATTGGCTACCCATTGGAACATCACTTGCAGGACTCTCTATTTTAAACGCAAAATTGATGTACTACTTTTTTTCTTAATTGTATTCAGTAAGGATTACTTTATTCATACATTGTTGGCATAAAATTGATGCTCAGTCTTGTGGCAGACTTCCTGTATTAGGAGACACTTTCCCCAGATCCAATTCGTCGATGGAGTTAGAACAATTCCGTACAACAGATTCTTGGGTAATTTATGTTCTAATCATGTTATTATTATTGCAAAACCAAATACGGATGCTTAATCTGAGCTATCTCTCACCCCATTTCCTCTAGGTCTCTGCCAATTATTGTTATTCTTTTGAGGTGAATGCAGCTGTTGGTCATGCTTTAACCACACGTCAATTGCAGGAGTGCGACAGCGCCATCCTGTTCCACAAACCATGTGAAGAATGATGGGTGGTGTAATCCCATCCTAGCTAGAGTGCTAGACAGATTTAATAAACTCTTTCGAGCTCATCTTTTGGCCTGAAACACAACTAAACTGCCCCAGTAGTGAGCAATCATTAATAAAACGGAGTTCATTTGATCCATCTGATAAAAATAACTATTGGGGAATAAGAATGAAAAGTAATCACGTGTTGTTTTCTGCAGTGGAATTCAGGTATACCCTCTCCTCTATTTATTTGACTGTTGTTAGATTGGTTCATCTTGGTCTGACGTGTTAACGGAGTTATTTCATTCCTCACATGACCCCTTTCAATTGGATCAGTTCTCCTTGTTTGGTTACTCTATATTCCCTACATAGATCTTTATTATGTTCATCGAGACTTTAGAGTAAGACTTTTATTTTGTTCATATTACCTTCAAGGTAACATGGTACCTACAACACAGGGGGACTAATGGCAATCAGTTCTAATTTCTAAATCTAATTAAGTGTAAGCTTCTCTGTTGTCTGTACTACAGCCGTGATGATCACAATCTTACTTTTTTTGTTAGTGCTTCCATTACTTTCTATTGAAAAATGCTCAATGGGCTAGGGAGTGGACCCTTTTAGTAAGTTATATGTATAACCAGAGATTACTTGATTTTCTCATCGTTATCTGGTTAGTTATCCCTCACAAAATCAAGTGATAATATATGCAGTATGTATAAGACTAGGAGTATTGGATGGTTGTGATTCGGGAGTTTGTATTTTGAACGAAGTTTGTAGTACGTATAGGGTGATAGATAGGTTGGGTAGGAACTTATGCTCTAATTTACTATGGTTGTACGTAGTTAAATTAATTTTTGGTCGAATCGTGTCTTTCACACTGATCTTAATATACTGGATAAATTATACAATAAAGTGGTTTGTGATTTTTTGGTTTTACAGTATCCATCGTAATACATAACTTATTATTCGCACTTCAACTTCCCGTGTACTATTAATCCAAATCAATTTGAAAATCCTATAAACTTCTATATGTTCTATATTCTTTTCAAACATGAGCATTGCTGCTTAATAAATTGATTTACATTAATTTCTTAAAAGGGGACCGCACACATGTCCTGGTGCTAAAAGTTTTTAGAAAGGGTTTATGTAATTTTGGTAGTATAAAAGTAACCCAAGATCTTTAGTATTATCCAGAGCTAGGATATGTAAATGTATAAACACATGGTAGAAGGTCAGTCAATTCGCAGGGTCTAACCTTGTAGTGCTGCTATTTGTCCCAACCATCTAATACTCATAACTAACTTCATTTCCTCCATTGTTAGGCTAAAATCTGGAGCCGCAAACGGAGCATTACTAACCATCAGTTCACAGAAACGCAATCTGACCTGAAGGTACAGAGTAGTCAAGGATGATATACGGATATGCCATGACCATTTGATAAGAAGAAAGCAGAATATCTAAAGAAGGAATACATACCCCGCTAGCAAGAGAAAGTTGTGGCGGCCCGTGAGAATATCGATGGACCTCAAAACCCCACAACTTTATTTCTCCATATATATTTTGCCTTCTAAAGAGTAGTTATTGCCAATTGATTGTCAATAGAATGTCTAGATGCATGAGTATTTGACATCTGCGTTTGTTCTGATCTATAGAAGCACTGGAAATAATACTTTATCATTCAGTCAGAAATAACTAAATTTTCATGAAATCTCATATCTTCAGTAATTTGCTCGCAGGAGAGCGATGACTGTGGCAACAAGCTCACTAGGGATGGAGAGCACTGCATAGAGTAGGGAGGGAACGTGAATGGAATTGGGCATTGGTATAGTGAGTGTCAGTTTCGGTCAGGCTCCACCATGTGTGGTGTTTCAGCTCAAACACCATAAAGCTATTTAATTATTCATGTTTATTTATCTTTCTTCTGATCAAATTAAAATGTCTAATCAAAATTTTGTAATCACATAGGTGGATTATATTGGGGTTTATGGATAGGAATATTTCATTTGACTATTTTGAGCCTGTATATTTCACTTAGAATTTCCACCATTGTTCTTTGTGGACTAATTCTGATTAATACTTGGCAAAAGCATATTAGACTATTATTTTACAATTAATTCTGATTACTATATTTTCCGTAATTTGGAGTACTACCTATTTGGCAGTAATACAGGACACACTTCAGTCCAAAATTATTTACAATTTTAGTGGACTCGGAATTGAATGATGATATGGTGAGAAGTAGAAATATGAAAGTGATGAGCACAACAGTGAACACTTATATCGTGTGATTTTGGACAGCCATCCTAGAAGAGGTCACAAGACCAAACTCATCTTGTAACGCGAACTCCTAATACCATCAGTGGTGACCTGTCATCAAACAGATAAATGCCGGCTTAGGGCCTGTTCGGATCCACCCCACTCCACAACTCTGCTCTGGGAGCCGGCAGAGCCGGCCCGAACATTGCAACTCCCTGGAGTCGACAGAGCGGAGCAGAGCGATCTGCAGATGGAAATCGCAGAGCTCGGAATGAGCTGCTCCGTAGATCCTGGAAATGAAGGAGTTCGTCAAATTTATAGCACACTGCCACCAGGGGCGAATCTACTAGGGGGGCTTCAACAGGCTTGAGCCCCCCCTCCAGCACTGCAAGAATTTTTTTTACTACTAGTTTCATGGCCCAATTCAGCCACTTGCAAGCCCAACCCAACAGGCTTTGAGCCCACCCTCCAGTTTCTGTCTAGATTCACCACTGACTGCCACCGATAGGTGGCGTACCCATTTGTTCACGTTATGTCTCGCCTGGAGGAGTCGGAGAGTAGGATTTTATGAAGCCGGTGGATTACCGAACAGGCTCTTAATAGATGAACTTTACTACTTATTGTCTACTAGCAAAAGGGCTCGTGCGTTGCAACGGGAGAATAAGTGTTATCCTCGAAATCGGGTCTCCTTTTCTTGTGATAGACTCACTCATGATCAATGCTTTAAAAGTATAAAAGAGAGGTAGTGGTAGTAATTTTAAATACAAAAAATAACTTTTCTTCTAGGAATTGTTTTGTGTTTTCAACAATTAGAAATATATGAATATATATCTAAATATCTCCAAAAATATTAATATATCACATCCGAGAAAAAATATGACCAGTGTTCACAAAAATGTTTGGAAATTTAAAAACAAATTCTAGCCATGCATGATTGCATAGTTGCAATAGATGGATGAATCTACACATAACTATGTTTATCAATTATCACTTACACGTTAAATAGGTTGTAAACAATTTTGCATATACCAAACTCAAAATATTTTTGAACATTGTAAATGGTATAGTTGAATATGTACCAATATCATACACAAATAATTATATTAGCATGTATGTATGTATGTATGTATGTATGTATTGACTGAGCAAATAACAAAAAATATATAAGAGTAATAGTTTAGTCCAGATATGTATGTTCATGCATGCAAACTTGGGGGGAAACATACTTGTCATAGCGATGTGCACGACGACACAGGCGGGGCTGCAAGACCCAAGGGCGACGAAGAAAAGCTTCTTAAGATGAGGAGATCTAACCCTGCTCGCGTACCTGTTTTTTTATTACTCCTTCGTAGGAGGAGTCCCATCCAGACTACGCAGGAGCTGGAAGCCCCTAGGGAGTCTCGTGGCCGATAACTCTCTTGGATATGCAATAAAAAAACAATAGCCAGAATGTACATAGATCTTCTTTTGAATCTTATAGTCGTCAGATATTTATGGTTAACACAAAATCGACGGATATAAAGAGGTGATGTATGGAGAACTATGAAATCTTGTGTCCTTTAATATTAGGTAAAGATAAAGATAAATATAAAATACAATCTCAACATTGGCAAAGCTTCTTGAGGTTTAGATTGAGGGGGAGGGGGGGTGTTAGAATAACTATATAGGAGATGTATAAGGTTAGGAGAGGTTGTTCAACTTGTACCTAAATTCTATCTCCTCTTCTCCTGTATCTCTCTGTAACGACCCCTTTGGTCGATCTCTCTCTGTAACTTGTGTACCAAGGCTTTTGCCCAATATGTACAATGCGGCCCGACACAAAGGGTTCTACGCTTCCCAAACTACTTTCACAAAAATGACGGTCGGCGCCTGTTCCCTATCTCTGGCCGGTCATGAGACCCGGAAAATGAGGTTCCGCCTCCTCCCGGCCATGAGCCCCGGGAACTGAAGCTACCCGCCTCCACATCAGCGCCAAGAGGCTAATCGGCCGACAATTTTGAGCCCGCAAGCTTGGCTTCAACGGGAGGGGAGGAGCGGTGGCCTTCCTGGGACCCGAGCCCGGCAACCTCCCATGTCCTACTCTTCCTCCCTGCTAGTGGCGCCCTTGGACGTGTAGGCTTCGTGGTCATGGCGACAGGGCGCGATCGAGCTGGCGAGCTCGTCTTCATCCTCTCTCTTGCCGAATACCTCATCCACCGCCTCGTCGAATTCCATGTAGCCTAGCACTGACGGTACAGCCAGCGGTCGCAGCGGATGTCGCAAATGGTATAGTAGGAGTAAACGAGCGCCTCTTGCTCGTCCACGTCCACGTTCCACGCGATTGTCGTGCCGGTGGTGAGTCGCTCCTGCACGTACCGGTACTCATCGAGAAGACAGAGATTGTACTCCTGTTCGGCCTGCGCCTGTCGAAACAAGGTCTCCCACTCCTCCAGCAACATGTCCATGTAGTGAGAATGGGCCTCACCCAGGTGTCGGCATTGGCCGGCGAGGAGGGTGGAGCCGGCTAATCGTCTGTCATGTCCTCCATCGGGACGTCCACAACGCCGACCTTTGTCTGCCTGTCGGCCTGCCTGCCAGCAACTATGGCAGCGATCTCATGTTTCTGCTCAGACGAGATGCTGTCCCAGACGGCTTCGGAGCTCGAGGAGGCCATGGCGGGCGTGATGCAGCGAGGATGAAGGGAGCGGAGGATGATGGATGCGGTTATGGCCAGGCATACGGTTTATATAGCGGGCGGATGGCAAGGTACCTGGCGACGCAATTAATGGTGAGTGGCAGATGGACGGGCGAGTGGTGTCGGCTCGCCGTTCCTCGGCAGCCGCACAAATGTTTAATGTAGGCAGGCGGACGGACGGGCTGTCGTTTCAACGTAGGGCAGCGGCATGCACCAGAAAGCGATGAAGGCGGCACTCTCGGTCGGCGCACCATTTGAATGCCGAAGCGCAGTGAGAGGTTGCGTCACTTTGAGCCGGCATGAATGCGGCACTGGTGCTCTGGAGCGGCGTGACCTTTTCAGAGGGAAAAGCGTGCGGGCGCGGGAAAGGGGTTTTGGGGGGACCGATACAGACTCGCGTTAGATGGCAAAACACATCCGGACAACGCGGTCCGGAAGGTTGCGGGTGGTTTGAGGGTCAGTGTTGGAGTTGCCCTAAGGAAAGAATCTGAACCAACAGTAAACAAATAAATAAAAGATATATACCATGTGGTCTTGATGTATGGCATAAATGCAATATTTATGAAGGCATTTCCTGTAAACTATTCATGAAATTGATTCTTATATTAGTAACCACAAGATACATTATATCAAACACTCTGAGCCTTCGTGTACATATATGATGGAGGACCAATTGATCTCTCTCTCTCTCTCTCTCTCTCTCTCTCTCTCTCTCTCTCTCTCTCTCTCTCTCTCTCTCTCTCTCTCTCTCTCTCTCTCTCTCTCTCTCTCTCTCTCTCTCTCTCTCTCTCTCTCTCTCTCTCTCTCTCTCTCTCTCTCTCTCTCTCTCTCTCTCTCTCTCTCTCTCTCTCTCTCTCTCTCTCTCTCTCTCTCTCTCTCTCTCTCTCTCTCTCTCTCTCTCTCTCTCTCTCTCTCTCTCTCTCTCTCTCTCTCTCTCTCTCTCTCTCTCTCTCTCTCTCTCTCTCTCTCTCTCTCTCTCTCTCTCTCTCTCTCTCTCTCTCTCTCTCTCTCTCTCTCTCTCTCTCTCTCTCTCTCTCTCTCTCTCTCTCTCTCTCTCTCTCTCTCTCTCTCTCTCTCTCTCTCTCTCTCTCTCTCTCTCTCTCTCTCTCTCTCTCTCTCTCTCTCTCTCTCTCTCTCTCTCTCTCTCTCTCTCTCTCTCTCTCTCTCTCTCTCTCTCTCTCTCTCTCTCTCTCTCTCTCTCTCTCTCTCTCTCTCCTCCTCTCTCTCCTCTCTCTCTCTCCTCTGAGGAGGTTCACAGAGTTCTCCCGTCACAAGCTGTTAGCAACAAAACAATGCAAGAAGAGAACAATGCTAACTTGAGAATAGGAGTAGGAGACATTCGGGAGCGAACGCTTAGTATACATTGAGAACCTTGTACTGGCAAGATCGCCTCGCCAACGGAATACCATTCTGTGACTACAGAATGGGGTCTGGAATCTCGTCCGGCTAAGGCATAATGTATGGAAATATGATTTACTCGCACTACTCTTGATTTGAATCTAAGCACAAAATGCCTCTCATGTTCCCTTCCTGTCATGGCAACTTTCTTTTAGAGACATAGTGTTGACAAGTTTATTGTTCATGCGATTGCCATATTGTTTTTTTAAGATCCAACATTGCTGGCATTTCATTGATAATAGCAAAGAGCAACGGAAAACAATAAAATGGTGAAAGTCCTAAAACCAAAAGACCAGAAGGTAAAAAAAACGGCAGCCCTAATAGCTACAACACAACACACCAGATAAACCACACAAGACAACGCAACTCCAACACCGGCGGTAAACTACGAAGAGAGTAGGCAAGGTTGGCATCACAAAGGATCGCCAAATGAACCACCTCTGACGCGTCATTGTATATCATCGGTGCCTGCCACTGTGGCTTCGACTTCACAGCAACAAACAGTTGAGGGAACCCATGGACATGCCGGGGAAGAAGAGCCGACTACCACGACCAATGCCACGCTTCCCACATGCTCACCACCATCATTGTAGCCACAGAAGTCACCGTGCAAGTCCAGTCGTAGGAAGCACCAATGGGATCAAGGTCTTCAAGACGATGCCATAAAGAGGGGAACGGCATTCAAGACGACGCCACCGCCTGACCCTGCAGCAGGATCTGTGCTTTCACCCAAAGAAATTGATCCGGGAGTAGAGGCTATGAAATTCCCTACGACGCCTCCAAGGAGGATAATGACGCCCAGGGACGCCGTCGCCACCGGCCGGCTAACACCGACCAGGCTTTCACCCGGGACAGACACTCCCACGCAGCAAGCCGAGGCCGACCCGTGCCTCCACTGGACCGCACCCCCCCCCACACACACACACACACAACAAGCATGCCACCACTGTGCAGGGACACCAGCTAGCCTCCCTGACGATGGGCCTCCAAATACTAGATTGGGTCCTGCAATCGAGCTTACGAGAGTTGTGACTCCCATCCCACTTTGAAGGTGTTTGGTCACTTGTGAGTAGTAGCCGACGTACTTGTTTACTTCCCCTTGAATGATCCCCCAATGATGTTGGAATGATGCCACATTACGAGTGGTCACGATAGGATGCGGCACCACATACTCCTTTTGCTCGTGGCACTCCCTCCAAATCTTCGTCCAATAGGTGTTCCCCTTTTGCTCGGTGCCGCATATTGGATCCATCGTTGTGTCCAACTAAGCTTTGACCAACAAGATGTCCTCAAATCTTGAGAATGCCGGACCTCTTGCCTTCGGCGTCTTGGTCTTCTTCTTTCTTGCTCGGATTGGGATCGGATATTGTCCCAACTTCAAATGCGGTGCTGGCCTCCAATTCATACTCCATTTCGGTCGGTTGTTCTTCATTGTCATTGATCATGTTCAAAAAGAACGCCTCATATATGATTCAAATTTGCAAGCATTCATCATGATCAAATGAACTAGTGGTCTATGCAAAAATATGATCGGACAAGAGTAAATAAAACGTACGGACTCTTGTTCGGTCATTTCGTCGAACATGCTGGGGGCAGCATGGGCACTACCGGAGCCCCTACTCATCCTCGCCCGAACGAGCTGCGGCGAGTCAGACACATCGACCACCGGCATCTGCGTGGGCGGAAAGCTCTCTGAAATGGCTCAGTCGATGCTCGGATCATCCTGTGTCCCAAAAGGGGCGGACAGCGTAATCCGCGTAGGCGCTCGGAGGGAAGGGGTGCAGGGATCCGGGCGCGGCCGAGGAGACATCTGCTCCACCACGTCTGAACCTCCCTGCGACGCCGCCGCCACCGCCTCCCTCTCTCGCTGTTGGTGTCGCCGCAACTTGTGGGCGACGTTCTCCGCCTTGCAAGTCACCTCCGACGACACTGCGCCTCCCACAAACGAGGCGGACTGCATCTCCGTCGCGGCGGTGTGGCTCGGGCTAGACGACATCTCCAACGGTGGATCAGGACCGGAGGTGAGGATTGGGAGCAAGGGTGGAGACCGGCGAGGGTCCGGGCGCGGGAATGGTTGGACGGCGGCGGGAGGAGGAGGAAGGGTTTGGTTGATTTGATGCAATTTGAAGTGGGATCGGGCTGTTGGGTCCGATGTGGCGGGCGCGCCGGGCAGATATGGGGGGTGCCGGTCAGCCCGGGCGTTTAAGAGCCGTTTGAGAAGTCTGCCTGGGTAAAAAAATCGTGACCGGGCAGTGACCGGGCGACCTGCCTAGGCGTTTGAGACGAGTTTGAGGGTCCGGTTGTAGATGCTCTAAGGAAGCCAACTATTTCCCCAAGGCAGGTAGTTTCTGATAGATGAAGTGAAGACGCACGAGAAGGGTCTAAATGTGGGCTCTGCGGTTATAATTAAAATGAAGGTCAGCAAACTAGTGAAGCTAGTTTAAGCTGGAAAGATGGGTTTTCTACTTTTAATCTTCAAGGATTTTCCTTAGGCCTCCTTTGATTTATAGGATAGGAATAGTAAAATCATAAAAAAAAGTGAGATAGCATGTATCTCAATTTCTATAGGAAAAGAGATGTTACATGATTCATAGGATAGAAATTTTTTCACTGGGTCTAGGCTAATTTTTTTCTTTGAAATGTGAACTATTGGTTTCTGTCCTACATAGGAATAAGAATCCATTCCTACAAACCAAATGACTCTAGAGGAATTTTTCTTAGAATTCCTATGTGTAGGTTGTGTCTCAAATATTGTTTCTCTAATTTAATAACTTTCTTATCACTATATATACATATATAATACTAGAAATTAGTGGTCAAAATTACATTTTGAACACCGTGTCAATGTTTGAAACATCCATTATTTTAAATCCCGGGGAGTAGTCAGGAGTCAAGCCAACCCTATATTCATTTGAATTATTTGGCCAAAGAACAAAGAATATTTACAGTCCATTTCATCGTATTAGAGAGACAGAGACAGACCATTTCATCGTACTCCCTCCGTTTCAAAAATAGATGACTCAACTTTGTATTAACTTTGTGTTAGTACAAAGTTGGGTCATCTATTTTGAAATGAAGGGAGTATTAGAGAGAGACAGAGTGAGAGATTAGAAGAGTGTGGGGACCAGCAATAAATAAATAAAAGAGATATATAGCACGTGGTCTTGCTGTATGGCATTATTAATGAGCAATATTTATATGAACAATTCTTGTAAAATATCTCATGAAATTTACATTTATTGACTACATGCAGTATATATTACTTGACACCCTCGGCTTTCATGTACATATATGGAGCACCAATTGACTGTGAACGTTCTCCCGCTCCCTAGTTGAGGAGGTTCGCGGGAGTTCTGCCGCACCAGTACAGATCGAAGTGTCAAATCTTTGACCAAATTGTTCATGGTGAAATGGTTGGGATGCGTCTAATGGTCTCGCCCAGTTTTTACGTTAACCGTATTATGTTGATTTAGTACAGTCGATGAGTCTATGTAGTCATATCTTAGAGATAAAGCATTGATCATTGAATCTCATTAACAAATATCGTCTCTCTATTTATTTTTCATGCAATTTAATCACGCAAAATATAACACTATGTACTAGAGCTGTACGACACAATGGTGGCTCTAAAACGTCAAAGGCAAGCCTGGCATCGTGTGCAAGTAGACAACGAGCGAGATATCAAGAAAACTCTTCATGGTCTCTTCATCTAACTATGGGTATAAAACATTTCTCTCATCTCTAGATTGCCATGGTTATTTCTCATGGAGGTAATCTTCACATGTGTGTTGCATCTTTATTTTGGTTATTTCTTTTACCATCACGTGGATAATCCTGAGAAATAAACAACAAGCTAAATTCCTGTAAAATGGTATCCCGTCCATTCATGCAGTTTCTGACCACCACGTGTGTGAAGACCATGAACGCATGCTCCAAACTACTGCTGGTATCGATTTGGTATTCTAGATGTTGGTAAGAAATTCTATAAACTTAATCAAAGTTAATAAAGTTTGACTTTAAAAAAATCTAAGACACAATGTATTTTGGGGCGAAGAAAGTATTGGGCAGTGGCGGAGCTACATGCAATGCTGAGGGGGCCGTGGCCCCCCCAGCTGCAGCATATTTTCTGAAGGGAAAAAATTTAAGAGCCTTACATTAATTAATTGATGTCATTTGGTCCCTCCAAACGTGCTTATTTTCTCTTTGGCCCCCCCTTTGGTTCTCCGCTAGCTCCGCCACTGGTATTGGGTACGCTTGCTGCCAATGGTGTCTTTTGCATGTACCTGTCAGTCCGTCATCCTCACATTCACCTCTCTCCTAAATTTATTTATTCACAAGTTAGTTGGAGGATTGGAATCTCCGACAAAGTTTTATATTGTTATGCTTTGCAATAGTTTTGCCAAATCCCGTATTCGGTCGGCTAGCCCTTCGCATAATAGTTAGATTTGATATAAATTTCCACAAAGTAAGAAAAATAGGTGCCATGTGACTAAGTTTATGCACAAAGAAAAATAGGTGCCATCGGTTAGTCGACGTGGTCGGCATCTTGAAGACTGTAAGTGTTGAAACCATCAAATAGAATTGATAGCAGGTGGACAGGAGTCAAGCCAATCCTATATTTGTTTGGATCTTTTGGCCAAAGAGCAAATAGTACCAAGGGCAAGATGATACATGCACCACACACACAGTTCTTTCCAATTCTTTGTATTAATTTCGGAGTGAGATAGAGAGACGGGAAGAGTCTGGAGCAACAATAAATCTCTATTCTTAATGGACGAGTTGGTGAATAGTCTCCGCGATTTATTTTCGCTGGTTTTTTTCCGTCTCTCCTCCCACCACCCCCTCCCACCCTGGTCCATCGGTTTATTTTTCTCTCCACTCTTTATTACAACCAGAACTTTCCTAACGTATAACAAATCACGAATTTAACTTCCTTAAATTATGCAAATCAATCGATTCCTTTTAGTGGTTCAATTTGTCTTAGGAAACAAATAACAGATTTTTAGGAAACAAATAACACATTTTAATCTAACTTTCCAAACTTATCTAAATCAATTGATTTCTCTTATTAGTGAAATTTGTTTTAGGAAACAAATAACAGACACGTCACAATTTTTCTCCCAATAAATAGTTCTTAACATTTGTGAACTTTCCTAATCAGACACGTTACAAACGGGCAGGTACTGATATCACGTTACCAAACAATAAAACCTCATTTGCATAGAAATCAGTTCAAAAATCCTAACTTTCCCAAATGTTTACCTTTCCTTGATAAAAACCAATATTTCCTATGTTTTCCACCTATTGAAGGAAATCACCCCTCCATCGATATTAACATTTTTTTGGAATGAGATCTCCGGGTTATGATTTATTTTATTTTTTTGCGATTCTTTCCAATTGTGACCTCTCCTTCCACTGCGGCTCCTTCTCGCATAAACACCTCCATCACAACCAGGTGACACCACCCCAAACCTCCTGCCTCTCCACACATTCTCCGCCACCTCCTTCTCGTACTCCATTAACAATCCCTCTGCCACATTTGTCCACGGCGGTGTCGAGGGCATGGCGCAGCAGCGTACCAGCGGTAGAGCAGCGCATAGCAGCAGGAAGCAGCACGCAGCAGGCAAGGCGAGCGGCCGACGGTGGAGGGCAGAGATGCGGCCGGCGTGGTTGAGGGGGCGGCCGGCAGAAGATGGCCACGACTGGAGGCGGCGCGAGGCAGGGGCGCGACAGCGGGGCGAGCGAAGGGATAGGCGGCAGCAGATGGGGCGAGCGCAGCCAGCGAGAATGTGGCGCGCGGCCAGGGTGTGTGTCGTGCGGGGCATAGTGGTGCGATGCTGTGGCGAGCGCGATAGCAGCGGCGGGCGCGACCGACGCAGTGTAGCACGGGCGTGGGCATGGAGAGGGAGTGGCCCCGCGGGTGCGGAAGAAGAGCGGCAGGCTCAGGCATGGGCGTGCATAGGAGTGGGCATGTGCCACGGGGTCAATCTGATGAGCTCGGTGGTTACCCCTGCAATGGCCATGACGGACTGCGGTTCTCGGCCACGGCGAAATACCTAATAAGAGCAAACGAGAGGGGAAACAGGGGAAAGGCAAGAGGAGATCATGGCTGTGTCAATGGCGCCCTAGGGGAAGACATGGGAGCTCGGGGCGGCGCGGACCGAACGACAATGTCACGGTGGCCCAAAGTTGAGGAAGACGGCAGCGACGTCGGTGCGGGGGTGCTGGACTTGATCTTGTTGGCGCAGACGGAGTAGCGAAGGCGTTAGAAGCTCCTCGACAAGCTCCTAGCCCGCAGGGAGGGCAGTGGCCGTGTGGACGGGGTCGGTCATGTTGGTCGTGGCGTCTGACTTCGTCCAGATCGACGGGATCGAGCGAGCGAGGAGGAGAAGTGGATTTGGGAGGGGGCATCGAGGAGGAGTGAGGCCATGAGGGCAGGGAAGGCAGGGCGTCACCCTTATCCATTCCCCTTCGATGCCAGCGACGTGGTCGGGCGGGAGCCCGGCTCTATAGCGACGCGGCTCGAGGAACAGGAGAAAACGACCGCGCGGGGACTGGACCTTTGAGCCGGTTCGGTGGCAAGGCCCCGGGGGCAGGGTGAATCCCCTTTTATATCGTCCTTTTGGTTTTTCAATGTATTCTAATCTGTTTTTCCTTTTTAACATCGTTTTCTATTTATTCTTATCAACTAAATGGTCTCTACTCCTAATGTCTTAGTTGGTAGTCTCCATTCCGGATTTATTTTTGTCCTCCCTCCCACCTCCCAATTTCTTGTAGGTGCTTCTCAAGCTGGAGGACAACATATTAGTCAAGACATTAGGGATCCTCATTGATGTTTTATCTCTCGTCTGCACTTATTTTGTTTGCTCCAATTCTATATATTCTCACAAGTAGATGAGGTGTAAGCATGTGCAATGTAGTTCCTTTTTCTACATATGGTGATTGATTTGTTCTTTGGTAACCCAACTAACGGATGGTAATCAATCTTCAAATACCAAAATCAAACGTACAAGGCAACAATCAATTCACGTATCACAATCAGATTCTTCTTTAGTACGCAGCTTAACTCACGGATTGTAATCAATCTCCAAACAAAAGAAACAATCACCATCGTTTACCTCTCGCCAATATTACATAAAATTAACGCTGAGAATTTAGATGTATTGTTTGTCATGGAGCTGTGGCTGGCCGATTACATGAAATTAATTCCCTCAGTTATGGTGGCAAATATAATACACATAATCCATATTGTTATGCACTAGCGCGTGTGCGTGTGAAATAGATGGATTATGGTCCCGTGCCCAATAAGATGGATATGTGTGTGTTAGAGAGAGAGAGAGAGGGGGAGAGAGAGTGAGGAAGAGGGAGGGAGAGGGTGTGTGTGAGAATTTGATGGTAAGAAAGGTCTTCAATGTCACTTAATATGTATGAGAATATTAAATGTAATATTAACATAATTGATGTTGAATTCTTAAAGTTAATGTGGCTCCGTTGCAACGCACGGGCGTTCTTCTAGTAAATACTAGAAGATATATAACATGTGGTCCTGTTGTATGACATCAGAAATGAGCAATGTTAGTTTTTTAAGAGAAATATTTGTAAGGGCATTTCTTGTCAAGTATCTCATGAAATTGAATCTTTGTGACCACATGATGCATCATTTAACACTCTGAACCTTCGTGTGCATATATAGTTGAGGACCAATCGAGTGTGCAAGTTCTCTCTCTCTCTCTCTCTCTCTCTCTCTCTCTCTCTCTCTCTCTCTCTCTCTCTCTCTCTCTCTCTCTCTCTCTCTCTCTCTCTCTCTCTCTCTCTCTCTCTCTCTCTCTCTCTCTCTCTCTCTCTCTCTCTCTCTCTCTCTCTCTCTCTCTCTCTCTCTCTCTCTCTCTCTCTCTCTCTCTCTCTCTCTCTCTCTCTCTCTCTCTCTCTCTCTCTCTCTCTCTCTCTCTCTCTCTCTCTCTCTCTCTCTCTCTCAGTAGTTTAGGAGGTCCACAGGGGCTCTCCCGTCATCAGTTGTTAACAACAAAACAATGCAAGAAGGGAGCAATGCTACCTTGAGAATAGGAGTAGGAGACATCATGGAGCTAACGGTTAGTACCAAATGAAGGCCGTGTACCTGAAGTTTGCTTCATTGGGTGAACAACATTCCCTGACTACATAGAGAGGTCTCCAATCATGTGTGTCTAAGATGTAACGTATGGAAATACGATTTACTAGCACCTTCTCTTGATTTGAATCTAACCACAGTAATCTCTCACATGTCCCTTTACTGTCATGGTAATTTTCTTCTAGCCGTAGTGTTGAAGTGTGATGTTCATGCGATTGCCTTGTTGGAGATGCTCTAAACTGGGTAGAGTGAGAACGATTTGGTTCATGGGGAATAGTACCGCCGGAAACACTTGTTGATTCAGACGGCACCACAAACATCTGCACTTCGAGTGCAAACCATGATAGCGACCAATAGTTTGTCTACCACGTGACCGCCTCATTTTTAATCTTATAACAAGTGTCACGAGTTGTACTAAAAAAATTAGCGGGACCACATGGATGATAGGCCAAATTGACAAGAGGCATAAATAACATGCATCAGGTCAGAAATGATGCATCTCGTCCTTACTTATTTGGGCATTCTGATGTATGATTGTATTCAATGCTTTATTTGTTGACTGTAGTAATCTTTTAATGATGAATTGATGAAATATATAATTTGAAAGATATTCTGCAAGTGTGAAGTTAAGTATATATGATATTATTCTGCCAATTATGTGAAGCACTTCAACCATTTGCAATAACATAATGTGTCCCGCCATTATCTTCCTCAACAATAGATTTTTGTCTTCTTTAACATACGAATCACAATGCTATCAACATCCGAAGATACTATTTTGGGGTAGACTCAGGCCTCAATTAGTCACAATACATATTCATCATGCCCATGACCTGCTTGCTATTTTGTAAAGATGGTTGGAATCTCCTTTATGCACTTGTTTAACTACCTAGGAATCATTTATTCCCATTCTTGTATCCTGCATTACCAAGTTTTTTTCAATAGACATAAAGTTTCTTATAGTCATTGTCTCTTCGTATCGTCGTGGTATCTTGTAGCAATACAAATGTACCTTATTTGTACCATATAGAACTAGAGATGTTCATTATTTATGAATACTATACCTTCCGTGCATAAAGTATCTTGGGAAATTGATTCGTAGCAACCACAAGATTTATTATTAACTATATATATATATATATATATATATATATATATATATATATATATATATATATATATATATATATATATATATATATATATATACGGTGGCGCTAAACTGCGCGGGAGCGCAGAACTTCTAATCGTACGCTCCGGTCGGTAATTGGACCGCACAGTGCGCCGCTCATCCCACGTCCCCTACGGTTGTAGCAAACGAAGGTAAAAGCCAGTACAAAATATAGTAACGAATTAAATTCCTGTTACCGAACCCACACGTCTGATCTCCGCCCCGTAGCTACAACCGTTTATGACAGTAAAACTACAAGCAAATATAGTAATGCATTGCATGCACCGCACTGTGACCCACTAATTAGCATTGGTAATCAATGTATGGTAATCGAAATAAATCTATTACGGCTGGCCCACTAATTAGCAATGGTAACAATATTCCATATATGGTAATATAACTAAATCAATTACGGCTGTAGTTTCTACAGTTGTAAAATGAAGTGAACTCATGGTAATATAATAAAAGTGTGTGAGTTATAGTAAAAGTAGTAAGCATACGTGGTCCATCTAGTAACAGGTTTACTATATTGGCATTGGTCCTCGTTAATGAATATCCTTTCATTACTATGCTACTTGACTCCCGTTACTATATTCACTAATTCATTACTACATGTCCAAAAATTGGCATGATCGTGCCATAGTTAAAATCAACCACCGCAGCAGGGGCGCGGACTAGTACTGGTCGTAATTTAATTAACTCATTACGATGAACTTTAAAGCGGGCACGTGGACCAGGTTACCTGGGCTCATTAGCGCACGGATGGCTGGTTGCGTTGGTGGCCGGAGCGTACAGTAAGTTATAATGCGCTCTGGCTTATTTTAGCATACCTATATATATATATATATATATATATATAGGTTCCCCAACTTTCTCATCAACACCAATTGTTACCAAATAACGATGCAATGAGAGACATGTTTGAAAAAAAATGCAAAGAAGGGATCAATGCTACCTTTAGAATAGGAGTAGGAGACATCTGGGATCAACCACTTAGTGTGAGGTTTCTATCTTGTACTAACTATTGGAATTCGGGTGTAATATGTGCATAGGGCTACACCTGTAGTTGATGTAAGTGGAGGTGAAGGTTTAGATGCTGGAGTCAAAGGCAAATAATTTGGGTCTAATAGGTAAGAGCACATGCCGGAGGTAGCAAAACTTGACTAGCCAAATCTGATAAGGGTACACGCTGATCAAAAGGGACGGCAAGACGTTTGTAGTTTGAACCTAGCAGGACACCATCACTATGAAAACATAAGGACATCAAGAAAAATATATTTAACTCGCTGTCAAACCTCGCAAGGAGGCCACCGTGGAGTCGGTCTATGTTGCCACTTGCCACCCAAATCTGTGCCTGCCTCTGACCCCCTATGGTGCAGATCGTCATTCGCTTTCTGCTCTAGTATACCTGTGGTTCCACGGTATCACTCTCCTCTCTTTTCATCGTAACCAGTTTGTTGACACTAGAGAAGCCACATCGTTGTACAACCTCTTCAATTTATCCCAGAATAAAGTTGAGTTGTAGATAGTCACACAAAGTCTTTACTGTCCCAGGGGTTCAAGCATTCCGAGGCCCAATTTAGTTCAGGGTGATGATGCTGACAGAGTCATACTATGACGCGTGTGTAGTTGTAATCGCCGTTTCCAAATAGAAATATACTGCACTAACAATCATTCTAGTTCTGGGTACCATGTCCCTTGTTTAATTTAAAAGCATGAACAGATAGAAAAATGGAAAATGTCAGTAAAATTCCTGATGCTATGTTCACTTGCTTTCATCGACTGGGAGATAAACGCCCTCCGCTGTCGACCAAATATTCTCAGCTCGCTTGTCTCGAACACCACAGACCTGCATGAAGAATGTTTCAACTCAGAAAACAGGTAACTTAAACAATAGATAAGCAAACCAAGGTCGCATTAACTGAAAAGCTCGTGTCTATGAAAGGCAAATGTCATACTGCCTGAATTCATAGAAAATATTGTAATAAGACCACATGGTAATAGCTGAATCCATTGCAACTTCTTAAAAAAACATATGTATTAAATAGCTGTGACATTTTCATGCCGTCTCATTTTATTGATAAAATAAATTTCCTTGATGTTTGGAAGATCAAGGACTGCTAATTTAGAGTTCTTGAACAAATAGTGTGTGTTGACATCGAAGCATACTGCATGTAATTCAATTTTATTATTTCTTAGCATTAATAGCTGTAGTTTCTAAACATGCATTACCCAATGACATTGGCATATAAGGTTAATATATGTCAGAACAAGGTTGTACTTGTAAGTTATAACTATTATCACACTCACCTCTTGCTGCCCACCACCAAGCCTGTTATACTTCTTGTTGTGACTGTGCAGATAACCTCCCGTATCAACATGACGCAATCTTACCTTCTGATCTCGCTTCCATACCTTGTCCTTTCCCTCAATTTCTAGCCTGCATAATAGAAATGCAAGACATTAAGCTAGATTAAGTTAGGCAATCAAATAGGTAGCATGCATCACATACTGTAAGCAATCACACCTCCAATAGTCACCGGTATCTGATTGTCCATCCCCACCAAAACAGCTAACCTGTAAAGTTCACATTCAAGATTAAGGGCGCATACTTAATTCAATAAAAAAAGCAAAAGAAACATATAGTAAAACAAAACGTCTTTGCGCACAGCAAAGAATTGTCCACATGAGTTCCTAGTGATAAGTCTATTCATAGTAATGAAGATGGTTGGCCCTGGGCCTACCGATAGGATTTTAGTGCGCCCAAGCTTCGGTACGACAGCAATTACATGACACACAACACAAGCTGCTAAAAAACAGCCTGGTAGCATTTGGGCTTGGCAGTTGCAAGTTATTGTAGACATTATCGGTCACTTGATTCAAGAACATGGGCAACAACTTCTTTCTTTGTGACAAAGGACACCGTGTGCAAGACAACATGTGTCAATTATCCACCTACCATGGATAGGGCAAGATGAGGAAAATAGAGACAGGATGCTCACCATATAATGCAGGATATAAGTTTCTCTTCACAGGTGCTGCTATGCCATGATACCCTAAGGCCTAGCCAGGAAACTACAAAGCCGTCCTCCGGAGGCCTAGCCAGGAAATTACAAAGCCGTCCTCCTGCCTCACGCCGCAGTCCTCCATCCCCACCCATCTTGCTCTCTGCTGCATTCTCCCTGCCTCCCTTCCCAACACATTCGCATACTGTTGCCTAACCTAGTCAGGCCTTGGGCTGTCTGCCACCATCGATGCTACCAAAGTCGTCAGTTCAGGCCACTGCCAAGCCCTGACCAGGCGTTCCACTAACCTAAAAGCTGTTCTGATCCTGTACTCCCCCAATCCCACCCCCTCCTTCCCGACCCTCCTCCATCATTGGTGCTACAAGTGCTGGTGTCTGGTTGCTAACTGACAGAGCCAATGGAGGCCTTCATCTTGCTCACCGTGAGTTACGTATATACTCCCTTTGAATGCACTGCCTCCGTGCTTGTTGTTTCGGGAATGGAATCTAAGTGGGGTTATTTGTGCACTGTGAGTTAATTTATGAAATTGACTTGCAGAAGATGTTTCAGCCACCAAGGAATTAGGAAAATTAATCCCAGTTTGGTCGTGTATTTGCAGAATATATTCTAGATAGTATAACGTACACAGATGTACCATGAATCATTGGTAAATAGGAAGGTTTAACTTATAAGCAACAAGTATCTGTAGATTGTGTGAATCAAATTGCTATGTGGATGATTCTCGTGGCTGGGCAATGCTTCGCTAAAATGTGTGATCAAATTGATTGTAGTCAATGTCCAGTTCAGAGATGTTCATGAATAAGCTTTGTGAGTGTGCATTTTTTTCAGTTAATTTTGATTTGCTAGTATTAGTTACACAATTAACATCTAGATAACGCAGTTGTGCTTGATTTGGCTCAACAATGGTTTGTGCAGCCACATGCCACGAACAAGCCACATAGTTGGAATTCTACCATTAATCACAAAATCATATTAAATATGAACTCTTTAGATACAAAGCATATGAGAATTGTATATAAATGCTTATTTAGTGTATAAGATATAGCTTTAGATATGATGCATTGGGAGTGGTTAGGAAAAAAATTGTATCGTCTAATCGCAAAAGCTTTACTCCTGGCCATAGATACGATGGCTACTGGGAATCACATAATGTACAAATATTCATTTCTAGAGAGCAAAATAGATTTAAGTAAATTAATGTTTACAGGTTCTTCAACATATCAAAACGAACTTACTAGGTATCACACTAACCTCTAGGTTACCAGATAATGGTGAAGCATGCAGGTGGCTATGTAACCATCTTCGTGTCCTCATATGTTGCAACCTGATGATGCTACCAGTTTCAATAGCATCACCTTGTTTGGCAGATGAATCAAGAGTAGGTCTCACGACCTGCAGGAATACAAGCAAAGTCAAGCCTAGATGTTCAACAGCATCTTCTAACCTTGCCTACTTCAGGATGGAATATCAGACTACATGAAAGACGAATCATATTAATATCGCAATTAACTGCCAATTCTTTAGCCACAAAATAACATTAGGTTGGGACTTTGGGTTTGGGAATGAAAAAACTAGCAGCATTGCAGTGTCAGTATTGGAGTTTCATCATGCTACTGTTTTGATTTATCCATCTATTTAGTGAGATGTCAGATTGGATAGCTACATATAATTATCCAATGAATCGAAGTGACAAATTTCCACAGTTTGGACAATGTAAGTGGCAGGTGAACAACTGATGCCTAATGATTCGGTTTTCTCCGTCCAGACCTTACAATTTTTTTAATTCTCTATACCATTCCTATGTTTCTTTGATATGACATGCACACCTGCACCCTGATTTCAATCAGTGCGGGTAGAGCATTTGCACTCTGAACGAAGAGCCAACGCTGGCTTCATCAATTTTCAAAACCACGGTTTGACATGAACTTGGAAGATGGCGGCAATCGCGCGAAATGAAACCATAAGAGATGGAGAGGCACCCACCCAGTAGCTATTGGAGTCGTCGATCTCGGGGAAACCGGTGACGGACTGCTGGCCGCTGCCGGAGCCGTAGGCCACGTCGTGCGAGTGAAGCCTCACCTTGGTCTTCTCGTGCATCAGCTTCACCGTGCTCCCGTAGGTCACCTGCAACGCCATCCAGATCCAGATCAAAACCCAGTTCCTCGCAAAAATCCCAATCTCTTGGCGGATCTTAAGATCTGGGAGGCGGACCTGGAGCCCCTCTTCCGACACGGGGGCGGCGGCCGCGCCGTGGTCGACCCGGGAGCTGGCGCCGAGGAGGAGCGCCACGGCGAGCGCGAGGACGGACGCGGCCATCGCGACGACGGCGGTGGCGCGATAGGGCCTCCGCGGCGGTGACGGCGAGGAGCCTTTCCCCTTGGCCGCGGCGGCGGCCGGTGGTGCCGTGGCCGCGTCTGGTTCGCGCGAGGCGCGCGGGGCTTTGGCCTTTCCCACCGGCGATCGGCGAAGCAGGGTGGTCTCTCGTGCCTGGGCGTGCTGCTCTGTGCTTGCGACCGTCGAGATCTCGCGGGCTCCGGGACCTTGTTGTGCTTGCCGTGGTCGTTGCTTCCGTGGAGACTGGCTTCGGGTCGGGACCCATCCGGCTTCCACGTGTAGAGGGCCAATCAGAGGGCGACACGTGTTACAGGCGCGTCAGTGGTGTGTAGTACTATAAAGGACCCCTCAAGAACTTATTTTCACACGTCTGGTCCCTTCATATACTATGCCAATGTCTTCAAAAAATGCATAAGTAGGTGCTTAAATAACTAAAATTAATGTGAAAATATATGTAAACGTGTCATGAGTTTACATTTTAGAAACATTTAAAGTTAAGAAGTATGTAAGTGCTTGATGGGGTGGCATTTTTGCAATCAATGTAAAAGATATACTCCCTCCGTTCCTAAATATTTGTCTTTCTAGAGATTTCAACAAGTGACTACATACGGAGCAAAATGAGTGAATCTACACTCTAAAATATGTCTATATACATCCGTATGTGGTAGTCCATTTGAAATCTCTAAAAAGACAAATATTTAGAAACGGAGGGAGTAACATGCATAACTTGATGAGCATTGCATGGAGGATATTAATGCAAAAGATGTAGAGTACTGTAAAGCAATCTAATAGTGGGCCGGCTATTCAGATATAGATGATATTGTTCACTAGGATTGATGGTAACTTACAAATAGTTTCTCGGTTCCACGGGTATGCAGATGTTACAACTCTATGTTATTGCATTCCACACCTACAAGTATGATGTGTCTAAGTCGTATCCTCTCGCTATAGAACTTGGACCGTCTTGGCCTTCGTCATCTCTGGACCATGGAACTGGGTGGGGGGCGGGGATTCAATGCGTCGTTTTCCTTACCACTCATACGCTCTTTCTCCTCCCAACTCGGTTCCCATTCACTGGTCCCCACGCTGATTACAACCGTTTGTGTTTTCTCTATGGTGGTCGCATCGCCTTTCCGCACCTTGTTGGTTTAGCCATCATTTGGATCCAATGAGCGTGATGTCCGAGGATAACTAGAGGTCTTCAATGAGGGCAGGGTCGCTTGCTTTGTAAAACCGGTGCGGAATTTGGTTGCAAGGGAGGAGTTGGAGCAAGCCCCATGGAGGAAGGAATCAACATTGTTGCGGCTCTTGAAGGTACTTCGACACCCTACGTATAGATTAGAATTTTCAATTCGATAAGAGGGATTGTATGGATTTGGTTGACATTTTAAATCGATAGGATATGCATACCGTCATCAAGCATAGATCATTGTGTAAATGAGATTATCCAAAGTAACTTCGCCATGTTTGTTACATTAGGAAATCTTTGTAGCGAACTCCAATTTATATATACTCCCTCTGTAAAGAAATATAAAAATGTTTAAATTATTACTTTAGTGATCTAAACACTCTTATTTATTTATTTTATAGAGGGAGTATCTGCTGAGAAACTCCGCCTATGTTGTCTCAACATAGCCGGTCCCAAGCCCGGGTAAAGGAGGAGGGTTGTGATAGGCTTGGCGAGCCAACGTAAAAACTCAGCCACTCTTATGGAGATGAAACCCAAAAGATTTTCGTTGGGGCGTAACCCTCTCAGCGACGCGCCACATCGGAACCCGGGTGTGGTGGAAAATGGGCAAGGGCCGGGCCGTCACCCCCCAAGTGGCGCGCCATATCTTGATCCGGATACGGTGGCAAGTGAGCGAGGATCGGGTCGTCGCATCCTTAGTGGCGCGCTACATCGGCGCCCGGATGTAGTGGAAAATGAGCAAGGGTCTTCGCATTTGACTCGACGAGTGCGAAGGGTAAGGAAGCTAGCCGAGCCTAGGAGGATTCGCTTAGGTAGCTGGAACGTAGGGTCTCTGACAGGGAAGCTTCGGGAGCTAGTTGATGCAGCAGTGAGGAGAGGTGTTGATATCCTTTGCGTCCAAGAAACCAAATGGAGAGGACAGAAGGCGAAGGAGGTGGAGGATACCGGCTTCAAGCTGTGGTACACGGGGACGGCTGCAAACAGAAATGGCGTAGGCATCTTGATCAACAAGAGCCTCAAGTATGGAGTGGTAGACGTCAGGAGACGTGGGGACCGGATTATCCTGGTCAAGCTGGTAGCTGAGGACTTGGTTCTCAATGTTATCAGCGCATATGCCCCGCAAGTAGGCCACAATGAGAACACCAAGAGGGAGTTCTGGGAAGGCTTGGAAGACATGGTTAGGAGTGTACCGATTGGTGAGAAGCTCTTCATAGGAGGAGACCTCAATGGCCACGTGGGTACATCTAACACAGGTTTTGAAGGGGCGCATGGGGGCTTTGGCTATGGCATCAGGAATCAAGAAGGAGAAGATGTCTTAAGCTTTGCTCTAGCCTACAACATGATTGTAGCTAACACCCTCTTTAGAAAGAGAGAATCACATCTGGTGACTTTTAGTAGTGGCCAACACTCTAGCCAGATTGATTTCATCCTCTCGAGAAGAGAAGATAGGCGTGCGTGCCTAGACTGTAAGGTGATACCTGGGGAGAGTGTTGTACCCCAGCATAAGCTGGTGGTTGCTGACTTCCGCTTTCGGATTCGTGTCCAGCGGGATAAGCGTGCCAAGGTCGCTAGAACGAAGTGGTGGAAGCTCAAGGGGGAGGTAGCTCAGGTGTTCAAGGAGAGGGTATTTAAGGAGGGCCCTTGGGAGGAAGGAGGGGATGCGGACAATGTGTGGATGAAGATGGCGACTTGCATTCGTAAGGTGGCCTCGGAGGAGTTTGGAGTGTCCAGGGGAAGGAGAAGCGAAGATAAGGATACCTGGTGGTGGAATGATGATGTCCAGAAGGCGCTTAAAGAGAAGAAAGATTGCTTCAGACGCCTATACCTGGATAGGAGTGCAGACAACATAGAGAAGTACAAGATGGCGAAGAAGGCCGCAAAGCGAGCTGTTGGTGAAGCAAGGGGTCGGGCATATGAGGACCTCTACCAACGGTTAGGCACGAAGGAAGGTGAAAGGGACATCTATAAGATGGCTAAGATCCGGGAGAGGAAGACGAGGGATATTGGCCAAGTCAAATGCATCAAGGACGGAGCAGGCCAACTCTTGGTGAAGGACGAAGAGATTAAGCATAGATGGCGGGAGTACTTCGACAAGCTGTTCAATGGGGAGAATGAGAGTTCTACCATTGAACTGAATGACTCCTTTGATGAGACCAGCATGCGTTTTGTGCGGCGCATCCAGGAGTCTGAGGTGAAGGAGGCTTTAAAAAGGATGAAAGGAGGCAAGGCGATGGGCCCTGATTGTATCCCCATTGAGGTGTGGAAAGGTCTCGGGGACATAGCGATAGTATGGCTAACCAAGCTTTTCAACCTCATTTTTCGGGCAAACAAGATGCCAGAAGAATGGAGACGGAGTATATTAGTACCAATCTTCAAGAACAAGGGGGATGTTCAGAGTTGTACTAATTACCGTGGAATTAAGCTGATGAGCCATACAATGAAGCTATGGGAGAGAGTCATTGAGCACCGCTTAAGAAGAATGACAAGCGTGACCAAAAATCAGTTTGGTTTCATGCCTGGGAGGTCGACCATGGAAGCCATTTTCTTGGTACGACAACTTATGGAGAGATATAGGGAGCATAAGAAGGACTTGCATATGGTGTTCATTGACTTGGAGAAGGCCTATGATAAGATACCGCGGAATGTCATGTGGTGGGCCTTGGAGAAACACAAAGTCCCAGCAAAGTACATTACCCTCATCAAGGACATGTACAATAATGTTGTGACAAGTGTTCGAACAAGTGATGTCGACACCGATGACTTCCCGATTAAGATAGGACTGCATCAGGGGTCAGCTTTGAGCCCTTATCTTTTTGCATTGGTGATGGATGAGGTCACAAGGGGTATACAAGGAGATATCCCATGGTGTATGCTCTTTGCGGATGATGTGGTGCTAGTTGACGATAGTCGGACGGGGGTAAATAGGAAGTTAGAGTTATGGAGACAAACCTTGGAATCGAAAGGGTTTAGGCTTAGTAGAACTAAAACCGAGTACATGATGTGCGGTTTCAGTACTACTAGCTGTGAGGAGGAGGAGGTTAGCCTTGATGGCCAGGTGGTACCTCGGAAGGACACCTTTCGGTATTTGGGGTCAATGTTGCAGGAGGATGGGGGTATTGATGAAGATGTGAACCATCGAATCAAAGCCGGATGAATGAAGTGGCGCCAAGCTTCTGGCATTCTCTGTGACAAGAGAGTGCCACAAAAGCTAAAAGGCAAGTTCTACAGGACGGCGGTTCGACCCGCAATGTTGTATGGCGCGGAGTGTTGGCCGACTAAAAGGCGACATGTTCAACAGTTAGGTGTGGCGGAGATGCGTATGTTGAGATGGATGTGTGGCCACACGAGGAAGGATCGAGTCCGGAATGATGATATACGAGATAGAGTTGGGGTAGCACCAATTAAGGAGAAGCTTGTCCAACATCGTTTGAGATGGTTTGGGCATATTCAGCGCAGGCCTCCAGAAGCTCCAGTGCATAGCGGACGGCTAAAGCGTGCGGAGAATGTCAAGAGAGGGCGGGGTCGACCGATTTTGACATGGGAGGAGTCAGTTAAGAGAGACCTGAAGGATTGGAGTATCGACAAAGAGCTAGTTATGGACAGGGGTGCGTGGAAGCTTGCTATCCATGTGCCAGAGCCATGAGTTGGTTGCGAGATCTTATGGGTTTCACCTCTAGCCTACCCCAACTTGCTTGGGACTAAAGGCTTTGTTGTTGTTGTTGTTTGTTGTAGTATCTGCTGAGTATATGTGGCCATGCTTTGCCATGCTTGTTGTCCATCTCAAACAGCGTTTTGCTTCTTATAAGCAGCTTCTTTCTATGTCCTGAAATACGTGGTCTCTTTTGCTATTAACTGTCGAGCAAATAACTGAAGCGGCCAGTTTTTTACTTTTCTAATCCAAACATAGTTTTGTATAAACTGGTTATTCTCAAAAACGTAGATAAAACCGATTTTCCCTAAAACCAGCTTAAAACGCATTTTCCATAATCCCATCGCTAATCTCCTCTATCCAAACAACCACTTAGGGCATCTTCCAACGCTCTTTCCAAAAACAGACACACTATCCATCCACAAATCACGTCCGAACATGTCCATGAACAAGATACAAGTCAACCCTGTCTCTCAAATAGGCATAAAATCCAAACAGCAAGGGTGGGTCAAACGGACTTAGAGAACAGAAGACATGGACTGTGAAGACATATGGTGAAGCGAACCTAGAGAACAAAGACAAGACTACGCGGTACCGATTTCATTTGAAAATGCCCTTGTGCGTTTTCTCAGGGCGATAATGCAAGCGTGAATGCATCTCACGTGCTTCCGAGACCAACACAACACAGGCAGAGCATTTGCCCCAAGAGGTGTGCCAATGGCGCTGCCCAACCACTCAACAGGACATTACCAACTAATGCTGCGTCTCTGGCAACAAAGAGACCACCTCCGTCTCTTTTCCTCAAACCAGCTGACTGGCAATGGGTAGCAAAGATGCAGAGATCATTCACCGAGCCGTTTGACGAATAGCGCACCGGTACTAACAAAGATGACGTATTAGCTATAGCCCACCATACTACCATAAGATTACCCAAACGAGTCCACTGTTAATATCCTCGGCCGTGCTACTGCCTCAGAAGAGATATCAGCTAAATAAGATTTACCATTGTTCAAGTAATACTGCGTGTTAAAATCCTCGGTATAAAATTACTCGGTTCTCTATATCCCACAATAAAGCACCAGAGAATTGAAATGCTAAAGTTGGTAGTACGACGTTACAACCAAAATGATGCTCTATCTCAGCATGGTCGACCTGGATGGATGACTCCACGTCCTGAAATGAAAACAAGCAGCCAGTTAAATATTTGTCCATAGCAGTATAAGACTTGATTTAAAATAACTGTTACTCCCTCCGTAAAGAAATATAAGAGCAGAGGGAGTAGAAGGCAAGCAGAATAAATATGCCTTCTTTTAGTAAATAAAACTGCATTCTAGCCAACTAGGTCCAGAGCATAAATTACGTCTAAAGTATTGACATGGTTTAACTCAAATTCTATAACATCACATTGTTTAACTATCCAGTATGTTCATATAAATCAACTCAAGTAGCATAACAGGTGATCAGAGCACCATTCACTGGGAAAGAGGCAGCTTTAAGACGTAATATTGCTGCTCTCAACTAACACTGAAAAAAAGGCCCAAACACCAGTGTTTTATACAAGTCCAATGCGCTTCATGTTCCCATCTAGTCCAACACCAGGATACTTGGCTGCTATTTCTGGTTCAAGCTTTTACCCACAACATCACTGTAATCATAATGGATACATATTGCAGGATGTGTCCTTAGAAGATGATGAATACAAAGGCATTATATTGGCTAATCAAACAAAATTTATAGTCACAACATGGGCACAAGACAGTAAGGCAATAACTCAAGTGATCTCAGTTTAACTTTCTTTTTCTTCATTGGCTGTCAGTAGACAAGACCATGTGGAAATAAGATGAACGAATAAGTATGCCATTACATACAATGTGCATCAAGTAAGGTAAAGCCCCAAAGCTTGTCTATATCTCAGGCGTGCCAGATAATTCAATGTCGACTCTTTGTATGAGTATAGCCTACATTTGGTCGTTTTCCTTTTAAATGTCAGGTTAAACATGAAGTTGAAGTATCATTACATCGCACCCCATTTAGCAGCAAAAAATCCAACAAACTGATAGCTTAAACCAGATTCGAACAAGGACAGCTGCTGTAAAATGTGGTGAATTAAAAATATAGATATGGTTCAGCATGTGTTTTGTCAAATGCTCACCCCAAATACTGGGAAACATCTCAACTACTCAGATGAAGTTAATATCAGTAGACTTATATTGTTACAAATACTTTCATGGTACAAATTCGTAATGCCGTTAACCAACATGTACTTGTAAAGATGCGGTATAAGTTGAAATCACGAACGAATCCCCAGAGTATCCACCAGATGACTACTCCCCACGTTCCCTCCATTTCACAATATATGCCCATATTCGTGGTAAGACATGCAAGTCGAGGTGAGAAAATCACAAGCGCAGTTATTGCAGTATCTCCAACCTGTACACTTATTATAATGCTGTGACATGGGTTATTGGGTTGGGTGGCAATAAATATAGTATTTGCTACTCCCTCTGATCCATAATAATTGTCACAGTTTTGGATCGGAGGGAGTACTATTTAAATGGGTTAAGTATCACCATGGAGCGAAATATGCTGGGAATACAAACTTATCCAGCATGCTCACTATTCATGAACTCGCAAGTCATTGGTTGATACAAAACACCTCATCATGTGTGCTCACTTTGGTCCAAACGAGGCCAGGTCAAACGATTTTGCACATGTGGGGCAGCAGGTAAACCTGATCATACCCCGGGTCAGGCCAGGTCCCGGCCAGGCTTGATAAAACCCAAAGTGAAATTTTGTGCATCCTTGGTCTATGTTCTTGTACCATCACTACGACCATGTTGTTCAAGTAATTCATAGATTTTGTGCATCCTTGGCCTATTTTCTAAGGGCACTCACAGTGCACACATCTAAATCACTACATGCTAATAGTTTCACCTCATCTAGATAAAATCATGCATGTTACTTCCCCAAGCGCAAAGTGCCCAGGTATCTACAAGTGGGCCAAACCATTTAATAACCAACTACAGCTTCTCTGCGGTAAAACTAGCTCCTCCCAGACAGAAGCATATTTCACCATCTCATGTTCTCTCTCCTTCACACCTTAAACATTCTCAGATTTGATAGCAAAAACTAGCCATAGATCTTGGTGAAGGTCAAAGGATTTGAAAATGGTACCCTGCAGGCAGCAAATGTTTTATACAAGCGGAAATATGGAACTTTCAGAACTTGGTCATGATAGCAAACCAAGGAAAAAGAAGATGGGCAGTGCCCTAGTTCTGAGAGATGGAGAAGATTCCGAATAGGAGTGGTAGTCGACCGCACCATAATATGGTGGTGGTACGATGGCTGCAACTGCCAGGCGGAACCACGTGCAATCATGGAAGCGCTATAGTGTCCTGTGTTGAGCATGTCCCATATTTCTGGATATGATCTTCTTTCTCCGCAGGAACATACTCATGGTTGTGCTGCTTCGCTTGCTTGTCTTCTCCCTTGCAGCGCCAGAGAGCGGGCAGGAGGCAGCAGGAGAGGGCAACTGTGGCGTCTGGAAATGGTGATGCAAGTGTCGCCGGCAGTAGTCCTTGGTTTCGGGTGACTGCTTCGTGCGTGAGGCTGGGAAAGCCAACATGAGTTTATTCCCTTTTTCTAGACTCCAAACCAAATTGAATTTCAATCACGAAAATCATTCAAGGTCAAAACTAGACGAGGACTCTCAATTTAGTTATGCTCCGATTTTAACAAATGTATAGTCGTTTTCGATTAACTCGACGAGTCGAATCAGTCTCGAATTTCCATACAACTTACAGTTAACAAAGTAAAATTTTGGTCAACTCTTACGACTTGTGTCAAGGTTTAGCCTTCATAATTTCTGGGGTATTTTCATATGTGTATAGTGGGGCTTGGACTCATATTGTGAGACAGAGAGAGTATACAAGAAAGAATTGCAGCTTCACAAACTAACTCTCTGAATAGACATGTAATCATATGAATCAATCATGTGGGTATTTGAAAATTTGCCAGATCATTTTGCCCACGGATAAAAATTAATTATAGCACCAAACCTGAAATACTTCTGCTTCTGAGTCCCAACGTGCATTAATATGTTAAACAGCATTATGTAGATATATGGTTACAACCAGACTAATAATCAACAGTGAGACTGCGAGAAACCAATAGCACCAAACACATAGATACTCCATCTAGCACAGTATTGTATTTCAGTTTTGCACTGGCCAAATACGAATTTGACTATAAATTTCTGTCACAGTTTATTTGTAAAGCCTAATAAATTATATTAATTTTACACTCGGATGTCATTTTCATGTCACTAATACTAACAGCATCAAACTCCAAACCGTTTAAGAGCTTCTAGTTAACGAGCTCTTACTCTGACAAGACATCTAGACGATACATACATCTTTTCAATAAATGGGGGAGGACACATGGTATATTCATATAATCATATTGCAGGACAAAACGTCAATTGTACAGGACGTGAATCTAGGTGAAGGCACTATACTAATGCTTGACCGAAATAAATACAATCTTGTTGCCTCACTGTTTTAAGATATAGTTTATGATAAGTATACTCAGTCTATGATTATATCCCATAAATAACAAATTATGAATTAGATTAGAGGTCATTGAAGTGTCTATCATAAAGTGTTTTAGGAAGGGCCTGGCCAGTGATACCCACTAGAAAATTACACCATCAAAGTCATCACATTCCACAAAGACAAAGGACAACCTACCACTCTACCATACTCCATTTTATTCCGTGTCACTTTACTACATGCCAATTAAAATATGCTTCTTGAAATAAAAGTACGTATACATTATAGAAGCATATTTGACAGTGAATCTAGAATTATGATTCCATTCTTGTAGATGTAGATAGGTTTTCCTATATCCATGGTCCTACCTTAAAATGATTAACTGATGTGGATCTCAAACAACATACATTGTGACGCTGAGGGAGCATAGGAGCATTTACAGAGGGAAACTGAAAGAAACGAAAGAAGTCTATCTGCCATACTAGTCTTCAGAATCAAGGAAAGAAGTTGAGGGATGCGTCCCAAAGTAATTTTGAAACAAAACCAGCAGTTTTTCCTGAACATAATTGATGTTCTTCTTTATTACAGTTGGAGAATCGCATATGATATTATGAGTCGGTGTGCATTTCGTTTCAGCTATAAAACCATTTCCGAAATGACAAATTCTCTGACTCATCTAACAAGATTGGGTGAATTGCTAAAATATAATTAAACCCATCATGTCCAATATTCAAATTGAAATCATCTGAACCAAAATGCCATGCGCAGCAGGGAAAAGAAGAGATACTATTACATACCTCTGCAACCAAAGGAAAGAAGCATCGGTCGCCGGTTGAGACAACATTTACCTCCAGCTACTTGGCCAGAAGGTATGAATGCCATATCCAGTCTTCCAGTTATCCAGGTAAATCACCTTCCTGACTGCCCACCACCCAACCGCCATGATTGCCAGCATCGCAAATCGCTGTGTCTGCAGGCTCTCCACCTTCACCAGCAAGTGTGTCATCACAGCTATCATCAGCCCCACGAGGGTGTACAGGAAACCCACGGCAAACCCCTCTGCGCCGAGCTGCATCCCCGAACCCTGGTAGAAGAAGACGAGCTTGTTTGGATCCTCCCGGTCCGTGATGAACATGGGCGTATGCCTGATGATCCCGTACATGCCCCCTGAGACGCTGAAGAAGTAGACGAACAGCGCCCCGGCCATCCAAAGCTTGCGGTCATGAAGCAGGGTGTCCCCTTCCATGATCCTCTTGATCCCGAACGGGATGGAGATCAGGAACAGGAGGCCGAGCAGGATCATCTGGTTGCGGGAGACGAGAGGCGGGCGGACGATGGGGCCGACCTCGAGGCCGGTGCGGGCCTCCACGAACTCGACCATGGAGTCGGCGAGGCGGGAGAAGTGGGACTGGTCCATCTGCTCGGAGTCGGCGAGGCGGGAGTGCTCCGGGCGGATGAGGCGGACGTGGGGGAGGGAGTTGACGCCGAACTGGGAGAAGGAGTGCTGCGACTCGGAGAACTCGATGTCGGCGAAGAAGAGGTCGGAGGAGTCGGGGTTGTTGGCGTGGAAGGAGGCGGAGAGGAGCGCGAACTCGCGGCGGAGCTGGGGGAGGTGGAGGTCGGTCTTGGAGTGGAGCGAGGTGGCGTCGAAGAAGACGAGCACGGAGTAGGGGCGCGGGGCCGGCGAGGAGAGGAAGCGGGTGACGGAGGTGTCGGTGAGGTGGATCACGCCGGCGGGGGAGCGGGAGCGGAGGGACTGGAGCTCGCCGACCAGGTCGTTGGCGCCGGCGAGGGCGGAGGCGGCCGCCGCCGCGAGGAGGAGCGGGAGGAGGAGGCGGGGGAAGATCGCCATGGCCATGGGTGGATGTGGATCTGGGGAGGAGACCGACGGCGAAAACTGAGCAGGTGATAGAGCAAACAGGGGAAAAGTATGAGAGGAGACCTGTTGGGTGGACCCGCGAGAGAGTGCAAGCACTGAAAATAGGCCCGCTAAGAGGTTGCAATGGGCCAAAATCTGGGCCTTAACCATTTCTTTTTCTTAAAGCATGTCCTCCACCCTCGCTCGGCCGGCCCATTCGCACTGCGAATAGGGCCGGTAAGAGGTTGCATATATATTTTATAATATTTTCATTGTCTCAAAAAAATTATAATATTTTCAATCCCTAAAAAATTAGATTTTTTCCAAATATAAATAAAAGAAAAAAGAAAATGAGAAAATAGAAACAAAAAATGCGAAAATAACGCGGACAACGGGGACACGGCGCGGGCAGCGCTCACGGTCGTCGCGCCGCTTCAGTGCTGGTGCAAGTGAGAGGTCGCGTCTGCTCTGCGCCGATGTCAATGCGGAGCGGCCGCTCTATAGCGGCATGAATGCGGGCAACTGGCACTGGGCGGGAATGCACGCGAGAGAAGGAGGAGGGTTTTTTTTGGGTCGGGATAGTCAGGAGCGGGCGTGATAACGGTCCGGACGCCCGCAAAGCCCCCCCCCCCCCCCCCTCTCAAATAACTTTATCTCCAGTTTGCATGCGATTTTGGGGTCAGTGTTGGGGGAAAATGCGTCCGGAAGCGGACCGATACATGACCGTTTTGGATGGCTTCCAGGGACTGAACCACACGGTCCAGACGTATGTGTGTGATTTGAGGTTAGTATTGGAGATGCCCTAAAGATTGCACATGGTCTTCCTTTCTTACAACACAAGGTCTTATTGAATAGCATTAAAGCCAGTGACAAGTCTTCATTCTGTGTGAAAATGTCTTATAAGATTAAATTCTGGCAACCAATTGTGAGAAAAAGGATAACTGTTTGTTCATGCGTGCGTGCGTGCGTGCGTGTGTGTGCGCATGCGTGCGTGCGTGCCTGCGTGTGTGCCTGCGTGTGTGTGTGTAGAGACATGACCGAGGAGGACCGATCAGATCATATGTGAATGTTTTCTCAATAGTCTAGGAGGATCACCAGCTTTCACTAGAGCACCTAATGTCAATAATAGACAATGCAAGAAAAGATCAATGAGTACTTCGAGAATATGGGAATAGGACGACATGCAGAAGAGAATGCATAGTACCACCAACCGTGCTTGTACTTTCAGGACATCGTATCCGACGTTGCGGCATCCTTTGGCTACACGGCGAGGCGGTTCAACTTGCATCACTGGGAGTGCATGTACGAAGAGACCATGTATTCACTCCACCGTATCATGCACCGTATCTCTTTTTTATACTCATAGGGTCACAGCTGAGTAACCGATAAACTGATAAATCAGCAAATTAATAGTTTAGTGGACCGATTAAGTTATCGATTAGCCTATTAATCATTTACTCGTCATCTAATTGAGTAGCTACCAGTTAACGATTTTCTCAACAATGCATATAATATTTCAAACACACACCTAGTAGTTAGAACGACACAATCTCCTAAGTCACGCCTAGGACGTTAACCGCCACCAAAGGCACTATGCGAACACCAACCGCCTTGTCTACACCTACCGCTTTTTTTTTACCTAGGCACGAGGAATAAAAATTAAATCTTACTACAACATCAAATATCATACCTCATGCTTCCTACAAAAAAGGACCTTAACCTCGCTGGGCCGGCCCATTAGCACTGCGAATAGGCCCGGTAAGAGGTTGCATAGTATATAGTACCACATATAATATATGAACATATTTAAAATGATAAAATAATATATATATAGTACCACATAGTAGTATATGAGATATGTGGGGTAACTATCACTGGGTGGTAGGATGGATTTTCCCTATATATATACATACATATATATATATATATATATATATATATATATATATATATATATATATATATATATATATATAGAGAGAGAGAGAGAGAGAGAGAGAGAGTATTTTCAAATATAATAAAATAACAAAGAGATGAGAAAACAGGAACAAAAATGCGAAAAATAACAGAAAACCGAGCGCTTAATGCACCCCCCCCCGTGCTAGGCCGGCCTAGCGATCCCATCATCTCGCGTTAGGCGAGGTATAGTTGCGTGCCTGTTTGGAAGAAAAAAATGGGATGCTCGGTTTTCCTTGTCCGGGTGGTCGCTAGGGCGAATGCATGTCAAATATGAGACCTCTTAATCGGCGCCTTCTGCGATGGTAAGGAGCTCTGGCGCGCACACGCCCATAGCCATGGGGCGGGCATTCACATGCGCGACGCGGTCGCTTTGTGAGGGTGCACTTGTTTTGCTCGATAATTGGTTGACCAGTCGATGGTTGGCCAATTCACGTTGGGAAAAATTGCAAGAAAAACAGAAAATCCAAAAAAAAAGGGAAAGTAAAAAACATGAATTCAAAAATGTTCATGGATTTGAAAAAAAATCACAAATTTAAAAATGTCAGCCATTTATGAAAAAATAAGACTTAAAAAAATTTCCTGGATTCTGGAAGAAAAAATCATGAATTTGAAAAATATTAACGAGATTTTAAAAAAAGTAATTTGAGAAAAAATTTGTAATTTGAAAAAAGTTCACGGATTTGTGGAAACAATTACGAATCTGATAAAAATAAAAAATAGAAATGAAAAATAGAAAAAATAAACTAAAAAATGAAAAACGAAATGAGAAACCGAAAAAAAAAACATCCAAAAGAAAACCAGAAGAAAAAACCGTCAGTGCATCATTGCGAAGCTTCTTGGAAAAATGGTGAAAAAGACCCTACGGCCTCATTCGGTTAGGAGGAAATCAAAACTTAAAAATTGGGGGTAGCGTAGGACTTTGATAGGATGACACTTGCCATCCTAAGAAATTGACTTGCCTCGTTTCTATGCGTAAAATGAGTTTTGAGTGGATGTGTAGTTTTCTCCAAAAACATAGAAAATGAATAGTATTCCTATGAAATTCATGAATGCATTTTCCTACGAACCGAATGCATCTGTCAGAAAATTTCCTCTGAAATCTTTGTTCCTATGTTTTTCGCATGAAAATCCTCAAAACTGAATGAGGCCTACATGGGTCAGTCCATTTACGTAGATAGTGTAGTTGAGGGTGTGCACCGATTGCGAATTGTACTACAACCGGCGCTTAAGGCGCAGAATAAGAACCGGGGTCAAATAGCCTTTTTTTTTTGAACACACCGGGGTCAAATAGCCGGGCGGCACACAAGGAGGATGGAAGAAGAAACCGCTAGGGGGCCCATTAGTTAGAAGGTGATTACGGTTTTAAAAACCTTCTAGAAGGTTCTTGTATGGTTTTTTACTGGTCTTGGGAACCTTATAAGCCGTTCTGGTCTAGTTTTTCTTTTTTCCTTGTTACCCTTTAGGAGGTGCCCGTCCCAGATAAACAACCCACGTTGTTGTTTCCTGCCCCCCCCCCCCTCCCCGGCCCTAGATGAAAATATTTATGAAACTTTAGAAAATGTATGTGTTTTAAAAAAAAGGTCTCCAAAACTTTAAGATTGCTCATGTTTTCAAGTCGGGATTTCGCAAAATGTCCGCACTTTAAAATTTTCATGTTTAAAAAAATGTTCTTAAAATGATTGTGTTTAAAAAAAACTAAAAAATTTAGTAAATGTTTGTGTTTTCAAAAAAAATCTTGAAACTTAAAAAATAGTGTTTTAAAAATAAGCTAAATTTAAAAAATGTTTGCATTAAAAATCAAAGCATGGTGAAAGATCGTGGATGTCACCTAGAGGGGGGGTGAATAGGCGTTTTAAAATAATCACGATTTAGGCTTGAACAAATGCGGAATAAACCTAGCGGTTAATTTATCAAGCACAAAACCTAAAACAACTAGGCTCACCTATGTGCACCAACAACTTATGCTAAGCAAGATGAGCAACTATGTGATAGCAAGATATATGACAAGAAACAATATGGCTATCACAAAGTAAAGTGCATAAGTAAAGAGCTCGGTTAAGAGATAACCGAGGCACGCGGAGACGATGATGTATCCCGAAGTTCACACCCTTGCGGATGCTAATCTCCGTTTGGAGCGGTGTGGAGGCACAATGCTCCCCAAGAAGCCACTAGGGCCACCGTAATCTCCTCACGCCCTCGCACAATGCAAGATGCCGTGATTCCACTAAGGGACCCTTGAGGGCGGTCACCGAACCCGTACAAATGGCAACCCTTGGGGGCGGTCACCGAACCCGTACACTTTGGCAACCCTTGGGGGCGGTCACCGGTCCACAACCTAATTGGAGACCCCGACGCTTGCCCGGAGCTTTACACCACAACGATTGAGCTCCGAACAACACCAACCGTCTAGGGCGCCAAGGCACCCAAGAAGAACAAGCTCTAGGGTGCCCAAACACCCAAGAGTAATAAGCTTCTCAAACTCCACTTCCACGTATCACCGTGGAGAACTCAAACTGATGCACCAAATGCAATGGCAAGGGCACACGGAGTGCCCAAGTCCTTCTCTCTCAAATCCCACCGGAGCAACTAATGCCAGGGAGTAAAATGAGAGGAAGAACAAGAAGGAGAACACCAAGAACTTCAAGATCTAGATCCAAGGAGTTCCCCTCACATAGAGGAGAAAGTGATTGGTGGAAATGTGGATCTAGATCTCCTCTCTCTTTTCCCTCAAAAACTAGCAAGAATCCATGGAGGGATTGAGAGTTAGCAAGCTCGAAGAAGGTCAACAATGGTGGAAGAACACGAGCTCAAAAAGGTTAGGTTCAAAGGGGAAGAAGACCCCCTTTTATAGGAGGGGGAAAATCCAACCGTTATGTGCTCAGCCCGCACACGAGCGGTACTACCGCTCCTGGTCCCGGTACAACCGGGACTCACAGTATACGTGCAGAACCTTACCAGGCGGTACAACCGGGCGACCAGGCGGTAGCATCGGTTGAGAAGAACAACCGGACCAACCGCCCAGCCACCGCTCAACCACCGCATAGGAACAGAAGGGAGTCACCCCTGGGTGCGGTAGTCGAGCGGTACCGGGCCGGTGCAACCGCATGGCCTTGAGCGCTCGGGCGGCTAAGTCCTGAGCGGTCGAACCGCTCCGGACACCGATGGTACCGGTACGACCGGACCAACCGGGCCACCACCGCCCGAGTACCGCATCAAAATAGAGGCCTGACCGGTACTTGGGCGGTGCCTGGCCGGAACAACCGCTCAAGTCTTTGCTGAGCAAGTTGGCGGTACCACCGCCCGGAAGCAGCGGTACAACGGCTGAGAGCTCCAAGCGGTACTACCGCTGGGGCACGCGGTACTACCGCTGGGACCAGACAAAAACCACTCTCAAGAAAACCAGAACTGCCATAACTTCTGCATATGAGCTCTGAATTGAGCAAACTCAAGCTTGTTGGAAACAAGTCGACGAGTAGCATCAAAACAGTGACTGGATATAGTAAGAAGAGGCAGGGGAGGTATGCCAACAAATAGAGGAGTGAAACCTCCAACCGAGAAGAACCGGCAAAACCTCCAACATCGAAAACATCATAGAAGATGCATGTGAACTCCGTTTTCGATGAACTCGAGCTTGTCATCAAGATGACCATAAGCTCTAAGACTCACAAAGAGAACCAAACAAGAACCAAGAAAAATGATGCAAGGATGCAATGGTTTGAGCTCTCTACGAACGATACGATCAAGCTACTCATCGAGAGCCCCCCTTGATAGTACGGCAATCGATCCTATAACCCGGTCTCCCAACTACCATCATGAGACCGGTAAAATAGAAAACCTATCAAGGGCAAACCTTTGCCTTGCTCATGGTCCACTTGAGCTAGATGATGACAATCTTGACTCCCTCAAGTTGGACCACCTTTCTTGATTGTGTTGACTCGATGAAGACTAGTTGATTGCTCCCCCATACTCCACTATGGGTGAGCCACTCTTCCGCACATCTTCACAAGTCCATTATCACCACAAAGGACGGCAAGCTTCAAGCATTTGATCTCTTCGTGATGCTCCACTTGAACTTGCACACCGCAACCTAACCCCACAAAGAACTCTCACGAAGACCATGGGTTAGTACACAAAGCGTAATTGACAATTCTTACCACACCATGGGATCACTTGATCCCTCTCGGTACATCTTCTATGCTTTGTGAGTTGATCAACTTGATTCACTCTTGACTTAGTCTTGATCATCCTTGAACCTTTCCAATTCTCTTCATTTGAATGATGTCTTCAAGGTAGACATGAATGATCACACAATCTTCTTCTTCAAGACATGCTTGCAATAAGCTCAACTCTCACATGACCAATCTTTGGATAATTCCTTGAATAACACCTTGGCCGACACAAACTCTCCTTGAAACCAACACATGTACTCCAAGAAAAGCCTATGGACAAAACCTTCAAATATAACTCAAGGCAACCATTAGTCCATAAAGATTGTCATCAATTACCAAAACCAAACATGGGGGCACCGCATGTTCTTTCACATGGGTCGGCAGTACATCGCTGCATGGGTCAGCTCACCCGAGCAGCGCGACTTGCCACCTATTTGACGCATAATGCACCACATTGGGGTTTGATACATCTCAAACGTATATATAATTGTTGGGTATGTCTAAGGCACATCTAGATGTGCCCTAGTTATTGCATATCTAAGTGACTCAATCAAACAAGAAAGAAAAAGAAAAAAGACAAAAGAAAATACTTGCTCAAATCTTAGTGCAAAATCAATGACATAGGACTTAGATGTGCAATACTTAGAGCACATCTAGATGTGCTTTAGCAAAACTAATAATTTTTCTTGTTTTATGCTATATTTATATCATAATTATATATCTTTTGCACCCAATTTTATTGGGCTAAACTTTTAATTTATTGCCCAATGTTAATTGATGTTTTTAGTCTTTTCTAGAAAATCACCGCTTTCGGGGAACTAAACAAATCAGAAAGAAAAATCGTGAAGTTTCATATCAGGATGAAGCCAGGGGGCTCGACTGCCATGTGGCTTGGGCATGCACCTTAGGGCCTGGCCGCGTGGCGGCCACGAGCCTTTGCTCGACCACTTTTTTGTGCGCCCTTGTGTTTATATTGCTCCCAAAACCCTAAAAGCAATTATAAAGGGTTTTTTATGCCTCTGCCACCTCTTGTTTTGTGCGGTCTAACCTACAGGCCTTTTATGTTGTTGTGCCGATGGGGAATCCATCTTAAGATCCATTTTCGTCGATCTTATTACCACCATGACCATGTGTGAGTAATCTTTCTTGGACCATGGATCCATAAGACTAGCTAAATGGCAATCTCTCTCCCTTGTTCTTCAATACAAATATCAAATGAGTTGCCCTACATGATTGTGATTCATCTTATGTAATTTATGGTGTGTTGTTGGGCGTGATGAATTTTCACTCTATGATCATGCATATATCATGGTACTCACATATTCTAACTTGTATTCATAGACCAACATTTTTTAGCTAGGTTCAGAAATCGCCAAAATGTGCATATGTTAGTGCACAAGAAAAATGTCTCTACCTATATTTGTAAAACAAGTACTTTTTATGTGGGTAGAGTTAATAGTCTCCCTATATGGAATTACACAATCTCGGATTGGCTAGCAATTAATGACTTTGTCTTTGGAGAAGGAGTATGTAGCTTATTACCACATGTTTTTCCCCATTCTTACATGTTTTGTGTATGACATCAAATGTAACAGATATATCATGTGACCATGAGGTAGTGAAACAAAAGATCGATTATTAGTTGCTTTGATAACGTGATGTTTTTGTTGTTAGTAGTTGCAATAGTTTCGTGGTCTGTACTTGAGCAGACTCTAGAATATTTAAGTAACTAGTAATTGCTTTTGTTCCTCGTGTATGGTAGATTGTAATAAACTTATTTTGGTTTTTCCTATAAGACAACCACCTGCCTCTCCTCCAAATATCTCATGATCATCCATAGACGGTAACTTAGCATCGCAGGTTTACATCACACACTACCTGGAATTACTAACAAACTATTACTTTCTAAATGGGTATGCTGAATGTCCGGTTTAAATGCTCAGCTGTGAATGTACCCTCATATATTTTTCTTCAAACATGTGTAGATATTGTACCAAGGATCATCTTATTGCATATAAGAACATCACATGTTCCAACATTAGAGTTGTGCAATGAACAATGATCGAGTCCTAATGTGTGTAGTATACACATGTCATTCTTGAAGGTCTATTGTTAATTGTGGGTTTAGCACTTTATCATGATTGTTTGCATCAATCTTTCATGAAAACATGGTATAAATGCATGAGGGCGTAACGAACTGCATGTCATGATAGATCAAATCACCTTTGTGTGCTCATCTATTGTAAGATGGGATACCCTCAAGCTCCACATTCATGAAATGGTCTATCAACAACTTAATCTTTTCCTCTACCTTTCACACTTCTCCAATACCATAATGGAGAAAAATTATCATTAGTCCTAATTGACTAATGTAATATAAAACACTAGTAAGTATGCACGTGCAATGCACGTCTATATTGAACTCGTCTAATCTTCTCTCAGTAAGAGGTTTAGTAAACACATCTGCAAGTTGATCCCCTGTGGGGATAAATCGAATTTCAAGCAGCTTTCGAGCTACTCTCTCTCTGACAAATGAAAATCAACTTTAATATGTTTAGTCCGTGCATGGAAAAGAGGATTTGCTGAGAGATAGGTTGCACCAATATTGTCACACCATAATCTTGCAGCCCGTGGAGCTTTAATTCCAAGCTCATAAAGTAATGTTTGTATCCACATCACTTCAGCTATTGCATTTGCCAAAGATTTATATTCAGCCTCTGTACTTGACCTTGAGACAGTAGCTTGCTTTCTTGCGCTCCATGACACAAGATTTGATCCTAGAAACACAACAAAACCACCAGTAGATCTCCTATCATCAGCACACCCTGCCCAGTTTGCATCAAAATATGCAATAACAAGCAAGGAAGAAGACTTGACAATCTGAAGTCCAAGCCCTTGAGAATACTGGAGATACCTTAGAATTATTTTAACTGTTGTCCAATGAGTAGTTCTAGGAGCATGTAAATATTGACATACCTTGTTCACTGAATAAGAGATATTAGGACGTGTAAGTGTCAGATACTGTAAAGCACCTACAATGCTCTTGTAATTTGTTGCATCCTCTGGGCCAAGAAATTCTCCACTGTCAACTGTAAGTTTTTCTGAGGTGGAGATTGGCATGCTTACTGGTTTGCAATTCTCCAATCCCACTCTCTTTAGAACATCAGCTGTATATTTCTCTTGTGAAAGAAGTATGCCATCTTTGATTTGCTTTACCTCTATGCCAAGAAAATAGTGAAGATCACCTAGATCCTTGAGAGCAGATTCAAGTTTTAAATCCTTAAGCAAACAAGCAGTGGCCTCTTGACTTGAACTAGCAACAATTATATCATCAACATAAACAAGCACAAAAATAGTGATATTGCCTTTGCTATAAAAGAACAAGGATGTATCTGCCTTGGATGATGTAAACCCAAGATGTTGTAGCTACATGCTCAACCTAGAATACCATGCTCTTGGAGCATGCTTTAGACCATATAAGGCTTTATCCAACTTACATACATAATGTGGTGTGTTGTGATTTTCATAACCTGGTGGTTTCCGCATGAACACTTATTCCTCAAGAACACCATGAAGAAACATGTTCTGAACATCTAGCTGTCTTAAGCTTTAACCTCTGGAAATAACAATGGACAAAAGAAGACGAATAGTAGTTGCTTTAACAACAGGGCTAAAGGTATCATCATAATCAATTCCAAACCTTTGCTTAAAACCCTTTGCAACCAACCTTGCCTTATACCTGTCTATACTTCCATCAGATTTTCTTTTAATCTTGTATACCCACTTACAATCAATCACGTTAGCACCATGTTGCGGTGGTACTAGATGACAAGTCTGATTTTTTTATAAGTGCATTATATTCATTATCCATGGCTTCCTTCCAATCCTTGTTAGCGAGAGCATCATCCAGATTAATAGGTTCACCAGTAGTGGCAAGAAAAGCACGCCTAGTTGGATTATACTTAATTGTACCATCATTGTATTGTTTTTCCTTGACAATACCTGACCGAGACCTTGTGTGTCGATGAAGAGGTGAAGAAGACATAGGAACAACTACAGTTGACTGTGGCACATAAGATCCTGCTGTTGCAACGTTGCCCACAGAAGATCTAGGCTGATGAGGCTCCTGATCCGAGGAAGATTGGAGCTGCTCCACATCTGACGCGCAGCCATGATCGACTGGCGAGTCGGAACCAACAGGTGGGTCCCGCGTTGTCGCGACACGGTCGATTGCTAGGCCCCCTGGCGACGTGGCAACCGGGAACTCGCTCCGCCCCGCGCCTCGCTCGATGGGCGTCTCGGGGCGTACAGGCGCTGGTTGGCGCGACACGCCTGGACTGGTGAGGTCCGCCTGTTCTGCGGCGCTGTCGGCCACCGGGGTGCGCACGTGGTAGTAGCGAATCAGCGCAAGATCGCGCGCCGCCCAGCGCTGTAGTCTGCCGCGAATCTGTCTGGGATCGCGCGCTGTCAGCCGAATCAGCATCGGAGGCCGTGCCTGTTTTGTCTGTTGTGCACATAAAATGACGACTGGAATCTGCACAGAAGGCATTAGAAACACAATTTTCTTCGGATTTTTGCACATGATCATGGTCAGATAATTCACCCTCGTAATCAGGAAGTGTAGCATAGTCTGGTAGAAGTGCTATTTCTGCACGAAGCAAAGCTCCTACATTGGGATGAAGTTTGGAAAAAGGAAAGAGTGTCTCATCAAAGATAACATCACGAGATATATAAATGCGTCTAGTAGATATTTCAAGACACTTGTATCCTTTATGAAGATTACTGTACCCAATAAAGACACATTGTGTGAAACGAAACTCAAGCTTATGATGATTGTATGGACGTAAATTGGGATAACAAGCACACCCAATTTTTTTGAGGTAATTGTAATCTGGCTTTTGATGATACAAGCGTTCTAAAGGAGTGAAGTTGCCAATAACCTTACTGGGAAGGCGGTTGATGAGATATGTAGATGTGATAAAGGCCTCGTCCCAATACTTGAGGGGCATGGACGCATGAGCTAAATGAGAGAGACCAACTTCAACGATATGACAGTGTTTGTGCTTAGCAGAGCCATTCCGCTGTTGAGCATGAGGGCAAGACACATGGTGGGCAATCCCAATGCTACGGAAAATTGAGTTAAGTTTCTCATACTCCCCTCCCTAGTCACTTTGGACTGATAAATTTTTTCTATCAAAGTGTCTCTCAACAAGTTTCTGAAATTCTTGAAAGATGGAGAAAACTTCAGATTTATAATTAAGCAAATAAATCCATGTAAACTTGCTCTAATCATCAATGAAACTAACATAGTATTTTTTTTCTCCCAAAAGAATCTCTGGCATGACCCCATACATCACTGAAAATAAGTTCTAAGGGAGCATGAGACACACTAGTTGACTTAGGATAAGGAAGCTGATGGCTCTTGGCACATTGACAGACTCGCTATTTGAACTATGTGACAAAGGAAGATTGTCTTTATTGACTACTTGCCTAACTATGACTGATGAGGGATGTCCTAATCTTTGATGCCACCTTGCCAAAGAGGGCTTGATGATGGAGTAGACTTGACAACGCTTGCGGCTAAGTGCTCCGGATGAGATGGGGTAGAGTCCTCCAATGCATCTACCGTGGTAGAGAAGTGCCCTCTCGCTCCTTGATGAAAAATAATGAGGGTGAGTTTCAAAGAAGACATTGCTATCGGTGGCTAAACAAGACATAGAGGCAAGATTTTTGTCAGCTTGTGGAACATGGAGAACATCCCTAAGAACTAAATCACGTTGAAGATTAGGGGAATTAAGTGAAGCTTGACCAATGTGACAAATATCCATACCTCTACCGCTGGCGGTGTGGATCTGGTCTTTGCTGTGATACGTCTCGCAAAGGGCAAGTTGCTCTAGCTCATTGGTGACGTGGTCCGTAGCACCAGAGTCGACATACCAGACTCCATCCCCTCCTTGATCGCGCATAGTAGCTGCAACCAAACGAGCATCCGGGACATAATTTTCATCAAACCTATGCCAGCAATCAATGACCTCATGGCGGCCTTCTTGCAGAGTTGACAACGAGGGTGGCTACGTGATGAAGAGTTGCGGCGGCCATTGTTGGAGTTGAAGCCACCACCCCCGTTGTTGGTGCCGTAGCCGCCACCCTCGTTGTTGTTGCCGTAGCCACCACCAGAGCGGGCACCATCGCTCGACGAAGCGCCAGGTCTGCCGCCACCACCACGGTTGGCGCCCTGGTGACCACGGCCACGACCGCGACCCCATGAAGCAGAGTATGCAGAAGATTTCCGTAGATCGCCGCCATGGAGGAGGGTGAGGCGGACATCAAAGCTGAGCAGCTGGCTATGCAGCTCCGAAACCGTGATGGGTTCCACCCATGCAGCAAGGTCAGAGACGACTGGATTGTAATCCATGTCGAGTCCAGCAAGGATCTGGGAGACGATCTTCGGATCAGAGAGCGCCGCAGCGGTGTAGGCGACTTCATCGGTGAGGCTCTTGATTTTGCCAAGGTACTCTGCCATGGCCATGTTACCTTTTTTAGGTTGGTGAGCTCGATGCGGGTGTTGATCGTCTGCGCTTGGCTCTGAGCAGCGAACATGTCGTTGATGGTGCGCCACACCTCGACCGGCGTCTGGAGCGTGGCGACCTGTGAGAGGATCTCGCGGGGAAAGGAACCCATCAAGTATCCTTGAAGTTGTTGCTGTTGTGCATACCAGAGAGTTCGTGCAAAGTTGACGACTTTCTCTTCTTTGCCGTCCTTGGTGATGGTGAGAGTGGCCGGCGGTGGCGGGCTCTTCTCGTTGAGGTAGTGCTCCATCTGTGCACCCTTGATTTGGGGCAGCATGATGGCCTTCCATAGCAGGAAGTTCCCCCTCGTCAACTTCTCCTGTGGTGGCGACCCGTGGAAGGTATGCGTGGCTGTGGATGAGGAGGCAGAGGTGGAGGAGGAGGTGGTGGTGATCGCGCCCATGGTGCTGGGCGACATGGCGATGGAGGTGGTAGACATGATCTCGGTCGCAAGGGTAGCTATATGTGATCTCTTTCAATCTAACGAGGAAGAGGCTCTGTTACCATGTGAAAGTAGTTTGGGAAGCGCAGAACCCTTTGTCTCAGGCCGCATTGTATATATTGGGCAAAAGCCTTGGTACACAAGTTACAGAGAGAGATTGACCATAGGGGTCGTTACAGAGAGATACGGGAGAAGAGGAGATAGAATTTAGGTACAAGTTAAACATCCTCTCCTAACCTTATACATCTCCTATATAGTTATTCTAACAATTTTAGAATAGGTTTATAGTCTGGTCTTGTTGAAATATGTCTAAATGTATTGAATTTGCTCCGGTTTAGATGAAAAGCATCTGGTTTTATGTAAAAGAATCCAAGTATGAATGAATATCATCCGATTTGTTTGAGTCTGAATCAAATTTAATCAACTTCATTAAAATTCATTTGAAATGTAACCAGCCATGCACGGCTAGTTTATAGTCCCCTTGTCCGCGAACAAATGCGGTGTCCGGGTTGGGGGTCGATGTTGGAGATGCCTTCGACTTATACGAAGAAACGGAAAGAACCGTGTGGTGCATGTACCGTCTTGTCCTTGATACTCTTTGCTCTTTGGCCAAAAGACCCAAATGAATATAGGGTTGGCTTGACTCCTGACTACCTCGCCTTGAAAAAAATGAAGTTTTCAATATTTACACAGTCTTCAATGTAATATTGACTAGTAATTTATATTGTAAGCTTATGATGTGTATTACCGAGAGGGCCCAGAGATACCTCTCTGATACTCGGAGTGACAAATCTTAATCTCGATCTATGTCAACTCAACAAACACCTTCAGAAATACCTGTAGAGCATCTTTATAATCACCCATTTAGATTGTGATGTTTGATAGTGTAAAAACCGTAAAAAATTAATATAATAAATAAATTAGATAACGATAATTTCAATGGCGTTGCTATTACATCAAATAGCATTTAGTCATGCAAAACAAATTCTTCTCCAAACCTCCATATATTTTATAGACCCTTGTCTCATTTCTTTCACATAAAGTAAATGCCAACTAATGACCAGCCAAGAAATTACACCTGTCCATAGTACAACCCACAAGATGTGTCTTCAAACCGACATAGCTATTCACCCCACTATAAATAGGAGCCATCCCTTTCACTGGACCATTCTACCTCACACACGCATACGCTGGAGTACCCCCATCACTTGCCTTTTCACCTTCTGCCACACTGCTGTCCTTCACTGCGGTGAAGATCTTTGGGTTACATGCGCCACCAGGTACTAATCAAGTACCTTGTTGTGTTAGCCCTTCTTGCTTGATTTCTTATCTATCTCCACCTCGGTTTGAATCAGTCCATGAGCATCTATTCACCTTGATCTCTTTACCTTACTGTTAAAAGAACAAAATGTTTGCGTAAACACCCAAGTTAGTCAAAGTAATTAGATCAATTGCAAAAGCTTGTAAAAGTTTCTGCGAATGACATCCATGGCTTGTACTAGATATAACATGCCAAGAATCAAATCCTAGGTACTAGTAACTTGCTAAGACATGTATGTATGTATCCAAAAGATCAACCTTCCTGTGTATACTACCTTGTCCTAATTATTAATCCCTGCCAATCTGTAGCAAACACTGAGAGATTGATGTTTATAATCTACTCACAAGTAATTATTTTTGGAGATTCACTGCCACTGTTTACTTCTATATGGTGTTCAAGGATGAGTAGCACTAGTTAGGAACAGCATTTAGATCTAATCAGTAGCAATACCATGACCACACCATAGATTAAATCTTGATTAATTTCTTGGCCTTGAGATAAACAAAGAGAAAGAAGGCAATATGGCTGAGTGGGGAATAGTAGGGCCTGGGATAAAATGAACAACATATGCACACCCACGTTCACATATAGCAGGCACTTGTTGTGAAATTTGGAGCACTTCATGGAGAAGGAATCAGGATTGGCACTTGCCAGTAGTAGCAGTAGGATGTGGTTAGTCCACACCGCTAGCAGCAGAGCCATGGCGACCGAGCAGCACCGGTGAAGCCGCACGCGCCCGACCCCGTGGCTGCACGCCTCGTGCGTGTGGCTGCGCTGGGGGAGGATGTAGGCATGGAGACGTCGTTGCCGCTGCAGCCGGTGGCAAGCCCACCAGACCTGGATCAGGCGGCGCTAGGATTGAGTAGTGGCGGCGATTTTGGCGGCGGCGGATCAAATAAATGGGGGGATATGATAGAGGGAGTCGAGGGGATTTCGTGGGTGTCCGCGGTGTCGCCGGAGATGGCCGGAAGTGGCAGATCGAGCCGGCGGTGCGGACGCAGCTCCTCTGACGTACGGCGCATTCGCTGACGTGTGGACCCGGACCCACGCGTCAGTGACCCAACGTCAGGTGGCCGTACGTCAGGGGATCCGGCTCCGGCGGCCTGCTCTGTAGTTAGGGAGAGAGAGATGAGTTGGTTCTGTTCGGCTGAGCATACCAGTGACAGTGAGAGAGAGGAAGAGAGCTGGGGAAGATGACTAGTTGGATAAAAAAAATGATATTTCTGCCGGGGTTGGATTCAACCAGCTAAACACGTTTTTCCTTTTGAGCTTGCTTGCTTGCTCTTTGTGATGTGCACGTGCGTACTACTTCTTGATGTGATGTATGCATTTTGCTTCTAATTACACACTAGCACGTACCATTACCTCTTTAATTAAAATGGATTGCACCGTATGGAAGTGTTGCTTGATGCTTGGATCTTGATTAGGGAAAATATAAACTTCTTTGTGAAATAATTATCAGGAGTCGATCTCGGACCCATAGGACCCACTTCTGGTGGTTCTGAGTTGGTCGGAGCGCTATCCGGCAAGTCGTCATCTCCTTGACCATGTCTTGATAAATGTTTTCCAGGCTATGAGTCATTTTCAAAATTTTGCATAAGAATTAAAAATAAATATTTTCCGTAAACAAAATGAAATTTGGATCAAGTTGATCCACTGATTTGGCAGTTTGACCAGACCAGACCAGGTGAAGTATCTATATTAAGTAGTTGTGACCCGGGCAAGGTTACTAGATAAATAAATATTTGGTGGGTAGGGGAGCTCATGTTGGTGAAAGCCACCCAGATAGGGTCGGCTTGGATGGCGGGCTCCTCTACATAGGGTATCACATTAGGACATAATCAACTGGCGCTTACTTCAAAAGCAGCGCAAACCGTACTGACCATAGACCTGAAATAGGACGGGCTGAACCGACTACCCTTGCCAAGTAACTGCCTCTGCATGGGTGAGAAGGTGGCTGTAGCCGGGTAGGTACAGTCACCCTAGGGCGGGACCGCCGGCCAGGGGTCTCAACCCGCGGGCCTTTAGTAAGGCAAGGTGGAAAAGTAGAGGTAGTGTACGGGCTGGTCAAAGGTTCTGGTTTCTTGGTCTAGTCGTGCGCACGGGTAGCGCATGGACGACTTGGACCAAGTGATGCTATGGGCAAAGCAGTAAACCTCTGATCAGAGTAAATGTGATATCACTCCCAGCTTCCGGGATTGGAAGTGCGTCGTGTGGGTTTTCCTCTAACACAGGATGTAAGATCCCACGTCGCTCTGTCGCCGGTAGTTTTTATGAATAAAAAAAATTGGTTTTCAACAAAATAGAGTAAGAAAAATATTTTTACCTACATAGTATTTTGAGATAATGGCTCGGTGGTGGTAGCCATGGCCGATAAAGTTTTTCCTCTTAAAAAAAACTCATGCATCCACTTTTCTCGGCGACTTGCGGAGTACGTATTTTATATGTACTCAGCTGCACTTATGTTGTTTTTGAGAGCAAGTGAGTTATGAGAACTCCAAGGCGATAGAGAATGGTACTTGTGATGAGTATGGTCATCTTGACGACTTCGGTTATTCTGAAGTGGAGTATGATTATGAAGAAGTCGACAATCAAGGCTATGAAGAGTAGATGCCCTCCATGGTTGGTCTAAAAGGCTCGTACTAGAGGCGGGTGACGATCTATCGTCATGGTCGCTTAGGCTTAGTCGACACTTGAGGTGTCTAGTAATAAAAGCTTGCCTACTCATGGCAGCCGCTCCGTCTTGTACATGATACTGTTCTCCTTAATTGATCCTGGCACAACTCTGAAGTGACGGCTTCTGTTACGCCTGACTCTGTTGGACGTAATGGGGCGTCACAGATAGCACACAAGGTATTCCTCCGATATTTGAGAGTTGCATAATCTCATAGTCGAAGGAATATGTATTTGACATGAGAAAAGCAATAGCAACAAACTGAACGATCATTGTGCTAAGCTAACGGATGGGTCTTGTCCGTCACATCATTCTCTTAATGATGTGACCCCATTATCAAATGACAACATATGTTTATGGTAAGGAAACCTTAACCATATTTGATCAACGAGCTAGTCTAGTAGATGTTCACTACAGACATGGTATTTGTTTATGTATTCATACATGTATTTAAGTTTCTGGTTAATACAATTCTAACATGAATAATAAACCTTTATCACGAATAAGGAAATATAAAATATCCACTTTATTATTGCCTGTAGGGCATATTTCTTTCAGTTAGTGCAAAATTTAATCAATGGTAGAAGAAGTGTCTTACCAATTGGATCAACCATTTCCCATGGTAACAAAATGAGAGGTCTGTTTAGTGGAGAAATTATGCCAACATGTGCTTATACAAGGAAATGTAGTTGTAAGTCATAGTCTGTTTTTTCCAGGTGAATAATGTATTACTCAACTCAAGAAGTTCATACAATCAATCGTAGCAAGCTCCATACCAGTCGTAGGACCCGAACCGATCCAAGTCATGGTTCTGCCTTCTAAACAAGCAAATCTAGCTGCTATCACTAAATTTATTTTGGATATGATTAACATGAGTAATACACGAATGACGAATAGACATGAAAAATCTAATCTCCTTAATGAGTGATAAATAAACTGATCTATCCACCTCCTTCATCTGGATCAACTTTACTGCAACAATCGAATCCATCTCAATCTCGATAGGAAGCTCACTTCTCTGGATCGAAAACGACAACCCTTCCATGCATGCAGATAATTCCGCTTCATGAGCATCTCGACATGAAAAGGTTTCTACAAGAGGAAAATATAGTCACCCTTGTCATCTCTCAACACCATGCTAGCGCCTGCTGAGTCATCTTCTGCATAAGAACCATTAGAACTAAGTTAACCCGGTTTTCTTTAAGCCCGTTTACAATTGATTATTACAATGAAGGATGCTCATATATTTTTGAATGCACCCAGAATTTAAAGGAATTGTCGTTAGAAAGAAGAAATACCCATATTTGAAGGAAACATTCTACATCTGCCTACATATAGTAATCCTCTTCACTGACCATGTGATGAAGTATTTTCATTTCACTTGATCATTGCATTTGGCTGAAGTACCTAAGGCCAACTCCAGCGCACGACCCCAAACAGACGTCCGTTTAGCTCGGATTCTGTCCGTTTGGGGCGGCTAACGGGGTCGTGTCCGGGCCTTTTCTGGGATGCGGTGGCCATGCGCCCAACGCGCATACACATGCTTTAGCCGCATCATATGTTCGCCTTCTTTTTCAAACGCTAGTTCATGCCAGCGGCCCTAGTTCACGCCGGCAACACAGCTAGCCTACACGACCTCGTTGACAACACAGCCAGCCTACACGACCTCGCCGGCAACACAACCAACCTACACGACCTCGCCGGCAACACAGCCAGCGGCTGGCATCACAGCCAACCTACAAAATGAATAGTTTTGTCGCCGGCGAGAGTTCCGACCACAGCTTCCTCAGACCGTTGGCCACCTTCTTCTTCACCTTTCCTGACACCCACCCGCCGAAATTCGGCGGGTCATCGGCCATGGCGGGAGGGTAGTGGGTGTAGGGGAGGTCGCGGGACGTGGGAGGGTTTTGGGGGGAAATGGCGCGAAATGGGGCGTCGGGCGGGTGCTTTGTGCCACCAACGGGCGGGCCAGGGGAGGACAAGCGCGCGCATCCCGTCCGTCCGCGCGCTGTCCGTTTCATCTCAAAAGCGGCCCAAACTTGGGCCAGGGATGGGTCAAAAGCGGACATAAAACGGACAAAAAATCGTTTGCGCCCGCGCGCTGGGCCGTCTGGCATGTCCGTTTTGTCCCAAACGGACGCACCCGGACAGGATGGGATTGCGCGCTGGAGTTGGCTTAATAAATAATAAGAACAAAATGAGACAGGGTTATTCAATAAAATCAGTTTTCATGTTTGTTGAGAATCACTGTTTGAGCAATCTTGCCAATAAAATGTGATATCCTTTAGCAGCATACCCTCGCAGCTTGCATGACCTAAATGCTTATGTAATACAAGTGACACGCATGTAAACAAACTTGTTTGTCATCCCTTTGGACTTCCAGCTATGGCTATGATCCTTGTGGCATGGGCAAGAAGGCAGTGCACTTTAGTAGTTCAAGTTTTGCAGGTACAGACTAATCTGTGAACACGCAATTTTTTTTTCAGTACAAGACTTTTGTGGGAATTTCCTCATTGCTCCGCGTCAATACGTCGGTTGAGCCATCTAACGAGTTATTTGTAGTACTCTCTTTTTGCGGTAAAATTATTTCAGCACTTTGCATCCAGTGATATGAATTACTTTTAATACTTTACATCCTATTGATATGAAGTCGTGAACTTTCCATGTTACTTTCTCTTGAGCGGCTGCCAGTTGTCTGATGTGCTGCGTGTTGTTTATGCCTCTTGCCGGTTTGGCCTATCATCCATGTGGGCTGGCTTATATTTTTACTACAGTGTGTGACACTTCTTGACAAACTAAAATGAGGTGATCACCGATCATATGTTTAGCAGCCATACTGTTGCCTGCTATCCTGCTTCACACTTGAAACACAGATCCACGAACAAAATCGTGCTCACTCTACCCAATTTATAGAACGTCCAACAAGGCAATCACATGAACACTACAGTAAAGGAACAGGTGAGAGATTTTCTGCTTAGTTTCAAATTAAAAGATGGTGCTAATAAATCATATTTCCGTACCGAATGTCATAGCCGCACAAGATTGGACATGTTGTTCTGTAGTCAGTGATTGGTGTTCCACCGGTGAAGCGAACTTCTCGGTACATTGACTCCTTTTCATACTAACTGTTCGCTCCTAGATGTCTCCTACTCCTATATTCTCAAGGTAGCATTGCTCCATTCTTTGCATTGTTTTGTTGCTAACAACTGGTGACGGGAGAACCACTGTGAACCTCCTCGACCAGGGAGCCAGAGAACATACACACTCGACTGGTCCTCCATCATGTATGTGCACGAAGGGTCATAGTGTTAAATAATGTATCTTGTGGTCACTAGGAATCAGTTTCATGAGGTATTTCACAAGGACGGTCTATATAAATATTGCTCAGTTATAATGCCATACAGCAAGAGCACGTGCTATATATATCTTTTTATGTATCGACTGGTCGGGAACCTTTCACCCCCCTCCCCACCCCGCATCCCACACACACACTTAATATGGCGAAATGGAAAGAATCGCATGTACCATGTTGGCCCCGATACCGTAAATACTGTTTTTCCATCAAAAGATACAAATAGATATTGGATTAGCTTTACTCCTGACTACTCCCTCTTTTTTTGTCCATACGCCTCCCAACTGAGAGCCGGGTTCATACAAAAATTAACCGAGAAAGAAGGAACTAGAGAAAAAAAATAACCGAGAGAGAAGAAACTAGAGAATAAACCAGAAGCATCTGAGGACGCAAACAGGATAACCTGGGACACAAAGGATCGCCAACCAACAGATAAAATGCTGCTAGGAAGCAGAACTACCTAAAACTGTCAACCGACACAACACACAGACTCGGGAGAGCACCACAATCATCAGGAATACTTATTACAACACTTTGTAGTTTTCGTGGAGTGACAAGCAGCAACAACTACTAAGAACCCTCTGTATAAAAATAGTTGACTTTCTAAAAATTAATTGAAGTACTAAACACTTAATTACACGGTGTTTAAGATGTAATTTTGGCCAGCAATTTCTATTGTAATATACGTATAACAACAAAGAAATTATAAGATCTAGGAATAGTGTTTCAGGCAAATCTACAGACAATCAGATACCTGTGATTATTGGAGGTGTGATTGCTTACAATATGTGATGCGTGCTACCTATTTGGTTGACTAACTTAATCTAGCTTAATGGCTTGCTTTTGGTATTATGCAGGCCAGAAATTGAGGGAAAGGACAAGGTTTGGAAGCGAGATCAAAAGGTAAGATTGTGATATGTTGATACGGGAGGTTATCTGCAGTCACAATAAGTATAATAGGCTTCCTGGTGGGCAGTAATGGGTCAGTGTGATTATAGTTACAACTTACAAGTACAACCTTATTCGGGCATATATCAACGTTATATGTCAATGTGCTTCGATAATGCATGTTTAGAAACTACAATTATTAATGCTAAGAAAAAATAAATTGAATTGTAGTATGCTCCGATGTCAACATGCTCTGTTTGTTCAAGAACTCTAAATTTTATTGCAGCCCTTGATCTTTAGAACATCAAGGAAATTTGGGTCTGAAAACCAAGACGATGTTACTAATTTGTTACAAGCTAATTACCATAAATTAGCTAATCCTTGATCATTACTAATTTTTTTAAAGAAGGAAGACCCCCGGCCTTTGCATCCGGACGATGCATGCAGTCACTTTATTAATTATTCACACAAGACCTTACAGAGTCATACAACAGTAAGACTAAAGCCACCGTCTAGGAAACATCTGTCGCTACTCCTATCCAGTTCATGTAGGGATGCTGATAGCCTGGGCCTAATACCAAACAGACCTCGCAGCCAAGCCTAACATCTAAGACCTGAGGTCCCAACCAGGACGTCTGCCGAGTATGGGGCACCCACCAGTCCGGCGCACTCCTTGACCAGGACACCTGCCGGGTATGAGGCCGCCGCAGCCACCTGCCACCAATCCATCTTCAGTGTTGTACTGCTGCATCTACCTTGCCCGGTCTAGCTGCTATCGACGCCACCACGACGCCAGACAACTTCGTCCTCCTGCACGAGTCCATCCCCACACATCGGAGACCAAATCTGCACTGCGCCAGGCCGTCAAGATCCGCCGCCATCAATGTGTAGGATGAAGCACCGCTCCACCAAAAATGCGGTCCACTAGTCCCTCAAGCTCGTGTACACCTCCAAGAATGACGCCCCCAAAGGGGAAACGACACAAGCGCGTCGTCGTCTTCCGATCTACCGATTTAGGGTTTCCCCCGGAGGTAGCAGATAGTGGTCTAGAACTTCTTCACGGCGATGCCTTTAAGAAGGAAATGGCACCGAAGAGCACCGCCATCGCCGGCCTTGGCATCTAGCCAAGAGCAGGTTTTCACCCAGATCTGTTCGAAGAACTCCATCCAGCTTCCTGTGCACGGATCACTGCCTTCTCTACCGGAGACTAGATCTGGGCCAGGGGTCCGAGATCCGCCGCCACCCGCCGTCACGGCCGGCTTTCACGCTGCCCTTGCAGACGTGGTGGCACAGCCTCCGCCGGAGTTCCCCGGGCCACGCATCGGTGACCAGGGACATGCCAGCCACTGCCGCCGATCAGGCCAAGTCAAGCCGGCTGCAGCACCAACGCCATCGCACCGAGCTACAACACTGTCGCTGGGCCACACCACCGTCTCCCGGCCTCGCGGCCACCTTGATCATTATACATATGTTTTTTCAAAAAGTTGTCACACTAGATTCAGCTATTGCCATGTGGTCTTATTACAGTATTTGCTATGAATTCAGGCAGTATGACATTTGCCTCCATAGACGTGAGCTTTCAGTTAATGCAACCTTGGTTTGCTTACCTATTGTTCAAGTTATCTGTTTTCTGAGTTAAAACATTCTTCATGCAGGTCTGTGGTGTCCGGGACAAGCGAGCTGAGAATATTTGGTCGACAGCGGAGGGCGTTTATCTCCCAGTCGATGAAAGCAAGTGAACATAGCATCAGGAATTTTGCTGACATTTTCCTTTTTTATCTCTTCATGCTTTTAAATTAAACAAGGGACATGGTACCCAGAACTAGAATGATTGTTAGTGCAGTATTTTTTTTTCTATTTGGAAACTCCGATTACATTCGTATTGATATATAATACAAATAAGGTACATTCGTATTGCTGCAAGACACCACAAAGATACGAAGAGGCAATGACTACTACATAAGAAACTTTAGGTCTATTGAAAAAAACTTGGTAATGCAGGGTACAAGAATGGGAATAAATGATTCCTAGGTAGTTAAGCAAGTGCAACAATTTGTGTTGGTGAGAAAGCTAGCACTGGTCCCTTCTTCCATTTCTTTCTCTAGTCCCTTCGTACATTGTTGTTTGGTAACAATTTGTGTTGGTGAGAAAGCCGGTGAACCTTTGTCGAGAGGAAAAACACACTCAGTTCGCTCTCAACTATATACATACATGGATAGTTAATAATTTGAAAACTTCAAAAATTAAACTTTCCAGTTTCAAAAAATTCCAAAAAATACACATATACCTAGACACACAATGTACATGTGTGCACATTTTCAGGTTAAAATGAGAGCTAAACAAAAAAGAAAAATCTGGGACTTTTTAGCATATGTACTGTTCATCCACAAAAAAGACACATCCTTGCATACATGTTACTTTTTTCAGAATTTTTTGAAACTGAAAATTTTGTTTTTTGTTTTTTCAAAATAAAGACCTCCATGGAGCTCGGTCTCCAGAATGCCCTACTTATCTTGTGGGTTCTAGGAATCAAATTCATGAGATACTTTATGCACGGAAGGAGTCTTCATAAATAACGACCATCTCTAGTGTTGAATAGTACAAATATGGTTTGCTTATTGCTATGGGACATGGCAAAGATATGAAGATACAACGACTTGTGCATAAGAAACTTTATGTTTATTAAAAAACTTGATATTGTAGGATATATATCATGAATGGGGAGAAATAACTCACATGTAGTTAAACAATAGCTGGCAGGCCATTGGCATGATGAATATGTATCGCGGCCAATTGTGGTATGAGTCTATCCGGATAATATTTTAAGATGTTGATTATTTAGTGTTGTGCTTCCTATGTTAAATAAGACAACTTCTATTATCGAGGAATATAATGACAAAACATATATATTATTTTGTTGCAAAGGGTTGAAGTGGCTTCACATATTAATTTTCATGCTTATAGAATATCTCTAGAATTATATTTTTCATCAACTCATCACTAAAAGATTAGTGTAGCCAACAAACAGAAGCATTGAACACAATAATCCATCAGAATTCGTAAATAATCAAGAACCAGATGCTATGTCTATTTGTCATGCAAGACTTAAGATTAAATTAAATGGTAAAACTTTAAAATACCATTGTATTTTATCTCGCTTTGAGTAGCAATACATATACTTTAACAATTGATGTTGTTCAGTTAGGATCTACTAGCTGAGTGCCCGTGCGTTGCCACGGAACATAATAATAAGTTTGAACGTCGCTCACCATTGTTATTCGCCTCCAACGCTGATCCAACCTTGCTAGTTGCTCATTGTTATATCTACTAACCCACAATAAGCCCTCTTGTAGCCCTGACAACCCCTCCTGCTTAAAGCGCTCACCCCACAAAATAGTATGATATCTTCTTCCCTATACACTGTACTCCCTCCGTTTCAAAATTAGTGTCAATTCAAATTTGAATTAAAACCCGACATTTATTTTGAAGGGAGAGAGTACTACTAAACCTAATACATGTGAGTCAAACCTGAATTCCAGATATACATACTTATCATCACGAGTTAAAAAAGTATCCCTGTGTTCTAATCTTGTATAGCTTGAGGAGATATTGGTCAATGTCTTGTACTCCACGAGGATGTATCCTGAAGAGAAAAAAATAAAGAATTTATGTGTCGTATGTTGCTTATTACTACATTGTGACAAATATCAAATCACCAAACCAGCGTACATAGTGAAGTTTCAGAAGCTTGACATATTAGAATCAAATCAAATTATCTCAACTGTAGTAATGCAACATATATCTTTGCCCTGATGCTTCCTTGATAGTCTTGTTCGAAAATAAATTTCTCTCTAAAATCTACCAAAGTAGCCTGATAGACAAGCAAGAAGCAAGTAAGCAAATACTAAAAAAAGAGAACACATATCCACATCAAAGGAAGCATCACTGCAGCCACTGCATCCACATAACTAAATAAGCATCCTATCAAGCAGACGCATCTGATATATCCATATTCAATCTATGTTTTTTTCCAACTAAATAGTTGCTATGAAAAGCTCATATTGCTCGGCATTTTCTGAGTACCACCTATATCCTCGTGGCCATTTTGACATAAGTCATGTATATATATAGGTCAAATGCTCTAACCATTTGTACACTGAAAAGACTGAAATCGCATGAGACGTCCATGACATTACACTCCAGAATGAGAAAAGCATGTAAAGTTAGATCATACAGTATTACTGACTTTTTGTTGCTTCTTTAATAAGATGGCTGTATGCATCACTCCTGATGCAGAGGCCGGGGCGTTCCCCTTTTCCAAAAAAAAAAAAAAAATACAGTATTACTGACAATATCTGGACATAAACCGTACTTATTTTTTGACAAAGGGAATATGTTAATATCGCAAAGATACATAAACCCTACTTATTCCAAGTAAAGCACTATAATTGTAATCCTAGAAGTTTTACTATTGATAAAACTATATGAAACAACAAGTGCAACTGGCGGATGAGTTATCACTCCACGCTAACTACTACAGACATGTACTCTATAATAGTAATCAAGGTGAATCCTTGTCCATGCCGAAAGGGAAAACATAGAAGAGGCTCGGCACTACTGGAATACATTTAGAAAAGGTCCTCTTGCCTTAACGACAGTACATGATTCATGGTAGTGTCCATTAGGAATCCTACATAGCTACTATGACTCAACGACTTGCAAAACCAGATTTATTAACAATTTACGTAACTGATGCTTGTCCTAGTCCTTACTCTGCACCTAGTAGCAGTGCTGATTACTACCACATATAGTTGACACCGAACAAACTGTAGAATCATTTGATGGAAAAACCTCACCTCCTCGACGACCGCAGAATCACTGGAGCAAATCCACCTATTAAGTAAGAAAAAGAAAAAGAAACAAACATGCTCTATCTCTCCAACAGACGCGCAGCTTCCCGCACCGCATTCATGCTAGCCCAGAGTCGCAGACCTGTATTGATGTCGCGCAATGTGACCAGATGGGAGGGCGGCGCTGACCGCCGCGACCAGAACAGCTAGCGACTCTAATTTAATGCGAATACATCGTCCATAAGAAAGCAACTCTGGTCGATGTGCCATATTGATGCGGGCTAACTGACAATTCGCCTGGTTTCTCCATGGTTTTTTAAAGGACATCTCAAATTAAAAACTGATTTCATCTAATTGCTATGCATGATAGATTTCCCACCACACAAAGAGAGCTTCGTGGAGTACAACATTTTTTAGAGAAACTGAATGTTATTCAAGTGGCAATAAACACGAAGAAACAAAAAATTGGAGCATACTACTCAGAGGAAGAGACATATATGCATCAAAACTATGTAGCATGTGCATATATACTCATGTCCAGAAAGGAGTTGGATTAAGATTTTGGTGTATGAAACCAATCTGGATGACATTGAGGCAAATCCAATAACACCAAGAGAACAGGAAACTGATATTCTTCAAAACACAGTTAGCCAACATCTATCATGGTCCCCTTATTATGGAAATAATCAAACTTACATTCCAGGATTCTTCCCTTGCCCTGCTGATTCCCTCCTTGTAAGTCACTGTGTGATCTGAATTTCGATGTATATACAACAATCTGGATCTGAATAAACAAAGCGAGGATGATGAAAACTTCAAAAGAAAAGCATACATAACAAGGAATGAGAGGATGATGGGTCTGAGCTAGATATGTTGAGTCTACAATGCATTGCTAGATCCAATAAGTTGAATCCGGTACCGAAACAATGATGACATTATTGAATATATTCTTCTTTCCTGCGTTTTGATATATTTTCCTGTCATGGTAGGTAAATATTTTGGAAGTAATGTGGTCTAGCAGGTAAGCTAAGTATTACCTGGATCCCAAAAACATATGACACGTCCCTGCTTCCTCGAAGTAGGATGTAATTATTCTCCAAGTAAGATGTAATTTTTCGATAGACGGATTAAAAATATATTCAGTTAGCGTAGAGGCACCAAACCAAGTCTTCCTTCAAACATTTAACTGCACCATTACACAAGTACGGTTGGCCTCTCCTCCCACTGTGCCAAGAAACACTGCATGCACAATCCAATAAAAGCAATTACCTGCAAGTGTACAACACGCTATCTTCAGATTCCTAGCGAGAACCCTGCAAGGTACTCAATGGCAGTGCACATCATTGCTCGTCGCTTTCGCGCTTGGCTGTGTTTCTTGCATGCAGTCAAGTAGGAGAAGGAGGAGGAAGGAGGCGGCGAAGGTCACCAACTTCGCCATCAGCTGTTACCACTTACGACGTGGAGAAGATCATGGCGAGCAGCACGCTCCTCCCGGCCGGCCAGGTACGGTACATGAAGGACGGCCCCGACGAGAGAGATGGTGTGGCCGACGCCGCGGCCTCCCTCGTGCAGGGGTCGGCAGCACCGCAGACTACTCATCACATCGAGGAGGGCCTGCCTTCAGAGAGGGGAAAGGAGACAGTGGAGGCTAGATGGCGACGAAGAAAGCCTGCGGCAGCTGCACGACGGACGGGAATTGGGGCAGCCAACCGACGGGAGCAGCCGAATAGTGGTCCCGTCACACTCGGGGTCTGATTCGTGATAAACAGAGTACATGACTATAGGTACACCGAAGCACGGTGGCGGTTGCCATGACGAGCATGCTGTACAGGAGGTGTGCGATGGCGACCGAGACGAGGGCAGCGCGAGCGCGAGCACGAGCACGACTGTGACTGATACGATCATGGCGACGCGACGGGGGTATTGTCGTGCATGAAGAGAAAGTCGGCCACCGCGAGTCCGCGACCACAAGGCGGACGGGGAGGGGAGCATCGGCGAGAGGCATGGAGTATCCACGCGGGGCACACGACGGCGGATCGAGAGGTCCGGGACTCCGGGCGCGGGTGTGTGGTGTGGGCAGAGCGGCGAGACCTTTCACGTGAGAGAGTTGTGATCAGATGTGATCGGAAGCGAGGGGCTGGGGAGACCAGGCATGGGACGTGCGATCGTGGGATGCAGTTGCTTCCCCGTTAATTGTTCGGTTATGCTGGATTTTTTTGAAGGGGGTTGCACGGGGCGAGGCGGGGGAAGTAGCGATAGCACGAGACGGTGGAAAGGAGGTCGAACATCACTCGATCTCCCTTTAATAGTAGAGATAGATGCATATTTTTTTTTTGCAAACTCAATCATTGCATTACTCTCATTCAAGGTCTCATTACAATCTATCTGAGCTAACTCCAACACCTCAGGCGGGCCTGACCCTACCCAGGTCATAGTCCTTCTATTAGTACGTCCAAAGGAGGCTAATTTGTCACTCGCTTTATTTTACGAACAAGCGACATGAGTAATACAAGACTGATGAGATAAAAGTAAACATCTGATCTCATTCACTAACGACGAGTAGATCGACCGATCAAAAACTCCACATGTGATCATGGATACTGCCACTGAAGAATCCATCTCCACTTTTATCGGTAGTTTTGTACGTTGAATTGAGGAAGACAGACCCTCCAAGCAGGCGGACAGCTCCGCCTCAAGTGTGTCATTGCAAGAGTACAGGGCCCTGCATGCTGCAAAAATAATCCTTCCTGCATCATCCCGCAAGATCATGCCTGCACCGGCCTCGTTACTTGAGGTAAAGGCCCCATCAGTATTAAGTTTTGTCCACCCGTTCCTCGATTTAGTCCAGGGCTTCTCGACAATATGAGTATCTGGTTTTAACACAGACTGCATAGCAACACATGCTTTACCCTTCACTGGGTCCGCACCATTGTCCTGTTTGATTGCCACAAGTGACTCAAAGAAGCTTCGAAGGTACCTCACCTACACCTCTAAAGGCGGGGCTGGTTTATGATGTATCACCTCATTACGGACAAACCAGGCTCTCTAGAAAACGAGAAGTATCATACATCTCACCCAATCACTCTGGGGTTCAAGAGTCTGTAGGAGCCATTCCTTCCCGCAATTCACAATAGATTGTATCCATGGGAGGTTCCAGATCTTTGCCATCTCCAAATACAAATCCCTCCCAAGCTGGCATCTCAGAAACGAATGAAAGTTATCTTCCGTATCTAGACCACAAACAGGGCAGCAGCTCGTAGTTTCCAAACCGATCTTATGTTTATTTTTCCATGTTGGTAGTCCATCAGTCGCGACCCGCCAGGCAAAGGTTGACACTATAGGTGTCACTCCACAATTCCAAATGAATTTCCAGCAGCTTCTTGCTCCTGAGGGCGAAGAGCTTGAAGACACTGCACCGGCTCTGTGTGCCTCGTCGAAGGCCATACGGTAGGCGCTCCTGACCGAGAACACTCCCCTCGTGTCAGGCCCCCAAGCAATGAAATCCCCCCCCTCGCGGAGAGACTTTAATCTTCATAATCTCATCCACATCCGCCTGACCAAAGTATTCATTGAGTGTGTTAACTTTCCAAGAACCATTCTCGTTAAGTAGGTCAGCCACATAACGGATGCGGCAAACTCCCTGTCGCGAAATAGGCTTATAAGAAAACGGGCGCGGGATCCAGCTATCCCGCCACACCCTAATACTTTTCCCATTGACCACTCTCCATATTAGGCCTTTTTTAGCAGCTCCAAGCCATGGCTAATAGCCGACCAAGAGGAGAAAGCATTACCAGTAAAAACCGTATCCTCGAGCTTACCATGTGGGTAATATTTGGCTTTAAGCACACGAGCACACAGACTCTCCGGTCTTATTAATAGCCGCCATGCCTGACGAGCGAGAAGTGCTTGGTTGAACAACCGAAAATCTCTGAAACCAACGCCCCCTCTCTCCTTAGGTTGCATAAGATGATCCCATCCCTTCCAATGCACTTTCCTCTTTCCTTTCTCCGATCCCCAATAGAAGTTCCTCACCATTCTTGTAAGATCATCACAAACCGAGTAAGGCAGCTTAAAAACTCCCATAATATACGTGGGCAAAGCTTGCGCCACAGATTTTATAAGCACCTCTCTTCCCGGTTGTGCCAAATACCCATCTCCCCACTGCACTAGTCTCTTGGTGAGGCTTGTTTGGAGGTTTTGGAACTTCCCTTTCGACATGCGCCCCTCTGGAGTGGGCAGGCCCAAGTACTTTTCCTCAAAACAGAGGCTAGTAACTTGTAAAACATCTCTGACCTGCTCCTGAACCGCAGCAAGACATGCTTCACCAAAAAAGATCGAACATTTATCATAGTTTAGACTCTGTCCAGTCGCCGATCCATATAGATCCAAAGCCTTTTTAACATGTTCTGCCTGATCTCGTGAGGCCTCAAAAAATAGCATCGTATCATCGGCAAAAAGCAAATGTGATATGCCCGGTGCTCTCCGACATATCTTAACAGGAGCGATAACACCATCTTGCACCCTCTTCCTTAAAATAGCTGAGAGGCCATCTGCCACAAGTAGAAATAAGAACGGGGAGAGTGGGTCTCCTTGCCGCAGCCCACGCGACGGTGCAAATGAATCCAGGAGGGTTCCGTTTAATTTAACTGAATACCTCACCGGTGTAACACACCCCAAATCCAATCAATCCACCGATGAGAGAACCCTAGCCTTTGCATCACCTGCTTCAAGAAGGCCCAGTCAACCCTGTCGTAAGCTTTTGACAAATCCAGCTTATAAGCGCAAAAACTTTTTGTAGGGTCTTTCTCTTGTTTGATATAGTGGAGACATTCAAAGGCAACCAATGCATTATCCGTAATCATCCTACCCGGAATAAAAGCACTTTGCTCCACCGAGATTATATCATCCAACAGCGGACGTAGCCGATTAACCAAACACTTGGAAATTACCTTATAAATTACGTTGCAGAGGCTAATGGGTCCATAGTCTGCCATCTTTGCTGGATTAGAAATCTTCGGAATGAGCACAATAGAAGTCGCGTTAACTCCTTCCGGCATAACCCCCGTGCTGAAGAAATCCTTGACCGCTGCCAACACACCCGCCTTCACCGTACTCCAGTTGCGTTGAAAGAACCGTGCCGGGAACCCGTCCGGTCCAGGAGCCTTTAACGGGCCGATCTGAAACATTGCATCTGAAATCTCCTTGTCCGTGAAGGGAGCACATAGCATATCATTATCCTCCGGTGAAACAGCCCGCCCAAAGAGCTCCACAACCTCGGTTGCCACAGGGGACGTATCAGCTGCAAAAATATTATGGAAGTATTCATTCGCAATTCTGCTCATCTCTGCAAACTCTGTATGCACCACCCCAATAGAATCGCTTAGTTCCCGGATCTTATTTTTCCTTGCCCTCCATACGGCTTTGCTCTGGAAATATTTGGTATTGCGATCCCCCTCCTTCAGCCATGAAATCCTCGATCTCTGCATCCACATCATCTCTTCCCGGTATAAAAGCTCGTTCATTTTATCCATCACTACTCTTATCTCTTCCCTGTCCGCATTCATACTCATAAGCTCTTCTAACTGATTTCTTGACTTCGCAAGTTCTCTCGTGACGCTGCCAAATTTCTTACTCCATGAACCAAGAGCCATCATTGTTTTGGATAAGGCATCCCTCAGGTGTGACAGATTTCGAATCTCCCCGACGGCACTCCATGCATCTTGCACTATTTGTGGTAGTGTCAAGTCCCTTTCCCAAAAAACCTCATATCTTCGGCTCCTTCCCTTCACAGGCCCCAAGTCAGGCTCCCCTTTTAGGAAGAGCACTATGTGATCGGAGCACGGGGATGGGATATGTTCGACCTCCGCAAACGCAAACAAATTGCGCCATCCGTTCGTAGCCACCGCTCGGTCCAGCCTCACCTTAACATTAGCCGATCCCCCACGTTTATTATCATATGTAAATGGCAGGCCAGTGAAACCCAGATCCACGAGCTCGCAAACCTCTAGGGTATCACGGAAAGCCACCATCTGTGCTTCCGATCTAGGTGTGACTGAAAAATGTTCAAAATCCCACATTGCCTCGTTAAAATCACCAATTACAAGACAAGGTAAGTCATTGACGGATTTCAGGTGCTGTAACTTGGTCCACATAAGATGTCTATGTTCCACCCTGGGCTCTCCATAAACAAAGGTAGCTCGCCATTCCGCTGCACCTTGGCGAGTTTGGATAACCGTATCAATGTATCTATCATCCTTGTCAAGAATTGTAACCACACAATCTTCCCTCCAAAAGAGAGCCAAACCACCACTAAGGCCATTGCTGTCCACACCACAAAACCCCTTGAGCCCCAACTTGGCTCGGATCCTCTTCATCTTGTCCTCCTTTTGTCTGGTCTCACACAAAAATACAATCATGGGGGAACGCGACTTACACAACGTTGCAAGTTCACGAACTGTCCGGGTGTTCCCCCCTCCCCGGCAGTTCCAGCTTAGGCAATTCATTGGGCTCGGCGGTCCTCCTCCCCGGAGGCCACCTGTGTAGTCGTGTCCATGTCCACTCCTTCATTATCCTCTCCGTCCCCATCTCCCTGTCTTCTCCGTTTAACAACCGGATTCTTCCCTGGTGTGGTGCTTGGATCTGTTGGGTTTTCTGCACCCACTCTCTCACCATTCTCTAAACGAAGAACCGCATCAGCAACCTTACCGGTCATGTTGGCCATAACCAGGCTTCTTGTATTGACCGTACCATCATCCCCTACCAGCCTCTTTCTTGCTGTTTTCTCCTCCGTAGCTTTCATCATCTTAAATTGCATTATGTCCATCCCCACCGTCAACTCTAAACCTCCCTCCTTCTGAGTACCAGCACCACCCTTCTCCTCCCCTACATGTGACTTCCCTCCGCTAACTCCAACTCCTCTCCCACTCATTCTTCCTCCTCGCCCTGCACCCGCAAAGTCAGCACCCCCTCTCCCGCTGTTCACCCCTCCTCCTCTGCCTCCTCTCATCCCAGATCCCACCGGCTCACTGACCCAATGCAACCAGTCCCCCCACTCACACACCGACCTGTCGTGCACACCATCCCCACACTCCTCCACAACATGCCCCATGCGTCCACAAAAGTAACAAAAATCAGGAAGTTTCTCATAGAACACCGAGTATCTCTTCCTCTCCTTCAGCGTGATGTGGACGAACCTTACTATTGGCAAAGATACCTTCACAAACACCCGCACCCTTAGGAAATTTGATGGATTAATTCTCCCTTCATTCACCGTCACTGTAAACGGGGGCTCTCCTACCTTCTTTGCTACCTTCTCAGCCAACTCCTTCTTCCTCGTTAATCCATCTGGCAGACCTTTTATCCTAACCCACAACGGGTACATGTCCAGAGCATACTCCTCCACATTGGAGAACCCATCATATTCTACCAGCACCACTGGATCCTTCCTGAACTGCCAAGGACCCCCTTCCATTACCCTCTTCCAATCTCCCAAACAATGGCATTGGGCCAAAAACAAATTGGGTCCCTTAATATTAAAAGTTACCCCTTGTGCACACGCACACGCATTCCTCATAGAATTTAGCAAGGAAGCATGACTAAACGGTCGCAGGGTATGAACCCTGAACAGAGCCATCCAGCGCACATCCTTGACTAACTCCGCAAATTCGCCGGATAAGTCCAGATCTTCCTCCTCTTCACCTTGAAGTTTAAGATTTCCAAAGACGTCTTCCAGCTCCTGATCTGTTTCGTAATGGCCCCAATTGGTTTCTTCCTCCTCCACCTGATCTTCCAACGTCACCCCTCCTTCGGTCTTCCTTGTTGCATCATCACCCAACGCCGTCTCACCCCCCAAGTCGGGCCCGCCCTCCGCCGAAGACAACCTAACCCTAGGCTCCCCTACTTCCGGCATCTCCAGCCCGCCGCGCCCCACCTGACCGCCCCTGCCATCCATGCACTTGCCGCCGTCCGCCTGTGCCGTCCCCGCCATGGGAACCGCGCTGGGAACAGCTCTCGATCGATAAGATTTACGTGGTATTTGGTGTACTTCGGCGGTGTCGCCGAAGGAAGGGTTGGACCCTAGAGAAACCCTAGGGGAGAAGCAATTGATAAGAAGGGAAAAAACAGAGAGATAGATGCATATGGAACCATTGTTGGAAGGATTACTTTGAGTAAGAATGCACAAATAAGAGGAGAGTCACATGTTATGTCTATTTGCATGCAAGACTCAAGGTCAAATAATAATAAAACATAAAAGGCGATCAGTATAGATCTATCCCCATAAGCTTTGAGAAACAATCAGCATAGAATTTTCTGCATAGACTTATCAATCTGTGAGTATACTTTGGACAATTGATGTTGTACTGTTAGAATATCCACTTCACATATGGAAGTATGGAACGATTGTTCCAGTACCGGAAAGAAAGGCGGATTAGAAATCTCAAATGCATTGCACCATCATCTAGCCATAGGTGACATGACAACCAAATTACCCATAAACTTTTCGTTTGCAAGTAGTCTGCTGTAGTTAAAGTGTAGGTACAACGAAGAAATAAACAGAACACTTGCAAGCAAATGGAATTCAGTCATTCGTAACCATGAGCTCAGTAGGAGATTCCAAGACCACGAATGCACAACGGAAGAATTCGAACGACACTAAACCCTGCTACCTTCTCCATTTCAGAGTGTCATGTGAGAAATGTTTAGTGACAGATGTCTCTAACTAACATGGGTACGTATGTGGCAATAATCAAAACCATTGGCGAGCCATGATAAACATTGCCAGTAATCTTGCATGTGCTCATAAGAAAACTAGATGATGCCCCGCACGTTGTTGCGGGAATATTTTGCATTATTTTAGTGAGATTTTGGTTATATGGAACATGAATGTTTGAAATGATAGTTTTTAAAATTATACAAGAATTAAATTTAATACCATAATAGAATGTAATTTTACATGCATGCATGTTTGCATGTTAAGTGGATTTTTAATATGCATAGTTGCATGTTGAGGTGGGCCTTTTCTATGCATGTTGAATGATGAGGTGGCATACTTGCATGTTGAGAGAAATATGTTAGTGGGGGCTAACTATTTAGATATAGAAGATGTCTCTTGTCCAATTCCTCGCTTCTGATTTCGCTAGGCTAACCGACATAACACATTCACGTGTTGATCTAGTTTAAACCAAGACAAAATTGCAATCATCCTCGAAAGCACCGAAATTTCTGAAATTTCGTAAATTTCGAAAACTATTTCGAGCAAATTAACAAAACTTTTAATTAAATCTGGATAAATTCGAACTTAATGTACTGAATAAGTAATGTTTCAGCAACAACTTTACATAAGAACTCGTCTATTGCAATAGTTCGCCTGCTACTACGGTCTTTGTTGATCTAGGTTCGAATCCCAGTGCCCTACTTATTTTTGCCAATTTTTCGCACAGCTGGAATAGTAAAGTATTAAAAAAAGAAAAATGAGTGCGACTGGGATTCAAACCATAGCCACTAAAGTGAGGACAACAACTCTAGGGACCGGTTGCCATGTTTGGTTAGGCCACCCTGAAGATCTTTGCTTCGTCCCTGTAAACGTTGTGACGGTTTAATAAAAAACTTTGTGAGTTTGCCTAAAAAAAACTAAAGTGAGGACAACAAACGCATACCGCTGCGCTAAGCAAAGGAATACCATATAGATTGATTCCATAAGTTTCTTATACGTTCAGTTTGAAAATAGGGAAATAATTTAAACGAAAGACAAATATTTCAAGGACCCCCAAAATGAGCGAAATTTCAGAAATTTCCTTGATTTCCCCCCCTTGGTTTAAACATCTTAAACTGCAGCTACGTATCGTATCTATATTATGTTATGCTTGTCTGAAAAGCGATATAAGCAGGCCTCATGACTCTTTCTTATTTGGGCGTTCGCTGTTAGACTATTCATCGACGTGGACAAGCTTTTTTTGAACCGGCATAACCATCGACGTGGACAAGCTATATTTAAGTACAGCTGGTGACGCTTATTGTCAAATTAAAAAGAGGCTTAGCCAAACCATCGCCTGCTAGCTGCTACTGAAACTTTCCTTATCAAAGCTAGAGGAGTGACAGGAAGCTTCAAGAGGCTGGCCAGGTGCATGCACACAAGGTGCTAAACGACCGCGCTTTTCGCGTGGTCGGCTTTCGGCGGCCACGGAGACGGTGGCGGTGCAATGGCCCGCCCTGCCGGGACGGCAAGCCGGGAACTTCCCGGAGACTGGCCAGCGGCCACATCATAAATATCTCCTCTCCTGTCCTTTTCCATCAAGGTTCTTGAATCCCCGTAAAAGCATCTCCAGCCGTTGGCCCTTCAGAGATGCGTAAAACCGCCGCCGGGGGCGAGCCGGCGTTAAAATCGACGTGGGGGCAAGTGGATTCCCAGTTGCTCGCCATAGAGTCGCCTCCAGACGCGGTTTAAAAAAAATGAAATTCGACAAAGTTCGGCAAATTAAACAAAACGTTTGGCTAAAGTTCGGCAAACATGACATATATTCGACATGTTCGACATTACATAATAAGTTATTTAAAAAAACCCAACTAAGGGGCAAAGAAGTCGCTGAGCGCGGCGAAGTCGCCGACGTCGCCGCCATCCTCGTCGGCGGCGGCAGCCTTCTCCTTCTTGACATGGCCGCTCCTGCTGGACCTCTGCCCGGCGTTGCCCTGGCGGACCGGTGGCGGCGGCGTGTCGTCGTCGCTGTCGTCGAGGACGACGACGCCTCCCTCGTCGCAGCCACGGCGCCGAGCTTCGAACCGCCCGTAGGCGAGGAGCTGGCGCTCCAGCTCCGTGTGTGCCCAGTCTTCACGCGCCCATTTGAGGGCCGCCATGTCGTCGAGCTCCTCCTCCTTGACGCCGCCGGCGAGCCCAGGCTCCGTCTTCACGACGGGGAGCCTCGGCTCCGTCTTTGGCTTGACATAGCGCGGAGGAGCCGAGGAGGAGGCGCGCATGCCGCCCTCGTTGATGATGATGCCAACGCTGCGGGTGCGCCCGCCGAGCGGCGTCTCCGCGATGGGCTCGACCTTGACGCCGAACAGCGCCGGCGAGCCGGAGGAATGGGAGGAGGAGCGGGATGAGGACTGAGAGGAGGAAGAGGAGGAGGAGCCGAACCTCCTGGGAACCCATTACCCGCCGCTCCGGCGAGGGGGGGGGGCGGTAGGGTATGCCAGTGGCGGGGTTTTGCCGCCCCTCGAGGTATGCCAGCACCTCGTGGAGCATGCGGTCGGGGGCGCCCCACCATACGCGGCGCCCGTCGCTGTTCTTGACGTCGCCCACCACTGGTGCCCCATTGGTGGACGGCAGCCGCTGCGCCTGCCGGCGCTGGAAGTACGCCGCCCACGACGCGTGATTTTCGGCGGCGTACTGGGAAAGGGCGGCGAAGATGCCGGGGTGCGCGTCGACGTCGGGCCCCCTGGGGTGGAAACGCCCACACGCATGTCAGGCGACGCCGGGATGTTGGCCTCGAAGAGGACGTGTGCCTCCCACTCGTGGAGCGAGCGGCGGCCGAAGCCGTTGGCCGCCGCCGCGTCGCCGGGGAAGCGTTCGGCCATCGCTGAGAGGGAAGGGAAGGGGAGATAGGCAGAGCTCGACGGTGAACGGGAGAGAGGCAGAGCTCGGCGGCTAGTTTGGGCTCGGACTGGTGTGACCAGCGGCGAGGGGGAGCCGCTATTATAGCCCCACGTCCATGTGTACGCGTGGCGGAAAGGGAGGCGACGCCGCGACCGCCCGCCCGTGACGCGCCGCCTGTGAGAAATCAATGGCAAGGCTGACCGGCGGCAGCCTTGCCATTGAGTCCCCGCGAGAAACCGATGCGTTCTTGGGAAGACGAGGCGCGTGTCGCTGACTCGGCGGGCCCGCGGCTCTTTCGAATCAAAATCGCTCGCCCCGGCGCCCCCGGGTGTCCCCAGCGCGTCGGGTTCGGCCTGGGGCCACCGGCACCAGTTTCGACTCAAACCGGCGAAAAACGGGCTCCTATGGGCGTGACTGGGCCGATTTTTGGGCGCCAGCGTGAAAAAAAAACGCCTGAAAAGAGCCTGTTGGAGACGCGGTCGGAGATGCTCTAAGTACGCACTGAGACCAAATTGTGACCAGAATGGTGAAGTCCCGTAGACACTTCAAGGCTTTTTGGTCTAAGACTAAGTTTGTCAAAGATTGTCACATCTAAGATTAGACAAGTTTAACCAACTTAAATGTGTGTTTGGTTAAAGCCACAATTTAGGCAAGTCACACTAGGGTCCCACATTACATACATTCAAAAAGTACGGCAAGATTCTGTTAGACTTGTCAATTTTTAGCTCTTATTTTAAAGAACTAATCTTAATCAAGTTTGCAACATTGTATGAGTGTTGTACTCTTAGGCCTAGAACCAAACAGTCCCTTCAGCACTTCCACTAGAAAAGCAATTGAGCAGGTCTCAACAATGGATCAATAAGTTTTGCAAAAAGGAAAAAACACAATTGAGCAGGTCTCAACAATGGATCAATAAGTTTTGCAAAGAAGAAAAAACAACAATGGAGCTTCAACAACAGAACACATCTTATCGAACGTCAAGTAGTGCTCCATCCGTTTCTTTTCACTCCGCATCTTCATCAAGTTTGAGCAAGATTATACGAAAAACATATCTCATTCACAGTATCAAATCAATATCATTATTAGACGAATCATCAAATTAACTTCTATATAGTATATCTTTAGCATTGTAGATGCTGATATATTTTTATATAAATTTGGTCAAATTTCATCGAGTTTTTAAATACTTTACAACAAATGCCATGTGGTGGGTCAAGTTTTATGATGTTTGAATTAAGTTTTTTTTTTTTGCAAATAGAATTAAGACAAATCTTATATGCAGAGTAAAAAGAAACGGAGGGAGTACGACATAAACTGCACCAGCATCAGAAGAGCATATCGAGTAGGTTACAAATTACTCCCTATGTTCCCTAATGTGGCACGTATAGATTTTTTGAAAAGTCAAACTTTACAAACTTTGACCAAGTTTATAGAGAAAATTATTTATATCTACAATATTAAATGTATAAAATATGAAACTACTTATAATGAATATATGCTTGGCATTCTGGATGTAAATGTTTTTCTCTAAAAATGTTGTCAAAGTTGATGAGGTTTGACTTTTTGAAAAATCTATATGAACTACATTATGAAGTGATGAGAGTATTTAATAAGGATAAGCAAAATACAATTAAGGATGCCACGTCCGTGTATGTCTGTGTTGATTATTTCAGGGTTAGCACAATAATTACTGCAACCATGATTAGTGTATCTCCGTTCAACGCAGACACAGCGGACATGTCCGCCTACATCCCTAACCAACATAGATGAACTGTTTCACACACCACAAAGAGGTTGAGAAGAGGACATATACACGCACACTTCTCCTTCGTCACGTGCATCCTGCTTCGTGATTGAACCGCCCTAGGACCCATGCCACTTGTGTCTGCTGCCTGTCACGCAAGGAAAAAACCCAAACATTATTGCGCTAGTGGAGAACAAAACCAGACAGTTGTGACTGTAGTGTATAAGAGAGGTTCCTCCTCTTCTGTAGACATTTGTCACTTCATCTCTTCATCTCTTCATTTCTGTAAACAGGCCTTCGAAACCCCGGGTTTTGTCATCATGTATGGGAGAGGGGTGATCAGGTTTTTCTGGAAGGCTCTTGAGCGACTGCTGGATACTTCTCCATCACGGTGGCACATCATGAGAACTACTTTCTGGATGAAGACTTCTTCCCCAACATCGACAACCTCCTCCACAACATGCCGCTCGGTGGTGGTGCTACGACTAAAAATGCTTCTTCTTCCATTGTGACGTTCCCTTATTCCTTATGTTCATTAGGGATTAGAGATTGTTTCTGAATATGCCATACTGGCAATGGATCAAGGCATTGGTATTTTCTATTGTACATACCTTATGGCATGTCTATTACTTCCTCCGTCCTAAAATAAGTGTCTCAAGCTTAGTGCAATTTTGTATTAGAGTTAGTACAAAGTTGAGCCACTTATTTTGGGACAGAGGGAGTATTATTTTTTATTAAATCACCATGTTTAATCTATTCATCATGATTTATCTATCACATTTATAGATTTATTTGTATGAAAAATTCCTCAATTATTCTACAAGCTCTGAGAACTGAGTGTTAGCTTAATGGTAGGGGTACTGTCTTGTGTCCCAAGTAGGGATGTAAATGGCGTGATAGACGGCGCCACAAAGCCCATTTATTTCTTTTTTGCTATCTCGATAGTTCATATTCCCGGGGGAAGAAACTTTCTTGAACAGGGCGAACGCAGAGCGGCGACTGGCATTGCGCCAGTCGTACTACTCCTGCTGCCGAGCCGCCCTCCCTCCCTCTCACCGGTCATATCGCAGTATCAATGTCGGCCTTCGCGTGCTCTAGGCCGACATGAATGCGGCGTGATAAGCGGCGCGTGCATCGAAAGAAAAGCGCGGGAGGGGCGGTTGACGGATTTTGGTGGGCTAGGACGGTCAGAAGCAGACTTGAGATTGTCCGGATTCTGGCAAACCTCCCCCACATTTATCTTCGGTTTGCGGAAGAAATCACGTCCGGACCGCTTCATTGGATGGCTTTCGCGGTCCGGACAGCTCAGTCCAGGCGGTTGCAGGAGGTTTATGAATCCGCCTTGAAGATGCCCTAATGGTTTAAACCCATGATTGGGAAGATAAGCTCAATATACATGATCTTTTTTTAAAGATGTTGAGTGGACATTTCCACGTTGCTTCCCTATACACGCCTATTTGTCATCTAAGCTGCATGACGAATAATCTGCAGCACATTTTTTTTTTAGAAAAAGAGGATGACCCCAGCCTCTGCATTCGGGTGATGTGTGCGACTATTTTATTAATTATTCTCACAAGACTTTACAAAGTCATACAACAGTAAGACTAAAGCCACCGTCTAAACAACAACTGTCGCTATACCTATCCAATTGATGAAGGGGCGTTGATAGACTGTGCCTAATACCAAACAGACATTGCAGCCAAACCTAAACATCTAAGACCTGATGTCTCAACCAGGACGCCTGCCTGGTATGGGGCTCCTACCAGTCCGGCGCACTCCTCAATTAGGACGTCTGCCGGGTATGAGGCTGCCGCAGCTACCTGCCACGAGTCCATCTTCAGAGTTGTACTGTTGCATCTACCGTGCCAGGTCTCTCTGCCATCGACGCCACCACGGCGCCAGACAGCGTCGTCCTCCTGCGCGAGTCCATCCTCCCACATCGAACTCCGAATCTGCACTGCACCGCGCCGTCAAGATCCATTGTCATCAATGTATGGATGAAGCACCGCTCCGCCAAAGAAGCCGTCCGCTGGTCCCGTGAAGCCGAGTGCACCTCCAAGAATGCCGCCCCCAAGGGGGTTACGACACAATTGTCGCCAACATCCGATCAACTGATTTAGGGTTTCCCCCAGAGGTATTGAGTGGAGTTGGGAGCTCTCCTTGCCATCTAATATCTGATATCCACCTCCCTTGGCTGGTATGGCTGCCCATCCCCTTCTCCATTGTTCTCACAGGTGCTAGCTTCTAATTGACTGAAGGTTGAAGCTCATACATAGACTATACTGTTGACCAATTGACTATTAATATGGTGCACGTGAGGGTGGTGGTCCATGTGTCTTGCTGTTCTAGTTGACCTAGAGATATTTTTGTGTTGGTCCAACTGTATAGCTTAGCATAGCATGGTCTCCCTATATTTTTTCCCAGACTTGTAATACACTTGTACAGCTATACTGTCTGAGGTTTATGAATATAAATATATATATACTTGAGTGGTTATGATGCTTGTTGAAGAAATCTGATATGTATTTGCTTAATGAATTCTACTTAATTATCTGGTCAAGGGTGAAAATACTATATGAAAATATACGGGTCGTTACAACATCCACTTCACATAAGGAACCATTGTTTCACTACAGTGAAGAAATGGTTACTTTGAGCAATCTCAAATATGTTGCGCCACCGTCCCGTAGGTGACATGATTACCCATATATTTCATTTGCATGTACTCTGTTGTAGTTAAAGTGTAGGTACAATGAAGAAATAAAAACAAAACATCACTTCCAAACAAATGGAACCATGTCCGCAACCACGAGCTCCGTAAGAGATTCCAAGACCATGAATGCACAAAAGATATTCCACTTAAACGGCACTAAACACTGACACCTTCTCCATTTTAGCATGTCATGTTTTTTTTGGAAATGGAGGCATGCCCTCGGCCTCTGCATCATGATGATGCATGCGGTCATTTTATTAAAAATCCAGAAGGTATCATCATAAAGGTTTTACAGCTCGCAAACGAAGCGAAACAAAACAAAGTAGAAAAAACGAAAGAGTACGGGTGGACAATGACAACCGGTACGGTAATAAGAAGGATAAGCTCCCTAGACTCCCATCCTGTTATGCGAGCGCCATCCGAACCGGTTAAATATATCCCGAGCCACCATCTCCTATTGGTTGCACCCAGTAACCAAAAGCTCCCTGAAACCCATAAGAGTGAGTAAAAACCACATACGGATCTAAACTGTAGCTCTGAAATAACCTGCAAAAAAGTTAAGTTGTATGTGACAGTAATCAAAATCATTCGTCAGCCATAATAAACTTTGCGTGTAATCTTGTATGTGCTCATAAGAAAATGTCTCTAGTCCAATCCCTCACTTCAGATTTTGCTAGACTAATCGACATAACATTCACATGTTGATTTACTTTAAACATCTAAATCATCAGCTACGTATCATATGTATATTATGTTATGTTTGCCTGAAAAACCATGTAAGCTGTCTAAGGGTATCTCCAACGGTAACCCACGAAAAACCTTCCGCATCCATCCGCGGACTGGTCCCTGTTAGCCGCATACATCCGGCCAACAATACGAACCAACCGGATAAAATTTGATCAAACCAGACGGATTTCATTCAAGTTCGGATATAATTTACATAAAAAGGTCAATATTTCGCCTCTTTAACTAAAAAAATAGAAGAAGAAAAAACATGAACCCTGTACCGGACAAATACGCGTGGCCGCCTTGCCCTGCCGCACCGCCATCTCCGTCAGTGCCATCGTCGTCGTCGTCATCCCTCCAACGGCGTACCGCGTCGGAGGGCCGTGGCAGCCTTGTTCAGCGGCTGCCTGCTGCTCCGCCTCCTGCTGTGCCATGCGGAGTGCTGCCGAGGCCACTGCCGACGTGGCCTTCGAAGCCCTGGCTGTGGCCTTGCCGCGTCCGGCATTGGCGGAGCAGTCGCTAAGCGACCACTCCTCGCCGATCTTGGTGAGCTCGCTGTCAAGGCGACGGCGACGCCCGGCGGCCATCTTCGCCGTGGTCACGGAGCGGTCGAGCGCCCACATGGCGGCGATGTCTGGGTCGTTGCGGACCCAGTCCGACGCCACGTCGCACTGGGCGAACGCGGAGCGGCGAGTGGCATTGCGACAGTCGTACTGCTCCTGCTACCGAGCTGTCGTCCCTTCCTCTCATCGGGCATATCACGGCATCAATGTCGGCCTTCGTGTGCTCTAGGCCGGCATGAATGCGGCATGGTAAGCGGCACGTGCATCAAACGGAAAGCGCGGGAGGGGCGGTTGACGGGTTTTTGGTGGGCTAAGACGGTCAGAAGCAGGCTTGAGATTATCCGGATTCTCGCAAACCTCCCCTACGTTTATCTTTGGTTTGCGGGAGAAATCACGTCCGGACTACTCCGTTGGATGGCTTCCATGATCCGGACAGCTCAGTCCAGACGGTTGCGAGAGGTTTATGGATCCGCCTTGAAGATGCCCTAATGGCTTAAACCCATGGTTGGGAAGATAAACTCAATATACATGATCTTTTTTTAAGATGTTGAGTGGACATTTCCACGTTGCTTCGCTATACACGCCTATTTGTCATCTAAGCTGCATGAAGAATAATCTGCAGCACTTTTAAAAAAAGAAGGATGACCCCGGCCTCTGCATCTGGGCGATGCATGCGGTCACTTTATTAATTATTTTCACAAGACCTCACAAAGTCATACAACAGTAAGACTAAAGCCACCGTCTAAGCAATCACTGTCGATGAAGGGGCGCTGATAGCCTGAGCCTAATACCAAACAGACATCGCAGCCAAATCTAAACATCTAAGACCTGAGGTCCAAACCAGGACGCCTGCCTGGTATGAGACTCCTACCAGTCCGGCGCACTCCTCAACCAGGACGCCTGCCGGGTATGAGACCGCCCCAGCCACCTGCCACGAGTCCATCTTTAGAGTTGTACTGTTGCATCTACCATGCTAGGTCTCTCTGCCATCGACGCCACCACGACGCCAGACAGTGTCGTCCTCCTGCGCGAGTTCATCCTCCCACATCGAACTCCGAATCTGCACTGCGCCACGCCGTCAAGATCCATCGCCATCAATGTATGGTTGAAGCACTGCTCCGCCAAAGAAGCCGTCCGCTGATCCCGCGAAGCCAAGTGCACCTCCAAGAATACCGCCCCCAAGGGGGTTACAACACAATTGTCGCCAACATCCAATCAGCTGATCTAGGGTTTCCTCAGAGGTATTGAGTGGAGTTGGGAGCTTCACCTCAATGATGCCTTCATGAAGGAAACGATGATAAGGGAATCATCATCACCGGCTCCAGCCATCGATCGAAGACCAGGTTTTAACCCGGATCCGTCCCAAGAAATCCACCCAATAACCTATGCACCGTCTCGACCGCCTTCAAAGCCCCAGATCCAGCCGCCTAGATCCGGCGACCACCCGCAGCAACAGTGCCACCGTGGGATCCCTGGCGCACCGGCCACTGCCCGAGTGTGCCACCACTGGAGCCTAGGAGGAGGGCTCCCACACCGCCTCGCCAAGCCGCGAGAGCCGCCGAGAAGGTTCCCGCGCGCTCGTCGCCGTCTCTGATCCGAACCAATCCATAGCAGATTGCCGTCACAGATCCGCCTTGGACAGGGACTGCACCACGCCATGTCGCCGCGGGAAGCCCTAACTTCACCGGCCGCCACCCTCCAGGGCCGCCGCCCGGGATCTAGACAGAACATTGCCGCTGCCACCGGCTAAGTTCCGCCGCCGCCGACCGGCCAAGCCGTCAGTCACTGCGAGCACCACCGCCATGACCATGCCAACACAGCCAGCCGGCCGACCAACTCCGACAAAGAAGAAGGCCACCACCAACAAGCCTAGGGCCGGTGCCCCAGACATCCTCGTGTTGCAGATCAAGTCCAGGAGCAGTGCATCACGGATGGCGATTAAGATCGGTAACACAACGAATTAGCCCGGCTGAGTCAAGGCCAGATCCACCGTTGCTGGTGCCGTCCTCCCCCGCCGCCGCCGCCGCCGCCGCACCACTTCCATGTCGCCGCCGATCTGTGCCACCGCCGCCGATCTGGCCGAAAAGGAACGACGCCTCCCAACCAGATCGAGATCCGAGGAGAAAACCGCCGCCGCCGCCACGCCACAAGGGCTTAGCCCTGTGACGCCCCGGGCGACGGCAGCGGAGGGGAGCGGAGATGGGGCGAAACTGTAGGAGGAGGGCGGGGGCTCCCCGGTGCGGTGCGGGGCGGGGGGAGGGGGGGAGGGGAAGGGACCCTTTCGCCAATCTGCAGCACTTGACATCCAACTTATAAACTCTTCAACTTTTCACGTTACTTTCTGTTGAACAACAGCCAATGGTCAGATATACGTACTATCCCGGGGTCACTCCTCTCAAGGACGACTCGAGCGGAACCCTAATCTTCCGCCACAGCCGTCCCCTCCCTCGTCTCCTTCCCTCACCGCCATCGGTTGGGCTAGGCAAGTACTTTGGTTGTAATTGTGGCGTGGATGGTGTTATAAGTCGAAGGGCATCGGGTTTTTTCAGCTGCTACTTCTTTAATGAATGATTTTTTTTCAGCTGCTTCTTCTTTAATGAATGATTTACATGCTCATGCGCATTTTCAAGAAAACATTGCTTGACGTAAGCGTATTGTTTATACCCCCACTGGCACATTGTCAATTTTGGCTAATCATCGACACGGGCGAGCTATATTTAAGTACAGCGGGTGATACTTACTATGTCAAATTAAAACAAGGCTTATCATGTACTTCCTTTGTTTTTAAATATAAATTTTTTTAAACATTTCAAATAAACTATAACATACGAAGTACAAAAGTATGTAGACATATTTTAAAATGTAGATTCACTTATATAGTCACTTGTGGGATCACTTGGTACCAGGAAAGCAAAATACGTCGCCACATTCTGATCGGACGCGGCAGCAGGAAATCAGGTAGCATCCAGGCACTTCTCTCGAGCGGGTTAAAAAAAGTGAAGTGATAGGAAGCTTCTAGAGGCTGGCCAGGTGCTGGACAACTGCGCTTTTCGGATCGCCGGCTTCTGGTGGCCACGTAGACGGTGGCCGTGCAATGGCCCGCCCTGCCGGCCGGCAAGCCGGGAACTTTCCGGGGACCGGCCACATAATAATATCTTCTCTCTGCTGTCATTTTCCAGCAAGGGTTCTCGAATGTCCAAACACAACGTGACCAAAAGTAGTAAAATTCCTTACACTTCAGCGCTGCAGGAAACATTGCAATTCATTGGTATCAACCATGGAGCTACAACAACCAAACACATCTTATCGAACGTCTTGTACGACATACTCCCTCCATCTCATAATATATACCGAAATTTCCACTTTGGCACATCCAAATATGATATGTTCTTTTTTTTTTGCGAGGTAAATATGATATGTTCTTGTACATGGGTATTACCGATCATCATGTTCCATTTAAGCTTTTCACCGGTTCTAGGAAGCGGAGGCCATATTTCCTGTTCACATAAAACAATGCTTTGGCCCGAGCAAAGAGGTTTTCAGCATCACAAAGTAAACATGTATTACTTCCGTGCTGCCCGGTGTCTTATGATTAAAGTTTGAGAAACCTTATACTACCTCCGGCTCAGTTTATTGGTCATATTTAGTATTTAGTGTCAAATTTTGATCGTAAATTTAACTAACAAAATATCAATGCATGCCATTAAAGATTATTCCATCAGAAACTATGTACAAATATGATTGAATAATATAATATTTATGACATGCATTAACATTTTTTTAGTTAAATTTATGATCAAAATTTGATACCAAATACGACGGGACCAATAAACCAGGACGAAGAGGTAGTACTACGAGCCATACGTCATAAAAATTGTACCATTCAAAACCTTTATGATTACGAATTTAATGATACTAATTTAAAAAAAAGCATTCGAGGGGGCGAGGCATTCATTTTGTTAACGGAAGCCGAGAGGATCCAAACCATTCGTGGAATCCCAAAACAAGCTTTGTACTACTCTATATGGACCCTGTTTGGATACTCTAACACAGTTAGAGTTAGAGTTATTTTCTAACCCACTTTAACCCAAATAAGCATCTCTCCACTGGGATAGTTGGGTTAGATGGAACTAACCCACTCTAATCCTCCCTGTTTGGATACTTTTGGGTTATTTAAGCCTCCAACTAACCCAAACTAGCTCTAACCCTATGATCCAAACAGGGCCATGGTTTGGTGGAGTACTCCGACGTGGTCCCAATTTGCGGCATCCCGTTGCGGTTTCTCCATAAAGCAGAAATTCCTGCCCCATTTTTTACTGAAGAAAAAAGCAAGTCAGCCGGCCGTCGGTCTCACCACCCTCTCAACGCTTCTGGAGGCTTCCGGCGGCGGGTGGAGGGGAGACCCCACCCGTCCACGAGGCCACCACAAGCTTCTCTTCTTCTCGTACGTTCTACTACCCACGCAACCTGTTGAGAGAGAGAGAGAGTTTTACAGACACACAGCCCCACCTCGTCCGCCCGCTCGTGAACATTCAATCGTACGCCACCTTCGGCCCTCCGGCCCCGCTTCCTTCCCCTCCGGCCAGCTTCCGACGACCGTCCCGGCGACAAGCTTGACCGCTGCTGCAACAGCGACCGACGTCCGTACGCAGCCCTCTGTTGCCGGCGCCATGGCCTCCGGTGCCGCGGACGCCGACCTCTACGCCGTCCTGGGGCTCAACAAGGAGTGCTCCGACGCCGACCTCAGGCTCGCCTACCGGAGGCTCGCCATGGTGAGTTGTTCGTGTACGCATGGCTGTTCGCGTGTCTCCAGTAATTCGAGTTGATTCGGAACCCATGCGTGAATCTGTCTGCAATCAGATCGTTCTCTTCGATCTTGTTGTGGCAGACATGGCATCCGGACCGGTGCTCGGCGTCCGGCAGCTCGGCGCGCGTGGAGGAGGCCAAGGAGCGGTTCCAGGAGATCCAGAGCGCCTACTCCGGTCATTAATTCTTCCATTCCATCACCATTAATTAGTTAGCGAGCGCGCACAAGTTATTTTCATGGCGACGAAGCACATCTTTCTGCTGCTGCCGCCTGCTAGCCTGCGTAAAAGGTAAAACTCATATGCCACGTACGGGGCGTCCTCTGTTTTCCATGTTGTGCGCACAGTGCTCTCCGACTCCGGCAAGCGCCTCCTCTACGACGTCGGCGTCTACGACAGCGACGGCGACGGCCGCAGCGAGCAAGACGTACGTACCCGACCATGTATCACGTTTCTTTGGATCGAGCCAACCAATTTAGATATTTACTGGAATTCTCTCGTGGACGCAGGTGTCGGGGATGGGCGACTTCTTCGGGCAGATGGCCGAGATGATGAGCCAGGCCACGCCAACCGTAAGCTAGAATCCTCCTGAAGGCTAAAGCCCTGAGCACATTCTGAAATTGCGGCGTGTATTGGATTATTGACGATGTGATTTTGCAGGAGAGCTTCGAGGAGCTGCAGCAGCTGTTCGTGGACATGTTCCAGGCCGACCTCGTCGCCGGTGGGTTCGCGTGCGGTGCGCCACCTATGGGCCGCCGGGTCCAGGCCCCGGCCCCGGCCCCGAGTCCATCCTGTACCTCTGGACCTACGTTTGCGCAAGCACGGCCGTCGAGTCACAATGGCGTCAACAAGCGGTGTTCCCCGGCGATGGGCTCCGGGATGCCGGCCTCATGGACGACGCAGGAGGACGCGAGCATCGGCGGCAGGAATAAGAAACAGAGGCTGTCGACGGGCCACGGCGTGTCGTCCTAGGAGGAAGCGAGGGATGCGCGGCGCGCGTGGCAGCGTAGATGCGCGCTCGCTCTGTGGATCTGACCGACCGACGGTCAGCAAGTTTTGGAGGATGTGATGCCCAAGCTTTTCAATTAGTTTATTCTTTTGCTTACTTTCTAGAAAAGCTTTTGATCTATTTCATCGTTTGTTATGTCGGTTAAAGAAACATTAGATATAGTAAAAATTACATCCATTGTAGCAGTGTGCTGGCGCCATTAGAAATGGTAAAAACAACTTATGCACTGAACAGAACACTGTCAAAGTTTGCTGAATTGGCACCATAAGAGTTATGGAATGAAAATAAACCCAATTTGTCGCATGTGAAAATTTGGGTTCTGAAACTTATGTAAAACGTTTACAACCAAATTATGTTTACAATCAAATTAGCACAAAACATATTCATAGTCTTACAACGGGAGGGACAATTGTCTCGTTGTAAACGGACATCCGCGCAACCCCCTCCTATCAGGCTAGTTAGAGTGGGAGTAACTTAGCAAGTAACATAGTGCATTTCGAGAAATTTTTGCTTATGTAGCTTGTAGTTAATGAGAAGTGATAACATAATATGTTATTGTAACATAGCACTTTTCAAGACAAGATGGGTCTACAAATTAATTAATAAAGTCTTCTATGATATTACTACTATATTACTTTGCACTATGAATATAGTAACTTAGACTAGTGTCATATGTATGACACTAATATAAATTACTCTCCACTATGACCAGCCTCAGTACAACGGACATCCGCACAACCCCCTCCTATCAGTAGGGACAAAATCTCTTGAATCACAATATAGTGCCACATCATCATATAGTATTTAATGAAATTTTACATATTTATGAGAAACAACTATACCGGAGGGAAAAAATCAATTGTCTTGGAATTTTTAAGTATCCTTCTCAATTAAAATAAAGTTCTAGGCTCCCTAGATCCATGGAGCCAAATTGCCTCACTTAGTGTTTGATCTGATATTACATATTTGAGGGTGTTTATCAGACAAAACATTTTTTTCTTTATTCGTGCAAAATAACTATTACTTCCTCCGGTCCTTTTTACTCTGCATATTAGAATTCTCTAAAGTCAAACTTCACAAAGTTTGACCGTATTTATATGAAAAAATATCAACATCTGCCATGCTAAAGTTATATAATATGAAACTTTAAGTCATGACACATCTAGTAGTATTGATTTTAGATTGTGAATGTTGGCACTTTTTTCTACAAAGTTGGTCAAACTTTACGAAGCTTGACTTCAGTCAAACCTTATATGCGAACTAAAAAGGACCGGAGGGAGTATCAGATTACGTATGTATCACATATCCTTATCCCTGGTTAACGAAAAACATACTGGATATGACACCATCAAATCTCTTAGTCTGATAATATTTTCATGAGAGAAACAAAATATGTCACTTCTCACATGTATTTCAATGAGTTCCTCACTGGAAACAAAATACTACAATACTCACAATTGGGCCAACTCTTAGAGAACAAAGCACGAGCTCTTTCATAAGAGTAGAGTGCAAACAAAGCATTATTATTTCAAACAATGAAAACCAGTTACCTCCATCAATTAAAAAATAGAAGATCTCACAAGAAGATTTTACGCTAAATAACAGATAGAAAAAAGTAAGTAAAGCCTGGTTTCGAAGTCGAAGTAGTGCTTCGCAAGTCCAGCATGGGACTCGGCAAGATATGTTTAGTTATGCATGGCTCCATAGTCATTATACATCGCAATATCGGTGAATGAAATAAATGGCGGCTGGAAAAACAAAGGCCAAATGCATGCTCCGAAAGCAAAAGATATACTTCAGGACAAGCGCAAATCACAAGAAATCTGCTCCTTGCTAGTAGTAGGTGGAGGTAATGTTGCCGAGGATGAGCAGCACGTAGCCGGTGGCAGGGGGCTGCCGCAGCAGGAAATGGAGGAGGCATGAGGGGCTTTGTTGGGGCACGGACACCGCCGGAGGCAAAGTTGCGATGCATAGGTTGTCGTCGGAGGAAACATGGAAGGGGGTGGAAGGGGCGGCGAGGATGAGGGGGTGTGGTGTTGATGATGGGTGGTCGGACTACTGCAACAGAGGAGAAGCAGGAGACGTGTCCGTCGACTAACGGCGTCGGTGTCGTACTTGTTGTGGTCGGGCGGAGGAAGGAAGGGAGCGGGGGAGACAGCGAGGATGGGAGAGTCGTGGTAGTGGTGGGCGACAGGGTGGAGAGGAGCATGGGTCGGACGACGCCGACAAAAGCCACTTCGGTAGATCGGTTCTGACACTGTCGACTATTGGTTGTTTGTACGGAGCTTTTTCTGAGATGTGGCTAGTCGGGACAGACATGGGATTATCTAAAAATATCTACCTCGGTGCGGGTGCCTTTCTGCAAAATCTCTAGAAATTGCTTCATGTCCGTTAGATGCAGATCCGAAGGTTGTAAATCAAGAATGGTAGACACATCATTACCCAACTCAGATTTTTATAGGAGTATCGAGATGTGGCTAGTCGAGAGAGATAGGGGGTTATCTAAAATATCTACCTTAGTGCGGGCGCCTTTCTGCAAAATCGTCATAAATTGCCATTTGTCCGTTAGATGCAAATCCAATGATTGTAAATCAAGAATGACAGACACACCATCACTATCAACTCAGATTTTTATAGGAGTAGAGATAGAGATACTTGATCCCAAAGCAGACAAGTGTTACTTTGTAGGTTATCTCAAATCGACAGTTCGGTATTCCTTCTACCAAAAGTCAGATTACAAAGTGTTTGTCGCAGAAAAATGAAAACTCTTGATTTTTTTGCATGGACTATCGGACTGGAGCTTTTTGTGATTGGCCGCATGTAAATTTATAAACATGCACCTGTTCTTGTTTATGACCGGGCGCTATAAACACCGCATTTTAGTTTGCTTCATGTTGCTATGCATTTGAAATGAAATAGACATGGCAGGACGCTTAGGGGAGGCGGGTTGATGGTTGGCTTTCGTATCAATGTCTGCAGACAAATAGTGTGTTCGTTGTAAGACGCCGTTGAAGATGCCCTAAGCTCATTTTATTATTTGAGAGAAAGGGATAAATATGTTTTAAATGATTTACGGGCGGCTTAAACTAAGTGATGTCTTATTTTTGTTTAGTGATTTCATTTAGCTCATGATTTAGCAGGGCATCCTGGTTTATACTCTCTTCCAAAATAAGTATCTTAATTTCAATATAACTTAAGACCCTTACTTTGAGACGGAGGTAGTACTATTTAGAAAATTTTAAACACTGCTTTATCACATCATATATATCTAAATAACTGATCATTACTATCTCAATTATCTTTAAATGCAACCATGCCAACTCATCATGCTAAAATGCATGCTTCACTAAATTTAACTTTTTCAACATGCAACTATGTCAACTCACTATGTCACCATGCAAGAAAAAATTCCCACCTTAACATGCACCATCCATGCTACTCATATCCAATCAAAATTTCAAACCATATAATAATAAAATATATGTACTTCAGTTTCAATTCTTATATTGCCAATCCAAAATACTAAAGTTTCATACTGCCGGTTCTTATAGAAATAACCGCATCCAATTCCGACGGCGGCCTGAGGGATGCCATCTGTAGTTTAAATTGTTTACCGGCCCTAGAAAGTGGAACCCCCATGTGTTGTTGGGCCGACATGTCACAGTGCATTCGACATTCGTTTCGTTGACGAAGTCCAAAAGATCCGGACCATTCCAGGCTTTGAGGAATCTTTTTTTTAAGAGTTTGCTAATGATATACGAGTACCATATTATTATAGAAGGAAGTAAAAAAATTACAAGACGCTACACAACGATGCGAACATCGAGCTACACACACCACACCTAGCCAAACTACGCTAGCCTACTCTCTCATGAACTGGTATAAGTCTCTAGCAGACCCCTTATAGTCGTGCAAACTCTAAAAATCCGGCGACTATACTGGTTTGGCCCCTTTTTTGGGCTAGACCAGATCCCGTATGGTCGCCCGGCCCGTAATGATTATACGATGACCCGCAAACTCCTCCTCCCCCTTCCCCCCGCGGTATATCTATGGGTTTGCGGCGAGTATACGATGTTGAACCTACCCCCGCCGACGCGATTCCCCAATCCCCTCTCCGATTTCTCGCCGTTGGTGAGCTAAATCCGCCGCTCCCGCCCACCGATCTGCTACGATGTGGAGCTCTGGCCGGCGCGGAGGAGGCGAAGACCCGGAGCGTAAGTGTTGTGTCATCGCCGACGCGGCGCGCAAGCGCTCTGCCAAACGGTACGCCGGCTATAGGCTCCCGGTGCCGGCGTCCCTCCTTCCTCACGAGACGAAGGAGTAGGACCGGCGCCATGCGCGGCGCTTCAAGGCGGGCAGTTCATCAGGCGCGCCACTGCTTCTGGTGAAGAGGGAGCCCGGCGAGCTTCCTCCACTCCGCACCGTCAAGAGGGAGCCGGGGGAGGATCGCCCGAGTGGCCGCGACTCATCGGCCCGGAGGACTACCTCGGCATGCCCGACGCGGACGCCTTCAAAGCAGCGCTCGCCGAGCGCACTGCACGCGAGCAGGAGGAGGAGAACGTGCGTCGCCGGCGGGACGAGGAACTCAGTGAACTTCTCTTCGAGCAGGCGCTCACCGCCGCGCGCGAGTTCGACGCTAAGCAGGCTGGATGGCGCCGTGAAACCGAGGAGCAAGAGAAGATGTACATTGATCTTGTCTCCTCCGACAACGATGGCAGTGTCGCCACCGCAACCGGAGAGCTCCAATTTTGGCTAGTTTAAGGTAGGGCGGCATCGCGATGTAAAATAACTTTCAATTTGTAGGCGATGATCAAACTATGAATGTAGTATGTGTTCTTTGTTTCGCCTGGGAATGCTTTCTTTTAAAATTTAGGATCTCAATTGAGGGCTTTGTTCGGCCGTAGTCGATTCCGTTCCTCAAACCTCTAAGTTCTTGGTTCTTTTTTTCTCGAATGCGCACGAGCGTGCACACTATATATTAAAGAAGGGAAAGGGGGAAGAACCCCTCCACATTTGGTGTTACATGATATTACGTTACATGAAACCCAAACCCATCACAAAGAATACCTGAACTTCTACTCTCTCATACCCTCCCACCTAGCCACAACTCTAAAGAGAGCCTCCACGTCTCCCTTGATAAGACCCGCCTCCTTCTAGTTCCGGCCCTCCTTGACAATGGTTTGCAACAAGGCTCGCAAGGACGGTGTGGCACCATCGAAGATGATGGCATTCCGGTGCTTCCAAAGCTCCCAAAGGACGACGAGGAGGATCGTCCTCAATTTCTTCATGCTCTGGCTCGTGCCATTCTTCGTCGCACACCACTCCACCAATGTTGTCTCACTAGTCGGAATCCAATCTGGCTTTTCCAGGGCCGTGCAGACAATAGTCCAGACTTCCCTAGCCATGACGCAGTTTAGCAGAATATGCCCAATGGACTCCTCATGCTGGGCGCAGAAAGGGCAGGTGTCGTGGTGATCCAGGCCATGACGGGCAAGCCGATCTGCCGTCCAGCATCTACCTTGGACCGCAAGCCAGGTGAAGAAACAACATCGTAACGGAGCCCTGGACGACCACGTGAAAACAGCAGTCGACAAAACTTCACGTCCCCAAAAGTTAGCTTGATAGGCAGATCTGCTGGAGTATGTACCATCCGGTTCCCAGGCCCAGCTAATCTCATCGGTGGCCTCCGGAGTCGGAGTCACCCGACCGACTTGTGTCCATAGATGCAGGTATTCCTGCAGAGCCTTCGCAGAGAGTTCAGGACCGGCGTCCCTAGCCCAGCCAGCATCAGTCAGTGCATGATCCACCATTCTAGAGCGCCTCGCAGATCGGCTCACAAACTCGTATATGTGAGGCGCGATCTCTTGCAGCCAAAATCCATCGAGCCACCGATCCTCCCATAAGAGGGTTTGTCTCCCGTTCCCAACAGTTGCACACATGGCTGCCGCGCAGAGCGCCCTTGCCTTCTCCGGGACCTGGATGTCAAATTCTGCCAAAGGCCTGGATGTGTCCGTTCGCTGCAACCAAGGTCGTCGTGCGTGTATAGTGGTGCTGAGCCAGCTCAAATTTGGGATCCCCAGGCCTCCAGCCCACTTTGGCATGCATAGCTTGTCCCACACAATCAAGCATTGCCCCCCATTCGCTCTATCCTTGGCGCACCATAGGAAGCCTCTACAATTTTTTGTCATTGCCGAGATCACTTTTTGAGGGATGTCGAGGGCCATCATTGCGTGGATCGGGATGTCACAGAGAACAGCTTTGACAAGCAGAAGTCGACCACTTTTCGGCATGCTGGCCGCCCGCCATCTCGGGAGCCTCTTCGCCAGACAATCCACGATGCTCATAAGATGTGCAGCCTTCTGTTTTCTGATCGCGAGGGGAAGACCAAGATACTTACACGGGTACGAACCGATCGGGCACCGCAGCATTGCGCTCACCTGCAGCATGGTTTGTTCGTCGCATCGGATTGGCAGCGCCTCACTCATAGAGAGATTGATTCGTAGCCCAGATGCACGGCCGAAGAGGTCCAGGATGAAGGAGGTGGCCTGAAGATCGAGGTCATAGGGCTTGATGAATAGCATGCCGTCATCCGCGAACTTAGAGATGCGCTGCCTGAGGCCTGCCCGTGCGAGCGACGCCGTGATGCCCCTAGACGAGCCGAGCTCGACCATTTGGTGCAAAGGCTCCATGACTAGAATGAACAACATCGGGGACAGAGGGCCACCTTGGCGTAAACCACAACAATTGAAGATGGGCCGGCCCGGCAATCCATTCACCAAAATCCTCGTGGAAGAGCTTTCCCAAAAGGCCACAAACCCAATTGATACATCTAGTGCCAACACCCATTGCATAAAGGATTTCAACGAGGAAGGCCCAATTTACCGTGTCGAAGGCCTTTGTGATATCTAGCTTGAGCATGACAGTGGCATCTCGCAGTGCATGGAGACGTCGGGCCGTGCATTGTACCAACATGTAGTTGCCATGTATCGAGCGCCCTTTGATGAAGGCGCTCTAGTGATGCCCCACCAGGTTCGGCAACTCCACGGCCACCCTTATCGCCAAAACCTTGTCAAAAATCTTTATTGCGCCATGCATGGGGCTGATCGGCCGGAAGTCTTTAAGCTGCACTACGCCATCAATCTTGGGGAGCAAAGAAACTATAGCTTTGTTGATCGAAGGCAAACCCCGCACATCTCCGTGGTGGAAAAGCTCGAACGCCCGCGTGATATGCTCTCTGATGATATGCCAACAAACAACATAGAACCGCCCTGTCAAGCCGTCCGGGCCCGGCGCTTTGTCCAAAGGCATAGCCTTGACCACCTTTCTTACTTCCTCCTCCGAGAACGGAGCTTCAAGGTGCGAGAGGTCTCTCCTTGGCAGCTGCAATCGCTCCAGATTGATCGAGCACTCGCCGTCTTGTGGGGTACCCAAGAGCCCCTCAAAATATCCATCCACCATGGCCGAGAGCTCGTCCTGCCCCATGGCGATGCTTGACCCATGCGCCAAGGAAGTGATCATGCTCCTCCTCTACCGGTGTCACGCATGACTATGAAAGAACCCAGTGTTTGCTTACCCCTCACGGAGGAAGAGCATGCGAGATCTCAGGTGCGCAATGGTTCTCTCCAACGAGCAAAGGCCGAGCAGCTTCTTCTTTAGCAGTTTTCGCAGTGCATGCTCCGGCTGTGTAAGAGGTCGACTATCCATTTCCTTGTCCAACCTAAGGATCACCTCCATTGCAATGGCAATTTTTATCTTTATATTGCCAATTCTCCTAACACTCCACTTCTTAAGGGCTTTTGCAGTCGTCCGGAGCTTGGCGTCCAAAACCACATATGGGTTACCTGCCGCAGGAATGGAGCCCCACACCACGCTGACCACCTCCATAAACCCCTCAACCCTAGTCCAGAAGGCTTCAAACATGAAATGCCTTCCCAAGACCAGGTCAGCATTGAGATCCAACAACATCAGGCAGTGGTCATAAACTGCCGAGCCCAAGGCCATGAGGTGGCTAGATGGGTGCAAATCTTCCCATGAGTTTGAGCAAAACGCATGGTCTATCTTTTCCAGAGTTTCCTCCGCTCGCTTGTTTGACCAGGTATATTGCTGACCGTTTAGATACATTTCCTTCAGCTCCAAGATGTTGAGCTTAGATCGAAACCGAGTGACCATCCTCCTGTGAATCCTGTTGTTGCTTTTGTCCTGGGGGTTAATGTTGGGGAACACAGTAATTTCAAAAATTTCCCTACGCACACTCAAGATCATGGTGATGCATAGCAACGAGAGGGGAGAGTGTTGTCTACGTACCCACGCAGACCAACTGCGGAAGCGTTGACGCAACATAGAGGAAGTAGTCGTACATCTTCCCGATCCGACCGATCCAAGCACCGTTACTCCGGCACCTCCGAGTTCTTAGCACACGTACAACTCGATGATGATCCCCGGGCTCCGATCCAGCAAAGCGTCGGGGAGGAGTTCCGTCAGCACGATGGCGTGGTGACGATCTTGATGTTCTACTGTCGCAGGGCTTCGCCTAAGCACTGCTACAATATGATCGAGGTGGAATATGGTGGCAGGGGGCACCGCACACGGCTAAGGAACGATCTCAAGGATCAACTTGTGTGTCTAGAGGTGCCCCCTGCCTCCGTATATAAAGGATCCAAGGGGAGGGGCTGGCCGGCCAAGGGGGGCGCGCCAGGAGAGTCCTACTCCCTCTGGGAGTAGGATCCCCCCCAATCCTAGTTGGAATAGGACTCCTTGAGGGGGGGGGGGAAGAGAGAGAGGGGGGCCGGCCACCTCTCCTAGTCCTAATAGGACTAGGGAAGGGGGGAGGCGCGCGGCCACCTTGGGCTGCCCCTTTCTCCTTTCCACTAAAGCCCACTAAGGCCCATATAGCTCCCGGGGGGTTCCGGTAACCTCCCGGTACTCCGGTAAAATCTCGATTTCACCCGGAACACTTCCGATATCCAAACATAGGCTTCCAATATATCAATCTTTATGTCTCGACCATTTCGAGACTCCTCGTCATGTCCGTGATCACATCCGGGACTCTGAACTAACTTCGGTACATCAAAATGCATAAACTCATAATAACTGTCATCGTAACGTTAAGCGTGCGGACCCTACGGTTCGAGAACAATGTAGACACGACCGAGACACGTCTCCGGTCAATAACCAATAGCGGGACCTGGATGCCCATATTGGCTCCTACATATTCTACGAAGATCTTTATCGGTCAGACCGCATAACAACATACGTTGTTCCCTTTGTCATCGGTATGTTACTTGCCCGAGATTTGATCGTCGGTATCCAATACCTAGTTCAATCTCGTTACCGGCAAGTCTCTTTACTCGTTCCATAATACATCATCTCACAACTAACATATTAGTTGTAATGCTTGCAAGGCTTGTGTGATGTGCATTACCGAGAGGGCCCAGAGATACCTCTCCGACAATCGGAGTGACAAATCCTAATCTCGAAATACGCCAACCCAACATGTACCTTTGGAGACACCTGTAGAGCACCTTTATAATCACCCAGTTACGTTGTGACGTTTGGTAGCACACAAAGTGTTCCTCCGGCAAACGGGAGTTGCATAATCTCATAGTCATAGGAACATGTATAAGTCATGAAGAGAGCAATAGCAACATACTAAACGATCGGGTGCTAAGCTAATGAAATGGGTCATGTCAATCAGATCATTCACCTAATGATGTGATCCCGTTAATCAAATAACGACTCTTTGTCCATGGTTAGGAAACATAACCATCTTTGATTAACGAGCTAGTCAAGTAGAGGCATACTAGTGACACTCTGTTTGTCTATGTATTCACACATGTATTATGTTTCCGGTTAATACAATTCTAGCATGAACAATAAACATTTATCATGAAATAAGGAAATAAATAATAACTTTATTATTGCCTCTAGGGCATATTTCCTTCAGTCTCCCACTTGCACTAGAGTCAATAATCTAGATCACATCACCATGTGATTAACATCGATAGTTCACATCATCATGTGATTAACACCCATAGTTCACATCGCCGTGTGACCAACACCCAAAGGGTTTACTAGATTCAGTAATCTAGTTCACATCGCTATGTGATTAACACCCAAGGAGTACTAAGGTGTGATCATGTTTTGCTTGTGAGAGAATCTTAGTCAACGGGTCTGCCACATTCAGATCTGCATGTATTTTGCAAATTTCTATGTCAATAATGCTCTGCATGGAGCTACTCTAGCTAATTGTTCCCACTTTCAATATGTATCTAGACCAAGACTTAGAGTCATCTAGATTAGTGTCAAAACTTGCATCGGCGTAACCCTTTATGATGAACCTTTTTTTTCACTTCCATAATCGAGAAACATATCCTTATTCCACTAAGGATAATTTTGACCGCTGTCCAGTGATCTACTCCTAGATCACTATCGTACTCCCTTGCCAAACTCAGTGGTAGGGCATACAATAGATCTGGTATACAGCATGGCATACTTTATAGAACCTATGACTGAGGCATAGGGAATGACTTTCATTCTCTTTCTATCTTCTGCCGTGGTCGGGCTTTGAGTCTTACTCAACTTCACACCTTGTAACACAGGCAAGAAACCTTTTCTTTGACTGTTCCATTTTGAACTACTTCAAAATCTTGTCAAGGTATGTACTCATTGAAAAAACTTATCAAGTGTCTTGATCTATCTCTATAGATCTTGATACTCAATATGTAAGCAGCTTCACCGAGGTCTTTCTTTGAAAAACTCCTTTCAAACACTCCTTTATGCTTTGCAGAATAATTCTACATTATTTCCGATCAACAATATGTCATTCACATATACTTATCAGAAATGTTGTAGTGCTCCCACTCACTTTCTTGTAAATGCAGGCTTCACCGCAAGTCTGTATAAAACTATATGCTTTGATCAACTTATCAAAGCGTATACTCCAACTCCGAGATTCTTGCACCAGTCCATAGATGGATCGCTGGAGCTTGCATATTTATTTAACACCTTTAGGATCGACAAAACCTTCTAGTTGCATCGTATACAACTCTTCTTTAGTAAATCCATTAAGGAATGCAGTTTTGTTTATCCATTTGCCAGATTTCATAAAATGCGGCAATAGCTAACATGATTCGGACAGACTTAAGCATAGATACGAGTGAGAAAATCTCATCGTAGTCAACACCTTGAACTTGTCGAAAACCTTTTGCGACAATTCTAGCTTTGTAGATAGTAACACTACTATCAGCGTCCGTCTTCCTCTTGAAGATCCATTTATTTTCTATGGCTTGCCGATCATCGGGCAAGTCAACCAAAGTCCATACTTTGTTCTCATACATGGATCATATCTCAGATTTCATGGCTTCAAGCCACTTTGCGGAATCTGGGCTCACCATCGCTTCTTCATAGTTCATAGGTTCATCATGATCTAGTAGCATGACTTCCAAAACAGGATTACCGTACCACTCTGGCGCGGATCTTACTTTGGTTGATCTACGAGGTTCAGTAGCATCTTGTTCTGAAGTTTCATGATCATCATCATTAGCTTCCTCACTAACTGGTGTAGGTGTCACAGAAACAGTTTTCTGTGATGTACTACTTTCCAATAAGGGAGCAGGTACAGTTACCTCGTCAAGTTCTACTTTCCTCCCACTCACTTCTTTCGAGAGAAACTCCTTCTCCAGAAAGTTTCCAAATTTAGCAACAAAAGTCTTGCCTTCGGATCTGTGATAGAAGGTGTATCCAATAGTTTCCTTTGGATATCCTATGAAGACGCACTTCTCCGATTTGAGTTTGAGCTTATCAGGATGAAACTTTTTTCATATAAGCATCGCAACCCCAAACTTTAAGAAACGACAGCTTAGGTTTCTTGCCAAACCATAGTTCACACGGTGTCGTCTCAACGGATTTAGATGGTGCCCTATTTAACGTGAATGCAGCTGTCTCTAATGCATAACCCCAAAACGATAGTGGTAGATCGGTAAGAGACATCATAGATTGCACTATATCCAATAAAGTACGGTTATGACGTTCGGACACACCATTATGCTGTGGTGTTCCATGTGGCATGAGTTTGTGAAACTATTCCACATTGTTTTAATTGAAGACCAAACTCGTAACTCAAATATTTGTCTCCGCAATCAGATCGTAGAAACTTTATTTTCTTGTCACAATGATTTTCCATTTCACTCTAAAATTCTTTGAACTTTTCAAATGTTTCAGACTTATGTTTCACCAAGTAGATATACTCATATCTGCTCAAATCATCTGTGAAGTTCAGAAAATAACGATACTTGCCGTGAGCCTTAACAATCATCGGACCGCATACATCAATATGTATTATTTCCAATAAGTCAGTTGCTCGCTCCGGAGAACGGAGTCTTAGTCATCTTGCCCATGAGGCATGGTTTGCAAGCATCAAGTGATTCATAATCAAGTGATTCCAAAATCCCATCAGCATGGAGTTTCTTCATGCGCTTTACACCAATATGACCTAAACGGCAGTGCAACAACTAAGTTGCACTATCATTATTAACTTTGCATCTTTTGGTTTCAATATTATGATTATGTGTATCACTACGATCGAGATCCAACGAACTATTTTCATTGGGTGTGTAACCATATAAGGTTTTATTCATGTAAACAGAACAACAATTTATTCTCTTACTTAAATGAATAACCGTATTACAATAAACATGATCAAATCATATTCATGCTCAACGCAAACACCAAATAACACTTATTCAGGTTCAACACTAATCCCAAAAGTATAGGGAGTGATGATGATCATATCAATCTTGGAACCACTTCCAACACACATCGTCACTTCACCCTTCACTAGTCTCTGTTTATTCTGCAACTCCTGTTTCGAGTTACTAATCTTAGCAACCGAACTAGTATCAAATACTGAGGGGTTGCTATAAACACTAGTAAAGTACACATCAATAACATGTATATTAAATATACTCATGTTCACTTTGCCATCCTTCTTATCTGCCAATCACTTGGGGTAGTTCCGCTTCCAGTGACCAGTCCCTTTGCAGTAGAAACACTTAGTCTCAGGCTTAGGACCAGACTTGGGCTTCTTTACTTGAGCAGCAACTTGCTTGTTGTTCTTCTTGAAGTTCCCCTTCTTCCCTCTACCCTTTTCTTGAAACTAGTGGTCTTGTCTACCATCAACACTTGATGTTTTTCTTGATTTCTACCTTCGTCAATTTCCGCATTACGAAGAGCTTGGGAATCGTTTCCGTTATCCCTTGCATATCATAGTTCATCACGAAGTTCTACTAACTTGGTTATGGTGACTAGAGAATTCTGTCAATCACTATCTTATCTGGAAGATTAACTCCCACTTGATTCAAGCGATTGTAGTACCCAGACAATCTGAGCACATGCTCACTAGTTGAGCGATTCTCCTCCATCTTTTAGCTATAGAACTTGTTGGAGACTTCATATCTCTCAACTCGGGTATTTGCTTGAAATATTAACTTCAATTCCTGGAACATCTCATATGGTCCATGACGTTCAAAACGTCTTTGAAGTCCCGATTCTAAGCCGTTAAGCATGGTGCACTAAACTATCAAGTAGTCATCATATTGAGCTAGCCAAACGTTCATAACGTCTGCATCTGCTCCTGCAATAGGTCTGTCACCTAGCGATGCATCAAGGACATAATTCTTCTATGCAGCAATGAGGATAAACCTCAGATCACGGATCCAATCCGCATCATTGCTACTAACATCTTTCAACACAATTTTTCTCTAGGAACATATCAAAATAAACATATGAAAGCAACAACGCAAGCTATTGATCTACAACATAATATGCAAAATACTACCAGGACTAAGTTCATGATAAATTTAAGTTCAATTAATCATATTACTTAAGAACTCCCACTTAGATAGACATCCCTCTAATCTTATAAGTGATTACGTGATCCATATCAACTAAACCATAACCGATCATCACGTGAGATGGAGTAGTTTTCAATGGTGAACATCACTATGTTGATCATATCTACTATATGATTCATGCTCGACCTTTCGGTCTCTGTGTTCCGAGGCCATATCTGCATATGCTAGGCTCGTCAAGTTCAACCTGAGTATTCTGCGTGTGCAAAACTGGCTTGCACCCGTTGTAGATGGACGTAGAGCTTATCACACCCGATCATCACGTGGTGTCTGGGCACGACGAACTTTGGCAACGGTGCATACTCAGGGAGAACACTTCTTGATAATTTAGTAAGAGATCATCTTATAATGCTACCGTCAATCAAAGCAAGATACGATGCATAAAAGATAAACATCACATGCAATCAATATAAGTGATATGATATGGCCATCATCATCTTGTGCCTGTGATCTCCATCTCCGAAGCACCGTCATGATCACCATCGGCACCGGCGCGACACCTTGATCTCCATCGTAGCATCGTTGTCGTCTCGCCAATCTTATGCTTCTACGACTATCGCTACCGCTTAGTGATAAAGTAAAGCATTACATCGCGATTGCATTGCATACAATAAAGCGACAACCATATGGCTCCTGCCAGTTGCCGATAACTCGGTTACAAAACATGATCATCTCATACAATAAAATTTAGCATCATGCCTTGACCATATCACATCACAACATGCCCTGCAAAAACAAGTTAGACGTCCTCTACTTTGTTGTTGCAAGTTTTACGTGGTTGCTACGGGCTTAAGTAAGAACCAATCTCACCTACGCATCAAAACCACAATGATAGTTTGTCAATTTGACTCCGTTTTAACCTTCGCAAGGACTGGGCGTAGCCATACTCGGTTCAACTAAAGTTGGAGAGACTGTCGCCCGCAAGCCACCTATGTGCAAAGCACGTCGGGAGAACCGGTCTCGCGTAAGCGTACGCGTAATGTCGGTCTGGGTCGTCTCGTCCAACAATACCGCCGAACCAAAGTATGACATGCTGGTAGGCAGTATGACTTATATCGCCCACAACTCACTTGTGTTCTACTCGTGCTTATAACATCAAACCATAAAACCTAGGCTCGGATGCCACTGTTCGGGAACACAGTAATTTCAAAAATTTCCCTACGCACACGCAAGATCATGGTGATGCATAGCAACGAGAGGGGAGAGTGTTGTCTACGTACCCACGCAGACCGACTGCGGAAGCGTTAACGCAACATAGAGGAAGTAGTCGTACGTCTTCCCGATCCGACCGATCCAAGCACCGTTACTCCGGCACCTCCGAGTTCTTAGCACACGTACAGCTCGATGATGATCCCCGGGCTCCGATCCAGCAAAGCGTCGGGGAGGAGTTCCGTCAGCACGACGGCGTGGTGACGATCTTGATGTTCTACTGTCGCAGGGCTTCACCTAAGCACTGCTACAATATGATCAAGGTGGAATATGGTGGCAGGGGGCACCGCACACGGCTAAGGAACGATCTCAAGGATCAACTTGTGTGTCTAGAGGTGCCCCCTGCCTCCGTATATAACGGATCCAAGGGGAGGGGCTGTCCGGCCAAGGGGGCGCGCCAGGAGAGTCCTACTCCCTCTGGGAGTAGGATTCCCCCCCCCCAATCCTAGTTGGAATAGGACTCCTTGAGGGGGGGGGGGAAGAGAGAGAGGGGGGCCGGCCACCTCTCCTAGTCCTAATAGGACTAGGGAAGGGGGAAGGCGCGCGGCCACCTTGGGCTGCCCCTTTCTCCTTTCCACTAAAGCCCACTAAGGCCCATATAGCTCCCGGGGGGTTCCGGTAACCTCCCGGTACTCCGGTAAAATCTCGATTTCACCCGGAACACTTCTGATATCCAAACATAGGCTTCCAATATATCAATCTTTATGTCTCGACCATTTCGAGACTCCTCGTCATGTCCGTGATCACATCCGGGACTCTGAATCAACTTCGGTACATCAAAATGCATAAAATCATAATAACTATCATCGTAACGTTAAGCGTGCGGACCCTATGGTTCGAGAACAATGTAGACATGACCGAGACACGTCTCCGGTCAATAACCAATAGCGGGACCTGGATGCCCATATTGGCTCCTACATATTCTACGAAGATCTTTATCGGTCAGACCGCATAACAACATACGTTGTTCCGTTTGTCATCAGTATGTTACTTGCCCGAGATTCGATCGTCGGTATCCAATACCTAGTTCAATCTCGTTACCGGCAAGTCTCTTTACTCGTTCCTTAATACATCATCTCACAACTAACATATTAGTTGTAATGCTTGCAAGGCTTGTGTGATGTGCATTACCGAGAGGGATCAGAGATACCTCTGTTTATTCTGCAGCTCCCGTTTCGAGTTACTAATCTTTAGCAACTAAACTAGTATCAAATACTGAGGGGTTACTATAAACACTAGTAAAGTACACATCAATATCAAATATACTTATGTTCACTTTGCCATCCTTCTTATTTGCCAATCACTTGAGGTAGTTCCGCTTCCAGTGACCAGTCCCTTTGCAGTAGAAACACTTAGTCTCAGGCTTAGGACCAGACTTGGGCTTCTTTACTTGAGCAGCAACTTGCTTGCTGTTCTTCTTGAAGTTCCCCTTCTTCCCTCTGCCCTTTTCTTGAAACTAGTGGTCTTGTCTACCATCAACACTTGATGTTTTTTCTCGATTTCTACCTTCGTCGATTTTAGCATTACGAAGAGCTTGGGAATCGTTTCCGTTATCCCTTGCATATCATAGTTCATCACAAAGTTCTACTAACTTGGTGATGGTAACTAGAGAATTCTGTCAATCACTATCTTATCTGGAAGATTAACTCCCACTTGATTCAAGCGATTGTTGTACTCAGACAATCTGGGCACATGCTCACTAGTTGAGCGATTCTCCTCCATCTTTTAGCTATAGAACTTGTTGGAGACTTTCATATCTCTCAACTCGGGTATTTGCTTGAAATATTAACTTCAACTCCTGGAACATCTCATATGCTCCATGACGTTCAAAACGTTTTTGAAGTCCCGATTCTAAGCTGTTAAGCATGGTGCACTAAACTATCAAGTAGTCATCATATTGAGCTAGCCAAACGTTCATAACGTCTGCATCTGCTCCTGCAATAGGCCCGTCACCTAGCGGTGCATCAAGGACATAATTCTTCTGTGCAGCAATGAGGATAAACCTCAGATCACGGATCCAATCCGCATCTTTGCTACTAATATTTTTCAACACAATTTTCTCTAGGAACATATCAAAATAAACATATGAAAGCAACAACGCGAGCAATTGATCCACAACATAGATATGCTAATACTACCAGGACTAAGTTCATGATAAATTAAAGTTCAGTTAATCAAATTAATTAAAGAACTCCCACTTAGATAGACATCCCTCTAATCCTCTAAGTGATTACGTGATCCAAATAAACTAAACCATAACCGATCATCACGTGAGATGGAGTAGTTTTTAATGGTGAACATCATTATGTTGATCATATCTACTATATGATTCACGCTCGACCTTTCGGTCTCCGTGTTCCGAGGCCATATCTGTATATGCTTGGCTCGTCAAGTATAACCTGAGTATTCCGCGTGTGCAACTGTTTTGCACCCATTGTATTTGAACGTAGAACCTATCACACCCGATCATCACGTGGTGTCTCAGCACGAAGAACTTTCGCAACGGTGCATACTCAGGGAGAACACTTCTTGATAATTTAGGGAGAGATCATCTTATAATGCTACCGCCAATCAAAGCAAGATAAGATGCATAAAAGGATAAACATCACATGCAATCAATATAAGTGATATGATATGGCCATCATCATCTTGTGCTTGTGATCTCCATCTCTGAAGCACCGTCGTGATCACCATCGTCACCGGTGTGACACCTTGATCTCCATCGTAGCATCGTTGTTGTCTCGCCAAGTTTATGCTTCTACGACTATCGCTACCGCTTAGTGATAAAAGTAAAGCATTACATCGCGATTGCATTGCATACAATAAAACGACAACCATATGGCTCCTGCCAGTTGCCGATAACTCGGTTACAAAACATGATCATCTCATACAATAAAATTCAGCATCATGCCTTGACCATATCGAATCACAACATGCCCTGCAAAAACAAGTTAGACGTCCTCTACTTTGTTGTTGCAAGTTTTACGTGGCTGCTACGGGCTTAAGCAAGAATCAATCTCACCTACGCATCAAAACCACAACGATAGTTTGTCAAATAGACTCCGTTTTAACCTTCTCAAGGACCGGGCGTAGCCATACTCGGTTCAACTAAAGTTGGAGAGACAGTCGCCCGCAAGCCACCTATGTGCAAAGCACGTCGGGGGAACCGGTCTCGTGTAAGCGTACGCGTAATGTTGGTCCGGGTCGTCTCGTCCAACAATGCCGCCGAACCAAAGTATGACATGCTGGTAGGCAGTATGACTTATATCGCCCACAACTCACTTGTGCTCTACTCGTGCATATAACATCAACATAAATAACCTAGGCTCGGATGCCACTGTTGGGTTTCGTAGTAATTTAAAAAAAATTCCTATGCACACGCAAGATCATGTGATGCATAGCAACGAGAGGGGAGAGTGTTGTCTACGTACCCACGCAGACCGACTGCGGAAGCGTTGACGCAACGTAGAGGAAGTAGTCGTACGTCTTCACGATCCAACCGATCAAGTACCGAAACTACGGCACCTCCGAGTTCGAGCACACGTTCAGCTCGATGACGATCCCTCGACTCCGATCCAGCAAAGTGTCAGGGAAGAGTTCCGTCAGCACGACGGCGTGCTGACGATCTTGATGCACTACAGCAGCAGGGCTTCGCCTAAACTCCACTACAGTATTATCGAGGAATATGGTGGCTGGGGCACCGCACACGGCTAAGGAATAGATCACGTGGATCAACTTGTGTGTTCTAGGGTGCCTCTACCTCAGTATATAAAGGACCAAAGGGGGGGAAGGCTGGCCGGCCACAAGGGGTGCGCCAGGAGAGTCCTACTCCCTCTGGGAGTAGGATTCCCCCCCCCCCCCAATCCTAGTTGGAGTAGGATTCGCGGAGGGGGAAAAGAGAAGGAGGGGGCCGGCCACCTCTCCTAGTCCTAATAGGACTAGGGGAAGGGGGAGGCGCGCAGCCCATGTAGGGCTGCCTCTTCTCTTTTCCACTAAGGCCCATCATGGCCCATTTAGCTCCCGGGGGGTTCCGGTAACCTTCCCGGTACTCCGGTAAAATCCCGATTTCACCCGGAACACTTCCGATATCCAAACATAGGCTTCCAATATATCAATATTTATGTCTCGACCATTTCGAGACTCCTCGTCATGTCCGTGATCACATCCGGGACTCCGAACAACCTTCGGTACATCAAAATGCATAAACTCATAATATAACTGTCATCGTAACCTTAAGCGTGCGGACCCTACGGGTTCTAGAACAATGTAGACATGACCGAGACACGTCTTCGGTCAATAACCAATAGCGGGACCTAGATGCCCATATTGGCTCCTACATATTCTACGAAGATCTTTATCGGTCAGACCGCATAACAACATACGTTGTTCCCTTTGTCATCGGTATGTTACTTGCCCGAGATTCGATCGTCGGTATTCCAATACCTAGTTCAATCTCGTTACCGGCAAGTCTCTTTACTCGTTCCATAATACATCATCTCGCAACTACCTTATTAGTTGCAATGCTTGCAAGGCTTATGTGATGTGCATTACCGAGAGGGCCCAGAGATACCTCTCCGACAATCGGAGTGACAAATCCTAATCTCGAAATACGCCAACCCAACATCTACCTTTGGAGACACCTGTAATGCTCCTTTATAATCACCTAGTTACGTTGTGACGTTTGGTAGCACCAAAAGTGTTCCTCCGGCAAACGGGAGTTGCATAATCTCATAGTCATAGGAACATGTATATGTCATGAAGAAAGCAATAGCAACATACTAAACGATCGAGTGCTAAGCTAATGGAATGGGTCATGTCAATCAGATCATTCTCTTAATGATGTGATCCCGTTAATCAAATAACAACTCATTGTTCATGGTTAGGAAACATAACCATCTTTGATTAACGAGCTAGTCAAGTAGAGGCATACTAGTGACACTTTGTTTGTCTATGTATTCACACATGTATTATGTTTCCGGTTAATACAATTCTAGCATGAATAATAAACATTTATCATGATTATAAGGAAATAAATAATAACTTTATTATTGCCTCTAGGGCATATTTCCTTCAGATACCCGGTCCACGTGGCATCATTTGAGTGCACGGAAATGTCAAGCGATCTCTGCGCGCCGAAGAGAGTGAGGCTGCCTTGGTAGCCGCACACTAAAGGCGCCCGGACCAGCGAAAGCATCCAATAGGTCGTTAAGACCTCAGACACAACTAATCGAGTCCGGCGCCGCTTCTTATACCTAATAAATGGTCACACCCCTATTTGTCAAGACAAGGGGCTCAACGCGCGCAGACAAGTGGCAATTTCTCCTCATCTTGAATTATACATGGTTTCCTTAAAAAACTATCTTTTTGCACGCCGACTTTTTCACCTAAATTCCTCTCTTTTACAGACGATCATCGTGCTACACCCGTCCAGGATACGGCACAACGGAGACACAGGCGCAGACGTGCAACAGGGACCCGCTCCAAGGATTCTTTTTAGATTAATACCCTGCGTAAACCTTTTTTACTGTCTCTTGTTGATACATATCTGTTGGGTTTCGTAGTAATTTCAAAAAATTTCCTACGCACACGCAAGATCATGTGATGCATAGCAACGAGGGGGAGAGTGTTGTCTACGTACCCAACGCAGACCAACTGCGGAAGCACTGACACGACGTAGAGGAAGTAGTCGTACGTCTTCACGATCCAACCGATCAAGCACCGAAACTACGGCACCTACGAGTTCGAGCACACGTTCAGCTCGATGACGATCCCCGGACTTCGATCCAGGAAAGTGTCGGGGAAGAGTTCCGTCAGCACGATGGCGTGGTGACGATCTTGATGCACTACAGCAGCAGGGCTTCGCCTAAACTCCGCTACAGTATTATCGAGGAATATGGTGGCTGGGGGCACCGGACACGGCTAAGGAATAGATCACGTGGATCAACTTGTGTGTTTCTGGGGTGCCTCTGCCTCAGTATATAAAGGAGCCAAGGGGGAGGGGGGCGCCGGCCAGGAGGAGGGCGCAGGAGGAGTCCTACTCCTTCCGGGAGTAGGACTCCCCCCCCCTCAATCCTAGTTGGACTAGGATTCCCCGAGGGGGAAAGAGGGAGAGGGGGGCCGGCCACCTCTCCTAGTCCTAATAGGACTAGGGGAGGGGGGAGGCGCGCAGCCACCTTGGCTGCCCCTTTCTCCTTTCCACTAAAGCCCATTAAGGCCCATATGGCTCCCGGGGGGTTCTGGTAACCTCCCGGTACTCCGGTAAAATCCCGATTTCACCCGGAACACTTCCGATATCCAAACATAGGCTTCCAATATATCAATCTTTACGTCTCGACCATTTCGAGACTCCTCGTCATGTCCGTGATCACATCCGGGGATCCGAACAACCTTCGGTACATCAAAATGCATAAACTCATAATATAACTGTCATCATTACCTTAAGCGTGCGGACCCTACGGGTTCGAGAACAATGTAGACATGACCGAGACACGTCTCCGGTCAATAACCAATAGCGGGACCTGGATGCCCATATTGGCTCCTACATATTCTACAAAGATCTTTATCGGTTAGACCGCATAACAACATACGTCGTTCCCTTTGTCATCAGTATGTTACTTGCCCAAGATTCGATCGTCGGTATCCAATACCTAGTTCAATCTCGTTACCAGAAAGTCTCTTTACTCGTTCCGTAATACATCATCTCACAACTAACTTATTAGTTGCAATGCTTGCAAGGCTTATGTGATGTGCATTACCGAGAGGGCCCAGAGATACCTCTCCAACAATCGGAGTGACAAATCCTAATCTCGAAATACGCCAACCCAACATCTACCTTTGGAGACACCTGTAATGCTCCTTTATAATCACCCAGTTACGTTGTGACGTTTGGTAGCACCCAAAGTGTTCCTCCGGCAAACGGGAGTTGCACAATCTCATAGTCATAGGAACATGTATATGTCATGAAGAAAGCAATAGCAACATACTAAACGATCGGGTGCTAAGCTAATGGAATGGGTCATGTCAATCAGATCATTCAACTAATGATGTGACCTCGTTAATCAAATAACAACTCTTTGTTCATGGTTAGGAAACATAACCATCTTTGATTAACGAGCTAGTCAAGTAGAGGCATACTAGTGACACTCTATTTGTCTATGTATTCACACATGTATTATGTTTCCGGTTAATACAATTCTAGCATGAATAATAAACATTTATCATGATATAAGGAAATAAATAATAACTTTATTATTGCCTCTAGGGAATATTTCCTTCAGTCTCCCACTTGCACTAGAGTCAATAATCTAGATTATACAGTAATGATTCTAACACCCATGGAGCCTTGGTGCTGATCATGTTTTGCTCGTGAAAGAGGCTTAGTCAACGGGTCTGCAACATTTAGATCCGTATGTTTCTTGCAAATCTCTATGTCTCCCACCTGGACTAGATCCCGGATAGAATTGAAGCGTCTCTTGATGTGCCTGGTTCTCTTGTGAAATCTGGATTCCTTTGCCAAGGCAATTGCACCAGTATTGTCACAAAAGATTTTCATTGGACCCGATGCACTAGGTATGACACCTAGATCGGATATGAACTCCTTCATCCAGACTCCTTCATTTGCCGCTTCCGAAGCAGCTATGTACTCCGCTTCACATCTAGATCCCGCTACGACGCTTTGTTTAGAACTGCACCAACTGACAGCTCCACCGTTTAATGTAAACACGTATCCGGTTTGCGATTTAGAATCGTCCGGATCAGTGTCAAAGCTTGCATCAACGTAACCATTTACGACGAGCTCTTTGTCACCTCCATATACGAGAAGCATATCCTTAGTCCTTTTCAGGTATTTCAGGATGTTCTTGACCGCTGTCCAGTGATCCACTCCTGGATTACTTTGGTACCTCCCTGCTAGACTTATAGCAAGGCACACATCAGGTCTGGTACACAGCATTGCATACATGATAGATCCTATCGCTGATGCATAGGGAACATCTTTCGTATTCTCTCTATCTTCTGCAGTGGTCGGGCATTGAGTCTTACTCAATTTCACACCTTGTAACACAGGCAAGAATCCTTTCTTTGCTTGATCCATTTTGAACTTCTTCAAAATTTTGTCAAGGTATGTTGTTTGTGAAAGTCCAATTAAGCGTCTTGATCTATCTCTATAGATCTTAATGCATAATATGTAAGCAACTTCACCGAGGTCTTTCATTGAAAAACTCTTATTCAAGTATCCCTTTATGCTATTCAGAAATTCTATATCATTTCCAATTAATAATATGTCATCCACATATAATATCAGAAATGCTACAGAGCTCCCACTCACTTTCTTGTAAATACAGGCTTCTCCAAAAGTCTGTATAAAACCAAATGTTTTGATCACACTATCAAAATGTTTATTCCAACTCCGAGAGGCTTGCACCAGTCCATAAATGGATCGCTGGAGCTTGCGCACTTTGTTAGCTCCCTTTGGATCGACAAAACCTTCTGCTTGCATCATATACAACTCTTCTTCCAGAAATCCATTCAGGAATGCAGTCTTGACATCCATCTGCCAAATTTCATAATCATAAAATGCGGCAATTGCTAACATCATTCGGACAGACTTAAGCATCGCTACGGGTGAGAAGGTCTCATCGTAGTCAATCCCTTGAAATTGTCGAAAACCTTTTGCGACAAGTCGAGCTTTGTAGACAGTAACATTACTGTCAGCGTCAGTCTTCTTCTTGAAGATCCATTTATTCTCAATTGCTTGCCGATCATTGGGCAAGTCAACCAAAGTCCATACTTTGTTCTCATACATGGATCCCATCTCAGATTTCATGGCTTCAAGCCACTTTGCGGAATCTGGGCTCACCATCGCTTCTTCATAGTTCGTAGGTTCACCATGATCTAGCATCATGACTTCCAGAACGGGATTACCGTACCTCTCTGGTGCGGATCTCGCTCTGGTTGATCTACGAGGTTCAGTAGTATCTTGATCTAAAGTTTCATGATCATTATCATTAGCTTCCTCACTAACTGGTGTAGGTGTCACAGGAACAGTTTTCTGTGATGTACTACTTTCCAATAAGGGAGTAGGTACAATTACCTCGTCAAGTTCTACTTTCCTCCCACTCACTTCTTTCGAGAGAAACTCCTTCTCTAGAAAGTTTCCGAATTCAGCAACAAAAGTCTTGCCTTCGGATCTGTGATAGAAGGTGTATCCAATAGTTTCCTTTGGATATCCTATGAAGACACATTTCTCCGATTTGGGTTCGAGTTTATCAGGTTGAAGCTTTTTCACATAAGCATCGCAGCCCCAAACTTTTAGAAACGATAACTTTGGTTTCTTGCCAAACCACAGTTCATAAGGCGTCGTCTCAACGGATTTTGATGGTGCCCTATTTAACGTGAATACGACCGTCTCTAGAGCGTATCCCCAAAACAATAGCGGTAAATCAGTAAGAGACATCATAGATCGCACCATATCCAGTAAAGTACGATTACGACATTCGGACACACCATTACGCTGAGGTGTTTCGGGTGGCGTGAGTTGCGAAACTATTCCACAATTTTTCAAATGTACACCAAACTCGTAACTCAAATATTCTCCTCCACGATCAGATCGTAGAAACTTTATTTTCTTGTTACGATGATTTTCAACTTCACTCTGAAATTCTTTGAACTTTTCAAATGTTTCAGACTTATGTTTCATTAAGTAGATATACCCATATCTGCTTAAATCATCTGTGAAGGTGAGAAAATAACGATATCCGCCACGAGCCTCAATATTCATCGGACCACATACATCTGTATATATGATTTCCAGCAAACCTGTTGCTCTCTCCATAGTACCGGAGAACGGTGTTTTGGTCATCTTGCCCATGAGGCACGGTTCGCAAGTACCAAGTGATTCATAATCAAGTGGTTCCAAAAGTCCATCAGTATGGAGTTTCTTCATGCGCTTTACACCGATATGACCTAAACGGCAGTGCCACAAATAAGTTGCACTATCATTATCAACTCTGCATCTTTTGGCTTCAACATTATGAATATGTGTATTACTACTATCGAGATTCAATAAGAACATACCACTCTTCAAGGGTGCATGACCATAAAAGATATTACTCATATAAATAGAACAACCATTATTCTCTGATTTAAATGAATAACCGTCTCGCATTAAACAAGATCCAGATATAATGTTCATGCTCAACGCTGGCACCAAATAACAATTATTTAGGTCTAATATTAATCCCGAAGGTAGATGTAGAGGTAGCGTGCCGACCGCGATCACATCGACTTTGGAACTATTTCCCACGCGCATCGTCACCTCGTCCTTAGCCAATCTTCGCTTAATCCGTAGCCCCTGTTTCGAGTTGCAAATATTAGCAACAGAACCAGTATCAAATACCCAGGTGCTACTGCGAGCATTAGTAAGGTACACATCAATAACATGTATATCACATATACCTTTGTTCACCTTGCCATCCTTCTTATCCGCCAAATACTTGGGGCAGTTCCGCTTCCAGTGACCAGTCTGCTTGCAGTAGAAGCACTCAGTTTCAGGCTTAGGTCCAGACTTGGGTTTCTTCTCTTGAGCAGCAACTGGCTTGCCGTTCTTCTTGAAGTTCCCCTTCTTCTTTCTTTTGCCCTTTTTCTTGAAACTAGTGGTCTTGTTGACCATCAACACTTGATGCTCCTTCTTGATTTCTACCTCCGCAGCTTTCAGCATCGCGAAGAGCTCGGGAATAGTCTTGTTCATCCCTTGCATATTATAGTTCATCACGAAGCTCTTGTAGCTTGGTGGCAGTGATTGAAGAATTCTGTCAATGACGCAATCATCTGGAAGATTAACTCCCAATTGAATCAAGTGATTATTATACCCAGACATTTTGAGTATATGCTCACTGACAGAACTGTTCTCCTCCATCTTGCAGCTATAGAACTTATTGGAGACTTCATATCTCTCAATCCGGGCATTTGCTTGAAATATTAACTTCAACTCTGGAACATCTCATATGCTCCATGACGTTCAAAACGTCGTTGAAGTCCCGATTCTAAGCCGTAAAGCATGGCACACTGAACTATCGAGTAGTCATCAGCTTTGCTCTGCCAGACGTTCATAACATCCGGCGTTGCTCCTGCAGCAGGCCTGGCACCCAGCGGTGCTTCCAAGACGTAATTCTTCTGTGCAGCAATGAGGATAATCCTCAAGTTACGGACCCAGTCCGTGTAATTGCTACCATCATCTTTCAACTTTGCTTTCTCAAGGAACGCATTAAAATTCAACGGAACAACAGCACGAGCCATCTATCTACAATCAACATAAACAAGCAAGATACTATCAGGTACTAAGTTCATGATAAATTTAAGTTCAATTAATCATATTACTTAAGAACTCCCACTTAGATAGACATCCCTCTAATCCTCTAAGTGATCACGTGATCCAAATCAACTAAACCATGTCCGATCATCACGTGAGATGGAGTAGTTTCATCGGTGAACATCATTATGTTGATCATATCTACTATATAATTCACGCTCGACCTTTCGGCCTCCGTGTTCCGAGGCCATATCTGTATATGCTTGGCTCGTCAAGTATAACCTGAGTATTCCGCGTGTGCAACTGTTTTGCACCCGTTGTATTTGAACGTAGAACCTATCACACCCGATCATCACGTGGTGTCTCAGCACGAAGAACTTTCGCAACGGTGCATACTCAGGGAGAACACTTCTTGATAATTTAGTGAGAGATCATCTTATAATGCTACTGTCAATCAAAGCAAGATAAGATGCATAAAAGATAAACATCACATGCAATCAATATAAGTGATATGATATGGCCATCATCATCTTATGCTTGTGATCTCCATCTCCGAAGCACCGTCATGATCACCATCGTCACCGGCGCGACACCTTGATCTCCATCGTAGCATCGCTGTCGTCTCGCCAATCTTATGCTTCCACGACTATCACTACCGTTTAGTAATAAAGTAAAGCATTACATCGCGATTGCATTGCATACAATAAAGCGACAACCATATGGCTCCTGCCAGTTGCCGATAACTCGGTTACAAAACATGATCATCTCATACAATAAAATTCAGCATCATGCCTTGACCATATCACATCACAACATGCCCTGCAAAAACAAGTTAGACGTCCTCTACTTTGTTGTTGCAAGTTTTACGTGGCTGCTACGGGCTTAAGCAAGAATCAATCTCACCTACGCATCAAAACCACAACGATAGTTTGTCAAATAGACTCCGTTTTAACCTTCTCAAGGACCGGGCGTAGCCATACTCGGTTCAACTAAAGTTGGAGAGACAGTCGCCCGCAAGCCACCTATGTGCAAAGCACGTCGGGGGAACCGGTCTCGCGTAAGCGTACGCGTAATGTTGGTCCGGATCGTCTCGTCCAACAATACCGCCGAACCAAAGTATGACATGCTGGTAGGCAGTATGACTTATATCGCCCACAACTCACTTGTGTTCTACTCGTGCATATAACATCAACATAAATAACCTAGGCTCGGATGCCACTGTTGGGTTTCGTAGTAATTTCAAAAAAATTCCTACGCACACGCAAGATCATGTGATGCATAGCAACGAGGGGCAGAGTGTTGTCTACGTACCCAACGTAGACCGACTGCGGAAGCGCTGACACGACGTAGAGGAAGTAGTCGTACGTCTTCACGATCCAACCGATCAAGCACCGAAACTACGACACCTCCGAGTTCGAGCACACGTTCAGATCGATGACGATCCCCGGACTTCGATCCAGCAAAGTGTCGGGGAAAAGTTCCGTCAGCACGACGGCGTGGTGACGATCTTGATGCACTACAGCAGCAGGGCTTCGCCTAAACTCCGCTACAGTATTATCGAGGAATATGGTGGCTGGGGGCACCGCACACGGCTAAGGAATAGATCACGTGGATCAACTTGTGTGTTTCTGGGGTGCCTCTGCCTCAGCATATAAAGGAGCCAAGGGGGAGGGGGGCGCCGGCCAGGAGGAGGGCACAGGAGGAGTCCTACTCCTTCCGGGAGTAGGACTCCCCCCCCCAATCCTAGTTGGACTAGGATTCCCCGAGGGGGAAAGAGGGAGAGGGGGGCCGGCCACCTCTCCTAGTCCTAATAGGACTAGGGGAGGGGGAGGCGCGCAGCCACCTTGGTCTGCCCCTTTCTCCTTTCCACTAAAGCCCATTAAGGCCCATATGGCTCCCGGGGGGTTCCGGTAACCTCCTAGTACTCCGGTAAAATCCCGATTTCACCCGGAACACTTCTGATATCCAAACATAGGCTTCCAATATATCAATCTTTACGTCTCGACCATTTCGAGACTCCTCGTCATGTCCGTGATCACATCCGGGAATCCGAACAACCTTCGGTACATCAAAATGCATAAACATCATAATATAACTGTCATCATTACCTTAAGCGTGCGGACCCTACGGGTTCGAGAACAATGTAGACATGACCAAGACACATCTCCGGTCAATAACCAATAGCGGGACCTGGATGCCCATATTGGCTCCTACATATTCTACGAAGATCTTTATTGGTCAGACCGCATAACAACATACGTCGTTCCCTTTGTCATCGGTATGTTACTTGCCCGAGATTCGATCGTCGGTATCCAATACCTAGTTCAATCTCGTTATCGGCAAGTCTCTTTACTCGTTCCGTAATACATCATCTCACAACTAACTTATTAGTTGCAATGCTTGCAAGGCTTATGTGATGTGCATTATCGAGAGGGCCCAGAGATACCTCTCCGACAATCGGAGTGACAAATCCTAATCTCGAAATACGCCAACCCAACATCTACCTTTGGAGACACCTGTAATGCTCCTTTATAATCACCCAGTTACGTTGTGATGTTTGGTAGCACCCAAAGTGTTCCTCCGGCAAACGGGAGTTGCATAATCTCATAGTCATAGGAACATGTATATGTCATGAAGAAAGCAATAGCAACATACTAAACGATCGGGTGCTAAGCTAATGGAATGGGTCATGTCAATTAGATCATTCAACTAATGATGTGACCTCGTTAATCAAATAACAACTCTTTGTTCATGGTTAGGAAACATAACCATCTTTGATTAACGAGCTAGTCAAGTAGAGGCATACTAGTGACACTCTGTTTGTCTATGTATTCACACATGTATTATGTTTCCGGTTAATACAATTCTAGCATGAATAATAAACATTTATCATGATATAAGGAAATAAATAATAACTTTATTATTGCCTCTAGGGCATATTTCCTTCAATATCCATCGTTGAGAAGGATGCTGACGTCTTGGCATGTGGCCACGCCAGAACAATGCACGTACCTGGACACAAGGGGCTTCTTACAAAGGCCATTATTTAGGCCCGGTTTATACCACTAAGACCGAATACCTTAGGGAGTGTTCGGCATCGCGAGTTTGTCCTTATATGCATCAGCTCCGAATCATTGTCTTTGGTCAAATGTTGGGTTTGCCCGGGTCCTGTGTTTTGGTGCCTTACGTTCCGCTTTACCGGCTAAGGTAGCATCAGGAGAACTACTGCGATTGTGCCCTGGTTCATCCGGACGAGCACCTCAGTAGAGAAAGCCGAAAACTGACTGTCATGATAAAGCGTGAGACTGGTTAACTACTCAATGACCTGTTGGAATGTTAGAATTCTTCCGCCTTAACGAAGGGCCGTTTTCCAGCCAGGCATGTACGCACCCCGGGATCGGGAAAGTGCGGAGCCACCAGGGGCTATTTAGTAGCCCCACTGTCAAACTCCTATGGCTAAGTGAAAGTGCTAAAGCATTATAGTCCGGTTGCCTTGCTCGCTCCGCTATCACCTCCTTAATAGGACCAAGACGTTGGGTTAAGTGTGAACGCGTGTTTTTGCGAGCAACTCCGCATTATATGCGTGAGGGTTGAAGCCGACGGCTGCAATCTTTCAGGTTATACATATGTATACATAAACGGCCGCCCAGGAGGCATCATATTACTTTCAGGAAAAAGTATAAAAATAGCCTTATAAAAATTTATAAAAGCATTTCTCTTACAATGAGATTACATATAACTCAATCATAATATTTTTTGAGCACTGGGTCTCTATCAAACGAGGACCCTCAAGAACTTCTTTAAAGTAGTGCTCAGCAGCCCTTCGACCTATGGCCGAATCCCGCGCTGCAACAGTGATAGCATCTATCTCCGCCCAGTATGCTTTAACACGGGCAAAGGTCATCCGAGCGCCCTCTATGCACGCCGACCTCTTCATCGCATTAATGCGCGGCACCACGTCAAGGAACTGCTGCACCAAGCTGAAATAGCTATTCGGTTTTGACCTTTCCGGCCATAGCTGATCCACAACAGACCTCATGGAGAGTCCGGACAACCTATCTAGTTCGGCCCATTCGGCTAATTGGTCAGTCAATGAAAGAGGACGCTCAGGAGAATGGAATTGTCTCCAAAATAGCTAGTCTACTTCACGGTCCGTCTGACCCTGGAAATACTTGGCCGCATCGGCAGCGCTTGCCGCCAAATCCATATATACATCCTCCGAACTCCACAGCCGATCCAGAGGGGCATACCGTGGATCTTCGAACTTCCTCCGCAACATAAAGGATTTCCCAGCTACAATATCCCCGGCTTCCCGCAGCTCCTCCTTCTTTGCCCTCATAGCAGAGCGGAGGTCCTTTCTCGTCGCAGCAGCCTTCTCAAGGTCCGATGCCTTCGCTTGGTTTTCCTTTTCAAGAACCCGACAACGGTCGGTGGCAGCTTTTAATTCTATGGCCATCTTGCCTCGGCTCTCGCCATGCGCGGCCTTCTCGGCTTGCAACTCTTCGGCCGCCTTCAAAGCAGTCGCATTACCCAACCTCGCTTGTTCCTTGGCTCGGGCAAGTTCTGCCCGCAAGGCTTCAACAGTGGCAGCTCCATCTGCAGTCACAACATATTAAAGATACTAGCATCATGTTGCTCTTCCTATGTGGCGTTTACCAGATAATGACACTTACCCTGTGCCTTGTCAAGCCTTTTGTTAACAAGCTCGATGTCGGCATCTCCCGCATCCAACTGCCATTCTAAATGGGCAAACTCGCTAGTCCGGCTGGCCACCGGAGCTTCCATCACCTGCACATAGAGGCAGTATGGTTATTACCTGGGAATATGATCCTCTGTTCGTCGTCGTTTCCGACGACAACCAGAGTCTCAGGGGCTACTATCTACACAGGGCACACCTAGCATGTGCAGGACTATCATACATTCTTTTACGTACCTCAAAGCCTGTCAGTAGACTCATAAAAGCTTCATGCAATCCGCTTTCGACGGACGATATTCTCTCCATCACCGTATTCATCAGCACACGGTGTTCATCTAAGATGGCCGCTCGCCCCACCAACTCCCTCAGAACATCCGATCGCACACTAGACAGTGCTGGACTCTTTTGTCTGCTCTCTTCGGGAGCCGGACACTGGGAGCTTCGGGGTCAATGGGATTATCTTCTGGCCTCACCGGACTCGGAGAGGCCCTCCGCGACGACACTTCAGGGTCGACCGCTTCGGGAGCGTAGGAGTCTGGAGGAGGCATTTCGCTTTCCATCATCTCTGGAAGAAGATCCCCTGAAGACGAGCTCATTAGAGAGGGGCTAAGGCCCGAACTGCAAAGATATATGCGGTGGTTATTTTCTCAGAAGAAAAAGATGGCATATCTGTACTATTAAAGTATTTCGGGTCACTTACGACTCGCGGGAGAATTGATCCCCCCGCGGACTTTGTGCGGCAATAGCGCCCCCCAAGGTAGGACCCTCTGTGGGAGACTTCTTCTCCCGTTTAGAAGCTTCGGCTTCCGAATCCCCGGGCGCAGTCATTTTCCTCTTCTGGTCGTCTTCCTTCATGGAGACGCTCGCTCCCTCGGTTAGAATGGGCAGCGTTGGGGGCCCACGTCCACCCGTATTATCCTCCACAGTATCTTCCTCCAAGGGCTCCGGGCAAGGTGCGGTCTGGTGCATCTTTTCCAATACCGTATTTTCCAAACCCTTAGGGAGGGGGGCCGAACACCGAATCAACTTCGCCTTTGTTAGCCAGTCCTGGTCAAAAAGCGAACCCTCAGAAATAACTTCGTAACAAAGGAGAGATAGTATGTTCGGCCGGAAGATGCCTTACCTGTTCGGCGGCGCGGTTACTACTCAGGCCCACGTCCTCGGTGATTTCCGGACACTCCACCTGAGGTCCGAAGAATGACTTGTACATCTCCTCGTGCGTCAGGCCGAGAAAATTTTGAATGACACGCGGTCCCTCGGGATTGAACTCCCATAGGCGAAGAGGCCGGCGTTTGCAAGGCTGGACTTGACGAACCAGCATAACTTGTATTACCGCAACCAAACTGAAATCTCCATTGAAGAGATCTCGAATGCGGCTTTGCAGTATAGGCACGTCCTTGGCTGGACCCCAGCTCAGACCTCTGCTGATCCATGACATCAGTTGTGGTGGAGGGCCCGAGCGGAAAACAGGGGCGGCCGCCCACTTGGCACTTCTAGGAGCCGTGATGTAGAACCACTCCTGTTGCCACAATTCAGACACCTCTGGGATGGAACCTTTGGGCCACGGAGCTCCCGTCATCTTGCGTATTGAGGCACCTCCACACGCTGCATGTTGCCCCTCGATCATCTTCGGCTTTACTTCAAAGGTCTTGAGCCATAGGCCAAAGTGAGGGGTAACCCGGAGGAAGGCCTCGCACACGACAATAAATGTCGTGATATGAAGAAAGGAGTCCGGAGCTAGATCATGGAAGTCTAGCCCGTAATAAAACATCAAACCCCTGACGAAAGGATCCAGAGCAAGGCCTAGACCTCGGAGGAAGTGGGAGACGAACACGACGTTCTCGTTGGGTTCGGGGGTGGGGACGGCCTGCCCTCGGGGAGGCAGCCGATGCAAAATCTCGGCGGTCAGATATCTGGCCTCCCTCAACTTTTTGATGTCTTCTTCCGTGACGGAGGAAGGCACCCATCGGCCTTGAAGGCTAGATCCGGACATGACTGAAGGTTCGGAGCACCTGACCTGAACTTTGGGCGTTTGAGCTTGAGGTGGGGGAAGGATTCGATTGAGCACGGGAGGGAAAAATAAAAGCCTTGTCCCTTTATAAAGAGGGTGAATATCAAGCGTCCTCTCCGTGTCCGTTTGGACTTGCCTATAATCTAGGAGTCCTAGAAGCGGTTGGGTTACCCACGCCCGTATTGATGAGAATCCCGGAATAAGGGGACACGATCTCTGCTTTAACAAGACGTGCCAAGGAAACCGCCTCGCATGACGCGCTGAGGTGGGATAATGAAACGACTCGGATAAAGGCTTGGCCGTGGTGTGTCACACTACGGAATACGTCAGCAGATTAGATTTGTGTAAATATTATTCTCTCTATGGCAATATGTGGAAACTTATTTTGCAGAGCCGGACACTATCTTTGTGTTCAAAATCTTCTATGAAGTACTTGGAGGAGGAACCCGCCTTGCAATGCCGAAGACAATCTGCGCGCCGGACTCGTCGTCATTGAAGCCTGGTTCAGGGGCTACTGAGGGAGTCCTGGATTAGGGGGTGTTCGGATGGCCGGACTATACCTTCAACCGGACTCCTAGACTATGAAGATACAAGATTGAAGACTTCATCACGTGTCCGGAAGGGACTTTCCTTGGCGTGGAAGGCAAGCTTGGCGATACGGATATGTAGATCTCCTACCATTGTAACCGACTTTGTGTAACCCTAACCCTCTCCGGTGTCTATATAAACCGGAGGGTTTTAGTCCGTAGGACAACATACACAACAACAATCATACCATAGGCTAGCTTCTAGGGTTTAGCCTCTCCGATCTCGTGGTAGATCTACTCTTGTACTACCCATATCATCAATATTAATCAAGCAGGACGTAGGGTTTTACCTCCATCGAGAGGGCCCGAACCTGGGTAAAACTTCGTGTCCCTTGCCTCCTGTTACCATCCGGTCTAGACGCACAGTTTGGGACCCCCTACCCGAGATCCGCCGGTTTTGACACCGACAAAAGTGCTCAAATCTATTCCCAAGATAGTGCTTAACAACATCCACCGTTACAGTTTCCAACTTAGTTTCCTGCAAGCAAACCACACACGGATTTGGCGCCGTGACCACCTGGGCAATGGCCAACCTACGGGTAGGGCTATTGAGGCCCCGGACATTCCACACCAAAGTTTTCAGAGGAGCAAGCGTCATGATTGCAGCCTACCAGTGCGTCCCCAGCGAGGCAGTTAATGCCCGCTCACCACCACGTCTCCGTCCTCAAACAAAGGTAGCACCGAGGGCTCCCATCCAAACAACGCCAAGATGGCCTTGGTGTGTGTGTCCGTCAAGGGCTGGTCGAACAGCTCGACGTACGCCTGCAGCGCCTTGTCAGAGATGACGTCTCCCTCATTCGCAACATGGAGTGCTGATCCGTAAAGTTCTCGGTTCTTATGCGCGATATAAGAACCGCTGATATACGGGGTCTGTTAGAGATGCTTTAATTTACCAACTCTGGTTGCATCCTCAATGGTGGAGTGCCTTTCCCTTATAGATAAACAAACTTTGCATACTCCAACCTAGTCACCGTTCCTCATCTGGGTTGTGTCAATGAGTGGCATCTTTCTACTTTGGTACGCGTATAAAGCAGAAATTCCTGCCCCATTTTTTACTGAAGAAAAAAGCAAGTCAGCCGGCCGTCGGTCTCACCCTCTCAACGCTTCTGGAGGCTTCCGGCGGCGGGTGGAGACCCACCACCACCACTCCACGAGCTTCTTTTCTGGTAAGTTCTGCCCGCGCGCAACTTGCTCGCACGCCACAGCCCACAGTACAGAAAGAGAGTTACAGGCACGACACCGGCCCACCTCGTCCGCTCGTGAACGTTCGTTCCTACGCCACCCTGCGCTCCTGCTCTCCGCTTCGCCTCCGGCCACCTGCCGACAAGTCGACAACATCCCGGCGACAAGCTCGACAGCGACCATACGTAAAAGGAGGTGGTACCTGCGCCATGGCCGACGCCGACCTCTACGCCGTCCTGGGGCTCAAGAGGGAGTGCTCTGACGCCGACCTCCGGCTCGCCTACCGGAGGCTCGCCATGGTGAGTCGTTCGTGGACCTTCGCGTGTCTCCACTCTCCAGTAATTCGAGTTGATTCCGTACCCGTACGTGAATCTGTCTGTAATCAGACCGTTCTCTTCGATCTTGTTGTGGCAGACATGGCATCCGGACCGGTGCTCGGCGTCCGGCAGCTCGGCGCGCGTCCAGGAGGCCAAGGAGCGGTTCCAGGAGATCCAGAGCGCATACTCCGGCATGATTTCTCCCATTTCATCACCCCCCATTAGTTAGCGAGCGCGCACAAGTTATTTCCCTGCGTGTGTAAAACTCATATGCCACGTATGGGGCGTCCTCTGTTTTCAATGTTGTGCCACGCAGTGCTCTCCGACTCCGGCAAGCGGCTGCTCTACGACGTCGGCGTCTACGACAGCGACGACGGCCGCCGGAACGAGCGAGATGTACCTCTGCTATGCTCCTGATTACTCACGTTTCGTTGTGATCGAAGCCAATTTGGTTGTTTACTGGAATTCTCTCGTGGACGCAGGTGTCGGGGATGGGCGACTTCTTCGGGCAGATGGCCGAGATGATGAGCCAGGCCACGCCAACCGTAAGCTAGAATCCTCCTGAAGGCTAAAGCCCTGAGCACATTCTGAAATTGCGGCGTGTATTGGATTATTGACGATGTGATTTTGCAGGAGAGCTTCGAGGAGCTGCAGCAGCTCTTCGTGGACATGTTCCAGGCCGACCTCGTCGCCGGCGGATTCGCGTGCGGGTTCGGCGGTGCGCCTCCTATGGGCCGCCGGGTCCAGGCCCCGAGCCAATCATCTGCACCTACGTTTGCGCAGACACAGCCGACATGTACCAGGGGTGCCAACAAGCGGTGTTCATCGGCGATGGGCTCCGGAACGCCGCCAAGGGCCAGTCGTCCGGGGTCCGGCCCCGGCCGTTCAGGGTCAAGCTCCAAGGGAAGTGATCTGAGGCGGCGGGAGGAGGCGCCATGGAAGACGACGACGCAGGAAGACACGAGCATCGGCGGCAGGAAGAAGAAACAGAGGCCGTCGACGGGCCACGGCGAGTCGTCCTAGGAGCAAAGATGGAGATATCGGCGCGCCCGGGCCAGCGTTGATGCGCGCCGCGCCGTGAGCAAAACATATTCTGTGACGCCGTGACGGGGATAATGCATTGCAGGCTTGCAGCTAGTGCTCTGTGCGGATCAGAGTGACGGTCAACAAGTTTTGGAGGCAGGCTTTTCAATTAGTTTCTTCGTTTATTCTCTTGATGGATTCTCTTGGCGTAGCACTGGTATTTAAGTTCGAGAGAAGTGCATATTACACCCCCCAACTCCAATAGGGTCTAATATACATCCTTTCTTCCCTGTTGACCGGTTTTGATCCAGTTTGACCGTTTGACTTTTCCTGTTGACCGGTTTTGACCCAGTTTGACCGGTTTTGACTGAGTGAACAGTAAAAATAAAATTTTAAAAATCATAAATTTTTTTTAAAAAATAAAATTCAAAAACGTTCCAAGTTTTTTTCACCGCGTGAACAGTAAATTAAAAAAAATTCACCTTTTCAGCATGTTTGGACACCTGAGTAAAAATCAAAATTTACTCAGGTGTCCAAACAGACTGAAAAGGTGATTTTTTTTGAATTTACTGTTCATGCGGTGCGAAAACTTGAATCTTTTTGAATTTTGTAAAAAAAAATATTTTTTTTATTTTTATTTTTTTTATTTTTACTGTTCACTCAGTCAAAACCGGTCAAATTGGGTCAAAACCGGTCAACGGGAAAGGGAGGGTTGAATTCTAGCCGGTTTTGAGAGTTGGGGGGTGTATTTTAAACGGTATTGGAGTTGAGGGGTGTATATTAGACTAGGGCTAGAGTTTGGGGATGTAATATGCACTTCTCTCTTTAAGTTCTAATGTCTTTTTCGAGAAAAGGCCATCAAGGCTAGCTTTATTAGTATTAGATAATCGTCACATCGTCAACAAGCTTACTGATCAAGAAGTCAGGAGGCTCGTTTGACCAACTAAGAGAAACTTCATTACAATAACTATGGCTAGCTAACAATATTTAAGTTCTAATGTTAGTGCCACTTTTGTTTGTCATGGCCACCATGAATTTTGCACATTTCTGTCTGTGCGTGTGTGTGGGGTGTTGGGGGCCCGCGCCGGTTGGCTGGTCGCATCCCAAACATCGGATGAGTCTTTCCCAGCCGTTGGATCTGATCACCTCTTCGTCCCCGACCTCCCACCCCCGCGTCCTTTTCTTCTTTCCTCGGATCACACTGACGATCGCAAGGGAGAAAGGGAAGAAGCATACATTGATGTTGTGTCAATGCACTAAATTTTTTTAGAGTCTTTTGAACAACTTTAAATGTGCATTGAGATCCGGGGGAGACACAACGACCGCATTCGTCAGTGTAGCAAAATCTGATGACGATTATAAAAAAAATCATCCTTGCCATCAACATCAGTTCCAGCATCGGTGGTACTAGCTACAGCATTCATCACCGGGCTTGACGATCCGCGGTGGCCAGATCAAGCATCGATGGTACTGCTTGCAGTTATTTTTCGATGGACGCGTCGTCAGGGGTTGCCGATGACAGCATCCAAGGCAGTCGGTTTCAACAACCTTGGTGGCCGGTTCCAGCATCGGTGTTACTAGCTACAACTTTTTCGATGGACATATCGTCGGGGGTTGCCGCTACCTTGCAGTTCTAGCACCCGCGGTGGGCGTTGGAACCATATTTCTTTTCGATGGACGCAACACCGGGCGTCACTGGTGCTAGCATCTGAGGCAGCCGACACCTATGGTGACCTGCATCTGAGGCAACCGACACCTATGGTGACCGGTTCCAGTATCGGTGGTGCTGGTTGCAATTTTTCTCGATGGACGCATCGCCGGTGGTTGCCGGTGCCAGCATCTGCGGCAGTTGGTTCCACCATCGGTGGTGCTGGTTATTTTCTTTTCGTCGGACGCAATCCAGAGTTGTCGGTGCCAGTACCCGCGGTGGCCGGTTCCAGCTTTTTTCGACGAACGGAACGCCCGGTGTCACCGGGGCTAGAATCTGCGACATCCGGTTCCAAAATTGATGGTGCTAGTTGCAACTTTTTTTATGTATGCAACACCGAGCATTGCCGATACGAGCATCCGGGACAGCCGGTTCCAACATTGATGGTGCTAGTTGCAACTTTTTTTTATGTATGCAACACCGAGCATTGCTGGTACGAGCATCTGGGACAGCAAGTTCCAACACCGATGGTGGTCGGTTCCAGCATTGGTGTTGCTGGTTGCAGCATCTCGCGGTGGCCGGTTTTCTATACCCCTATATAGTGTGTGAATAACTTTGAAAGTTGGTCGTTTGATGAAGCCAATCCGACGGTACTGAAAGTGCAACTATTCCTGAGTGGTTTTGGTAATTTCTAACAACATATAGCTGATTAAGCTAATGCTATTTTAAGATAGATATTTCAGGAAAACTCAATGATTGGCATGTCATGGATTAGAAAGTGGACCCCTCAAAATGCTAAGGACAAAAGATTGGCTCAAGCTCAAAGCACAAGACTCTACATTTTACTTTTAGTGATGCAAGATCACATTGAGTCCATATGTAAAGGCAATATTATTAAAAGAGGGTGAGGTGTTGCTTAATGAGTTACTTGCTCAAAATGCTTAGTGATATGCTCCAAAAACCCTCAACTACTATCTCATATCCACATATGTCCCAAACCAAAAGTCAAACTCGGGCCCACCGAAATTTTCTATCCGGTGCCACCGAGTTCACTTGACATGGCCACTGCTACAAACCCTAGTCACTTCGGTCTCACCGATAGGGATCTCGGTCTCACCGAGATGGGATTGCAACCTCTCTGTTTCCCTTCGTAACATTTTGGTCCAACCGAGATGAGCGATCGGTCCCACCAAGATTGAAATGCAAACTCTCTGTTTCCCCTTCGTAACGTTTTGGCCTAACCGAGATGAGTGAATCGGTTCCACTGAGTTTGCCTGACCAACTCTCTGTTTGTCTATTACCAAAATCGGTCTCACCAAGTTTGTGTAACCGGTCTCACCGAGATTACGTTATGCCCTAAGCCTAATAAAATCGGTCCCATCAAGTTGATCATGTCGGTCCCACCGAAATGCCTAACGGTCACATTATGAACCAAATTGGTTCGATCGAGTTTTATAATTCGGTCCCACTGAGTTTGGTGATTTGTGTGTAACAGTTAGATTTTGTGTGGAGGCTGTATATACCCCTCCACCCACTCTTCATTCGTGGAGAGAGCCATCAGAACATGCCTACACTTTCAACATACATTTTCTGAGAGAGAACCACATACACTTGTGTTGAGGTCAAGATGTTCCATTCCAACGACATAAATCTTGATCTCTAGCATTCCCCAAATTGCTTTTCACTCAAATCATCTTTCAACCAAATCCAATCCTATGAGAGAGAGTTGAGTGTTGAGGAGACTATCATTTGAAGCACAAGAGCAAGGAGTTCATCATCAACACACTATCTATTACCTTTTGGAGAGTGGTGTCTCCTAGATTGGTTAGGTGTCACTTGGGAGCCTCCGTCAAGAATGTGGAGTTGAACCAATGAGTTTGTACAGGCAAGGAGATCGCCTACTTAGTGAAGATCTACCCTAGTGAGGCAAGTCCTTCGTGGGAGATGGCCATGGTGGGCTAGACAACGTTGCTTCTTTGTGGACCCTTCGTGGGTGGAGCCCTCCATGGACTCGTGCAACCGTTACCCTTCGTGGGTTGAAGTCTCCATCAACGTGGATGTACGATAGCACCACCTATCGGAACCACGCCAAAAATCTTAGTGTCTACATTGCGTTTGCTCCCTCCAAACTCCTCCCTTTACCTTCATATGCAATTGTTTTACATTCCGCTGCTATGCTCTTAGAATTGCATGTGCAGGTTGATTACTTGAATTGTGTTAAGTTGCTAAAATTTGCCAAGACTTAAAATTAGGAAAAGGCTAGATTTTTATTTGTTCAAGTAGTCTAATCACCCCCTCTAGACATACTTTCAATCCTATAAATGGTATCAGAGCTTTGGTCTCCATTTGCCTTAATTTCCATAGCTTTTGGTGATCATAGCATTGGGTTCACAACCAAGGAGAGTATGGCGTCTAGTGAGGGAAATTACCACCGTAGAGGTCCTTACTTTGATGGTACTAATTTTGCTAGTTGGAAGCATAAGATGAAAATGCATATTCTTGGACATAACCCCGCCGTTTGGGCTATTGTGTGTATTGGCTTGCAAGGTGAATTCTTTGATGGGAGAGAACTGAAACTGTGAAGCTACCGCGGAAGAGTTGAAGATGCTGCAATACAATGCTCAAGCTTGTGATATTCTCTTCAACGGATTGTTCCCTGAAGAATTCAACAAAATCAGCCGTCTTGAGAATGCAAAGGAAATTTGGGATACTTTGATTGATATGCACGAAGGTACCGACTCCGTCAAGGAATCCAAATTGGATGTGCTTCAAAGTCAACTTGACAAGTTTAAAATAAAGGATGGTGAAGATGTCGCTGAAATGTACTCTAGGCTTGCTCTCATCACAAATGAGATTGCCGGCTTAGGAAGTGGAGAGATGACAGATAGATTCATCATCAAGAAGATCCTAAGAGCCTTGGATGGAAAATATGATACTGTGTGCACATTGATCCAAATGATGCCCAATTACAAAGATCTCAAGCCAACGGAAGTCATTGGAAGAATTGTTGCTCATGAGATGTCACTCAAGGATAAGGAAGAGCTTCACAACAAGTCAAGTGGTGCTTACAAAGCCTCATGTGATGCTCCCACATCATCAAGTGAGAAACAAACCTTCAATGAAGAATTGAGCCTAATGGTGAAGAACTTCAACAAGTTTTACAAGAGTAGAAGTAAGGAAATAAGTTCCAAGTCAAGGTCCTACAATGACAAAAGATCTTCAAGTCGTGAACGCAATTGCTACAATTGTGGAAGACCCGGACACTATTCCAATGAGTGTACGGATCCCTACAAAAGAAGAGAATATTCTCCCAAAAAAAGAAGTAGAAGAGAAGAATCACCACCAAGAGAGAGAAGGAGTAGATATGACCGTTATGAATGAAGAACATCACGGAGAAGCAAGGATTCAGAAAGGAAGGACAATTCATCAAAGAGCTACACAAAACAAAGAGATCAAGCTCATGTTGGTGAATGGGTATCTGGCTCCAACTCCGACAATCACTCCGAAAGAATTTATCACTCTGACTCTGAATATACTCAAGATGAAGGTGTTGCCGGTCTAGCACTTGTGTCAACCAACTCCTACGACATATTTGACTCACCAAATGAAGGAATTGGAAGATGCTTCATGGTGCTAAAGGTCTGAAGGTATCACACGCCGAGTATGTTGATTTCAATAGTGATGAAGATGATTTGCTAGGTGATGATGATTTACTTGTTGACAACTCTAGTTATGAAAACTATGATGAACTTGCTATTAATCATGCTAATCAAGATAAAACGAATGCCAATGATAAGAAGGATATTGAGCGTCTAACTAAAGAACTAAACACTCTTAAGTTAGCTCATGAAACTACCTTGGAAGATCATCGAGAACTTTTAAAGACTCATGAGAAGCTACGCTTTGAAAAGCTCAACCTTGAGCAAGAGCATGAGTTCTTAAAGGCAATCAATGATGATCTTCGCAAGAAAAGTTCTTCTTACATTGCCAAGCGTATACTCTTGTCTACTTACATGCCACAAGTTCAATCTAGCAACAAGAACAAGAAAGATTCTTCCTCTAGTAGTAACAACAATCATGCTAAATCCAATATTGTTGCTTCTAGTAGTTCTCTTGATTCCACTAATGATTCTCTTAGCCAAGTTACACTTGAGCAAGAAAATAGCTTATTGAAGGGAATTATAGAGAAAAGTGTTTACAAGAGTCTTGCCGAAAGTAAGCAATTTGAGGAAATTGTACTCAAGCAAGGAAGACACCGGAAGAATAAAGGTGTTGGTTTTGAACGAAAGTTCAATGCCAATGTAGTTGAGTGGGAAGAAGATCAATACCCCAAGACGAAGTTTGTTCCTCAACAAGAGAAGTATGATCCTACTTCTTTCCAAGGAATACAAGCTCAAGATGATCTTCCACCACAAGACCACAAGCTAAAAGGCAAGGACAAGCTTCAAGACGAGATTGATGCATTTGAAGAAGCACTTAAGGCCTTGGTCAAGTGGGTTCCCAAGACTACATCAAGTTCCACTTCATCAAGTACGACTACAACTCCGAGGATTCCCATCAAGATGGTGTGGATCCCTAAGAAGAAGAACTAGAGAGTTCTTGAGGGTGACTCCGCCAACATACTTCACTCATATCATTTTGGCAAGGACAAGTGCAAACAACTTCCATATCTTGCACTAGTTCAAGGAGTCACAAACCCTCTTATTGGTGAGACAAGGGACAAGGTAACCTAATGCATTCATGGACATCATCTCATGTGAATATCACTCTGTGTCTATGGATATCCTTCTTTGTTCCTTGTGGGACTAACCCGTGTAGGTATTTAAAGTGCAACTCACTCCAAAGGATTGCTCCGAATGATCTACATCAACATTGAGCATCTACATCTTCAACACCTACATGAAGTCATCATCGACAAAACCCAAGGTTAGTTCATCCCTCTTAGGGGGGATATCACATCTAGGGGGATCTTTACTCTAATCAATTGAGCTAAAGCAACTCTAATGATGTGAGCACAACAATGCTTTATGTAAAAGTGGCAACCCTACTTGTGCTTAAACGGTGAGTATGACCTATGATCAAATGTTCTCATTTGACTCCTAAGTCAATATACTCATATATAGATGACCTAGTCATCGCCAAATTGCTTGATAGATGCTAGAGTGATTGTGCATGCTTTGTCATATATTTCATTTGCCATTTTATTGTGTGAGCATGTTGGATGCATATTTTACTCATTCGAGGACATCCATTTGTTGCTTTGATTGTTTGGCTTTTTCTCTTTTGCCAAATGGATGGACAAGAATGCCTAAGAACTCCCTCTAGCTATCTATGCTTTTCTCGTCTCAAACTCCATTCATGCTACATCACAAAATTTGATCAAGTCAGATTCAAACCACTCTGTGTGAGGAGCACTTGGAGTCCCCGATTTGTCATAGACTTAAACTTCCAAAACCTCTTTGTGTATTTCGGTATGACCGAGTCATCCATTTCGGTCACACCGAGATCACTAAGTTGATCTAGGTTTTCAATCTCTGTGCAACCGATTTGAACCTTTCGGTCACACCGAGTTGTAGTAATCGCTTGCGATTCTGCATCCCGGTGCCACCGAGTTGTTCCACTCGGTCACACCGACAGGGTCGGGATATATAAACTCACGGGTGAGACTTTGGAAATTTCTTCGAAACCTCTCAGCCCGCGCGTATCCTGCTCTGCTGCCTCGGGTCTCCGGATCGTCTCCTCGCCGCCAGCTACCTCCCGCCACTGGTTTCCATCGTCGTCAACAGAATTCTGCCCCTCCGTTGCCGCCGTAGCAAACTCCTCCGAACTAGGGTACGAGTTCGATCTTTTGTGCTATTCTTTTAACTTCGATTCGTAGCACATTACTTTGCCATGATCATGACAACGTATGCAAACAATCCATCCACCGGAAACTTCCTTTAGATTAGATTGGATTTGAAAATTTAGGGTTAGGTCTCCGTCGGACTCATCTCGGACCGACCGAATTGTAGAAATCGGTCTCACCGATTTGGCTTAGGCCATAGCACATGCATTTTCGGTCTGACTGAAAATTGCAAATCGGCGTGACCAAGTTCGATTCTTTGTGAAACCCTAGAAGTCCCGGTGCCACTGAACTGTGACTCGGTCAGACCGAGTTCACTAGTTTAGGTTCCAGAAGTTGCTTCGGTACCATCGAGTTTACAAATCGGTAGCTCCAAAATGCTTTCTGTGGAGAACTAAAATTAAGTTTTTTAAGTCATCTGTTTTGCAAAAACTCTACACTTTGTGATGCTCATCCACTCTACCTCATCTATATCTATTCACAGGATCTGCTGTCAGTAAGTTTGCAGAGATGTCTGATCAAATCGACAGCCAGAATAGGTCTGAGAAACAAGTGCAATTGAGTGAGGGCACTAGTCCCTCTAGCACTTCTGATGATGGCAGCAGAAGCACACCAAGTAACTTTCCCAAAGCAGCCACCAGGTCAAGGAAGAAGAAAATCTCAGATTCTGAAGATGAGGACTATGTGGCCGTTGAGGAGGAATTCAGCTCCAAGAAGAAGGTGGTGAAGAAATAATATGGGCCAGCTGCTATAACTAAGCCTGGCTTGCACAAGAAGACCCCTGCCAAGAGGGTTCCAACCTTAAAGGTTAGAGCCTCAACTGCTGAAACCTCCAAGCCAACTGGAGAGGCTGTTGGAGAAGGAAAGAAGAGGAAGGAGAGGGTCAAGAAGACCACTGCCAGAGTGCCTGGTAGATCCTCCATTATGAGAGATCCAGAAGAAGATGAAGAGGAAGAGGATGTTGCACCAGCTCCCATGTCTCAGAAGCTCATGGGAGATGCTATCAAATCAGGGGCTAATGCTTCAAAGCCCAAATTTGCTCCCAAGGCTGCTTCTTAGAAGCCTTCTGCACCCAGGAATACCAGAAGTATACCTGCTGAGGAGAAGAACAAGGCCCCAGTGCCTAAATCTGAAGAAGAGGAAGATGATTCACTTGTTTTGAGGAAGTTGAAGCCCAAAATTCCTGACAATAATGATGCTCATCTAGTTGCTGAGGACATGCACATCAGAAAGGATGCTGGACTGAGATTGTGGAGACAGTATGATCCTTATGCTGTTAGGAGGAGAACTGTAGCTGACTATAGGTATCACACAAAGGAACAACAAGACTTCTATGAGACAATTTTGCTTGACAAGAAGCCCATTGTCTGTGACATGAGATGGGCTGATTGGGAATACATCCAGGAGAATGAAGATCACTTCCCAGGAGTTTATGACAGCTTTAAGGCATGTGGAGTAGATGAATTTGTTGGACAGAAGCTCACCAAATGGAATGATGAACTGATCATGTAGTTTTACTCCAATGCCCACTTCTATCCAGATGGGAGGATAGTATGGATGTCTGAGGGTACAAGGTACCAATCCAGAGTTGAGGAGTGGGCCAAGCTAATCAGTGCCACAGAGGAACATGAGGATGACTTGGATGTGTATGCCAAGAAAAAGAAGGATCACAACTCCATGGTAAACATGTACAAAGAGATCCCAGATAAAGCTTTGGACACTCACAAGTTTGGATCTGTACATTTCGTGTTGTCTGGTCTGCCTACCATCAACTGGATCTTAAGGCACACATTGCTACCCAAGTCAAGAGATCACAAGATGATCAGAGGACACTCCATCAACATGCTGCAAATCTTTGATGTCCCCCAGAAGTTCAAGGTTATGAGTTTGATTGTAGAAACAATCAAGAGGACTGCTGCTGATCAAAAGAGAAATTGTGGGTATGCTCCACATATTCACGAGCTCATCAACTCCAAGATGGGCACATGAACTTATTTGCTGGACAAGGAGCATCTACCCTTATATACTGAATTTGAAGACAACACTGTTGTGATGAATGAGGAGGAACCATCATCAGCTCAAGTCCAGGAGAAGAGAGCCAACGCAAAGGCTGAGAAAGCTGCCAAGATGCCAAGTGTTGAAGAGGCATCTCAAGTTTTCCTGAAGAGCAAGCAAGATCAATTAGGCTATGTGATTCAAGCTACACTGAGGATTGAGAAGGGCTTGGCCACCCTGACTCAAAATCAGGAGAGCCTGGAGAGGATTGTTGAGACAATATTTTATGATCTTGATTTCAAGGTAACTGAGATTTAGACTGCAGTTGAGCAGCTTCAGGAGGAAGCAGAAGAGAGGAGAGTGAAGGCAACTGCTGATGTTTTTCAGCGTGTGCCACGAGGTCTGTTTTTCAGCGTGTGCCATGAGGTCTGAGGTCTGTTGTAGTGCCAGTTTCAGATGCTAGAGCTACATTGTCAGCACCAGCAGCTACAGCTCTAGTGCCACACTACAAAAAAATACACTTCCATGATGATACGTGTTTGTTACAGTAGGTTGCATTTTCTGTCATGCATGTACATCCATGAAGATTTTATGACAGAATCAAGATAGTCATACCTGTGCCGTCGTAGAAGTGTTCCATGACATTACCAAAATTATCATCACGGAAGTGTCCACTTCCATGACGATAAATTGCGCGTCACAAAGTGTTTTCGTAAAGGGTGATCGACACGTGGCATCCACCGTAACGGAACGCCATTAAGCTATCGGGTCGGGTTTTGGATCCGATAACCCGTTAATAGCCCCGACCAATGGGGATTTTCCATGTGTAAAATCATCATTGGCTGGAGGAAACACGTGTCGGCTCATCGCTGGGACAGATGTCATCCATTCATTGGACAGAAGGCGCCTATGATACGTCCACACGTGGCACGGCCCAACAGATGCCCATTCCTGTGAAAAGGCCGGCCCGTTTGACTTGGTCAAAAGGTGGTGGGCCGGCCCATGGAAAGCCTGTTAACGACATGTTCGCATATAGCCCATTTACAGCCCGCTAACCCAAGGCCCGTTGCGCCCTATTCGAATTAGGCCCAGTAGCGTCATCTGGGCCATCCAATATGATTCCAGCCCGTTTTCACTTCTGGCCCATGTATGGCCCATGACGTCTTTCGCCCCATATGAGGCCCTATGTAACTCTTGGCCTATTAACGGCCCGTGGTGAAACTGGCCCGTAATGAACAGTGTATCACTTTACACCCATTAATGGCCCGTGGTGAAACTGGCTCGTAAAGAACAGTGTATCACTTTATACCCATTAACGACCCATTATTCCGTTGGGCCGTTTCCAGCCCATGTTATCTTTCGGCCTTCTCAAAGCCCATTTATTCTTGGGGTATTTTCCAGCATTCGTTTACTTACGGCCTGTTACTGTCATTTTCTGCTTGTGGGCCAAATTCAGCCCGTGGTTACGGTCGGCCCGTTTGTGGTCCGTTAATATGTTGGGCCGTTTTCATAGCGTCATCAAATACGGCCTATTAACGATGGCCTGTTATGGTCGGCCCATGAACGGACGATTCCAACTCTAGCCCGTTTTTGGCCAGAATGCAGTCTGTTTGGCCCATGTTTGGCCCATCGATCATACGGCATGTATAAGGTCCATTGATGATACGACCCGTAGAAGGCCCATTGTTTCTACGGCCCGTAGAAGGCCCACTGTTTCTACGGCCCGTAGGAGGCCCAGTGTCACTACAGTAAATATTAGCCCATGGTTATTGTGGCCTAGTTTTAAAAAATTGGTTATTGCAGCCACTAGCAAACCGCAGAAAAAGAATTGCACTGACTACAAGCAAACAAATAAAGAAGACAACAAGGAAATAAATAAGCAAGCAACTTACACTAGGCTATCACGGCTATTACACATATTACATCCACTGGGCATCAAAGTTCGCCACCAGTGCAAATATAGGGAACACAACAACATATAAATGCCGCAGCAAAACAAGTCCAGAAATGAAACCACTTCAGAAGAGCTCAAGAAACAATATCCTGGGTACCCATAATGCTGGCAATATGCTTAGCAAGCTTATTAAATTTCTCTTGTTTGGCGCTTAAGTCCTCCAGCATTTGCTGTTGCACCAGAAAGTATGCATCTGAATTCTGCAGGGACTTCCTCAGCCCTTCGACTTCCTATTGCGTAACATCTGATCGATGTCTTTCAACTTGAAGTTGAGACTCAAGAAGCCGAACTGATTCAGGCAACGAGTTCGAAGAGCTAGTGCCAGCAGTGGTAGCTAGTAACTCGAACACTACATCAAGACATGACTTTGGGGTTGTCTCAGTGTCTTCAATATAGTTTTTATCAGCTTTCTTGGAGACTAACAGGGATGTCTCACTATCTTGAACCTTATCTGCATTACTTCCTTTACCATTGCATAACAGGGTACTCTTCTCCAATATTTTATCCGCGTTCTAAAAGAGAAACAAACAAACACATCTCAGGTTTACAATGTAGTATATGAAACTCATTTTGGTAAACCAGTTCAGTAGTAAGGTGGACAGGATAACAGCATGAAACAAACATATATCTATGTAGTATGGTCACTGTATGGTCTATATCATTCTAGTTTATGTTGCCAAATCAAGATAGATACAGTTCGAATCATATCTATTTAAGACAAAGCAACATAGACAGAATATAAGTGTGGGAAACTACACAACAATAACTACACTTGTAATGTGCATGGCATGAGAACATAACTGTTTATTCAATTGAAACTGAAATCAACATAGAGCAAGTTACAACAACAAACAGCCAAACATGTTGAAGAAACAGGTTTAAAACATACCTATTGCGCCATTGGAGTTTCAATTGCATCCTTCAAATTTGAAATTAGTTGGTATCAGTAAATACAGTGATGCAAGACAAAAGTAGTATGAACCATAGCTACGGAACCTAACCTGAGAACAATCCTTCTTCAGCTTTAAGCGTTGACTTCGGGTTCGGAGTGGTGGTCCTCGTGATTTGGGCACTGCAGTTGCCTTACTAACTGCTCATGTTTGGGTGCTCTCTGGTGGAGATGGTGCTGTGTCAACGGGAACTGGGTGTCTATCTGCTGGGGTTGGGGTTAGAAGGGGTGTAGCTGGTTCTCTGTCCAACTGGGTAGGGGTACAATCTGCATGAGTGTGGGTTATGTGTGGTGGGGCTGGTTCTTGGGCAAGTACAACCATGGTTCTATCTGCATCGACAGGTAGCACGATCTTTTCTGAAGACCGTGTTTTTACTCCCACAGATACTGCCATCACTCTCTCCAATTGAAATGGCTGATAAACAAGAAAAGTAATTGAATGTACAGACATTGTAAGATAGACAGGTGCAATGGATAGTAGGGAAGAAAACAGGGCATGAAATAATTCACATTTATGTTGTCTAAGCAAACAGAATAGCAGGACATACTTTCACATATATGATGGCTAATTAAACAGGATAGCATGACACAATTTCACATGTATGATGGCTAACTAAACAGGATAGAATGACATACTTCAAAATATGATGACTATGTAATCAGGATGACATGATATAACTATACGATGTGTCTATTAAAGTGGTTGGCATGCCATAAATGACAAACATGCCGTCGATGGAAACATGATGGCATGATATAATTCATGGATAGAATGACATAATTTAAAATATGATGACTATGTAAACAGGATGAGATGATATAACTATATTATGTCTTTAGAAAATGGGTTGGCATGCCATAATTCAGATACATGCTGTCTATGTAAACATCATGGCATGACATAATTCAAATATATGATTTATATACTAAGGAAGTGAGCAGAGGGCAATCACATATATGATGTGTCAACTAAGGAGATGGCATTCAATATTGTGTATATGATGTAAAAACTAAGCATTGCAATACAACATATGCATTATATGAGTAATATAACCCTGCCAAGTTTGAGCATACACATCAGGGGGTTAATAGGACTGGTCATCTGCCTGTGAATCCTCCTCTGAAGATCTATCTGTAACCAGAAAGATATCTGCTTCAGCAGGTAGCATTGTCTGCTCTGAAGACCTTGTTTTCACTCCAGATTTCTCCATCACCAATTCAAATGGCTGATGCAGGAAGAGTAGTTGAATATACAAACATTGTCGACAAAAGCAATGAGAAATACAAAAAAAGAACGGCATGATATAATTCACATATATGACGCTTGCCTAAACAGCATGGCATTGCATAATTCACATACATAATGCCTTGCAACAAGATAACATTGCATAATTCACATATATAATGTCTTGCAACAAGATGACATTGCATAATTCACATATATGGTAATTAGACACTAAACAAGTGGCATTCACACAAAGCATGTCTAAACTAAGCAAATGGCATAGCAATGCAAGATACCATACGCACGATATGAGAAACATAACCCTGCCAAGTTAGGGCATGCACCTCGGGGGGGGGGATATGATTGGCCATCTGTCTCTGAATCCTCCTCCGAGGAGCTATCGGTAAACAGCAAGACATGCGCTTCGTCAGATAGCATTGTCTACTCTGAAGACCTTGTTTCCACTCCAGATTTTTCCATGACCGTGCCGAATGGCTGATGCACAGGAAGAGTAATTTAATGTACTAAAATTGTTGACAAATTTAACATGTAATAAAAAATGATGTCATGATATAATTCACATATAAGATGACTGGCTAACCAGGGTGGCATTGAAAAATTCACATATATGATGCCTGGCTAGACAAGATGGCATTGCATGATTCACATATACGATAAAGAAACTAAATAGAGGGCATTGACACAAAGCATGTCTAAACTAAGCAGATGACATCTTTAATGTATACAGTAAGCAATGCAAGGCACCATATGCATGATATTACCAACATCAGCATGCCAAGTTAGAGAGAAGACCTCATGGGGTAAATAGGAGTGGTCTTCTCCTTCTGAATCCCCCTCATAACAGTTATCTTCCTCTTGATTACGATCCGAAATGGGTGGAGGGGGGCTGCCTTTGCGCCCACCATGGAACGATGTCTGCATGAAATTTTATTGCCACGCAAGGCTCGTCTCTTTTGCTCTACATGATCAGTTCCATTGTCTACAATAACTGGCATGCATAGGAATAAAACATAGTGAGATTATGTAAGGAGTGCATGCACAAATCCAGAGTGATGGTAGAAAACTATGGATAGACCCAAAACCAACGATAGTAGGCAGATAATAGCTTTAGTTAAAAAATACAGATAATGGCTCCTTTAATGTTTGTTTGCACCCAACATGAAACTCATAGTAGACACCGGAGATTAACGAGATAGTAGACATATAGTACTGATTGTTGCCACAATATGTACCCCGCAACCATTTAAAAACTCAAGTTTCAGCATTAGTTTGGATCTGACTCGGAGTCTAATAGGTGAACACGATGATAGTGTAGCATGTCATCATATTAAGCGACGCATAACGTAAGCAGACACAGAAGAGTGCGACCTGTCTTGCGGACCTGTGTAGTCCTCAAGGTCATATGCTCAGTTGCTGATGGTAATGCAGTTGTCGTGGCTGCCGGCGGCGGGGAAGAAGATCTGAGGCGGCGAAAGACAGTCTGGAGAGCGGATCCCTGCTGTGGTGAACCCTTCTGTTGTTGGAGCAGCTGAGCTGGGGTGGAACACAGCGCCGCAGGAGTAGGACAAACCACACAAGGTTTTCTTTGAAACATATCTGTAACAGAGGTAATTGAGTAAGGGCTTGTTAGAATTTGAGGATTCTAACAATGCAGGGATAGGAAATAGACAGGAATAGGATAGGAATGCACGTGCAAAATAGAGATTTTAAAAACACAGGATTTCTGCCAATCTGGGTGTTTGATTCACAACAATTGGAAGATCACAGGATGCAAAAAAGCATGGTGAGTGAGGGAGTCCTGGATTAGGGGGTGTTCGGATAGCCGGACTATACCTTCAGCCGGACTCCTGGACTATGAAGATACAAGATTGAAGACTCCGTCCCATGTCCGGAAGGGACTTTCCTTGGCGTGGAAGGCAAGCTTGGCGATACGGATATGAAGATCTCCTACCATTGTAACCGACTTTGTGTAACCCTAACCCTCTCCGGTGTCTATATAAACCAGAGGGTTTTAGTCCGTAGGACAATGTACACATCAACAATCATACCATAGGGTAGCTTCTAGGGTTTAGCCTCTTCGATCTCGTGGTAGATCTACTCTTGTACTACCCATATCATCAATATTAATCAAGCAGGACGTAGGGTTTTACCTCCATCAAGAGGGCCCGAACCTGGGTAAAACTTCGTGTCCCTTGCCTCCTGTTACCATCCGGCCTAGACGCACAGTTCGGGACCCCCTACCTGAGATCCACCGGTTTTGACACCAACATTGGTGCTTTCATTGAGAGTTCCTCTGTGTCGTCGCCATCAGGCTCGATGGCTCCTACGATCATCAATAGCGATGCAGTCCAGGGTGAGACCTTCCTCCCCGGACAGATCTTCATCTTCGGCGGCTTCGCACTGCAGGCTAATTCGCTTGGCCATCTGGAGCAAATCAAAAGCTACGCCCCTGGCCGTCAGGTCAGATTTGGAAGTTTAAACTACATGGCTCACATCCGCGGGGACTTGATCTTCGACGGATTCGAGCCACTGCCGAGCGCGCCGCACTGTCATGACGAGCATGATCTAGCTCTTCCGCCGAACAGTGCCCTGGAGGCCGCACCCGCATCGGCTCCGACCCTTAATTCGGAGCCAACTGCGCCGATCGAGGATGGGCGGTTGGACGCCACCTTGGGGGCTGCGACCCCAACGGCGATTGAGCCGAACACCAGCCCCGTACTCTGCGAGACTCGTGACTCCAAGGAGCCGGACTCCTCTCCGGACTCCGAACCCTCCGCGCCCCTGCCGATCGAATCCGATTGGGCGCCGATAATGGAGTTCACTGTCGCGGACATCTTTCTGCACTCGCCTTTCGGTGATATCCTGAAGTCACGGGAGTATCTCTCTTTATCAGGAGAGCCCTGGCCGGACTATGGTCAGCAAGGTTGGGGTACGGACGATGAAGAAATTTAAAGCCCACCCACCACCCACTTTGTAGCCACTGTCGACGACTTAACCGACATGCTCGACTTCGACTCCGAAGACATCGACGGTATGGACGCCGATGAAGGAGATGATGAAGAACCAGTGCCTACTAGGCCCTGGAAAGCCACCTCGTCATATGACATATACATGGTGGACACCAAAAAAGAGGGAGATGGCGATGGAACAGCGGAGGATGACCCCTCCAAGAAACAGCCTAAGCGTCAGCGTCAGCGGCGCCGCTCAAAATCCCGCCAAAACAAATACAGTGATTCCAGCACGGGAGATAATAATACTCCGGAAAGCGCCGAAGAAAACCCCCTCCAGCAAGATTTAACACAGGAGGATGGAGAAACCATCCCTCATGAGAGCGGCAAACAGAGAGGTCGAGGACGATAATTATATGAAGGAAATATGCCCTAGAGGCAATAATAATGTTATTATTTTATTTCCTTATATCATGATAAATGTTTATTATTCATGCTAGAATTGTATTATCCGGAAACATAATACTTGTGTGAATACATAGACAAACTAAACGTCACTAGTATGCCTCTACTTGACTAGCTCGTTAATCAAAGATGGTCATGTTTCCTAACCATAGACATGTGTTGTCATTTGATTAACGGGATCACATTATTAGGAGAATGATGTGATTGACATGACCCATTCCATTAGCTTAGCACCCGATCGTTTAGTATGTTGTTATTGCTTTCTTCATGACTTATACATGTTCCTATGACTATGAGATTATGCAACTCCCGTTTGCCGGAGGAACACTTTGTGTGCTACCAAACGTCACAACGTAACTGGGTGATTATAAAGGAGATCTATAGGTGTCTCCAAAGGTAAATGTTGGGTTGGCGTATTTCGAGATTAGGATTTGTCACTCCGATTGTCGAAGAGGTATCTCTGGGCCCTCTTGGTAATACACATCACATAAGCCTTGCAAGCATTGCAACTAATGAGTTAGTTGCAAGATGATGTATTACGAAACGAGTAAAGAGACTTGCCGGTAACGAGATTGAACTAGGTATTGAGATACCAACGATCGAATCTCGGGCAAGTAACATACCGATGACAAAGGGAACAACGTATGTTGTTATGCGGTCTGACAGATAAAGATCTTCGTAGAATATGTGGGAGCCAATATGAGCATCCAGGTTCCGCTATTGGTTATTGACTGGAGACATGTCTCGGTCATGTCTACATTGTTCTCGAACCCGTAGGGTCCGCACGCTTAAGGTTTCGATGACAGTTATATTATGAGTTTATGAGTTTTGATGTACCGAAGTTAGTTCAGAGTCCCGGATGTGATCACGGACATAATGAGGAGTCTCGAAATGGTCGAGACATAAAGATTGATATATTGGACGGCTATATTCGGACACGAGAAGTGTTCCGGGTGATTTCGGAGAAAACCGGAGTGCCGGAGGGTTACCGGAACCCCCCGGGAGAAGTAATGGGCCATATGGGCCTTAGTGGAGAGAGAGAAGGGCAGCCAGGGTGGGCCGCGCGCCTCCTCCCCGCCTGGTCTGAATTGGACTAGGAGAGGGGGGCGGCGCCCCCCTTTCCTTCTCCCTCCCCACTTCCTTTCCCCCTCCTAGTAGGAGTCCTACTCCTACTAGGAGGAGGACTCCTCCTTGGCGCGCCAATAGGGCCGGCCGGCCTCCTCCCCTTGCTCCTTTATATACGGGGGCAGGGGGCACCCCTAGACACACAAGTTGATCCATGTGATCGTTTTCTTCGCCATGTGCGGTGCCCCCTTCCACTATAATCCTCGATAATATTGTAGCGGCGCTTAGGCGAAGCCCTGCGACGATAGAACATCAAGATCATCACCACGCCGTCATGCTGACGGAACTCTTCCCCGACACTTTGCTAGATCAGAGTCCGGGGATCGTCATCGAGATGAACGTGTGCTAAAACTCGGAGGTGCCGTAGTTTCGGTGCTTGATCGGTCGGGCCGTGAAGACGTACGACTACATCAACCGCGTTGTGCTAACGCTTCCGCTGTCGGTCTACAAGGGTACGTAGATCACACTCTCCCCTCTCGTTGCTATGCATCACCATGATCTTTCGTGTGTGTAGGAAAATTCTTGAAATTACTACGTTCCCCAACATTATATGCCTCCCTGCGAAGACGAGGCAAGCCTCGACAACGACGAATTCGTTGTGCCAGAGGATCCCGTCGAGCAAGAGCGTTTTCAACGCAGGCTTATGGCCACGGCAAGAAGCCTCAAGACAAAACAACAACAACTTAGAGCTGATCAAGATTTGCTAGTCGACAGATGGACTGAAGTCCTTGCGGTCGAAGAGCATAAACTCGAACGCCCCTCCAAGAGCTACCCAAAGCGCAGGTTGCTACCCCGATTACAGGAGGAAGCACTTGATGCGGCCGACCGGCCACCTCGTGGCCGCGACAGAGAGGCCTCTCGGCCCTCCACTCAAGCCGCACCCCGTACCAAGGCACGGGAATATGTGCTGGACTTACGAGACATGTTGGAGGACAAGGCAAGGCAAACAAGATCAATCTACGGATCGCGTGGGCGCCCCACGGCTCGAGACGGTAACCGTCACGCTGGCCACAAATTCGGCAGGGCCGAACATAGTAGACAAGGCTCATTGGAGCTACGTCATGATATAGCCCAGTACAGAGGCACCGCACACCCACTATGCTTTACAGACGAAATAATGGATCATCAAATCCCCGAGGGTTTCAAACCCGTAAACATCGAATCATATGATGGCACAACAGATCCTGCGGTATGGATCGAGGATTATCTCCTTCATATCCACATGGCCCGCGGCGATGATTTCCACGCCATCAAATACCTCCCACTCAAGCTTAAAGGACCAGCTCGGCATTGGCTTAACAGCTTGCCAATAGGATCAATCAGTTGTTGAGAGGACCTGGAAGCCGCATTCCTCGACAATTTCCAGGGCACTTATGTGCGACCCCCAGATGCCGATGACCTAAGTCACGTAATTCAGCAGCCAGAGGAATCGACCAGGCAATTCTGGACACGGTTCCTAACAAAGAAAAATCAAATAGTCGACTGTCCGGACGCTGAGGCCCTAGCAGCCTTCAAGCACAATATCCATGACGAGTGGCTGGCCCGGCACCTTGGACAATGTTGAAGATATAACCACTGAGGGTAAACCGCCCAGGAGGGGCCGGTTCACCTTCAGTTATACTGAAGCCCAAGGAAACCCAGAAGATGGCGCTTTATGGATGAAGCTTAGAGGCCCAGAGCCCACAGGCGGTTTAGGGCCCATGATAGTAAACCGCCATGATTGTATAAACTTGCATTATAAGATAAGAAAGAAGAGACCGAGGCCGACACTTGTATGAGCCAGCCTCGGGACTCCATAGACCGGCCGGGATCCTCCTGAATATATAAAGGGGTGACCCAGCGGCGGTTCAGGGACAGAAAAACAATAACTCGAAGCCAGACAAAGCGGATTCGCTCCCTGGTCTTCGAAACCCCAGCAATACCAATCACAACTAGACGTAGGCCTTTACCTTCATCGAAGGGGCCGAACTAGTATAAACTCTCGTGTCCCTTTGTCCGGTTTAACCCCTTCAAGCTAACCCGTAGTGATGGCTCCACAACTAAGTCCTTCCATGAGGACATCTGTCGTGACAATTCCATGACAATTGGCGCCCACCGTGGGGCTATCACACGATGGTTTCGAGTTCTTGAAGGGCAATTTCGGTGGACTGAAGGGATATGCGGTGGGCCGGATGACGAAGAGTCGCCGTGGAAAGCTCTACACCAACAATGCAGGATGGGGTCCCGAGGCTGATTCAATCGAATACGGGTACCGGGTCCCCTTTGGTGGGATTCACGTCTTCATCGGCAAGATCGGCGAACCGGCCCCCGAGCCGGACACCTGCACCGACATCATCGAGACGGCTCGGCACGCAAGTTCTTCACCGGTTCAGCTTGAGGCCAGGCATGTTTTAGTGGGTGTCGTCCATGGTTCAGGTTACGAGGAGGAACCGATCTCCGATGGAGAAAACGTAGTCCGCAGTGATGACGAGTCTTCCGGAGAAACTGAATCGCTCTACCAGTTGTACGACGGCCGGATTGAGGGAGGATCCGAGGGCAACAGTATTCCGGATTCCCCCGGTCTGCCAAACCGGGCCGCTGTCTTCATGGCCGGCACACGACCGGTGCCTCATTCATCTACCGCCGAAGCAGTACTTTCCGGTTCTACAACGGCCACACCAGCAGGTGCAGGAAGCTCGGTGCCGCCTCCGGCCCAAGTCTTGTCTGATTTGTTCGACGCTCTAGCGGCACTGATGTCCGCGGAGGTAGACGCAGCAGCCAGGGATCAGCACGATGCGGAGATTCTAAAGGTAAAAGATCAGATAGCCCAGGCTAAAGCGAACCTGGCAGCAGAGAACGCCAGGATGGCCACAGAGCGGGCCGAGTTGGAAGCACAGGTTTATCGGATTAGACTAGATCAGAATGCTTCAGAAGAGGTCATGAGAAGAAGGTACCGATCACGTCTCCCATCAGCTTATGAGCCACAAAATCTTTTCAACACGCCAGGTGCAGGAGCTGGTAATCAACCCGCGCCAAACCGGGCGGGGGCGCCGAAAGCAGGAGCGCCGGTTCAGCCACGCGCAACAAACCTGCCTCGCCAGAACAATGTTGTATCATCAATGCCGCCCGGGCATTATTCCAACCCGTTGGATAATATTGTGGCCGCCGCTTCACGCCTGGCGGCTCTCCCAACCGACGGCGAATCACCAGTAGCAGTGGAAGCGCGTCGGGCCAGGGATCTCCTTCAGACATCATTGAATCAACAACAAGCGTATTCACACAGTCGTGAGAGGATTCATTCCACTCCCTGTCCAAGCCGGAGTTATAGCAGACACATGGAGGACGAACCGGCCGTATCCAGTAGCGCACGCCACAGAAATTTGCCACGGGGGAACATCCCGGCCGGGGGAGGTGCTAATGCGCAAGATGTTGTGGACCACGGCCGCGCACGATGGGGGGCCGAGTTGACAGCTCGACACGAAGCACGGCATCATACTCCGGTTCATCCCACTGCCTCCATGGAGCTAGGGGTAATGTTCAGTTCCCTAGGGGTACCATGTTTAACTCCCGCATTGCGTAATGTGCGATTGCCCAAGGATTTCAAGGGACCTCGTAAGGTACCAAATTACACCGCCGATTTGCAGCCAGAGGCGTGGGTGGAGAGCTATAAGATGGCAATGGAGATGTTAGATGTGGATGAGGCGGTTTGTGCTAAATATTTCACCATGATGCTGGAAGGAACAGCTCATCCTTGGTTGAAGAGCTTGCCAACCAACTCTATCGACTCATGGGCCGAATTAAAGCGCCGGTTTATCCAGAACTTCAAGGATACGTGCAAGCAGCCAATGTCAATTGTAGATCTGGCCGCTTGTGTCCAAGAGGAAGGGGAGTCCATAACCCATTGGGTTAAACGAGTCTCGACGATTTTGCATTCGTCAGATCGTATTAATGCAGATACCACAGTATTAATGTTGGAGGGCAATTGCCGTTTCAAGCCGTTAAAACAGAAGTTGGGAAGGCTCAAACGTCATTGCAGCGACATGTCAACACTCATGGCTGCTTTAGTTAAGTATGCCGATTCAGATAATACCAAGGATCCGGACTCAAAGGAGGACAAATCGGAGAAGGGAAAGAAGAACGGCGGTGCAAAAGGGCAGCACCACAACCAAGGGGGCCATGGGAATAACAGTAAGTGTAAAGCGGATAATTCAGATTTGGTGGCTAACACAAACATGCAGCATCGCAAAGGTAAACCGCCCCAGCGTGGCATGAATCTGGAGCGTTTGTTAAACCAGCCCTGCCCAAAGCATGGAACCAAGGAGGCTCCTGCCACACATCTTTGGAAAGATTGTCACATAATGAGGGAGTTCAAAAATTCTGATCTATACCGGTATGATCAGGATCCACCCGGCGGTTCAAGCCCAGGTTTCCATGGGGGCGGCGGTTCAAACTTTGTATTTCAGAACAACCAGGGCCATCAGAACAACCATGGTAATAACCAGCAGAATAACCAAGGGAATCAGCAATAGTCAGGTTACCAGAGTCACCCCAAGCAGTTGAACAGTGGATAGTATCATGTGTTCACTACCAGCTTGTGCAAGCGGGATCAGAAACTTCACAAGAGGGCAGTCATCTGTTGAACCGGCTGTACCGCATTATCTACGATGGTCGGAGCAGCCTATTGTGTGGAGCAGAGAGGATCACCCACCCCGGGTTGACAATCCGGGTCAACTAGCTTTGGTGGTAGCCCCTTAGGTAGGGGGCTACAAGTTTACCAAGGTTCTGATGGATGGAGGGAGCAGCATCAACATCCTGTATTATGAGACTTTCCATCGCATGGGGTTTACAGATAAGAATCTTAAACCGTCAAACACTGTTTTTCATGGTGTAGTACCAGGTAAATCGGCATACCCTATGGGGAAGATTGCTTTGGAAGTTGTGTTTGGAGATGAGCTCGATTCCAGGTCTGAGACGTTGACCTTTGAGGTGGTGAAAATCCAGAGTCCATATCACGCGCTATTTGGACGGCCGGCTTATGCGAAGTTCATGGCGAGGCCCTGTTATGTTTATCTACAGCTCAAAATGCCGGGTTATAAGGGGACGATCACGGTACATGGGAGTCGAAAGATTGCCTTGGATTGCGAGGAAGGTGAAGCGGCCTATGCTGAATCGGTTTGTGCAACAGAGGAGCTGAAATTCTATAAAGACAATGTTGATCCGGCGGACATGACCCCTTTGAAGAAGCCTACAACGGAGCATGACCTGGCCCTGACGTTCAAACCGGCTAATGAGACTAAACTCGTTGACTTCGTCCCTGGTGATTCATCCAAGCAGTTTAGTATCAGTACAAATCTGGATCCGAAATAGGAAAGCACGCTCATCGAGTTCATCCGTGAGAACCGGGACATTTTTGCATGGAAACCTTCTGACATGCCAGGTGTACCGAGGGAACTCGCTGAGAACATGCTAAATATTGATCCTAAGTTTAAACCGGTCAAACAGTACCTTCGCCGCTTTAACGAAGAAAGATGCAAGGCCATCGGCGAAGAGGTAGCCCAGCTGCTGGCAGCTGGGTTTATTGTTGAAGTGTTTCATCCCGAATGGTTGGCTAATCCGGTGCTTGTTCTTAAGAAAAATGGCACTTTGCGTATGTGTGTTGACTACACTGATTTGAATAAAGCTTGCCCGGCAGATCCTTTCGCTCTCCCGCGTATTGATCAGATTATTGATGCAACGGCGGGTTGTGAGCGCCTGAGTTTCCTGGATGCTTATTCAGGTTATCATCAGATTAAGATGGCAGTTAAGGACCAGGAGAAGACGACCTTCATCACTCCCTTTGGAGCCTTTTGCTATGTTTCTATGCCCTTTGGGCTCAAGAGTGCCCAAGCAACCTACCAGCATTGTGTGCAAAATTGTCTTCACAAGCAGATCGGGTGTAATGTTCATGCCTATGTGGATGACATTGTGGTGAAATCCAGGAAGCAGGAAACCCTGATAAATGATCTCAAGGAGACGTTTGACAATCTTCGGGTTTACAAAATGATGCTCAACCCGGACAAATGTGTTTTTGGTGTTCCGGCAGGCAAACTCTTGGGTTTTCTTGTGTCTAACAGAGGTATTGAGGCAAATCCGGAAAAGATCAAAGCAATCACATCCTTGGCTAAACCGGCATGTATCAATGATGTTCAGCGTCTGGTGGGCCGGATTGCAGCCCTCAACCGATTTATCAGCCGTTTGGGAGAGAAGGCGATTCCCCTGTATCAGATGTTGAAGAAAACAGATAAATTCGTGTGGACTGATGCCGCCAATGCGGCATTCAAGGAATTGAAGCGGCAGCTAGCTGAACCACCTATCCTTGCTGCTCCAGTTGATAATGAGCCTCTATTGTTGTACGTGGCTGCCAACGCCCGGGCGGTTAGTGTGGCGATTGTGGTTGAACGTAAGGAGGCCGGAAAAGAATATCCGGTTCAACGGCCAGTTTATTATATCAGTGAGGTACTAATCGAATCAAAGCAAAGATATCCACATTGGCAGAAGCTAGTGTATGGAGTTTTCATGGCAAGTAGGAAACTCAAGCAATATTTTCAAGGTCATCCTATCACAGTGGTCAGTTCTGCTCCCTTGGGCGATATAATCCAGAATAGAGAGGCAACTGGCCGGGTTGCGAAGTGGGCGATTGAGCTTGGTCCCCATGGTTTGAGGTATACACCCTGAACGGCTATCAAATCTCAGGCGCTTGTGGACTTCATCAATGATTGGACCGAGTTACAGGCACCAGAAGACAAACCAGATAATACATACTGGACCATTCACTTTGATGGATCCAGGCAGCTGGAAGGCTCGGGGGCTGGGGTTGTCCTCACTTCCCCTCGAGGAGATAAGAATTGTTATGTCCTCCGCTTAATGTTTCCTTGTACTAACAATGCAGCGGAGTACAAGGCCTTGCTCCACGGTCTTCGTGTAGCTAAGGAAATGAACTTAAGCCGGGTTCGATGCTTTGGAGATTCTGATCTGGTGGCTCAGCAAGTTTCTGGTACTTGGGATTCTAAAGACCCACTCATGGCGGCTTATAAGCGCGAGGTGGATATTGTAGCAGGTCACTTTCAGGGTTATCAGGTGGAGCACATCGACCAGCGCAAGAATGAAGCAGCAGATGCTCTAAGACGGCTGGGATCTCAGCGTAAACCGGTACCACCTAATACCTTTCTAGATATCTTGCATAACCCGTCTGCAAAGTTACCTACAGAAGAGGATTTAGCTGTTCCTGATCCGGAGGCCCAGTTGGTAGCCGTTCTACATGCCACTCCGGATTGTACGGTTCCATATTTGGCGTATCTGAACCGGGGCGAATTACCAGAAGACGAACTTTTCGCCAGGCAGATAGTCCGGCGGTCCAAGTCTATGGTTGTTCACAATGGCGAGTTGCACCATTCTAGCGTTTTAGGCGTATTCCAACGTTGTGTTTCTCCTGAAGAAGGACATGAGATTCTACGGGAAATCCATGAAGGGGATTGCGGTCACCATGCCAGCTCAAAGTCCTTAGTTGCTAAGGCTTTCCGACACGGGTTCTACTGGTTGACAGCTCATTCTGATGCGGCAGACTTGGTAAAGCGGTGTGACGCTTGTCAGAAATTTTCACGTCGTGCTCATGTTCCTGCTCAGGAGTTACGCATGATTTCCATCACTTGGCCATTTGCTACTTGGGGGCTTGATATGGTTGGACCCTTTAAGCGTTCTAAGGACAAGAAGACCCACCTGTTGGTGGCGGTTGACAAGTTCACCAAATGGGTTGAAGCGGAGCCCGTCAGTAAATGTGATGCAACCACGGCGGTTCAATTTCTCAAAAAGATTATTTTCCGTTTCGGCTTTCCACATAGCATCATCACAGATAATGGTACGAACCTTTCTAAAGGTGAGATGGAGGAGTTCTGCCAATGAGAGCACATCAGGCTTGATGTAGCGTCCGTGGCTCACCCCCAGTCTAATGGTCAAGCTGAGAGGGCGAATCAAGAAATCCTGAAGGGCATCAAGCCTCGGCTCATGGTCCCTTTGAAGCGGACGCCGGGTTGTTGGGTGGAGGAATTACCATCTGTGTTATGGAGCATAAATACCACCCCAAACCGATCTACGGGATATACGCCCTTTTTTTGGTCTATGGGGCTGAGGCTGTCCTTCCAAGTGATATTCGTCACGACTCGCTCCGGGTCGCGAATTATGTTGAAGCGGACAACGAGCAAGCACGCCAAGAGGCGCTAGACCTGTTAGATGAGAAGCGAGACATGGCTTTGGCTCGGTCGGCGATTTATCAACAAGACCTACGACGTTATCACAGCCGCCGGGTTAAGACAAGAACCTTTCAAGAAGGTGATTTGGTACTTCGGCTCATTCAAGACCAGACTGATATGCACAAGTTATCCCCACCTTGGGAAGGGCCTTTTGTGGTCAGCAAAAATCTGCACAACGGATCATACTACCTCATTGACGTTCGAGAAGACTCACGTAGCTCTGAGGAGGAGACCCGGCGGCCATGGAACATAGCTTTCCTATGGCCTTATTACACTTAAAGTCACAGGCTTTTCGTATGTACATATTTCAACAATGTATATATTATGATCAATATAATAAACCGGCATCCTTGCTATCAAGCCGGGCCTCCGCCGTTTTCTTCCTTCAAATATCTGTTAACTTGGGGGCTTCCTGTTCAAACATAGGTGTATTTACCAAAGAGAACATAGCGTTACTACCCTCTTGATGCGGCTATCACGCCTTGGGGGCTCCCTGTTCAAACATAGGTGTATTCACCAAAGAGAACATAGCATTACTACCCTCTTGATGCGGCTATCACGCCACAACAAAGCTTGGGAGCTTCACACCCAAGGGGCCAAAGAGAGTCTTGTTGCTACGCACAACTCAAACATAGGCACCCATTGAGCACAGCTCACAAAGTTACTTGGGGGCTCTTTGCGTCAAATACCAAAGAGTTTGAAAGGACCCTTGTAGCTGGGTATCGACCCATGGCTTGGAAGCCTGGTGTATTCACCTAAAACCCCGGGTTAACCTGCCTTCATCAAGTGAGCCACTCCTATCCAGGTAATCCTGGCACGACCCTTTGAACGTTTGACAGTTACTCTCATTGAGACCCTGAACTTGTCAAAGTTAAAACGATGATTGGTTAGTTGGAGGGCCATCTTAAAAGGCTTTGCCAAAAATGGTTTAACTCAGTGGCCTGGCAGCCCATGAAAAGCCTCGATTTGGGTCTGGCAGCCCTCGAAAAGCCTCGACTATAGTTTTTGTTTGCTTTTTTCTGCCAAGTTTTTGTTTTTCGTGAGGTCTATGTTAAACCGGAGTTTCTTAACCCGGCAGGGCTTATGGATCTTCTGTTAAAGTATACAATTAAAGGTAATCCGGCATCCCTCAAAACCGGTCTGGCTTTGACACTTTGTCTCCAGCAATTGGCCGGTGTTCATCACAACCCGGTTTTATATCATATATGCCAACATGGCATGGTGGAAGTTGGGTTCTGACCTCTTCTTCACATCACAATTGGTAAACCAACAGCAATGTTTTATATCACAGGTATGATTTATTATTGCTGCAACCGTAGTTGCTTACCAAGTTGTGTTGGGTATTTTGACCCGTCCGGTGGTAAACCGCCTGGATAGATTTTCCTTATGCAGGCACGGGGACTGCATAATATTGTAAAAATACATAAGCCAGTACTGAAATTCTCATGGCAAATCAACGCAAAGTATATCCCGCTGCACGAGGGCAACGGATCAAAGTATTTCCACTAGTTTATTACAAGGCGCTTGAAGGACCAAAATATGGTGTTTCCAGCAGAACAAGGTTTCTGGAGCATCACTCTAATTGCCGGATCAAGTCTCATTACCATGTTGATGCGAAGTTGATGGGTCATCTGGCGTCGGTTCAGCCTCCTCTTCCCCACCTAGCGGCTGGAAGTTTGGGGTGGTCCAGTCAATCCGGGTTAAGGCCTGAAAGATAGCTTCTTCATTGATAAGTTCTGACGGATCAATGTCAGGGGCATAAGTGTGCTTACGGATTCCTGGAATAAGATTTTGCGCCTCCGGAATGACAGGGTTAACCCGTTTGTTGTTGGCATCATAATACGACCGGTGAACCGTCAAGTTAGCATCTTCTGCCAGCTGACTCGCCAGAGGACGCATCTTCCTTGTCACTCTTTTAAGGGCTGCATCATCAAAATCTGCCCCGTTTTCTTGTGTGCTTGGAAAGCCTTTGGCAAGGTCAACCAGATCCAAGTCAGCTATCCATGCTTTGGCTCGGGTAAGTGCCAACAAACCGCCGGCCCTGGCAGCAGATCGCTTCACCTCTTCTAGCTGTGCTGGTACCATGGATAGCCTTGTCAGAGTATCCTTGATCAGTGTTGGGGCCGGTTTGTCATAGGAGGCTGCACAGATAACCCGTTGAGCACCGGTGTAAAGTTGTTCCAGAAGAGTATACGCTGCTTTCAGCTTCATCCGTACATCTGAGCCCAGATGAGTAATGCGGCTCCCTGCAACGGTTTAAGAATTTCATATTTCAACCGGCACCTTATGAGACGGGTATTTCAAATAATTTGCTAAAGAGTACTTACCAAATACTGCGGAGGTCATGGCGTTTACTTGGCACTTTAACCCAGAAAGTTCTTCTGCTACCGGTTTAAGTGCAGATTCGGCGTCTTCAGCCTGTTTCAGCAATGTCCCCTTTTCAGTGTCCCAGTTGGCACGTTCCGTATTGAAATCTTCTTTCAGTCGTTCTATGGAAGTTAAAGCAGCTCGAAGTTCATCTTTAGCTTTGGAAGATTCTTCTTGCTGAGATTTGATAATTTCTTGAAGATCAGCAATCTACGTCCGTTGATGGTTTATGTCAGCCTGCCAAAATCAAGCGGAGCATTTCAATATTTTATCAAAAGTCCCAAGCATACAACTGGTTCTACACTTGGCACTTGGGGGCTAATGCGGATTAATTCTTTCTTACTGCTTATTCAAAGTCCCAGGATTCATACAAGTTTCAATCCTGGCACTTGGGGGCTAATGCGGATTAATTATTTCTTACCGCTTCTTCAAAAGTCCCAAGGATTCATACAAGTTTCAATCCTGGCACTTGGGGGCTAATGTGTGTTTGTTCAGAAAACTTACAAGTCAACAATGTGCAGTTTGGAAATTCAAAGTCCCGGTTTGTTTTTACAAATTAAACTGACCCTTGGGGGCTACAGGATACAAGACAGTGAAAATACAAAGATAAGGAGGAAAATGTTTACCTCATAACGTTCCTTCATCAGATTTACCAAGTCAGCCTCATTATCTCGACTTGTATAAAGCCGGTTCAAGAAACCGGAATGAAGATCCTTGGCAGAAAGATTAGCATATTTTGACATATTAGTTTCCATTTTCCTCTTGCCCATTGAAATAAACTCATCCTTGGCGGTATGTTTTGCCAAGACAACTGGATCACCCGGAGCGGTATAAGCAGTGCCAGTAACAATAACGTCATCGTCTTTGGCTGGGTTTGGCAGATTAGCACTTGACTTCAGTGGATCAGCAGCCGGACTTGCAGGCATAGCATGTGGACTTAAGGTATCCTCATGCATGGCCGGATTAGCTTCCGGCGGATTAACATTGATAGTTGGCTCTGGCAGAGTAAAATCATCCATAAGATTATCGAGATTTTTATCAACATCCTCAGGAGTTTTCTCCGGCTCAACTTCATCGGTAGGGGCGCTGGTCTTGGCCTTCTTACTCAAACGAGCTTGGGCACTAATATTAAAACAAAGATTAGCATGGTCAACTGCGTTATGAAAGAGAAGGGAAGACTACACATTTACCCAGGGACGGTTTTCAGGGGAGGCAGCTGAGTGGTTGATGAACTGCCAGACGAATTAGAAGATGCCTGATAATTTGAATCAGATGAATTGAGAGGGCATCAGAAGAAACCTTTCAAAAGATAACGTTTTTCAGAAGAACAAGCAACCTCTGGACGACGTTTCCGGTTTGGGGTATGAGGTAAACCGGAAGAAGTGACATGTTGACCACTGTGCCGGGTTGTGCGACGCCCTTCGGTTTGTTGTGTCTTCAAAGAAAGTTTTTGATCCAAATGAACAACAGGGTGAGAGAATTTCACTTTTCAAACTGCACGGAGAAATCGTTGAACCGGCACAAGTTCCGAGTCAGAAGAAAGACAAATTACCTCATCATGATCTGCATGGCTGGCCTCCGCATCATCCTGGGAGTAATCATTATCAGTAAAATATATGGATAGAAGTCAAGGGAGTCAAACTTTACCTCTTCAGCCGAGTCATCAACATCTTATGGTGGCTCTGAAGACTCAACGGTTTTCTTTTTGGCCGCTTTCTTGATGACCTTGGTCTTACCACGAGGAGCCTTAGCTATTTTGTCTTGAGTTTTCTTTTTCCAAAAAGAGCTACTGGCCTATGGGATTGCACAAAAGTATTATTATAGCAGTGTGAAAGAGGAGAAGAATAAGGAAAAGTACAAGGTTAAAATATTTACCCCTGGCGGTTTGTTGGAGGCGTAAAAAGGACGAAGACCAATTTGAGTACATACGGTGAGCGGTTCGTCGAGTATTTTCTTTACACTTTCACTAACTTCATCGTCCGTCAGTTCTATTGAGTTAAACCGTTGAGGATCATTGGTGTTGCCGGTGTATTCAAACATCAATCTGGGCCGGCGGCTTAAAGGGAGAATGCACCATGAAATCCAGCAACGGACGAGATCAACACCAGTTAAACCGTTGGCAAGGAGAGCCCGGAGTTTGGCGAGTTGAGATGCATAAGCTTGTCGGTCTTTGGCAGGCAATCTCTGAGGTAAGGGGTGATTATTGCTGAGTCGGTACAGACGGTAGCCCGGTAGAGGATTCTCTTCAGCAGGGGCAGTATTTTGACAGTAGAACCAAGTGTGGTTCCAGTCTTTTGGATGGCTGTGAAATTTGGCGTGAGGAAAATCAACCTCTTTCCTCTTTTGAATCGACACACCGCCAAGTTCAGTATTAGGTCCATCAGAAAATTCCGTCCGGCGGTTTAAGTGAAAGAGATCTAGAAAGAGATCGAAAGTGGGTTCTTCTTGCAGATAAACCTCACAGAATACTTGGAAATTGCATATGTTGGACATAGAATTTGGTCCAATATCTTGAGGATGAAGTTGGAGCCTGGCAAGAACATCCCGAAAAAAATTTGATCCGGGAGGACTGAAACCTCGAGCTAAATGTTTCAAGAATACAATCACTTCTCCATCTTGAGGTTCAGGGGGGCATTCAGGGCCAGGAACTCGCCAACGGAGGACATTTTTTGAGGCTAAAGCGCCGGTGGTGACATATTCATTGATTTGCATTTCTGTGGTCCGAGACAGAATCCAGTTGCAAGCAGCAAATTGCTTCGTCATCTTACAAAGTCTGTAAAAGGAAAATGGACGGTTTACGATTGGCGGTTTGTTTGTGTTTGTCAAAATGTTAAACCGGCAATTCAAGGTATACATATGAAGTGAACCGGGCATGGCTGTTCAAAGTCTAGATGGCGGTTTAAGAGAGGGCTAATGACATACAACGGATTATCAACACTAAAGGATAAACCGCCTTTTTGAGGCAGAACCCCAAGCTGGAAATTTGTTAAGTGTGGAACAAACAGGTTTCACAAGTTGCAATTATTATTTTGGATCAAACGATTGCTCTAGAAGGAAAAATTTCTAGACCTAAAACAGTGCAAAGAAGTTCATACATTCAAAGAGAGCTTCCAAACAATGGAAATAAGATCCATTTTTATGCAGGATAAGCGCAAACAATTGTTGCAGCGGTTCTATGTTGTTTTTATAATCTAAACAGGGTATTGGAGGTGAAAACTAACAAGGGTTTGCATCGGGCGGCGATGACCGCCGACGAACTCAACAAAAAGTTCCAATGCAGATCTGAGAAGGGGAAGAAGAAGAACTCACGGATGTGGACGAGTTACGGAGGTTTGCCGCCGATCTCTGGTCAGAGTCAGGTCGATGCAGCGGCCTGAGTCGGTGCGGACTGGAAGATCAACGACAGCGGCGATGGCGATACTTGACGTCTTCGGGTCGCGAGGAGGAAGGCGATGTGGTTTGGAAAGAGAGAAAATGGAGGGCACCTCGGTCTTATTTATAAGGAAGTGAGATAAAACGGCAGGCGCAAAAATCGAGGAATTGAAAGCGGCAAAAGAGGATGCAGCTGTCGCCTCGATCTTCGGGAATTAATTAAAAAGAAGGGAATCTTTATAAAATTTTTTATACAGGAATGATGTCACAATGATTTACTACAGTAACAGAAGATGACGTCATGGCGATTCATCAAAGTTCACAGGGAGAAGACAATATGGCGGTTTACGAGAATTGCCAGAAGTTCAAGGATTGAAGACTGACATGAACAGGTTCAAATCAATCTGGGGCCTAATGTTGAAGATATAACCACTGAGGGTAAACCGCCCAGGAGGGGCCGGTTCAGCTTCAGTTATACTGAAGCCCAAGGAAAACCAGAAGATGGCGCTTTATGGATGAAGCTTAGAGGCCCAGAGCCCACAGGCGGTTTAGGGCCCATGATAGTAAACCGCCATGATTGTATAAACTTGCATTGTAAGATAAGAAAGAAGAGACCGAGGTGGACACTTGTATGAGCCAGCCTCGGGACTCCGTAGACCGGCCGGGATCCTCCTGAATATATAAAGGGGTGACCCGACGGCGGTTCAGGGACAGAAAAACAATAACTCGAAGCCAGACAAAGCGGATTCGCTCCCTGGTCTTCGAAACCCCATCAATACCAATCACAACTAGACATAGGCCTTTACCTTCATCGAAGGGGCCGAACTAGTATAAACTCTTGTGTCCCTTTGTCCGGTTTAACCCCTTCAAGCTAACCCGTAGTAATGGCTCCACGACTAAATCCTTCCATGAGGACAACTGCCGTGACAATTCCACGACAGACAGGAAAAGCCGAAAGCTATGGCAGCACTCACGACATTTATGACCCGCTTTTGCGCGGGAGAAGACAGCTGGCTTGCTCGTAGCAACAATATGACCAAGAACCCTGGTAATTCGGAGACCAGGGATAGTAGTGGTAGGTCGCGTCGCAACAAGCAGAAGCGCCGCATTAATGGCGACAATGCTGAGGATACGACAGTTAATGCCGGATTCAGAAGCTCTAAATCCGGTCAGCGGAAAAAGCCATTCAAAAGGAATCCTAGGGGCCCGTCCAGTTTGAACAAATACTCGACCGCTTGTACCAGATACATGGCACCCCCGAAAAGCCGGCCAATCACACCAACAGGGATTGTTGGGTGTTCAAGCAGGCAGGCAAGTTAAACGCCGAAAATGAAGACAAGGGGCTGCATAGCAATGACGACGAGGAGCCCCGGCCACCGAACAACAGTGGACAGAAGGGTTTTCCCCCACAAGTGCGGACGGTGAACATGATATACGCAACCCACGTCCCCAAAAGGGAGTGAAAGCACATGTTAAGGGACGTATACGCGGTAGAGCCAGTCGCCCCAAAGTTCAACCCATGGTCCTCCTGCTCAATCACCTTTGATCGAAGGGACCATCCCACTAGCATCCGTCATGGCGGATTCGCCGCATTGGTTCTAGACCCAATTATTGACGGATTTCATCTCACTAGAGTACTTATGGACGGCGGCAACAGCCTGAACCTGCTTTACCAGGATACAGTGCGGAAAATGGGCATAGATCCCTCGAGGATTAAGCCCACCAAAACGACCTTTAAAGGCGTAATACCAGGTGTAGAGGCCAAATGTACAGGCTCAGTCACACTTGAAGTGGTTTTCGGATCTCCGGATAATTTCCGAAGCGAGGAGTTAATCTTCGACATAGTCCCGTTTCGCAGTGGTTATCATGCACTGCTCGGGCGAACCGCATTCGTTAAGTTCAATGCGGTACCGCACTACGCATACCTTAAGCTCAAGATGCCAGGCCCTCGAGGAGTAATTACGGTCAATGGAAACACCGAACACTCCCTCCGAACGGAGGAGCACACGGCGGCCCTTGCAGCGGAAGTACAAAGCAGCCTCTCCAGGTAGTTCTCCAGTCCGGCCACTAAACGACCGGACACCATCAAGCGCGCCCGAAGTAACCTACAACAAGACCGCCTAGCACGATCCGAGCAGGCGTAGCAATGCGGCCCCAACCCCAACCCTCGCAAAAAGGCGACACCAGTACTCCGTGTACATAACTACGCTCTAGAGATACCATGGGTACAGGGGGAGGGGCACCATCACGACACACCCAAAACACGGGTTAAACCGTACCAGGGGCTGCCGATTTTTTAATTTTCTCTTACTTTCAGGACTCCATCCTTCGGAAGGCCTGTTCGGCAGTTCAATTGCCGCATAAACGATGCAAGAACCAGGGAAGCAGACAAGCCACGCCGCATTACGGAACTCCCAGGTGGTCTCTATCGCGAGCAGTATACCTGTTCTGCATAATATTCTGCAGCTTGCCCCTGGAAAGGACATGTTAACTAGTCCAACCTTCCACTTATCGCATTATTTGTATCGTTCTACTTTGATCGCAGCCCTTTTTAATAAACAATGCATAGCTTTCGTCTATTTATGCATTACCTTCTTTCTTTATATATGTTCCTTAATGACATGTTTCACCCGTACACGTTGGTACGGCCAAAATACGCCAGGGGCTTTAGTACCCCTCAATATGGTGTGAGAAGTCCAAACACTTTAACAAGTGCGGCACCCCGAACTTATAGCATTATATGCATCGGCTCCGAATCATGTCTTGGGTCAATAGTTGGGTTTGCCCGGCTCCTATGTTTTGGTGCCCTACGTTCCGCTATATCGGCTAAGGTAGCACTAGGAGAACCACTGCGATTGTGCCCCAGTTGAGTTGGGTCGAGCATCTCAGTGGAGAAAGCTAAAACTAACTGTCATGATGAAGCGAGAGCTGGTCGCTGTTCGAGAGGTTTTTCGAGTCCCTAAAGACTTATGCCGCTTAGGGCGAGGAGCCGGCTCTGTCCGGCCAAGGCGTGGATAGCGCCCCGAACTCGGTCTTCCGAATACCAGGGGCTTCGCCGAAATTTAAAATTATAGAATTCTATGGCTAAGTGAGAGTGTTCACGCATTATAGTCCGATTGCCTTGTTCGTTGGGCTGAGCGCCTCCCTCGAAGGTCCCAAACATGGGAGAAAGAGCGCTCAGGTTTATCCCCGAACACCCCAGCACTAGCGGCACGGGGGCAGAAGCCGCCGACTCGCCATCTCTCCAAATTGATAAGCAGCCGCACAGCAGGTAATATTTTAAATTCCAACAGCATTGCTTAGCGCATATAAACAAGTTTTCAGCGCACAGGACAAAACGAGCAAGTTTCACTCAAAAATTACATCCCTAGAACATTCATCCACCACAAGGCAGGCACCCTTCAGAACATCCTTATAGTAATTATCGGGCTGGCGATGCTCTTTCCCCGACGGTGGCCCGTCCTTCACAAGCTTCTCAGCATCCAGCTTGCCCCAGTGCACCTTAGCACGGGCAAGGGCCCTACGGGCACCTTCAATGCAGACGGAGCGCTTGATGACTTCGAGCCTTGGACAGGCCCCCACCAGCCGCCACACCAGCCCGAAATAGCTCCCAGGCAGAGCCCCTCCAGGCCACAGTCGAACAATGAGGCCCTTCATGGCATGTTCGGCCACCTTGTGGAGCTCGACCAGTTGCTTTAGCTGGTCGCTCAGGGGCACAGGGTGTCCGGCCTCAGCATACCGAGACCAGAACACCTTCTCTGTCGAGCTGCCCTCCTCGGCTCGATAGAATGCGGCGGCATCGGACACACTCCGGGGAAGATCTGTGAACGCTCCTGGAGAGCTCCGGATTCGGGTAAGTAACAAGTAACTCACGTTTATGTGTTGGCTTTGCATAAAGAATGCCTTACCCACTGCTATCTTCTTCACCTCATCCAACTCCTAGAGGGTCTTCTGGGATTCGGCCTTGGCAGACTTGGCATTTTCAATAGCCACCGCGAGCTCGGACGCTCGCGTCTTTGAGTCAAGCTCCAAACTCTCATGTTTTTCCATGAGAGCCTGGAGCTCTTGCCGCACCTTGCCAACCTCGGCCTCATACTTCTCCCGCTTGGTGCGCTCCGAGGCCGCCCTCTTCTCGGCCTCGACCAGCGCTTGCTTAAGGGTCGCCACTTCAGACGTGGCCCCTACAATAGCCACGATAATCCTGTCATTCTTTGCAATTGCACCTTTTTATATATATTTAAAAACAAGGTATTTCTTACCTTCATTGTCCTCGAGCTGCTTCTTGGCACGCCCGAGCTCTTGCTCGGACCGCTCGAGGTTCTGCTTTAGCGTGTCCACTTCCGCAGTCAGTGCGGCGGACGCAAGCAAAGAAGCCTGCATATGCATATTGACTCATTTTTGTTAGACTCCTGCGAATTTTATTTGATCCTCTATTCGGCTTTTCTTCCCAAATGCCAAACAGAGCATCAGGGGCTACTGTCTATGCGGTAATATTATTTACACATTCTTTACTTACCTCAAAGCCTGTTAAAAGGCTAGTACAAGCTTCAGTCAGTCCGCTCTTGGCGGACTGAACCTTCTGGACCACCGCACTCATAATAGTGTGGTGCTCCTCGTCGATGGAGGCGCCTTGGAGAGCCTCCAACATATTGTCCGGCGCCTCCGGTTGGACGGGGGCCACCGGCATGGTGGACTTGCTCCTCTTGGAAGGAGGTCCCCTGCCGGACTCTGGAACCTTTGAAGGTTCCGGAGCGGTGTCCGGCCTAGAGCCGGACTTGGAGCCCTGGGGGGTTTCATCCCCTTTACTCCTGGAGTCCGGGAGGTCGCCTTGCGGCGCCTCCAGGACCACCTCCTCCCGGCTTGGAACCTGTTGGGACAATACTTCGGTGTCGTCCGTACGGCGGGGGAAGGAAGCCGTCGGAAGCGAGTTCACATCCGACGAGTCCAGTGAGCCGCTCGACGACCCGTCGAGCCGGTCTTTGGGTCGGCTGCATAAACATATTCGACGTAAGGGAAAGCTGTGCAATAAACGAATACTATGAATTACTCTGGTATCCGAATACTTACGATTTTGCTAGGGGCTTGGCCCTAGGCTGCCACTCCTCTTTGCCGTCATCGGCATCGGTGGAGTAGTCCGGAGGAAGGTTTTTCCCCTTCTTGGACCCTCCGGCCTCCCTAGAGAGGGCGGCCTTCCTTTTCTTCTCTCCTCCCGCTGGAAGGGAAGAGGTCTCTTCTTCTTCCTCCTCGTCTTCACGGGAGGAATGCGCCTTGGAACCATTGGATGATGGATCCGACTCCTCCTGGCGCCGGGCACTCTTTCGAGTCCTCGCGGCCTTTTTTGCGGACTTCTTCTCCGGCACCACATAGGGTGCCGGAACCAGCAGCTTCGCCAAGCGAGCGTCCACTGGGCCTTCGGGCAAAGGAGCCGGACAGTTGATCTGTCCGGATGTCACCTGTGAATCCTGTCAAAGGTAAGGGAGCTTAGATCCCGCATGGAGTCAAACTATGAAAAATTGATACCCTGTAAAAGGAAAAAATAGCTTACCGCGAGAGCGTGACGCTGCGCACTGAATCTGCGATCCTCGGTAGCGGATGCGGGAGCCTCAGTGCCCTTGAAAAGCACCTTCCAGGCATCTTCGTACGTCGTGTCGAAGAGCCTGCTCAGAGTTTGGTGCCGCGCCAGGTCGAACTCCCACAGGTTGAAAGCCCGTTGTTGACACAGGAGGATCAAGCGGATGAGCATAACCTGGACTACGTTGACAAGTTCGAGCTTCTTGTCCACCAGGGTTTGGACGCATGTTTGGAGTCCGGTCAGCTCTCCCTTCTTACCCCACGACAGGCCCGTCTCCTTCCAGGAGGTGAGCCGCGTAGGGGGTCCGGATCGAAACTTAGGGGGTGCGACCCATTCGGCGTCGCGCGGCTCGGTGATGTAAAACCACCCCGATTGCCACCCCTTCAGGGTCTCCACAAAGGAGCCCTCGAGCCATAGGACGTTGGCCATCTTGCCCACCATGGCGCCTCCGCACTCCGCCTGGTTGCCGCGCACCACCTTCGGCTTGACGTCGAAAGTCTCGAGCCATAGGCCGAAATGGGGGCGGATGCGGAGGAAGGCCTCGCACACGATGATAAATGCCGAGATGTTGAGGACGAGTACGGGGCCAGATCGTGGAAATCCAGGCCATAGTAGAACATGAGCCCCCGGACAAATGGGTGGAGAGGGAAGCCCAGTCCGCGGAGGAAATGGGGGAGGAACACCACCCTCTCATGGGGCCTAGGGGTGGGGATGAGCTGCCCCTTTTTGGGAAGCCGGTACGCGATGTCGTTAGAGAGGTATCCGGCCTTCCTCAGCTTTTTGATGTGTCCCTCTGTGACGGAGGAGACCATCCACTTGCCTCTCGCTCCGGACGTGGCTGGAGAAGGTTGAGGTGGGGAGTGCGGACTTGGGCGCTGGAGCTCGAGTGCGCAAGAATGGATAGGCGAAGGAAGAAGAAGGCGTAGGTGAAAAGGTGGATCCTTATCCCCTTATATGGGTGGACGCAACTACATGTCCCCACTAGCCTCGTAAAACTCGCTTATCTCCAAGCGCCGTAATCAATGGTGCGGTTGGGTTACCCACGCTCGTATTGATGAGAATCCCGGGATAAGGGGACACGATCTCTGCTTTAACAAGATGTGCCAAGGAAACCGCCTCGCATGACGCGCTGAGGTGGGATAATGAAACGACTCAGATAAAGGCTTGGCCGTGGTGTGTCACTCTACGGAATACGTCAGCATATTAGATTTGTGTAAATATTATTCTCTCTATGGCAATAAGAGGAAACTTATTTTGCAAAGCCGGACACTATCTTTGTGTTCAAAAACTTCTATGAAGTACTTGGAGGAGGAACCCGCCTTGCAATGTCGAAGACAATCTGCGTGCCGGACTCGTCGTCATTGAAGCCTGGTTCAGGGGCTACTGAGGGAGTCCTGGATTAGGGGGTGTTCGGATAGCCGGACTATACCTTCAGCCGGACTCCTGGACTATGAAGATACAAGATTGAAGACTCCGTCCCGTGTCCGGAAGGGACTTTCCTTGGCGTGGAAGGCAAGCTTGGCGATACGGATATGAAGATCTCCTACCATTGTAACTGACTTTGTGTAACCCTAACCCTCTCCGGTGTCTATATAAACCGGAGGGTTTTAGTCCGTAGGACAACATACACATCAACAATCATACCATAGGCTAGCTTCTAGGGTTTAGCCTCTCCGATCTCGTGGTAGATCTACACTTGTACTACCCATATCATCAATATTAATCAAGCAGGACGTAGGGTTTTACCTCCATCGAGAGGGCCCGAACCTGGGTAAAACTTCGTGTCCCTTGCCTCATGTTACCATCCGGCCTAGACGCACAGTTCGGGACCCCCTACCCGAGATCCGCCGGTTTTGACACCGACAATGAGATTAAGTCAAACCACAAGAAAATGTACGGTTATAATGCTATTATGCTACTATCTCTTAGTCTTGTGCTTGATGAATAGGAATATGAAAAGGAGGAGAAGTGGAAATTAGAATTCCTACGGTTTTTCTTTCAAGGAGACACTAAAGGAACAAATCCTACAATTTTCCTTTGCTCCATTCCTTTGCACCAAATTCATGAAAAGTAGTACCATAGGAAACTTTCCAATTCCGATGTTTTTCATTCACTTTTCCTTTCAAGAACTGGCGATTCTAGTAGGCAGGCTTGAGCAAGGAAAATCCTACACTAAAAAAATATTTTTGTGCTACTTCTATTACTTTGGACCCAGGCCACTTCCATACTAGCTCAACTCCCAGGCCCATTGACAAATGCACAGCTCAAATGCGCAGAGATAAATAATGATGGCATTCAAGAGAGTCCATCATGGATAGCTAAGTTGCCTGGTACCTCACTGCTTGTCATATAGTAGGATAAAATAATCGTATTTCCCGTTACTACTAGTGCTCAGTGGACAATATACATAACATGTAGAGTAAAAAAGAGATGCAACAAGTGTACAACCTCTTTGGCGAAGCCATGTCGATCTCAGCATGATTGGGTTGGCCGGTGAGGATGCTCCGACAGACTTGGATGTCGGAGGAAGGGAAGAAGATCTTAGGCGTCCGGAGATGGAGCCCGAGGTACTGCTCTGCTGTGATGGAGGATTTCATCATTGGGGTAGCTCCGGTGAGGTGTACGACGCCGAGGTTGAAGTAGGACAAGAGAGACAACGAACAACATTAACCTGAGTGGAATTCTAATAGCATCTCCAATACATGACGTAAAATACATAACCACAAAGTGCTAGATGTAAAATACATCAGCCGCTCATCTCTGAACTTAACTATCGAAACTGAACTTAACTGTCGAAACTGAACTTAACTGTCGAAACTGAATTTTGCTGTCGAAACTGAATTTTGCTGTCGAAACTGAACGCACTAGCAAGGTGAGGCTACACGTCGGTCGACTGACTTTTTCATCTCTAGTCAGTCGATTTTGCAGCCGTTGGATATGAAATCAAGGGCCTGCGGTTCATCTTCAACCTCCACCCCCCTGAGTCGCCAGCCACCACCGGCCAAACAACAGCCCCCACCGCTCACGGCCGGCAGTGTGCCGCCCCGCCCGCCTCGAAAACACTCCCCACCGCCGGTCCGCCGCCGCCCCGGCCTTCCCTAAAGCCCCCCTCGTGCCGAGATTTTTCTCCGGCGATCCCCACGCCACCGCCCCGCCAACACCGGCGATCACCGCCCCCATCCTGAACCCTAAGATAGATAGCGGGGTACCTCTCCGGCGAGCCCCCCTCCCTGCTGTGGCTGGTTCTTCCTTCACCCCGGCGAGCCCCCCACCCCCTGAAAATTGACTAACCCAAAAGTCGATTCAGTCGACTGAAGTGTAGCTAAATCGGAGCAGCATCGCAAGCAAGAGCAAGAGCGAGAGCAGCAGCGCAAGCAAGAGCAGACTAGGCAGGGGACCGAGAGCAAGAGCAGAGCAGCAGCGCGAGCGAGAGCTAAAGCAGCAACAGCTCCTACTGATGTGGACGTCACCGCCGAGGGAGCGACGCCGTGGAGGAAGTGGCCGGTGACGCCGCCGTGGATGGAGCCGCGCTGTGTCGGCTCGGGACCGAGCGCCGGCAGCACCGTGAGATCGAATCAAGAAGAAAATGTGGCGATTAGTGTACAACATCTTTGGTGGCGTTGATTAGGCCGCAGCTTCATCCAAGGAAATGGTGATGATGATGCTCTTTCGGTGGTGCAGGTGAAGACGGCGGTGTGGGAATGGAGGTGGCGCGAAAGACAGGGGGAACGTCGGTTCAGCTCCTTGGAGGTGGGGGATGGGGTGGCTGAACTGGCGGGACGATGAGATCGACGACAGATCCTCATCCGGTACGGTGGATGAGGGACGTCGAGGTGTTGCTGTGGACGACGTCATCGGGGAAGAGGCTCCGGCTAGGTGGCGAACGGAGCAGGGTGTGGGGTTTCGTCGCGGGTTTTCGCGGCCTCGGTGTACGAATGGTTGGGCGGATGGGATGGCAGTGGGGAACCATGGCTTAGAGACGTGCTTGTCCGAAATGTGGGGTAAGTTATGAAAGTACCCCCACCGATTTGAGGCGGTTCTTTCGGTTCAGGGGTACCACGGGCATTTCGCGTGTCGGGATTTCACAGGACGTGGGAGTTTTCGCGCGCGTTGTAATTTCGGAATAGCAAGGCGCGGGTTGAGATGGAGGGAGCTGTCGGAGCACAACGAGACAAAGATATATCTTAAATATTTTGGGCTAACAAGGCGTGGGTTGAAGAGGCGGGAGTTTTGTAGCACGATAGACAGAGACGCTAGCTTGAATTTTCGGCATAACAAGGCGCGGCTTGAAATTTCGGAAGAACAAGCTTAACGTGTACTAAAAAAAGACAATTTGCACCTCAACACGCACAACACACACAAACACCATTTAGACTAGAGTAAGGTACACGTGCATGAGATTTGGCAACCAAATTATGATTAATGCCACATTATAGCATGCAAGCTTTGAGTCATATATGCATGATGTAGATGTTCGTTCAATTCTTATAGTTCATTTCATTCAAAATCATCTAGTTTTTATAAGAAAGCTAATCTATTTTAAGATTCATGGAACTGTGCGTCGTAAGACATAAAGTAAAAACAAATAATGGCCAATCATGTAGAAAACATTTGGGCAATTCTGACATGGAAGATTTTAGAACAAATAAGAAGTGCTTGTGTTTTGATGTTTGTGCATTATGGTTAAGTTCAACCATGGAGTCTTCTAGATTATACATGTGGTGAAATCTGGTGGAATCTAGATGATATCCAACGGCCAGTAGTGCTCAAATTTGCCATCTTTGGACCATCAGATTCGCCTCATCCAACGACCATCTTTCAAAGTTAAAGTTACCCACACACAATATAAAAAATATAATATATATAGGGGTATAGATATAGATATGTGATGCAAAAGCCGCCCATCATCTCCAATTAGAATAGTGTGTCCATGCACGGATGCGACATGGCCAAATGATGTCTGCCATCGGTATCTCAAATTCAAATCAGTCTGACCTTGTTCAATGTGTATACATTACAACATGCTCGTTTCCAAACCACACCGCGCAGATCTCCGTTATATTCATGCATGCATGGGTTTCAAACATTATGATCTCTTATTCAAATATTTGAATTCAACTTTACATTGATTATGACCTCACCTATTCTTTTACACCCACACAGTAGTCTTCTCTTTATAATTGTACCACTAACTTTCTCTCGTGCATGCATGCACACACACTACCAGTTGGCATCACCCATCGCACGCATGCAATCTTTTTTTTTCAGGTCGGTCTCCCATGAAGGCACACACACCCACACACATCCCCCTCTCCATCATATCGGGCATTCTTTATCTCTCACACGTGCATGCGCAACGATCGATGTTCCTCTATGTATGTGTGTATATAGCTAGGTCTTTCATAGTTGTCCACACAAACTGATCAATCGATATATCCAACGAGGTCTCACCCTCTTTCCCACGTCCACATCGATCAATATATACCTCTACATATAGGATTAACATATATAGCTAATACACCCACATTAATTATATATCCAACGTCCCCCTCTCATCATCCATGCCTTCCGCTTCATCTCTCAGACGGGTGCACAATGGCGAAGACAGGGGTAGTAAGGGCCCTGCCCCGCTTCCCCCTAACATCACTATATTTCGAGGCTAATATGAATGTGATCATTAGACAATTGCTGCTAAAAATGGTTTAAGTTCATGAATTGACCCTCCTCGTAAAGGATTAGCAATGCTTGGCCCCCTAGCTCATTTATTTTTCATGGCTCTGCCACTGCGAGCAACAACGCACATGTTCGCCCCCTCTCTCTAAATATCGATCTCACACTTGTGCATTCCTTCATAGTCTCCCTCCACTCGGCCCCTCGCACCATCTTCTAGCCCCCCATCGGATTTTGCTACATGTACAATCTAGCAGACTCCATGGTTGAACTTAAGCATAATGCACAAACCTCAAAACAACAGTGGTTCTCTTTTGTTCTAGAATCTTCCATATCATAACTGCCCAAACTTTTTTATAGTTGAATTGCCATTATTTGTTTTTATGTTATTCTTTACAACGCACAATTCCATTAATCATAAAATAGATTAAGGGCTTCTTTGGTTCAAAGGATTCTCAAAGGAATTTTGGAGGATCCTAATCATTAGTAATTTTTCCTATCTTGGTTGTTTGATTTGTAGGATTGTAAACCATAGGAATTTTTCCATATGATTCATTTGCACTAGATTTCATAGGAAACATCCCATCCACTCAAACCTCTTTGAAAGAATTCTGCGTTTTTTCTATGCACAATCAAACACTCGTACAATCCTGTAGGATTCAAGATGACATTCCACTATAATCCCATGTTTTTCCTATTCCCGCGTTCTTAGCTTTTTTATAAAAACTAATTGATTTTGAATGAGATGAACTATAAGAATTAAACGAAGGGCTACATCAGGCATATATGACTCAGAGCTTACATGCTATAGTGTGGTATTTATTCATAATTTGGTTGCAAAATCTGATGCGTGCAATGCACGTGTACCTTACTAGTACTTCGAGTATGTGCATAACACGTAAATTAGAATACCAATGGCACGCTACCCAGTGTCTCTCTTATAGTTCATGAAGCCACGTGGCACATGTGGAGGCGTTGTCGCGACCTCCTTGCATGGATTGATCACAGTGACGTGCTGCTGGTTCCAGAAGAATGTACACGTCCTCCCTGAGCCATACTGACGGTACATGCACGAAGCGAAGATGTGCACGCACGCCACGCACGCACTCATTCCATCGCACGCACACGCGGGTACACGGGTGGACGCAATTTTGTACCAAGATCCACCCTATGTGATAATTTGACGCGTGTAAAGTCGTTCACTTCATTGATGGCCAATTAATACAGTGCATGCAAATTGAGTGGACGTGAGGGCGGAAGAAAGGCATTATTACTCCACTACGCGCATGCGAGTAGTTAGATTGTGGGTTGCTAGTAGTACTTCCATTGGTCTCCTTCATATTTTGTGCCAATTTTTGACAGTAACATAATATTGACGCATTTGAGCAGTGTAGTATTTGAAATTTATGTTCCGCTAAACTCATCAGGAGCCGTTTCGGGCCTCGAAACCAAAACCATCAATTAATCTTTACCTTGTTCCCATCACATTCGAAAGCCTGCTCACACCTACTAGTACGTACCAAACCTGAACGTGTTCCCACTATGTAGGTATTAGTACTAGTGCTAGTACTTAGGTTATAAAAAGGGGAACTACCTAACCAAAAATTACTCTACCTTTCCTCCTCATAAGTGCTTCTTCTTCGTCCGTCATTGCCATGGCCGGTGAGTAGAGCTCTAGGTCGAGAACTACTCGTAACAAGGGAGCGACAACCAAGGCTGTGGAAAAAAAAGAGGGCTCGCCGCCACGCAGAGACCTCGAAAGATCTCTCACGGGCAGGCGATGGCTCCGAGGAGCGCCCTAGCCGCGGAGGCGAACATGCCGAGCCGGCGGAGCTGGAGTCGTTATCCCTCGACGGCATGCCCGATCAGCTCAATAAGCACCTCAATAAGCAGAAGGTGTTCATCCAAGGCTTGATGGAGTTGCTGAAGGAGAGCCTCGACGACATGCCCGCTGAGCTCAATCAGCAAGGGGAGTTGACCGCCGGCTTGGTGATGCTGCTGAAGAAGAGCATTGCCTCAGAGAAGTAGGCGACCGGTGAAATCCTGCGACTTCAGGAGGACAAGGCGAAGCTCTGCCACAAGATTGACCTGTTGAAGGAGAAGAACGCCGGCTGGAAGAAGCTGCATGAGAATAGTAGTTCCTCGATGAAGATGCTGCAGGCCCTTGTCATGGAACAGAAGGAGGAGTTGGCGAAGCTCCGCATCGAGCACCCGGCTGCTGTCAAACAGATGATGAAGGCTCGCGTCAAGAAATCCCGTGTCATGGACAAAATGAAGAAGATGGCGGAGGAGACGCGCAAGGAGATGGAGGTCGTGGAGGCGATGAAGAAGCAGTTACGACTCCGCGGCGAATTAGATCATTTGGGGTGATAATCTTGCTTCTTCTTTTGCTCCTGTGTTTCATCTTTTGCTTCGGGTGTTTCGGCGCACGTGTCACGTTCTCTGCGAGGCATGAATAGAACAATGGTTTTTTTGAGGGAATGAATAGAACAATGCTAACAATGAGATGACTAGCAAATTAGATCATTTTTATCGCCATATGGCACTGGGCTATCGTGTTTCGTGCTCCTCCGTCGCAGTACTACTCCAGTGGAAAACTTTAGTATATCGCACGGTTCTTTGCTCCTCCTCGATCAGGTCGTCGGTGCATTTATACAAGCAATCAAATCACAAGGCCCGCCTTCCAACAGTAATGAGTCGTAAAATCACAAAGGCCCTCGCCTCTCGTGAAACCAACCAAGCTAGACTGCCCCGCCCTCTAACCTTTTAAAAAATGTATACTTTTGTATAGCAATAGTATCGATGGATTGCGCCATGGAGCAAAACTTGAAATTAAAAAAAAGGTGGTACATATAGAGAGCGCTTGTCGCCAAATTATGCATATAGTACTATTAAAAAGGCTAGTCACAATAATGGTGTCCAGCACAACCCACCCCTTAAATAAAACTAAGACGGTGCTTGGATACGTTTTAGTCCCATGACTAAAAGTAGTGGGACTAAAACATGCTAGCCTCACCCATGCTTGGATCCAAATACTAAAAAGGCTAAAATCAAGTTAATGAGCATTTATTATCCTCCAAACCCTCCAATCCAGAACTCTCATGTGTTAAAGGAGAGGAGTTAAATGAGTAGAGAGAGGACTAATCCACATTTTAGTAGAGGTACCCCTGACTAAAAATTCTTAGTCTCAAGACTAGTTTTAGCCCCTGTTTAGTCAGGGGTGCTTGGAACTTTAGCCTCTTAAAGAGACTATTTTTAGTTAGACTAAAATAAGTCCCTTGGATCCAAGCACCCTCTAAGCATCCTGGAATTCTTTGACAAAACTAAGCACCCTAAAATTCTTTGACAACTAAATTGCTGGCTATATGATGTTGGCCATATATATTGTACGTATATAATGTGAAGAAACGAGTGGTATTACTATACCAACTAAAAGATGAAATGTAAGAAATACTAATATGTACGCACTGAAGAGTTAAAGTAACGAGAAGAAACATAACATAGTTCTCGGGGCTCAGCACAACACACCCCTCAAATTAAATTAAGCACACCTGAAATTAAACTTGCAACTATTCCGGTAGACACTGCATTATAACCACCATGAGCAACGACACTGCCACCTTACTCGGAGTCCTCGTCCACGTCCTCGACTTCGTCCTTGTCCCTCTTCCTCTTGGCCGATACTTATTTGCTTGAATTGCACACTTGGCTATTGATCTTCATCCAACCCTTGTAGATATTGAAGCAAAGGTATCCATCCATTGCAGCGTAGTGGATGTGGTCTATATCTAGTACATTCTGCTGCCATGCATGACGATGAAACGTGTATGAAGGTTTCTCCAGTTTACCGTACGAAGGATGAACCATGTCTCCTGCCAGGGTCAGCATTGAAGGCTGACGAGAGGACACCAGCCGATTCTTCTGGAGGTCGAAGGTGTTGCCTACAACGAGGCCTATCTGACACAGGACTTCTTTGTCGTTACCAAAGTCTATAGTAACGAATTTGACTAGGTTGCTCCCGAGGAAGTCCTTAAAATCCTGACACTCAACGTCGGCATGGCATATGTGGTAGACCAAACATAAGTCATGCACGCAAACCTGGATCACGGCGGGCTTCTTCCTCTCTTCGTCCTTTAGATCCTTCTCTGGTCCCAGGACTGTGGTGTACTCAACATCTAGCCCAACGACCCACTCATCATCTGAGTCTTCGAGCATGCGTCTGAAGCGATAAAGGCATCCTTTCACCGTCGCGGAAGAATGGGTGTAGATGACGTCGAACTCATCGCCGGTGATGGTTCTAACCTTGTACTCATCGCCGATCATGGAGATTTGGGACGCCATGGATTTGGGAGGAGGGTTAGGATTAGTGGAACTGCTGTAATGTGAATGGACGGGACGACTAGGAGCGAACCGCCGTGGTATTGAAGGACATGTGGGGACGAGTAGGAGCGGCATTATTTAATTGAATCTTCTTGCCTCCCTCCGCATGCAGCCGCATGCAAGCCTCACGCGCACATCCCTAGTGCATGCTACGGCTGGGTATTTATTTCTCCCAATCAGCGTACGCGACGAGCAGCGGAATCAGTGTAATATGTGGTGATTTAATTACAGCAGGACTAATAAAAATGGGACTAATATGTGGTGATTTAATTATCTTCTCCTCTTAAACCACCGCCGCTCCTCTCCTGTTCCAATCTAAATGCAGCGCCGCTCCTCTCCTCTTCCATTTCAAAACCACCGCCCCTCCTCTCCTGTTCCAGTCCAAAACCAGCGTCGCTCCTCTCCCGTTCTAATCCAAAACCAGCGCTGCTCCTCTCCTCTTCCATTCAAAAACCACCGCCGGTGAGTGAAGGTGCTGTGGAGAAGTAGATCGATGGAGGAGTACAACGGATACGTGAGGATCGCAGACGACGACCCTATGAAGCTAGCTAGGATGTTGGAGATACAGTCTTGGTTTAACAACAAGGACCATATAGCGGCGACGGCGACATCCATGGCCAAATATTTGCAACAGAGCAAAAAGGCGGCGATACTCCCGGAGGGAGTCGCGTCGGAGTACATAGAGCTGCTCCTCTGGGCCATGGAGCAAACAGATTCACCGAAACCGATCGTGAGGGAGCGGTGGTGGGAGTATCGATCCCAGATGGGGAATCCACCAGAGATTGAAGGATCGAGTATCTACACGGTGCCGTTTGTGAGGGTGCCTGCCAGAGCGAGCCGGTGGAGTCTTCGTCAACCGAACCCAACTGCAAGAGGAGAAAAGCAGTTGGCCCGATGACGCTTCCCTGCCATCGTCTCCCTCGCCGTTCACATCGTATCACGAGGCAGCTGTCTGTCGCCAAGGAATAGGAGGGGGCTACCCCCCCCCCCCAGCCTAATAGTCGTGCAGGTTGTGAATTGTCAGGAGGAGCTTAGGGTTGTCAGTATTTGCAGGTTGTGAATTGTGTTTTGTGTTGTGTATTTTGAGAATACTTTCAGATATGAATGTCTTTTGAATTTCAGATTTGCAGTATTGAGCATATGAAGTATTTTATGAATTCTAGAGATCTATTTTTAGCACTTAAAAATGTAGTTTCATAGGAGTATAAAAGTGCAGACAATCTGATTTTCAGAGAAGAAACTGTAAGTTTCAGTTTCAGATAAGAAACTGCAAGTTCAGTTTCAGATAAGAAACTGCAACTTTGAGAGGTAGAGCATTTATATTAACACAGCCTTTTCAAACAGGGTTAACATCATATTGGAAGTTTTATTCATGGTCGAAAATGGAACTACCAGCCAGTTAACATCATGCTAATCAACATTCATGCATAGCACATCTTCGTATGATGGACAGTCAAAATGCCCACACAATGTCGAGTGTGCGAAACATAGAGAAAACGAGGGACGAAGTTTTGGCAAGTGTTGGACGTGGTTTTGGGCTGCCCCGTCTAGGCTTTCATTTTTAACATGCGCAACCCACGACCTTGGATGGGAGGTCCATAGGCCTGTTTGTATTTTCTTAGGACCGTCATGTATCGACCGGCCTATGGACCTCCCATCTGAGGTTTTATTTTTGGCAGCCCAATTTATGTTTTTTTTTGAAGAAAACACAGAGGTCTGTTCTATTTTTCTATATAAGAATAGGAAACGCTAGGTCCAACTTATGTTTCCCTTCTAACTATATTATATATATTTAAATTATTTTATATGTTATTATATGTTATTTTTATTGTCATTATATATTTAACAGATACTTACATATGTAAGAAAACAATATCCCACATCTTATTAACTTATAAAAATAATTTATTAACAAATAAAATCCTGAATTGTTTTGGCACGAAAATCCTAGTGATTGTGTACAAAAGCTTGGTAAGATTTAAGGACGAATGTAATAATATCACTTATTATTTAAATATATTTATAACAAAATGCTCAGCCCTTTTTTATTTTTTGATAACATTGCTGGCCCAAGCCAACATTATAATTAGAATCAACCCAGCAAAATCGTGTATTTCGAGAAAGTGCAAATGGTCTGTAATTTTTTAGGAAATAAAATAAATGGGCCGCATGGACGCTACATTATTTGTTCACCCAGCCCAGCTAATGGCTGTAATTAAAAAAAGATCAAATTGACTATACATTCTACCACGCAAAAAAGACTGTAAATTCTGAAAAAATGGGTTGAATACGTGCCACATTTTTGGAGGCTGAAATGTGGGCCAATAGGTCGAAGCCAATGCAAGTCGTTGTCAATTTAGTCAACAAATGATTCTGACATGTTAGCCGTTCGATTTACATCCAACGACCGGCATCCATCTTCAATCTCTCGTCTTCTTCCTGCAGCGCCGCCGGGACCACCTCCCACCTCTTGCTGCTAGCAGCTCTGCTTAGCACGCTTCGCTATGAAGCGCTACTCCACCGTTGGCCAGGCCATCCCTCCACCCCTTCACACCTTCTTTTCTTCTCCACCGACTGCCGAACCACACTACACTAGAACCAGTTAACCCTCATACACCTCTCCGTCTGCGACTCTACTGCCGCACCTTCCCATCTCCGGCTCGTTGCTGTCCGGGGCCTCGCCATCGTCCACCACCTTGGATGCGCTCGGCGTGGCGTGGTCAACGAACGACACCATCGGAAGTAGACTGTGCGTGGAGAGGCTGACACTGGGTCCATGGCCGCACACAAGGAAATGCCTCCATATTAGGCGCAAAATAATGATTCCTCCACCTGAGATCTGGGACCCACCGGAAGGGCCTCTGTATTTCGTGAAAATAACGTGCCCCCCGCTGACATGTCGGACCCACCAGCTATCTTCGCATGCAAGGAAGTGCCTCCTTATTACGCACAAAAAAATGAATATTCCCCCTGCCAGCTGGAACCTAGCATAGTGGGAGGCTAACTTGTGGGCCTACCAAATTGACGGGGACGGAGGGCTTCGTCAACTTAGTCAATATGAACGATTCTAGCTCATGTTACCGTACGATGTTCATCCAACGGCCGTAGTGATTCTTTAACCTCTGGTCTTCTTGCTCCAGCCGCCCAAACCAGCGCCGGTCGTGCCTCGTGCTCCTGCCTCCCGTGGCCGGCTGTGATGCCGCGGAGGCCTCACCGCCCCCTACTAATCCCACCGCTGGCCAGGCCATCCCTCTACTCACCCACACCCCCTGTTATTCTGCGGTGACAGGAGCCTCTCACCGCAGCCGAACCAGTGAAGCCTCGTACTCTTCTTCGCGTGGGCATCCACTGTTGCATCTTCCCCGGCTGCGAGTCGTCCCCTTCCTAGTCCTCGTCGTCATCCACCACCGTGGTGCTCTCGGCGCGGCGTGTTCAACATGGTCAAGGAACGACTTCCATCGAACATGGACTGTACGTGGAGAGGCTGACAGCTTGGTCCACGGCCGTAGTAAGGAAGTGCCTCCTTATTACGCGCAGAATAATGATTCCTCCACCTGACAGCGGTGACCCACTGGACGGGCCACCGTATTTCGTGAAAAAAATGTTTCCCCCTGACAGCTGGGACCCACCAGCTACATCTTCGCATGCAAGGAAGTGCGTCCGGGCAAAAAAACGATTCGCCCCCTGACTGCTGGGACCCACCAGCTACATCTTCGCACGCAAGGAAGTGCGCTCGGGCAAAAAAACGATTTGCCTCCCTGACTGCTGGGACCCACCAGCTACATCTTCGCACGCAAGAAAGTGTGTGACAGTCGGGACCCACCTGGTCGAAGCGTACGTAGCGTTGTCATTCTGGTCGCGAACATGTACGTGCATATATACTGGTGGATGTAGAGGCACGCACGTGTCGTAGTAGAGGCGCGTACGTGTCGTAGTAGAGGCGCGCACGTAGCATGTACACGTACATACAGCGGCTAGGGTGCAAGAAAGAAAATACGACCACGTATGTGTACATACGGGTGGGGTCTCGAACGCCTACTCGCGCATATGTACAGCCAGGGCTCATGTACATGGCTGGGTCAGAACGGAAAAACAACGTCGTCGTCGTGTTCATGGGGAGGCAACGGAATGCATCGTGTTCATGGGGAGGCAACGGAATGCATCGTGTTCATCGGGAGGCAACGGAATGCATGGGAGCCAACCGGCTGGGTCGAAACGGAATGCGTGGTCGTATTCATCGGGAGGGCTTGGACGGAATAGGCGATGGAAACGAGGCCTGGCGTACCGCAAAACGGAGGAAACAGACCTCCTACATTCGGAACAAGGTCCTATTGATCGGCAGGGGTGTGGCGTACCGCAAAATGGATGAAACGGACCTCCTACGGTCGAAACGGGGGTCCTGTTGATCGGGAGGGGTGTGGCGTACCGCAAAACGGATGAAACAGACCTCCTACGGTCGAAACGGGGGTCTTATTGATCGGGAGGGGTGTGGCGTACCGCAAAACGGACGAAACGGACCTCCTACGGTCAAAACGGGGGTCTTGTTCATCGGGAGGGGTGTGGCGTACCGCAAAACGGGACTCCACGAGATACTTTTCATCTCCACCGTCGACCTCCTCCAGCCTCCGCGGGCTACCGTCGACCTCCTCCAGCCTCCACGGGCTCCTGTTCATCCAGCCTCCACCGCGCGCTACTCCACCGGCTACTGTTCAACCACCCCTCCATGGGCACCCCTCCACCGTCTACTGTTCATCCAGCCCTCCACACCACTGGGTCCTATTCAACCACCCCTCCACGGTCACCCCTCCACCGTCTACTGTTCATCTAGCCCTCCACACCACGGGGTCCTGTTCATCCAGAGGCAACGCCACCGCTCACTGTTCATCCAACCCCCCAGCAACGCTCACTGTTCATCCAATCGACCGGCTTTAGTTAGCAGCAGTAGCGAAGGAATCACTCGATCGGGTTCAGTTAACAGCCGTCGATCGATCGCTCGGGTTCAGTAACGTGTAGCCTATAGTGCAATCGCTCGGGTTCAGTTAGAGACAACGCCTCGCACACACGCGCGTACGTGTATGAGAGAAACGCGCATCGCTCGGCCCCCGACCTCCCACCGTAACCGGGAACTTCCCGAAATTTTCCTCCCGCTCGCTTCTACCATGGTTTTTTCCGTCATGGACGGCCCAAAGAATGTCATGCAGCTGCGTCTCCAGCCCGCCCAGGACGAAAAGCCTATTTTCTGTCGTGATTTTTTGTCATAGAAGTAGGAGACCACCACATCTATGATGATACCGGGTTTTGTCACAATTATCGTCATAGAAGTGTCATATGTACGACAGAATTTTTTTCATTCGGTCCAAAATGTCACGGATGTGTCTTTTTTTTGTAGTGCCACCTCCAGCACCCACTCCATCAGCTCCAACTACATCGACAGATGCCTTCGTCCTTGGAGTTCTCTCTACACCACCTCCCGAAGACCAAGCCTGAGAGACACATAGCACTATGCATTTTCAAACTTTTTGGTAACTTGTTGCCAAAGGGGGAGAAATATGTATAGATCATAGGCTTCGAGAGAGTGTGTTTTCTTCTTTGATTTTGGTTGAACTTTTTATTATGTGAGATACTTATTTGATCATGTGGTTGATCATTTGCTACCTTAATGCTTGTTTGGATGATACCATCTTTTATATATCATATATGATCATTCACTTGCTTGGTGATTAGTGCATGCTTTTAATTTCTATAATCTTGAGCGCTCCACCAAGATGTATGTGACATGGAAGAGTAACCCATGATCCTAATCGATTGTGCATTTGCATTCAAACGCAAATCTTAAATAATGCACAAATTTAGGGGGAGCTCTTGCTTATCACATACTTCTCAAAGCAACTATGTTTTTCAATCTTATGATCTTTGTCGAAGCTTTGATCTATATGTTGTCATCAATTACCAAAAAGGGGGAGATTGAAAGTGCAACTATCCCTGGGTGGTTTTGGTAATTCCTAACAACATATAGCTCATTGAGCTAATGCTATTTTAAGATAAATATTTCAGGAAAGCTCAATGATTGGCATGGCATGGATTAGAAAGTGGACCCCTCAAAATGCTAAGTACAAAAGATTGGCTGAAGCTCAACGCACAAGACTCTACATTTTACTTTTAGTGATCCAAGATCACATTGAGTCCATAGGAAAAACCAATATTATTAAAAGGGGGTGAGGTGTTGCTTAATGAGTTACTTGCTCAAAATGTGTAGTGATATGCTCCAAAAGCCCTCAACTACTTTCTCATATCCACATATGTACCAAACCAAAAGTCAAACTCAGCCCCACCGAAATCTTCTATTCGGCGCCACCGAGTTCACTTGACATAGCCACTTCCACAAACCCTAGTCACTTCGGTCTCACCGATAGGGATCTCGGTCTCACCGAGATGGGATTGCATCCTCTCTGTTTCCATTCGTAATGTTTCGGTCCAACCGAGATGAGCGATCGGTCCCACTAAGATTGCAATGCAAACTCTCTGTTTCCCCTTCGTAATGTTCCGGTCTAACCAAGATGAGTGAATCGGTCCCACCGAGTTTGCCTGACCAACTCTCTGTTTGTCTATTACCAAAATCGGTCCCACCGAGTTTGTGTAATTGGTCTCACCAAGATTACGTTATGCCCTAACCCTAATGAAATCGGTCCCACTGAGTTGATCATGTCGGTCCCACCGAAATGCCTAACGGTCACATTATGAGCCAAATCGGTCCGACCAAGTTTTATAATTCGGTCCCACCGAGTTTGGTGATTTGTGTGTAACAGTTAGATTTTGTGTGGAGGCTATATATACCCCTCCACCCACTCTTCATTCATGGAGAGAGCCATCATAACATGCCTACACTTCCAACATACATTTTCTGAGAGAGAACCACCTACATTTGTGTTGAGGTCAAGATATTCCATTCCAACCACATAAATCTTGATCTCTAGCCTTCCCCAAGTTGCTTTCCACTCAAATCATCTTTCTACCAAATCCAATCCTATGAGAGAAAATTGAGTGTTGGGGAGACTATCATTTGAAGCACAAGAGCAAGGAGTTTATCATCAACACACCATCTATTACCTTTCGGAGAGTGGTGTCTCCTAGATTGGTTAGGTGTCACTTGGGAGCCTCCGTCAAGATTGTGGAGTTGAACCAAGGAGTTTGTACGGGCAAGGAGATCGCCTACTTCGTGAAGATCTACCCTAGTGAGGCAAGTCCTTCGTGGGCGATGGCCATGGTGGGATAGACAAGGTTGCTTCTTGGTGGACCCTTCATGGGTGGAGCCCTCTATGGACTCGCGCAACTATTACCCTTCGTGGGTTGAAGTCTCCATCAACGTGGATGTACGATAGCACCACCTATCGGAACGACGCCAAAAATCTCCGTTTTTACATTGCGTTTGCTCCCTCCAAACTCCTCCCTTTACCTTCATATGCAATTGTTTCACATTACGCTGCTATACTCTTAGAATTGCATGTGTAGGTTGATTACTTGAATTGTGCTAAGTTGCTAAAATCTGCCAAGACTTAAAATTGGGAAAAGGCTAGATTTTTATTTGGTCAAGTAGTTTAATCACCCCCCCCCCTCTAGACATACTTTCGATCCTACAGGTACAGAGATGGCAAATCCGAGCACTACTGGTCGTTGGATATCATCTACATTTCACCAGATTCTGCCACATGTACAGTTTAGAAGACTCCATGGTTGAACTTAAGCATAATGAACAAACCTCAAAAAACAAGCACTTCTCCTTTGTTCTAGAATCTTCCATTTCTTAATTGCTCAACCTTTTTTTCTAAATGAATTGTCACTATTTGTGTTTTACTTTATGCTTTACAATGCACAATTCCATGAATCTTAAAATTGATTTTTTTTATATAAAACTAATTGAATTTGAATGAGATGAACTATAAGAATTAAACGAACATCTACATCATGCATATATGACTCAAAGCTTACATGCTATAGTGTGGTATTTATTCATAATTTGGTTACCAAATCCCATGCATGCAATGCACGTGTACCTTACGAGTAGCACCGCTACCATGTTGTAGCGCATGCAAGGTCGCTATTGGTCGCCACCATCGGAGCTCGTGGTCATTGTGGCTGCAGCGGGCGGTCACCGCCATTGAAGCATGCAGGGTTGCATTTGCGGCGTGTCGTTCTCTGTCATAGCCCCATGGTCATTGCAGCGGACCGGCTTGACATTGGTGCGCATGGGCATGGCTACTGAGCTGGAGCAGTTTTGAGTGTTGAGTGTGCATGGAGAGGGAGGTGCTTCCAAAAGTAGGTTATCAGGCCGTGTCGGCGACAGTGAGCTCTCTTGGTTGTTGGCTGGTCCAGGGACGAGGGGAAGTGTTGGGGATATAACTACTGAGTATAAACCGCCCAGGAGGGGCTGGGTTATACCTGTAATGAGTTATCCATATTGAAGCCCATGAATACAAGGAGTATGGCACTTTACTATAAGAGATCTAAAAGCTTAGGGTCCAAAGGCGGATTAGGGCCCGTAGACATAAACCACCATAAGGCGTGTAACTTGTGTTGTAAGATAGGAAAGGATAGAAACTGAGCCGGACACGCTTATGAGCCGGTCGGGATTCTGTAATCCGCCAGGCATCAACCTTTGTATATAAAGGGACGAACCGACGGCGGTTCAAGGACAGAAAACAACAACTCGAGAGATAGGCAAAGCGGATTCGCTCCCTGGTCATTGAAACCCTAGCAATCCCATCTCAACTGGATTAGGCTTTTACCTTCACTGCAAGGGGTCGAGCCAGTATAAATTCCTTGCGTCCTTCGTCCCGCTTTAACCCCTTTAAGCTAACTACGTTGCGATGGCTCCACGACTAAGTCCTCACACTAGGACATTTGCCATGACAATCCCATGACAGTTAGCGCCCACCGTGGGGCTATCGCACGATGGTTTCAAGTTCTTAGAGGGCAGCTTTGAAGGGCTCAAGGGATACGTTGTGGGCTGGATGACCAGGAGTCGTCGCAGCAAGCTCTACATCGACGATGCAGGCTAGGGCCCCGAGGCCGGTTCAATTGAGTATGGATATCGGGTCCCCTTCGGTGGTATTCACGTCTTCATCGGCAAGATCAGCGAACCGGGCCCTGAGCCGGACATCTGCACCGACATCATCGAAACGGCTCAGCATGCGAGATCCGCCTGGGTTCAGCCTGCCATGAAGCATGCCTTCGTGGGAGTCATCCACGGAGTGGAATCTCAGAATAGATCGGTATCTGGTGGTGAAACCGTCGTTTACTCTGATGACGAGTCATCTACCGGAGAAACCGAGTCATTGTACCAACTGCAAGATGGCCGGTTTGGGGGCTGTTTCGATGGCGACAGTATTCCGGACCCCTTTGATCTGCCGAGCCGAGTTGCGATCTTCATGGCCGGTACACAGTCAGCACAACATTCTTCAACCGCAGCAGCAATGATCTCTGGTTCAGCAGCAGTGACAGCAACTGGGGTAGGAGGCCCTATGCAACCGCTGGCTCAGGTTTTGTCCGATTTATTCGACACTTTGGCAACAGTGCTGGCGGCTGAAGTTAACCCGGTGAATCAGGATCAGCATAACGCAGAAGTCGCGAAGGTAAAGGATCAGATAGCTCAAGCCAAGGCAGACCTGGCAGCCGAGAACACCAGAATGGCTGCGGAGCGGGCCGAGTTGGACGCACAGGCTTATCATCTTATGTTGGATCAGAACTCATCAAATGATGTAACGAGGAGAAGGTACCGGTTGCACCCGCCTCCGGTTTATGAGCCAAGGAATCTCTTTAACACGCCAGGGGCAGGAACCAGTAACCAGCCAGTGGTAAACCGGATAGAAGCGCTTGGAACAGAGGCGCCGGTTCAACTGCGCACAATGGATCCGCCTCATCTGAATATCCACAACACGTGTCAATGCCTCCGGGACATTACTCCAACCCCCTGGATAACATAGTCGCCGCCGCTTCATGATTGGCAGCCCTCCCAGTCGAAGGCGAGTCCCCCGTAGTGGTTGAGACGCGACGGGCTAGGGAGCTCCTTCAGACAGCTTTGACTCAGCAGCAGGCGTATTCATACAGCCGCGAGAGGATTCATTCCACCCCCCGCCCAAGCCGGAGTTACAGCAGGCACCTTGATGAACCGGCCATGTCAAGCAGTGCGCGGGACCGTAACCCGCCTCGAGGGCATAATTTGGCAGGTGGTGGTACTAATGCTCAGGATTTGGTGGATCAGGGCAGAGCGCGTCGAGAAGCCGAGTTAGTGGCGCAGTACGCGGCCCGTCAGCTTACTCCGGTTCGTCCAACAACTTCAATGGAGACAGGAGTTACCTCCAGCTCTTTGGGGGTGCCATGTCTCACCCTGGCTCTGCGTAATGTACGGTTGCCCAAGGATTTCAAAGGTCCCCGCAAAGTGCCCAATTATACTGCCAATTTACCCCCCGAGTCATGGATCGAAAGCTATAAGATGGCAATGGAGATGCTGGATGTGGATGATGCGGCCTATGCTAAATACTTCACCATGATGTTGGAAGGAACAGCTCGCACTTGGCTGAAAAGTTTGCCAGCTAACTCCATTGGGTCATGGGCTGTGTTAAAGGCCCGATTTATCCAGAATTTCAAGGACACGTGCAAGCAGCCCATGTCAATTGTGGACCTAGCCGCCTGTGTCCAAGAAGAAGGTGAATCGACAACCCATTGGGTGCATCGGGTTTCGGAAATCTTGCATTCATTGGACCACATTAATGCTGATACAGTAGTCTTAACGTTGGAGGTCAATTGCCGGTTCACGCCTTTGAAGCTGAAATTGGGATGGCTCAAGCATCACTGCAATGACATGGGAACGCTTATGGCAGCTCTAGTAGTACCAAGGACCCCGAGTCTGATGATGAAAAGCCAGGGAAGGGAAAGAAGAGTGGCAGTAACAAGGGGCATCAGCATAACCCGGCGGGTCATGGAAATAACGGTAAGCGCAAAGAAGATAACAGTTTGGATTTTGTGTCTAACACCAACACGCAGAATAATAATCAGCGTCGTAAGGGTAAATCACCCCCGCAGAGTGGAGGATCAAGTGTCAATCTTGAGCGAAACCAACCTTGTCCAAGGCACAGGACGCGAGAGAGACCAGCCATGCACCTTTAGAAGGAATGCTTTATTATGCGGGAGTTCAAAAACTCGAATCTTTTCCAATACGATCATGGGCCGCCCGGCAGTTCAGGAGGCGGTTCTAATGGGCCGGGCTACGGTGGAGGCAGTTCTGGTTCGGGATTTCAAGGCAACCAAAGCAGACATGGCAATCAAGGCAATTAGGGCAACCAGGATAGTTATAATCATCAGGGGAGTCAGCAGCAGCAGCAATCGGGTTACCAGAGCAATCCGAAGCGGTTGAATAGTGGGCAGTATCATGTCTTCACCACTAGTTTATGCAAGCGCGATCAGAAGCTTCATAAAAGGGTAGTAAACTCTATTGAACCGGCAGTGCCCCGTTATCTACGCTGGTCTGAACAATCCATTTTGTGGAGTCGAGAGGATCATCCACCCCGGGTTGATAACCTGGATCATCTGGCATTGGTGATGGCACCTCAAGTTGGGGGGTATAAGTTCACCAAGGTGCTCATGGATGGAGGGAGCAGTATCAATATCCTTTATTATGAAACCTTCCGTCGCATGGGGTTGACAGATAAAAATCTTAAATCATCGAGCACTGTTTTCCATGGTGTGGTGCCTGGTAAATCGGCGCACCCAGTTAGTAAGATAGCGCTAGAGGTTGCTTTTGGAGATGTCGTGACTCAAGATCAGAGACATTGGCTCTTGAAGTGGTGAAAATCAAGAGCACATATCATGCCCTATTTGGACGGCCAGCTTATGCTAAGTTCATGGAAAGGCCCTGTTATGTTTATTTGCAGCTCAAGATGCTGGGTCATAAGGGGACCATCATAGTACATGGGAGCCGTAAGATTGCTTTGGAATGTGAAGAAGGTGATACGGCCTATGCTGAGTCGGTTTGTGCGATAGAGGAGTTGAAGTTCTACAAGGGCAATGTTGATCCGGCAGATATGACTTCTTTAACAAAGCCAACTACAGAGCACGATCCGGCCTTGAAGTTTAAATCGGCTGATGAGACTAAGCTGGTTGACTTTGTTCCTGGCGATTCATCCAAGCAGTTTAGCATCAGCGCTAACCTGGATCTGAAATAGGAAAGCGCGCTCATCGAGTTCATCCGTGAGAACCGGGACATCTTTGCATGGAAACCTTCTGACATGCCAGGTGTACCGAGGGACCTCGCTGAGCACACTCTTAATATTGATCCTAAGTTTAAACCGGTCAGGCACTTTCTCCGCCGCTTCAATGAAGAAAGGCGTAAGGCTATTGGTGAGGAGGTAGCCCGGCTTTTAGTAGCAGGGTTTATCGTGGAGGTTTTTCACCCAGAGTGGTTAGCTAACCCGGTGCTAGTGCTTAAGAAGAACGGCACTTGGCGGACGTGTGTGGACTACACAGATTTGAACAAGGCTTGTCCAGCAATCCCTTTGCTTTCCCTCGTATTGATCAAATCATTTATGCTACGGCGGGTTGTGAGCGTTTGGGCTTTCTGGATGCTTATTCTGGTTATCATCAGATCAAAATGGCAGTTAAGGACCAGGAGAAGACAACTTTTATAACTCCCTTTGGAGCCTTCTGCTATGTATCTATGCCTTTTGGGCTCAAGAGCGCCCAGGCGACTTATCAGCGCTGCGTGCAGAATTGTCTTCATAATCAGATTGGGTGCAATGTTCATGTTTATGTGGATGATACTGTGGTGAAGTCCAGAAAGGAGAAGACGTTGATAGCTGACTTGAAGGAAACTTTTGATAATCTCTGGGTTTATAAGATGATGCTTAATCCGACCAAGTGTGTTTTTGGTGTTCCGGCAGGCAAGCTCTTGGGTTTTCTGGTGTCTAACACGGGCATTGAAGCTAATCCGGAAAAGATCAAAGCTGTTCAACGTCTCTGGCCAAACCGGCGTGTATTAACGATGTTCAACGTCTGGCAGGTCGTATTGCAGCATTGAGCCGGTTTATCAGCCGATTAGGAGAGAAGGCTATCCCTCTATATTAGATGATGAAAAAGACAGATAATTTTGTCTGGAGTGATGCTACTAATGCGGCGTTTGAGGACTTGAAAAAGCAGTTAGGTGAGCCACCTATCCTTGCTGCTCCGGTCGATAAAGAGCCGTTGTTTTTATATGTGGCTGCTAATGCCCGGGCTGTTAGTGTGGCCATTGTGGTGGAGCGCAAGGAAGCTGGGAAGGAGTATCTGGTTCAACGGCCAGTTTATTATATCAGTGAGGTGCTTATTGATTCCAAACAGAGGTACCCACATTGGCAGAAACTGGTGTATGGAGTTTTCATGGCAAGCCGGAAGCTTAAGCAGTATTTTCAAGGTCATCCCATCATTGTGGTTAGTTCTGCCCCTTTGGGAGATATAATCCAGAACAGGGAAGCAACTGGTCGGGTTGCCAAATGGTCCATCGAGCTTGGACCTCAGGGGTTAAAGTATATGCCTTGCACGACAATCTAGTCCCAAGCGCTTGTGGATTTCATCAATGACTAGACAGAATTACAGGCGCCGGAAGAACAGCCAGATAACACTTATTGGACTATTCATTTTGATGGGTCCAGGCAATTGGAGGGCTCGGGGGCTGGAGTCGTGTTAACTTCCCCATGAGGTGATAAGTTTTGTTATGTTCTCCGTTTAATGTTCCCTTGCACTAACAATGCAGCTGAATGTGAGGCCTTACTCCATGGTCTCCGAATGGCTAAGGAGATGAATCTAAGCCGAGTTAAGTGCTTTGATGACTCAGACTTGGTGGCTCAGCAAGTGTCGGGTACTTGGGATTCCAAGGACCCACTCATGGCAGCATATCGTCGAGAAGTAGATGTTGTTGCTGGTCACTTCAAGGGTTATCAGGTTGACCATGTGGACTGGCAAAAAAATGAAGCAGCAGACGCTTTAAGCCGTTTGGGTTCCCAACGTAAACCGGTTCCACCCAATGTTTTTTCTGGATGTTTTGCATAACCTGTTGGTCAAGCTACCTACAGAGGAGGATTTGGCTGTTCCTGACTCGGAGGCTTAGTTAGTGGCAGCTCTTCATGTTATCCAGGATTGGACGGTCCCATATTTGGCGTATATGAACCGGGGCGAGTTACCGGAGGATGAAACTTTGGCCAGGCAGATAATCCGGTGATCCAAGTCAATGACCATTGTCAATGGGGAATTGCATCATTGCAGTGTAACAGGGGCATTTCAGCATTGTGTATCTCCTGAAGAAGGCCGTGAAATTTTGCGTGAGATCCACGAAGGATATTGTGGTCATCACACCGGTTTAAAATCCTTGGTAGCTAAGGCTTTTCGTCACGGCTTCTATTGGCTGACGGCTCATGCTGATACTGAGGACTTGGTAAAAAGGTGCGATGGTTGTCAGAAGTTTTCACGCCGCGCTCATGTTCCGGCTCAAGAATTGAGGATGATTCCAATCACTTGGCCGTTTGCAACTTGGGGGCTGGATATGGTTGGGCCCTTTAAGAGGTCCAAGGATAAGAAGACCCACCTTCTGGTGGCGGTTGGTAAGTTCACTAAGTGGGTGGAGGTAGAGCCAGTCAGTAAGTTCTGCAGCCACGGTGGTTCAATTCATCAAGAAGGTGATTTTCCGGTTTGGTTTTCCACACAGCATCATAACTGATAATGGTACTAATATATCCGAAGGTGCTATGGAAGAATTTTGTCAACGTGAGCACATCCGGCTTGACGTGTCATCAGTGGCTCACCCCCAATCTAATGGTCAAGCAGAGAGAGACAATCAAGAAATCCTGCAAGGCATCAGGCCCCGACTTATGGTTCCTTTACAGCAGACGCCGGGTTGTTGGGTGGAGGAGTTACCTTCTGTGTTATGGAGCATCAATACCACGCCCAACAGATCTATGGGTTATACACCTTTCTTCATGGTTTATGGACCAGAGGCGGTTCTCCCTAGTGACATCCGTCATGACTCACCCCGTGTGGCGGCTTATGTTGAAGCTGACAATGAGAAGGCACGTCAGGAAGCACTTGACCTGTTAGATGAGGAGCGTGATATGGCAGCGGCGCGTTCCGTGATTTACCGGAAAGATCTGTGTCGTTATCACAGTCGTCGGGTTAAAACCAGAACGTTTCAAGAAGGGGATCTGGTGCTCTGGCTCATCCAGGATCAGACTGATATGCACAAGTTATCCCCGCCTTGGGAAGGACCTTTTATGGTCAGCAAGAATCTGCACGACGGGTCATACTACCTTATCGATGTTCGAGAGCACAAAGACTCACGTAAGTCGGAGGAGGAGACCCACCGGCCGTGGAATATAGCTCATCTTCGGCCTTACTACACCTAAGCCATAGGCTCCTCTTATGTACATATTATTGACAATGTATATACTATGATGATAAATATAATAAACCGGTATCCCTGCTAAAGCGGGGCCTCTACTGTTATTCCTTAAAAGGTTTTTGGTTGCATGGGGGCTTCTGCTTATAAAGCGGAGTTCTAATTACCCATTGATCCGGCTCATAAGCCACACATAAAAAAACTTGGGGGCTTGCCACCTAAGGTCAAAAGGAGCCAAAGAGAGTCTGTTGCAAAGCACAACTCAAACATAGGCACCCGTTGAGCATAGCTCAAAAATATTACTAGGGGGCTCTTTGCTTCTACAAGAACAAAGAGACTATAACCTTGCAACAGGCTATAAAATCCAGGCTTGGAAGCCAGGTGTATTCACCTAAAACCACGGGTTATCCTGCCTTTTTAAGTAAGCCACTCCGCCCAGGTAATCCTGGTAGACTCTTCGAATGTTTGACAAGTCAATCTTATAAAGACCCTGAACTTGTCATAGTTAAAATGACGATTGGTTGATGTGAGGTCCATCTTATAAGGCTTTGTAAAATGGTTTAACTCAGTGGCCTGGCAGCCCATGAAAAGCCCTGCAGTTTTTGCATATTTTCTTCTGAAATCTTTCTGATGTTTCTTTTGAGGCGTTTTATACTAATTCGGTGTTTATTGACCCGTTTTTGCTGTCGATTATAAGTCATCAGTATACATTGAACTATAATCCGGTGTTGATTGACCCAGTCTGGCTTCGACTACAACTCGCCAGTATGATATACGAATAATCCAGTGTTTATTACAACCCTGTACGACTTTACTATAAAACGGCAAAACAGGGAGGAGTTATCAGTACTCAAGATTTGGGTTATCACCCTTACTACAGAAAGTTTGTAAGCCAACGGTGTGATTCAATGTCACAGGTATGATATATTTCATATTTGATTGTCCTTCAATACAGCCTGGTTATAAACCCGGATTATATGTTGGGCATTATGACCCGTCCGGCGATAAACTACTAGGACACTTTCAACTTGTTATATGCAGGAACAGGTCAAATAAAGCTGCTAAAGATCATTAGAAGACATAACATAAATCATGACAGATTAACAGTATCATGCAAAGTGAATATGAATGATGGCATAGCAGACCAAGTGTTTAAACTAGCCTATTACAAGGTGTTTTGATGCCCAAAAGAATAATTGTCTTTTCAGCAAGGATTGCAGTATACAAAAGGCTAAACTGGCCTCCGGATCATGATTCTTCGTCGGGCTGACTTGACGGCCGCGGATCATTCTGCGCCGGTTCATCCTCCTCCTCTCCACCCAGCGGCTAGAAGTCAATGGTTGTCCAGTCGATTCCAGTTAGGGCCTTGAATACAGCTTTGTCGCTTATAAGGGTGGAGGGGTCAACATCAGGGGCATAGGCATGCTTACAGATTGGCGGGATAAGATTTTCCACATCATGAGTTGGCGTAGCAAGTCGTTTGTTGTCAGCATCATAAACCGCCTGATAGTGAGAAAGATCTGTTTCTTTGGCCAATTTGCTCGCTAATAGACGCATCTCCTTCGTCAAAGCTCGAAGGTCGTCATTATCAAACTCTGACACGTCTTCCTTTATGCTCGGATAGCTGCTTCCTATATCAGCCGAGTCAAGATCTAGTATCCAGGCTTTAGCCCGGATTAGCGCAGTGAGAGCACCTGCCTCGCAGCTGATCTTTTTAACTCGTCCAACCGAGCAGGCAACATTGACAACTTTTCTAATGTTTCCTTGATCAAGGTTGGGGGCGGTTTGTTATGAGCGGCAGTACAAATGATCCGTTGTGCACCGGTATATAGCTGCTCTATAAGAGTATAGGCAGCCTTCAACTTCTTCTACATATCAGAGCCCAGATGGGTAATGTGAGTTCCTGCATCATTAAACATATTGATAAACCGACAATTTATGGGATAATACATGTTGAAACTTATCATAAGGGTACTTACCAAACACAGCAGTGGTCATGGCATTGATTTGCCGCTTCAAGCCAGCCAGTTCTTCTGCTATCGGATAAAGGGGTGTTTCAGCGTCCTCGCTCGTTTTAGCAGAGCTGCTTTTTCAGTGTCCCATCCTGCCCATTCGCTTTTAAAGCCTTCTTTCAGTTGTTCCATGGCTGTTAAAGCGCCAGTCAGCTCTTTTTTAGCCTTGGAAGTTTCTGCTTGCTGGGACTTAATATTTTCCTGAAGGTCGGCGATTTGAGATTGTTTTTGGCTTAGATCAGCCTGCAAGAGACATTTAATGAGTTAGCAGTGCATATTTGAAGTCCCAAGCACATAACAGGTTATACACTTGGCACTTGGGGGCTAATGCATATGGCTTTTATCAACTAAAATTTTAAGTCCCAAGCACATAACAAGTTATACACTTGGCACCTGGGGGCTAATGTATATTTGCTCAAGTCAAAGTTATGGATTTTTCTTTTTCAATCGGTTTACAAAGATGGTTATCAAGAGTTTTCGAAGCTTCATGACAGAAAGGTACCGATTCATCCTAAAGGTATAAACCGATCCCTGGCGGCTACACAAGAAAAAATTGCAAGATTAGCTGAAGTATTACGAAGTTCCGGTTCACGATGATATCATAAACCGGCCCTTGGGGTGATACGTCTCCAACATATCTATAATTTTTGATTGCTCCATGCTATATTATCTACTATTTTGGATATTATTGGGCTTTATTATCCACTTTTATGTTATTTTTGGGACTAACCTATTAACCGGAGGCCCAACCCAGAATTCCTGTTTTTTTGCCTATTTTAGGGTTTCGAAGAAAAGGAATATCAAACGGAGTCCAAACGGAATGAAACCTTCGGGAACGTGATTTTTGGAACAAACAAGACCCAGGAGACTTGGACCCTACGTCAAGCAACCAACAGGGAGGCCACGAGGTAGGGGGCGTGCCTACCCCCCCAGGCGCGCCCTCCACCCTCGTGGGCCCCCTGTTGCTCCACCGACGTACTTCTTCCTCCTATATATACCTACGTACCCCCAAACGATCAGATACGGAGCCAAAACCCTAATCTTGAGAGAAGCCACTAGTGAAACCTATGGCCCCCGGGTCTATCTTCATCATATTAATCTTCCAATACTTAGTTATTTCCTTTGCTTTTATTTTACTTTGCATCTTTATCACAAAAATACCAAAAATATTATCCTATCATATCTATCAGATCTCACTCTCGTAAGTGACCGTGAAGGGATTGACAACCCCTTATCATGTTGGTTGCGAGGAGTTATTTGTTTTGTGCAGGTACGAGGGACTCGCGTGCAGCCGCCTACTGGATTGATACCTTGGTTCTCAAAAACTGAGGGAAATACTTACGCTACTTTGCTGCATCATCCTTTCCTCTTCAAGGAAATCCAACACAGTGCTCAAGAGGTAGCAAGAAGAATTTCTGGCGCCGTTGCCAGGGAGGTTCACGCAAGTCAAGATTTGACTCCTGACAATGAGCCATTTCTGGCGCCGTTGCCGGGGAGTCTACGCAAAAGTCAACATACCAAGTACCCATCACAAACCCTTATCTCCCGCATTACATTATTTCCCATTTGCCTCTCGTTTTCCTCTCCCCCACTTCACCCTTGCCGTTTTATTCGCCCTCTCTATCTATCCTCCCTCTCTTTCTCTATTTGCCTCTTTTTGCCCGCTTGCTTTTTGTTTGCTTGTGTGTTGGATTGCTTGCTTGTCTCGATGGCTCTTCCCTGATTTGGTAATCTTCACCTTAAAAGGTTAGAAGAAATCGAAAACAATGTTAGGAGTTTTATGGTCTTGCAATTTGAGCATAATAGTTTCTTTAGAAACGAGCTTAAGGAACAAAAAAGTTTTATGAATAAATAGCTCGATGATATGTCTAAAGAATTTGATGGTTTAAGATCCCAAATTGCTCGTCTTGAGAAATTGACTACTGAAATTTCAGATAAGCAGTCTACCTTAGTTAATAGGATGGCCGCTAAATCGGATTTTATGAAAATAAAGATGAAGATCTAAAAGTTATTGATGTGTCCCCTATTAAATCTTTGTTTGGCAATATGAATCTTGATAATGATGGGACTGAATATGATCCACCTTTACCTAGAAGGCGTTCCAAAAATTTGGAGTTTTTAGATCTTGATGCTAAAATTGATGAAAGTGGGATTGAAGAAATTAAAACCCTAGATGTTGCTAAACCCACTATTTTGGATTTCAAGGAATTTAATTATGAAAATTGCTCTTTGATTGATTGTATTTCCTTGTTGCAATCCATGCTAAATTCTCCTCATGCTTATAGTCAAAATAAAGCGTTTACTAAACATATCGTTGATGCCTTGATGCAATCTTATGAAGAAAAACTTGAGTTGGAAGTTTCTATCCCTAGAAAACTTTATAATGAGTGGGAAGAAACTATTAAAATTAAGATTAAAGATCATGAGTTCTATGCTTTATGTGATTTGGGTGCTAGTGTTTCCACGATCCCAAAGACTTTGTGTGATTTGTTAGGTTTCTGTGATTTTGATGATTGCTCTCTAAACTTGCACCTTACGGATTCCACTATTACGAAATCTATGGGAAGAATTAGTGATGTTCTTATTGTCGCTAATAGGAATTATGTGCCCGTAGATTTTATTGTTCTTGACATAGATTGCAATCCTTCATGTCCTATTATTATTGGTAGACCTTTCCTTAGAACGATTGGTGCAATTATTGATATGAAGGAAGGAAATATTAGATTACAATTTCCGTTAAGGAAAGGCATGGAACACTTTCCTAGAAAGAAAATTAAATTACCTTATGAATATATTATGAGAGCCACTTATGGATTGCCTACCAAAGATGGCAATACCTAGATCTATCCTTGCTTTTTATGCCTAGCTAGGGGCGTTAAACGATAGCGCTTGTTGGGAGGCAAGCCAATTTTATTTTTATTTATTGCTTTTTGCTCCTGTTTAGTAATAAATAATTTACCTAGCCTCTGTTTTGGTTGTGTTTTTTGTGTTTAATTAGTGTTTGTCCCAAGTAGAACCGTTGGGAAGACTTGGGGAAAGTCTTGATATCTTGCTGTAAAAAACAGAAAGTTTAGCACTCACAAGAACTGCTGCCATTTTTATTTGGAAAGTGATATTTAGTTAACTATTTTTTCATATCATTAATAGATAAATTCCTAACGTCCAGCAATTTATTTTATAATTTTTGGGGTTCCAGATCTAGCGCTAGCTACAGATTACTACAGACTGTTCTGTTTTTGACAGATTCTGTTTTTTCATGTGTTGTTTGCTTATTTTGATGAATCTATGGCTAGTAAAATAGTTTATAAACCATAGAGAAGTTGGAATACAGTAGGTTTAACACCAATATAAATAAAGAATTAGTTCATTACAGTACCTTGAAGTGGTCTTTTGTTTTCTTTCGCTAACGCAGCTCACGAGATTTTCTACTTTAAGTTTTGTGTTGTGAAGTTTTCAACTTTTGGGTAAAGATTGATGGATTATGGAACAAGGATTGGCAAGAGACTAAGCTTGGGGATGCACATGGAACCCCCAAGATAATCTAAGGACACCTAAAAGCCAAAGCTTGGGGATGCCCCGGAAGGCATCCCCTCTTTCGTCTACTTCCATCGGTAACTTTACTTGGAGCTATATTTTTAGTCACCACATGATATGTGTTTTGCTTAGAGCATCTTGTATGATTTGAGTTTTTACTTTTTATTTTACCACAATCATCCATGCTGTACACACCTTTTGAAAGAGCCATACATGATTTGGAATTTGTTAGAATACTCTATGTGCTTCACTTATATCATTTGAGTTATATAGTTTTGCTCTAGTGCTTCACTTATATCTTTTAGAGCATGGTGGTGGAATTGTTTTATAGAAACTATTGATCTCTCATGCTTCACTTAGATTATTTTGAGAGTCTTAAATAGCATGGTAATTTGCTTAAATAATCCTAATATGCTTGGTATTCAAGAATAGTAAAAACTTTCTTATGAGTGTGTTGAATGCTATGAGAAGTTTGATGCTTGATAATTGTTTTGAGATATGAAGATGGTGATATTAAAGTTGTTCTAGTTGAGTAGTTGTGAATTTGAGAAATACTTGTGTTAAAGTTTGTGATTCCCGTAGCATGCACGTATGGTGAACCGTTATGTGATGAAGTCGGAGCATGATTTATTTTTTGATTGCCTTCCTTATGAGTGGTGGTCGGGGACGAGCAATGGTCTTTTACTACCAATCTATCCCCCTAGGAGCATGCACGTAATACTTTGCTTTGATAACTTGTAGATTTTTGCAATAAGTATATGAGTTCTTTATGACTAATGTTGAGTCCATGGATTATACGCACTCTTCTTCCTTCCACCATTGCTAGCCTCTCTAATACCGTGCACCTTTCGCCGGTATCATACACCCACCACATATGTTCCTCAAAACAGCCACCATACCTACCTATTATGACATATCCATAGCCATTCTAAGATATATTGCCATGCAACTTTCCACCATTCCGTTTATTATGACACACTCCATCATTGTCATATTGCTTAGCATGATCATGTAGTTGACATCGTATTTGTGGCAAAGCCACCATTCATAATTCTTTCTTACATGTCACTCTTGATTCATTGCATATCCCGGTACACCGCCGAAGGCATTCATATAGAGTCATATTTTGTTCTAAGTATCGAGTTGTAATTGTTGAGTTGTAAGAAAATAGAAGTGTGATGATCATCATTATTAGAGCATTGTCCCAGTGAGGAAAGGATGATGGAGACTATGATTCCCCCACAAGTCGGGATGAGACTCCGGACGAAAAAAAAGGGAAAGAAAAGAGGCCATAAAAAAAGAGAAAAGGCCCAAATAAAAAATAAAAAAATGAGAGAAAAAGAGAGACGGGACAATGTTAGTATCCTTTACCACACTTATGCTTCAAAGTAGCACCATGATATTCATGATAGAGAGTCTCTCATTTCGTCACTTTCATATACTAGTGGGAATTTTTCATTATAGAACTTGGCTTATATATTCCAATGATGGGCTTCCTCAAAATTCCCTAGGTCTTCATGAGCAAGAAAGTTGGATGCACGCCAACTTAGTTTCTTTTGTTGAGTTTTCATATACTTATAGCTCTGGTGCATCCGTTGCATGGCAATCCCTACTCACTCACATTGATATCTATTGATGGGCATCTCCATAGCCCGTTGATACACCTAGTTGATGTGAGACTATCTTCTCCCTTTTTGTCTTCTCCACAACCACCATTCTATTCCACATATAGTGTTATATCCATGGCTCACGCTCATGTATTGCGTGAAGATTGAAAAAGTTTGAGAACGTCAAAAGTATGAAAAAATTGCTTGGCTTTTCATCAGGGTTGTGCATGATTTAAATACTTTGTGTGGTGAAGATAGAGCATAGCCAGACTATATGATTTTGTAGGGATAACTTTCTTTGGCCATGTTATTTTGAGAAGACATGATTGCTTTGTTAGTATGCTTGAAGTATTATTATTTTTATGTCAATATTAAACTTTTATCTTGAATCTTTTGGATCTGAATATTCATACCACAATTAAGAAGAATTACATTAAAATTATGACAAGTAGCACTTCACATCAAAAATTATCTTTTTTATCATTTACCTACTCGAGGGCGAGCAGGAATTAAGCTTGGGGATGCCTGATACGTCTCCAACGTATCTATAATTTTTGATTGCTCCATGCTATATTATCTACTATTTTGGACATTATTGGGCTTTATTATCCACTTTTATATTATTTTTGGGACTAACCTATTAACCGGAGGCCCAACCCAGAATTGCTATTTTTTGCCTATTTTAGGGTTTCGAAGAAAAGGAATATCAAACGGAGTCCAAACGGAATGAAACCTTCGGGGAACGTGATTTTTAGAACAAACAAGACCCAGGAGACTTGGACCCTACGTCAAGCAACCAACAGGAGGCCACGAGGTAGGGGGCGTGCCTACCCCCCAGGTGCGCCCTCCACCCTCGTGGGCCCCCTGTTGCTCCACCGACATACTTCTTCCTCCTATATATACCTACGTACCCCCAAACGATCAGATACGGGGCCAAAACCCTAATTCCACCGCCGTAACTTTCTGTATCCACGAGATCCCATCTTGGGGCCTGTTCCGTAGCTCCGCCGGAGGGGGCATCCATCACGGAGGGCTTCTACATCAACACCATAGCCTCTCCGATGAAGTGTGAGTAGTTTACCTCAGACCTTCAGGTCCATAGTTATTAGCTAGATGGCTTCTTCTCTCTTTTTGGATCTCAATACAATGTTCTCCCCCTCTCTTGTGGAGATCTATTCGATGTAATCTTCTTTTTGCGGTGTGTTTGTTGAGACTGATGAATTGTGGGTTTATGATCAAGATTATCTATGAACAATATTTGATTCTTCTCTGAATTCTTTTATGTATGATTGATTATCTTTGCAAGTCTCTTCGAATTATCAGTTTGGTTTGGCCTACTAGATTGATCTTTCTTGCAATGGGAGAAGTGCTTAGCTTTGGGTTCAATCTTGCGGTGTCCTTTTCCAGTGACAGTTGGGGCAGCAAGGCACGTATTGTATTGTTGCCATCGAGGATAACAAGATGGGTTTTTATCATATTGCATGAATTTATCCCTCTACATCATGTCATCTTGCTTAAGGCATTACTCTGTTTTCATGAACTTAATACTCTAGATGCATGCTGGATAGCGTTCGATGGGTGGAGTAATAGTAGTAGATGCAGGCAGGAGTCGGTCTACTTGTCTCGGACGTGATGCCTATATACATGATCATACCTAGATATTCTCATAACTATGCTAAACTTTGTCAATTGCTCAACAGTAATTCGTTCACCCACCGTAAAATACTTATGCTCTTGAGAGAAGCCACTAGTGAAACCTATGGCCCCCGGGTCTATCTTCATCATATTAATCTTCCAATACTTAGTTATTTCCTTTGCTTTTATTTTACTTTGCATCTTTATCACAAAAATACCAAAAATATTATCCTATCATATCTATTAGATCTCACTCTCGTAAGTGACCGTGAAGGGATTGACAACCCCTTATCGTGTTGGTTGTGAGGAGTTATTTGTTTTGTGCATGTACGAGGGACTCGCGTGCAGCCTCCTACTGGATTGATACCTTGGTTCTCAAAAACCGAGGGAAATACTTACGCTACTTTGCTGTTGGGTTTCGTAGTAATTTCAAAAAAATTCCTACGCTCACGCAAGATCATGGTGATGCATAGCAACGAGAGGGGAGAGTATGATCTACGTACCCTTGTAGATCGACAACGGAAGCGTTTGTTTGATGTAGTCGTACGTCTCCACGGCCCGACCGATCAAGCACCGAAACTACGGCACCTCCGAGTTCTAGCACACGTTCAGCTCGATGACGATCCCCAGACTCCGATCCAGCAAAGTGTTGGGGAAGAGTTCCGTCAGCACGACGGCGTGGTGACGATCTTGATGTACTACCGTCGCAGGGCTTCGCCTAAGCACCGCTACAATATTATCGAGGACTATGGTGGAAGGGGGCACCGCACACGTCTAAGAATATGATCACGTGGATCAACTTGTGTCTCTAGGGGGTGCCCCTGCCTCCGTATATAAAGGTTCAAGGGAGGGGGGCCGGCCGGCCAGGAGAGGCGCGCCAGGAGGAGTCCTACTCCCTCTGGGAGTAGGACTCCCCCCCTTTCCTAGTTGGAATAGGATTCGTGAGGTGGGAAAAGAGAGAGAGAGAGAGAGAGAGAAGGAGGGGGGGCGCCCGCCCCCTCTCTCCTTGTCCTATTCGGACTAGGGGTGGAGGGGCACGCGGCCCAGCCCTGGCTGCCTCTTCTCTTCTTCCACTAAGGCCCACTAAGGCCCATATACCTCCCGGGGGGTTCCGGTAACCTCCCGGTACTCCGGTAAAATCCCAATTTCACCCGGAACACTTCCGATATCCAAACATAGGCTTCCAATATATCAATCTTTATGTCTCAACCATTTCGAGACTCCTCGTCATGTCCGTGATCACATCCGGGACTCTGAACAACCTTCAGTACATCAAAATGCATAAACTCATAATATAACTGTCATCATAACCTTAAGCGTGCGGACCCTACGGGTTCGAGAACAATGTAGACATGACCGAGACACGTCTCCGGTCAATAACCAATAGCGGAACCTGGATGCTCATATTGGCTCCTACATATTCTACGAAGATCTTTTATCGGTCAGACCGCATAACAACATACGTTGTTCCCTTTGTCATCGGTATGTTACTTGCCCGAGATTCAATCGTCGGTATCCCATACCTAGTTCAATCTCGTTACCGTCAAGTCTCTTTACTCGTTCTGTAATACATCATCCCGCAACTAACTTATTAGTTGCAATGCTTGCAAGGCTTAAGTGATGTGCATTACCGAGAGGGCCCAAAGATACCTCTCCGACAATCGGAGTGACAAATCCTAATCTTGAAATACGCCAACCCAACATGTACCTTTGGAGACACCTGTAGAGCTCCTTTATAATCACCCAGTTACGTTGTGACGTTTGGTAGCACACAAAGTGTTCCTCTGGCAAACGGGAGTTGCATAATCTCATAGTCATAGGAACATGTATAAGTCATGAAGAAAGCAATAGCAACATAGTAAACGATCGGGTGCTAAGCTAATGGAATGGGTCATGTCAATCAGATCATTCAACTAATGATGTGATCCTGTTAATCAAATGACAACTCTTTGTCCATGGTTAGGAAACATAACCATCTTTGATTAACAAGCTAGTCTAGTAGAGGCATACTAGTGACACTCTGTTTGTCTATGTATTCACACATGTATCATGTGTCCGGTTAATACAATTCTAGCATGAATAATAAATTTTTATCATGACATATAAGGAAATAAATAATAACTTTATTATTGCCTCTAGGGCATATTTCCTTCAGTCTCCCACTTGCACTAAAGTCAATAATCTAGATTACACAGTAATGATTCTAACACCCATGGAGCCTTGGTGTTGATCATGTTTTGCTCGTGGAAGAGGCTTAGTCAACGGGTCTGCAACATTCAGATCCATATGTATCTTGCAAATCTCTATGTCTCTCACCTAGACTAGATCCCGGATGGAATTGAAGCGCCTCTTGATGTGCTTGGTTCTCTTGTGAAATCTGGATTCCTTCGCCAAGGCAATTGGTCCAGTATTGTCACAAAAGATTTTCATTGGACCCGATGCACTAGGTATGACACCTAGATCGGATATGAACTCCTTCATCCAGACTCCTTCATTTGCTGCTTTCGAAGCAGCTATGTATTCCGCTTCACACGTAGATCCCGCCACGACGCTTTGTTTAGAACTGCACCAACTAACAGCTCCACCGTTTAATGTAAACACGTATCCGGTTTGCGATTTAGAATCGTCCGGATCAGTGTCAAAGCTTGCATCAACGTAACCGTTTACGATGAGCTCTTTGTCACCTCCATATACGAGAAACATATCCTTAGTCCTTTTCAGGTACTTCAGGATGTTCTTGACCGCTGTCCAGTGATCCACTCCTGGATTACTTTGGTACCTCCCTGCTAGACTTATAGCAAGGCACACATCAGGTCTGGTAGACAACATTGCATACATGATAGAGCCTATGGCTGAAGCATAGGGAACATCTTTCATTTTCTCTCTATCTTCTGCAGGGGTCGGGCATTGAGTCTAACTCAACTTCACACCTTGCAACACAGGCAAGAACACTTTCTTTGCTTGATCCATTTTGAACTTCTTCAAAATCTTGTCAAGGTATGTGCTTTGTGAAAGTCCAATTAAACATCTTGATCTATCTCTATAGACCTTTATGCCTAATATGTAAGCAGCTTCACCGAGGTCTTTCATTGAAAAACTCTTATTCAAGTATCCCTTTATGCTATCCAGAAATTCTATATCATTTTCGATCAGTAATATGTCATCCACATACAATATCAGAAATGCTATAGAGCTCCCACTCACTTTATTGTAAATACAGGCTTCTCCAAAAGTCTGTATAAAACCAAATGCTTTGATCACACTATCAAAGCGTTTATTCCAACTCCGAGAGGCTTGCACTAGTCCATAAATGGATCGCTGGAGTTTGCACACTTTGTTAGCTCCCTTTGGATCGACAAAACCTTCCGGTTGCATCATATACAACTCTTCTTCCAGAAATCCATTCAGGAATGCAGTTTTGACATCCATCTGCCAAATTTCATAATCATAAAATGCGGCAATTGCTAACATGATTCGGACAGACTTAAGCATCGCTACGGGTGAGAAGGTCTCATCGTAGTCAATCCCTTGAACTTGCCGAAACCCTTTTGCGACAAGTCGAGCTTTGTAGACAGTAATATTACCGTCGGCGTCAGTCTTCTTCTTGAAGATCCATTTATTCTCAATTGCTTGCCGATCATTGGGCAAGTCAACCAAAGTCCACACTTTGTTCTCATACATGGATCCCATCTCAGATTTCATGGCTTCAAGCCATTTTGCGGAATCTAGGCTCACCATCGCTTCTTCGTAGTTCGTAGGTTCATCATGATCTAGTAGCATGACTTCCAGAACAGGATTACCATACCACTCTGGTGCGGATCTCACTCTGGTTGATCTACGAGGTTCAGTAGTATCTTGTTCTGAAGTTTCATGATCATTATCATTAGCTTCCTCACTAATTGGTGTAGGTGTCACAGAAACAGTTTTCTGTGATGCACTACTTTCCAATAAGGGAGCACGTACAGTTACCTTGTCAAGTTCTACTTTCCTCCCACTCACTTCTTTCGAGAGAAACTCCTTCTCTAGAAAGTTTCCGAACTTAGCAACAAAAGTCTTGCCTTCAAATCTGTGATAGAAGGTGTATCCAATAGTCTCTTTTGGATATCCTATGAAGACACATTTCTCCGATTTGGGTTCGAGCTTATCAGGTTGAAGCTTTTTCACATAAGCATCGTAGCCCCAAACTTTCAGAAACGACAACTTTGGTTTCTTGCCAAACCATAGTTCATAAGGCGTCGTCTCAACGGATTTTGATGGTGCCCTATTTAACGTGAATGCGGCCGTCTTCAAAGCATAACCCCAAAACGATAGCGATAAATCAGTAAGAGACATCATAGATCGCACCATATCTAGTAAAGTACGATTATGACGTTCGGACACACCATTACGCTGTGGTGTTCCGGGTGGCGTGAGTTGTGAAACTATTCCGTATTGTTTCAAATGTACACCAAACTCGTAACTCAAATATTCTCCTCCACGATCAGATCGTAGAAACTTTATTTTCTTGTTACGATGATTTTCAACTTCACTCTGAAATTCTTTGAACTTTTCAAATGTCTCAGACTTATGTTTCATTAAGTAGATATACCCATATCTACTTAAGTCATCTGTGAAGGTGAGAAAATAACGATATCCGCCACGAGCCTCAATATTCATCGGACCACATACATCTGTATGTATGATTTCCAACAAATCGGTTGCTCTCTCCATAGTACCGGAGAACGGCGTTTTAGTCATCTTGCCCATGAGGCACGGTTCGCAAGTACCAAGTGATTCATAATCAAGTGGTTCCAAAAGTCCATCAGTATGGAGTTTCTTCATGCGCTTTACACAGATATGACCTAAACGGCAGTGCCACAAATAAGTTGCACTATCATTATCAACTCTGCATCTTTTGGTTTCAACATTATGAATATGTGTGTTACTACTATCGAGATTCAATAAGAATAGACCACTCTTCAAGGGTGCATGACCATAAAAGATATTACTCATATAAATAGAACAACCATTATTCTATGATTTAAATGAATAACCGTCTCGCATCAAACAAGATCCAGATATAATGTTCATGCTTAACGCTGGCACCAAATAACAATTATTTAGGTCTAATATTAATCCCGAAGGTAGATGTAGAGGTAGCGTGCCGACTGCGATCACATCGACTTTGGAACCGTTTCCCACGCGCATCGTCACCTCGTCCTTAGCCAATCTTCGCTTAATCCGTAGTCCCTGTTTCAAGTTGCAAATATTAGCAACAGAACCAGTATCAAATACCCAGGTGCTACTGCGAGCATTAGTAAGGTACACATCAATAACATGTATATCACATATACCTTTGTTCACCTTGCCATCCTTCTTATCCGCCAAATACTTGGGGCAGTTCCGCTTCCAGTGACCAGTCTGCTTGCAGTAGAAGCACTCAGTTTCAGGCTTAGGTCCAGACTTGGGTTTCTTCTCTTGAGCAGCAACTTGCTTGCTGTTCTTCTTGAAGCTCCCCTTCTTCTTCCCTTTGCCCTTTTTCTTGAAACTAGTGCTCTTGTTGACCATCAACACTTGATGCTCCTTTTTGATTTCTACCTCCGCAGCTTTCAGCATTGCGAAGAGCTCGGGAATAGTCTTATTCATCCCTTGCATATTATAGTTCATCACGAAGCTCTTGTAGCTTGGTGGCAGTGATTGGAGAATTCTATCAATGACGCAATCATCTGGAAGATTAACTCCCATTTGAATCAAGTGATTATTATACCCAAACATTTTGAGTACTAAGTTCATGATAAATTTAGGTTCAATTAATCATATTACTTAAAGAACTCCCACTTAGATAGACATCCCTCTAATCCTCTAAGTGATTACGTGATCCAAATCAACTAAACCATGTCCGATCATCACGTGAGATGGAGTAGTTTCATTGGTGAACATCACTATGTTGATCATATCTACTATATGATTCACGCTCGACCTTTTGGTCTCCGTGTTCCGAGGCCATATCTGTATATGCTTGGCTCGTCAAGTATAACCTGAGTATTCCGTGTGTGCAACTGTTTTGCACCCGTTGTATTTGAACGTAGAGCCTATCACACCCGATCATCACGTGGTGTCTCAGCACGAAGAACTTTCGCAACGGTGCATACTCAGGGAGAACACTTCTTGATAATTTAGTGAGAGATCATCTTATAATGCTACCGTCAATCAAAGCAAGATAAGATGCATAAAAGATAAACATCACATGCAATCAATATAAGTGATATGATATGGCCATCATCATCTTGTGCTTGTGATCTCCATCTCCGAAGCACCGTCATGATCACCATCGTCACCGGCGCGACACCTTGATCTCCATCGTAGCATCGTTGTCGTCTCGCCAATCTTATGCTTCCACGACTATCGCTACCGCTTAGTGATAAAGTAAAGCATTACAGCGCGATTGCATTGCATACAATAAAGCGACAACCATATGGCTCCTGCCAGTTGCCGATAACTCGGTTACAAAACATGATCATCTCATACAATAACATTTAGCATCATGTCTTGACCATATCACATCACAACATGCCCTGCAAAAACAAGTTAGACGTCCTCTACTTTGTTGTTGCATGTTTTACATGGCTGCTACGGCTTAAGCAAGAACCAATCTTACCTACGCATCAAAACCACAACGATAGTTTGTCAAGTTGGTGCTGTTTTAACCTTCACAAGGACCTGGCGTAGCCACACTCGGTTCAACTAAAGTTGGAGAAACTGTCACCTGCAAGCCACCTATGTGCAAAGCACGTCGGGAGAACCGGTCTCGCGTAAGCGTACGCGTAATGTCAGTCCGGGCCGCTTCGTCCAACAATGCCACTGAACCAAAGTATGACATGCTGGTAAGCAGTATGACCTATATCGCCCACAACTCACTTGTGTTCTACTCGTGCATATAACATCAACATATAAAACCTAGGCTCGGATGCCACTGTTGGGTTTCGTAGTAATTTCAAAAAAATTCCTACGCTCACGCAAGATCATGGTGATGCATAGCAACGAGAGGGGAGAGTATGATCTATGTACCCTTGTAGATCGACAACGGAAGCGTTTGGTTGATGTAGTTGTACGTCTCCATGGCCCCGACCGATCAAGCACCGAAACTACGGCACCTCCGAGTTCTAGCACACGTTCAGCTCGATGACGATCCCCGGACCCCGATCCTGCAAAGTGTCAGGGAAGAGTTCCGTCAGCACGACGACGTGTTGACGATCTTGATGTACTACCGTAGCAGGGCTTCGCCTAAGCACCACTACAATATTATCGAGGACTATGGTGGAAGGGGGCACCACACACGGCTAAGAATATGATCACATGGATCAACTTGGGTCTCTAGGGGGTGCCCCTGCCTCCGTATATAAAGGTTCAAGGGAGGGGGGGCGGCCGGCCAGGAGAGGCGCGCCAGGAGGAGTCCTACTCCCTCTGGGAGTAGGACTCCCCCCCTTTCCTAGTTGGAATAGGATTCATGAGGTGGGAAAAGAGAGAGAGAGAGAAGGAGGGGGGCGCCGACCCCCTCTCTCCTTGTCCTATTCGGACTAGGGGTGGAGGGGCACGCGGCCCAGCCCTAGCTGCCTCTTCTCTTCTTCCACTAAGGCCCACTAAGGCCCATATACCTCCCGGGGGGTTCCGGTAACCTCCCGGTACTCCGGTAAAATCCCGATTTCACCCGGAACACTTCCGATATCCAAACATAGGCTTCCAATATATCAATCTTTATGTCTCGACCATTTCGAGACTCCTCGTCATGTCCCTGATCACATCCGGGACTCCGAACAACCTTCGGTACATCAAAATGCATAAACTCATAATATAACTGTCATCGTAACCTTAAGCGTGAGGACCCTACGGGTTCGAGAACAATGTAGACATGACCGAGACACGTCTCCGGTCAATAACCAATAGCGGAACCTGGATGCTCATATTGGCTCCTACATATTCTACGAAGATCTTTTATCGGTCAGACCGCATAACAACATATGTTGTTCCCTTTGTCATCAGTATGTTACTTGCCCGAGATTCGATCGTCGGTATCCCATACCTAGTTCAATCTCGTTACTGGCAAGTCTCTTTACTCGTTCTGTAATACATCATCCCGCAACTAACTTATTAGTTGCAATGCTTGCAAGGATTAAGTGATGTGCATTACCGAGAGGGCCCAGAGATACCTCTCCGAGAATCGGAGTGACAAATCCTAATCTCAAAATACGCCAACCCAACATGTACCTTTGGAGACACCTGTAGAGCTCCTTTATAATCACCCAGTTACGTTGTGACGTTTGGTAGCACATAAAGTGTTCCTCTGGCAAACGGGAGTTGCATAATCTCATAGTCATAGGAACATGTATAAGTCATGAAGAAAGCAATAGCAACATACTAAACGATCGTGTGCTAAGCTAATGGAATGGGTCATGTCAATCATATCATTCAACTAATGATGTGATCATGTTAATCAAATGACAACTCTTTGTCCATGGTTAGGAAACATAACCATCTTTGATTAACAAGCTAGTCTAGTAGAGGCATACTAGTGACACTCTGTTTGTCTATGTATTCACACATGTATCATGTTTCCAGTTAATACAATTCTAGCATGAATAATAAACTTTTATCATGATATATAAGGAAATAAATAATAACTTTATTATTGCCTCTAGGGCATATTTCCTTCATTTGCTGCATCATCCTTTCCTCTTCAAGGAAATCCAACGCAGTGCTCAAGAGGTAGCAGGGGGCTGCTGGAGTTGATATTAGAAATTGAACACAAGAGAAACAATTATGAAGAGTTAACAGTGTTACCTCATATCGCTCCTTCATTAGGCCCACTAAACCGGCTTCATAGTCGCGGCTTGTATACAGGCGGTTTAAGAAGCCGGAATGAATCTCTTGGGCGTTGAGGTGGGCATAGCTAGATAATGTGATAGGATTTCCAGGGGTGGTGTGGCCGACGCCAGTGACAATTACATCGTCCGATTGGTCATCAGCCGCTTTGGCTGGGCTTCGCGGTTTATCTGCAGCTTTGGCCGGGCTTGGCGGGTCAGTAGCATGGCCGGTGGGATCCTCTTCCATCGGTTCAGCAAAGGTTTCATGATGTTCTGGTGGTGGATCATCATGTATAGCGTCAGCATTCGGCTCAAATTGTTCTGGGATCTATTCCGGTTTAGTGGTCGGGTTATCACCAGCCGATTTATTCAGTTTGGCCTTTTTGCTGAGCCTGGCCTTGGCTCTGAAAGGAAAAGACATAAAGGTTAGTATAACAAACAAGTATAAAGCGTCAAGAGTTAAGTTTAAAGTGCTCACCCAGGAACAGTCTTGAGAGGAGGGAGTTGTGTGGCCGTTGACTCGCCGGATGATGAATGAGGTGTTCCCTGATAGTTTGAATCAGATGGATTAAGAGGTTGCCTGAAATAACCCGCCTTGGGATAAGAAGTATCAGTAATATATGAGACCTCTGATCGACGTTTCTGGGTTGGAGTGTTCAGTAAACCGGCTGAAGTAACTACATGGCCGTTGTGCCGGGTTGTGCGGAGAGCTTCATGCTGCTGTTTCTTCAAAAGAAAGTTGGGATCCAGATAAGCTAGAGGGTGTGAAAATTTTACTTTCCGGTTTGCTTGACGGGTTTTCTGTGTTGGCTGAGGATCTGAACCGGAGGAAAGAATAATTACCTCTACATCTTCAGCCCGGCTAGCTTCAGCATCATCCTGATAAGGGTCATTGTCAATGAGGTGTATAAAACTGAACCAAGAGAATCAAGTTCTACCTATGAGTCCGGATTATCAAGATCCTCGTCGAGGTTCAGCCCGGTGGATTCAGCTGCTTTCTTCTTGGCAGGTTTTTTGATGACCTTTGTTTTGGGTCGAGGGGTCTTGGCCGGTTTATCCTGAGGTTTCTTCTTCCAAAATGGGTCATCACCCTGTTAAAAGATTAACAAAGGTTATAAGAAAGAGTTAAGAATATCAAGTACAAATAGGAGCTAGGAAATTCTTACAGCTGGCGGTTTATTCGAAATGCAGAAGGGACTTAGCCCTGTTTTGCTGCAGACAGCCACCGATTCATCCAGTATCTTTTTGACAGCTTCAGTGATTTCAGCGTCAGTCAACTGAATGTCAGTGTGCCGTTTAGGGTCTTTTAAGTCCCCTGTATATTCGCACATTAAACCGGGGCGACGGCTTAAAGGAAAAATACTCCAAGATATCCAGCAACGAACAAAGTCAATTCCTGTCAGACCATTAGCCACAAAGGCTCTGAGCTTGGCAAGTTGTGGTGCATACTTGGCCCGTTCTTTTGCAGTCAGCCTTTGGGGAAATGAGTGTGTATTGGTAAGTCGGTGAGGACGATAACCCGGCAGAGGATTCTCATCATCAGGGGAAGTACCCTTGCAATAGAACCAAGTCTGGTTCCAATCCTTAGGGTGACTATGATGCTTGGATGAGGGAAGCTGGCGGCTTTCCTTTTTTGAATTGAAACGCCGCCAAGTTCCATATTGGGCCCGTCTACAAATTCGGTATGGCGGTTTAAATAGAAAAAGTCCCTGAACAGTTCAACGTTCGGTTCTTCTTGCAGATAAGACTCGCAAAACACTTGAAAATTACAAATATTGGACACAGAGTTAGGTCCAATATCTTGAGGGTGGATCTGGAAGCTAGCAAGCACATCGCGAATTTTTTTGATCCAGGAGGTTTAAAGCCACGGTTCAGATGATCAATAAATAAAACTATCTCGCCATCCTTGGGCTCAGGAGGATTTTCTGGGCCGGGAGCTCGCCAGTGGATTTCACTCTGTTTCGGTAAAGCGGCAGTTATAACACATCCTTTCAGATCTTCTTCCGTAACCCGGGATGGAACCCAGTTACAAGAATAAAAAGTCTTGGCCATTTCTTAGACAACCTGAAGCAAGGTTTGTGCCGATTTAAGATTCATGGTTGACAAGCATAAAGCATTGCAGGTTAAGAGACAAAAGGTTTTCAGGCATGCAAAAATTGTTAAACCAGAGGTTGATGCTATTGTAAATGATAAAGCGATTGGCGGTTTACAAGGGGACTAATGGTATATGGCAGGTTATTTTCTAAAAGATAAACTGCCTACATGGACAATGAGAGTATAGATCTGAAGCCGAAAAATGACTAAGTGAGGAAGAACAAGTTTCATAGTTTCACATTAGAATTTTAGATCTACCACATGTCAGGAAAAGGAAAATATTTAGACCTAAAGGTTGGTGCTTGAGCAGTTTCAGATCGGGTTTTTATACACAAAAGAGATGATCTGATGGCAAAAGAAGGACTATCATTGCTACCGCACAAGAGTATATCAGGTTTGGAGTCTATCATATAGGCTCTAATGAAGAACAGGGGAAGAACACCACGAAGCTTCCATGAGCCCGTGCAAACCCTAAACGGATCTACAGAGGAAAGGAAGAAGAACTCGCCGAAACTATTGAACAGCAGAGAAGCGCCGCGATTCTCTGGTACGTTCAGGGTGATGCAGCGGCCAAGGTTGGGGCAGAGGCGAAGGTCGACGGTGGCGGCAGTGCTCGAGTACTGAGGTGATGCGAGATGGAAGAAAGACGAAGAGGAAAGGGGAGAAAAGGAAAGGGACCATCGGCCCTATTTATAAGATGAAGGGATAAGCGACAGGTGCGGGAATCGAGGAGCCCAAAAATGGATATGTCACAGAGCTGTCGCCTCGATTTTCGGAGGCTCATTAATAAAAGTAAGGTATATACTGTTTTTAATAAACAGGTGACGTCATGACCGTTTATTATAATCCTGGAAGATGATGTCATGGCAGATTACAAGGTTTACTCGAAGGTACTGAAGAAGAAATTTTCCTAAAGTGTTGAAGATTGACATGAACATGTTCAAATCAATCTGGGGCCTAATGTTGGGGATATAACTACTGAGTATAAACCGCCCAGGAGGGGCCGGGTTATACCTATAATGAGTTATCCATATTGAAGCCCATGAAGACAAGGAGTATGGTGCTTTAGTATAAGAGATCTAAAAGCTTAGGGCCCAAAGGAGGATTAGGGCCCGTAGACATAAAATGCCATAAGGTGTGTAACTTGTGTTGTAAGATAGGAAATGATAGAAACCGAGCCGGACACGCTTATGAGCCGGCCGGGATTTTGTAATCCGCCGGGCGTCAACCTGTGTATATAAAGGGACGACCCGGCGACAGTTCAAGGACAGAAAACAACAACTCGAGAGCCAGGCAAAGCGGATTCGCTCCCTGGTCATCAAAACCCTAGCAATCCCATCTCAACTGGATTAGGCTTTTACCTTCACCGCAAGGGGCTGAACCAGTATAAATTCCTTGCATCCTTCGTCCCGCTTTAACCCCTTTAACATAACTACGTTGCGATGGCTCCACGACTAGGTCCTCACACTAGGACATCTGCCGTGACAATCCCACGACAGGAAGGGTCACCCATTGCTCGTCGATTCGAGCAAGCTCGCGATACAGCGAGAGAAAGGAGACAAAGGAGAAAAGGGATATGCGCGACCGAGAGGATAAAGCATGTCGTACGAATGAAGAAGAAAGAGGAAGCAGGCAGTCAGTGCAAGGCACCGTAAGTCATGCGATACGCACCGATCGAGTGATCAACATGCTATCCGTAGAAACTTCGGCTGGTCACTCGAAAGGGATCATTTTCCTCTCTTTCTTTTTCATTTCGTCCAGATGTGTACCCGAAAAAAATAGGAAAGCACTTTAATTCAACCGGATGATTTTCTAAGGAATCAACCTCCTCGTTCGCTCGCCACGCGTCCATGGTCCCACCCACCTTGGTGGTGCATTCTCGATCACAGCCCAGCCTCACATCCTGCATCTTTACCTTCTTTTCTGGAAAAAACACACTCCCACGCATCCCAGGAGCTAGGAAGTAGGAACCGCTCCCTTTCTTCCTTATCCTCCCACGCGATGAGCCTGATATCTCGCCGGAAAATCTTTCTCCGCCACATTCGGTAAGAGGCCCTGGAGACTCGCAGCAGCGTCAACTCGATTGAGGCCACCGCGCTGCTAACATTCGCAACAGGCCTCCATCTCCGCTTCGCAACGCAAGTTCGCAGCAGGCCTCCACCAGACGACCTACAGAAATGTAACACCGCCATTGTTGCAACGCAGTACCACCGTCCGTTGCAGCAGCAACCACCTGCTACAAAGCATCATCACCGTCGAGGCATGGCAGCGCCACCGCAGCGGTCCTCCTGCTGCAAAGCAACACCATCATTGAGGAGTAGCAGCGACAATGCAGTGGACCACCTTCTCCAATGCAGCTCCATTGTCGGGGCTTCAACGGACCAGCTGCTCCAATGCAGCTCCGTCGTCGGGCTGCAACTGACCACCTGCTCCAACGCAGCTCCGTCGTCAGGCTGTAGCTGACCACCTGCTCTAATGTAGCTCCGCCGACAAGGCATAGCAGCGGCATCCTCATAGGCACGCATGCAACAACGCAAGGTGAGCGGTGGCCGAGGCATTGTAGCAGCGTATCTGAGCCTGTAGCAGAGCGTCGCCCCATAACCTGGCTTAAGCAGCGGAGCCGATTTTTGCAACAGTGGGCGCTGCAAGTGCGTGGCCGGGGTGCTACGACAGCGTCGAAAAACATGTTATGGGCTGCTCTCTTCCCTTCCTTGACGTCGTTTTTTTGCGGTGATGCGGGGGCGTGCGACAGTTTGGTTGGTTACAGGAAAGGGTGTGATCCGACGGCTACACAGCACCCAATCCAACGGACGACGGGGCGGATGACCTTTTGCCTAACATCAGTCAGATGATTCCTAGCATCCGCCAAAAAAATTATGTGTACGACTCCTTTTGCGGTGACTAGTGAGGAAGAAATTGTTTTTGTCCGAAAGGATTATGCAACAAAGTTTTCCTAGCATATGTACTACCTCCGTCCTGGTTTATAAGTTTTCTTTGTGATTTGTATCAAATTTTGACTAAACATTATAATAAAATGTTCATACATGCATGAACATTTTGGTATTTTGTTAGTTCAATCTATGCTCAAAATTTGACGTGAAATACAATAAGGGTCAATAAACCAGGACAAAGGTAATACATAGCTAACACTAAATTATCTATTTCACGTTGGTTGGGTTGAACGGTGGATGTCTGTAGGATCTAGAAGTAGATGTGTCTAGAGGGGGGTGATTAGACACTTAGTGCTAAAGTTGCAATTTTTAGGCCTTTTTGGTTTGAGTGGAGTTTTAGGCACAATTTCAACATACACAATACATATCAAGCAAGCATGCAAAGAGTATATGAGCAGCGGAATGTAAAGCATGCAACTTGCAAGAATGTAAGGGGAAGGGTTTGGAGAATTCAAACGCAATTGGAGACACAGATGTTTTCCCGTGGTTCGGATAGGTGGTGCTATCCTACATCCACATTGATGGAGACTTCAACCCACGAAGGGTAACGGTTGCGCGAGTCCACGGAGGGCTCCACCCACGAAGGGTCCACGAAGAAGCAACCACCCACGAAGGGTCCACGAAGAAGCAACCTTGGCTATCCCACCATGGCCATCGCCCACGAAGGACTTGCCTCACTAGCGGTAGATCTTCACAAAGTAGGTGATCTCCTTGCCCTTACAAACTCCTTGGTTCAACTCCACAATCTTGTCGGAGGCTCCCAAGTAACACCTAGCCAATCTAGGAGACACCACTCTCCAAGAAGTAACAAATGGTGTGTAGGTAATGAACTCCTTGCTCTTGTGCTTCAAATGATAGTCTCCCCAACACTCAACTCTCTCTCATAGGATTTGGATCTGGTGGAAAGAAGGTTTGAGTGGAAAGCAACTTGGGGAAAACTAGAGATCAAGATTCATATGGTAGGAATGGAATATCTTGGCCTCAACACATGAGTAGGTAGTTCTCTCTCGGAAATAGGATGCTGGAAGTGTAGGCTTAGTCTGATGGCTCTCTCTACGAATGAAGAGGAGGTGGAGGGGTATATATAGCCTCCACACAAAATCCAACCGTTACACACGATTTACCAATCTTGGTGGGACCGAATCAACAAACTCGGTCAGACCGAAATAGGAAACCTAGTGACCGTTAGAGATTTTTGGTGGGACCGACTGGATCAACTCGGTGGGACCGATGTGCTAGGGTTAGGGTAAATCCAAAACTCGGTTTGACCGATTACTCAAACTCGGTGGGACCGATTTGGGTAATAAGTGAAACAGAGAGTTGGCCAAGCAAACTCGGTGGGGCCGATTGCATATCTCGGTGGGACCGAAAATATTGCAATAGGTAACAGAGAGTTTGCAAGCCCATCTCAGTGAGACCGAGATCCCATCGGTGAGACCGAACTGATTAGGGTTTCTGGCAGTGGCTATGACAGGTGAAACTCGGTGGCACCGGATAGGAATAATCGGTAGGTCCGAGTTTGGCTTTGGGTTTAGATCATATGTGGAAGTGGGAAAGTAGCTGAGGATTTTGGAGCATATCATTAAGCACATGAAGCAAGAGGCTCATTAAGCAACACCTCATCCCTCCTTGATAGTATTGGCTTTTCCTATGGACTCAATGTGATCTTGGATCACTCAAATGTAAAATGAAGAGTCTTGAGCTTGAAGCTTTAGCTAATCCTTTGTCCTTAGCATCTTGAAGGAGTTCCCACAACCTTTAGTCCATGCCACTCCATTGTTGAACTTATCTGAAACATGCTAGATAGAAATGTTAGTCCAACAAGAGATATGTTGTCATCAATTATCAAAACCACCTAGGGAGCACTTGTGCTTTCAATCTCCCCCTTTTTGGTAATTGATGGCAACATACATCAAAGCTTTAGATAAAGATATAAAGAACAGCAAGTAATGCTTTGGAAGGACATGTAACAAGCATAGGCTCCCCCTACATGTATGCACTCATGTAAATATGAAATATAGAGGCATGTGAGAGCATAACCATGACAGAGTAGGCAATGTGTTACATGTATCTTGGCCATATGCATCAGAGCAAAAGATTATCAAGGAAAATACCTTCATGCTCATGAGTCCTTCTTGCAAACAGTATGTACATAAGCAAGAACTCCTCATACTCATGATGTTGATGCATATACTTACCTTGTGGTCTTGAGTTGGCTTAGGATGGAATGAACCTGCACAAACAAAGTTAGATAACACAGGTACATCCACTAGCCAGAGCAAACAAAAGAAACCACAAGAATACCAAGACTGGGATGACATGTAGAGAGTGAGTACAAGGTACCACATTGGATTCAACATGTCCCCAAGAATAAAGATATGCAATGAATTTGACTGATTTCTTTTCCTTAGGTGTCTTGCTCCCCCAGAATCTTACATGGGATATTGGGAGAAGATAAGGAACAACAAATCAGAGCTGAAAGATACAAATGAACATGTCTTTCCCCCTAAAAAGACATGTGACATCTCTCCTCTTGAACATCAAGCATCAAGCATCTGGGACATCTGGGATCCTTGAGTATTCTCTCCCCCTGGAAGTCTCTCTCTCCCCCTTAATACTTTCTCTCTTGTAGGTTTGATGTGATCTCTCTCTCCTACAAGCTTTGATGTGATCTCTCTCTCCCCCTTTGACATCAATTTCCAAGAAGGGCTTTCTGGAATCCATCGTATAGGTTTGGTCCTTGAGACTCAGCACAAAGCAATGGATAAAACTGTGATGCTTGTAGAGGACAAGATTCATTGAGTAGAGCTGGATCAGAAGAAATATAGAACAAGTGGCAAACTGTTTTTCCTGTTAAGAAGTCGGTGGCACCGAGTGGTATGTTTCGGTGGCACCGAAAAGATTCGGTTGGACCGAAAATTACAAGTCGGTGAAACCAAGTTCACACAGAGAAAAACACTTGTCACCTCAGCTCACTAGACATGTAGGATCTCACAAAGATTTGCAATGAATTACCTGAAGGATTTGCAAGGAATTGAATGCAGAAAATGCAGAACAAAAACAAAGAGAAAAGAGAAGAAAAACTGAAAGATCTAGATGAAGTTTTTTTTTGAAAAATAGAAAGAAAATAAACATGCATGAGACAAATGCAATAACACAGAAAAGAACACAAGAGAACTTCATATAGAGTTGGCCGGTGACATAGTCACCTATGTTAGAGTATATTGACTTAGGAGTCAAGTGAGAACACTTGATCATAGGTCATACTCATCGTTTAAGCTCAAAATGGGGTTACCATTTTTCGTTTAAGCATCTTGATGTATTCACATCTTGTTGAGTTGCTTTGACTCATGTCTTGGAGTAAAGCTTCTCTAAGATGGAATAACATACCTTGGGTGGTGGTGTGGTTCTTGCTCATGTAGTTGAACTTGTGTGGGTGCTCAAGGTTGATGTAGCTCATCAAGAGTTGGGAGCACCACTTGGAGTTTGAGTTCATCTACCTACATGGGTTAGTTCTTGCAAGGAAGAGCACTTGTGTATCCAAAAATGACAATCATGAAGCTCAACATAGAATTTGTCAAAGGATATGTTTGAATGGTTTTGTGCTTCCTTGTATTCGACCACCATTGTGTAGAGTCTTGGTGATGTAGAGATTGCTCAAGATGTGAGTGAGTGGCAATCTCATGGAATTAGATTCAACCAAGCACCTACATGGGTTAGATAACATGCAAGGTGCAAATATATCCAAGACATAAGATAGTTATCATAAGAGATATATCATGGATTAGTCATAAGCTCATGTCTTGCATGTATCCAATGGAGTTTCTACTCCAAGTTCGAAGCATCAATGACGTTCAATTCTCCTCTGAACCTGCAAAACACTTTCTCATCAAGAGGTTTAGTAAATATATCCGCTAATTACTTATTGGTGCGAACATGCTTAAGATCAATGTCACCCTTAGCAACATGATCTCGAATGAAATGATGACGAACTTCAATATGCTTAGTTCGAGAATATTGTACAGGATTATGACCAATTTTGATAGCACTTTCATTGTCACAAAGCAGTGGAACATGTTTCACATAGATCCCATAATCTTTAAGAGTTTGGGTCATCCAAAGTAATTGAGCACAACATGAACCAGCGGCAATGTATTCCGCTTCGGCGGTGGATAAGGATACCGAGTTTTGTTTCTTGGAAGACCAAGACACAAGAGATCTACCAAGAAAGTGACAAGTACCCGAAGTGGACTTTCTATCAACCTTGTCTCCGGCATAATCCGAGTCGGAATAGCCAACAAGATCAAAAGAAGATCTCTTAGGATACCAAATGCCAAAGTTTGGTGTATGGATTAAGTATCTCACTATCCTTTTCACAGCCTTAAGATGACATTCTTTAGGAGCAGCTTGATATCGTGCACACATGCACACACTTAGCATAATATCGGGACGTGAAGCACATAGGTATAACAATGAACCAATCATAGAGCGATAAACCTTTTGATCAACCGGTTCACCATCTTTGGTTAAATCATTATGTCCACTAGTAGGCATGGGTGTAGACATACCTTTGCATTCTTGCATATTGAACTTCTTGAATAAGTCCTTGGTGTACTTTGTTTGAGAGACAAATGTACCTTCCTTAGTTTGCTTGATTTGCAAACCGAGAAAGAATTTGAGTTCACTCATCATAGACATCTCAAACTTCTCTGACATTAGCTTTCCAAACTTTTCACTAAAGAGAGGGTTAGTTGAACCAAATATGATATCATCAACATAAATTTGGCATACAAATAGTTCTCCATTAACCCTTTTAGTAAAAAGAGTAGAATCAATTTTACCAATTTCAAAACCACTTGTAATAAGGAACTTAGTCAAGCATTTATACCATGCTCTAGGAGCTTGTTTAAGACCATAAAGAGCTTTGTGAAGTTTGTAAACATGATTTGGTTTCTTAGGATTGATAAAACCGGGAGGTTGTTTGACATAAACTTCCTCCTCTATTTCACCATTTAGAAAAGCACTTTTGATGTCCATTTGGTACAAGGTGATATTATGGTGATTAGCATAGGCAAGTAAGATGCGAATGGACTCAAGTCTAGCAACGGGAGCATATGTCTCACCATAGTCCATACCTTCGACTTGTGTGTACCCTTGGGCGACGAGACGTGCTTTGTTGCGAACCACTTGTCCATCTTCATCTTGCTTGTTGCGAAACACCCATTTGGTACCAATGATGTTGTGGTTGTTGTCGGGCTTCTCAACCAATGTCCAAACTTGGTTTCTCTCAAAATTGTGTAGCTCTTCATGCATAGCGTTTATCCAATCCAGATCTTCCAATGCTTCTTCAACCTTCATAGGTTCAATGCTAGAGATGAATGAATAGTTTTCACAAAAGTTAGCTAAACGAGTTTTTGAGCGAGTGATTTTCCCGGTTTGTATATCCTTGAGGATTTGCTCAACGGGATGATCTTTGGCAATTCTTGCTCGAACTCGTGAGAGCTTTTGCTTGGGTCTTTGTTGAACATCTTCTTCATCTTGTTCTTCTTCTTGGCCTTCTTTATTGTTGACATCGTCGTTCTCTTGTCATGGTGGAGAAAGAGGTTGTTGATGTTCGTCTTGATGCATTTCCTTGTCTTCTTCATCTTGGTGTGTCCCACTTGTGGATGCTTCCGTGTCGATTCTTGGTTCACCTTGTCGTGAAGTAGAAGCTTCCACTTGGACGGATGAAGTACTCTCCTTCACCTCCATTGGACGAATTTTGCCAATGGACAAGTCTTGGATTGCTTCTGAAGGGTCTTTGTCTCCTACATCAATTGGAAATTGCTCTACTTGCGAGCCATTAGATTCATCAAACTTCACATCTACCGTCTCTTCAACCTTTCGGGTGAAATTGTTGTAGACACGGTAAGTGTGAGAGTTTGAGCCATAACCAAGTAGAAAACCTTCATGAGATTTAGGAGCAAACTTTGAACGACAATGCTTATCAAGAATGTAGCACTTTGAGCCGAATACTCGAAATTATCCAACTTGGGGTTTGTTACCGGTGAGAAGCTCGTATGCCGTCTTGCCGAGTAGCTTGTGAAGATATAAGCGATTTGTTGCATGACAAGCTGTCTCAACCGCTTCTGCCCAAAAGTGCTTCGGCGTCTTGTATTCATCAAGCATCGTTCTTGCCATTTCGATGAGCGTCCGGTTCTTCCTCTCAACAACTCCATTTTGTTGAGGTGTGTACGTAGCCGAGAACTCGTGTGAAATCCCTTCTTCATCAAGAAAGGTGTCCACATTTGCGTTCTTGAACTCCTTTCCGTTGTCACTCCGAACCTTCTTGATCTTCACGTCAAACTGATTTTGGGTCTTCCTAGCGAAGTTTCTGAAGATCTTCTGGATCTGTGACTTGTCATTAAGAAAGAACACCCATGTAAATCTTGAAAAATCATCAACTATAACTAGACCAAAAGAATTTCCACCGAGACTCTTGTAGGCGTTGGGACCAAAAAGATCCATATGAAGTAGCTCGAGTGGCCTTCTTGTGGTCATGATGTTCTTCACGGGATGCCTTCCTCCAACCTGTTTACCTGCTTGACAAGCACTGCAAAGTCTATCCTTATCAAATATGACATCGTTAACTCCAAGGATATGATTTCCTTTAATAAGCTTGTCAAGGTTTCTCATGCCAACGTGACCTAGTCGTCTATGCCACAACCAACCTTTTGAGGATTTAGCAACAAAGCAAGTTTTAGGTTGTGCCTTTTTAGAGAAATCGACAATGTAAAGATCACCTCTACGCATACCGGTAAAGACCATTTTATGATTGTCTCGACGAAATACTTGGCAATCTACCTCAGTAAATAGGACATTCAAACCGAAATCAGCAAGTCTAGATACTGAAAGTAAGTTGTATCCAAGAGATTCAATGAGCATGACATTTTGAATGGAACTATCATGTGAGATGGCCACCTTACCAAGGCCAACCACTTTACCCTTTGAATTATCACCAAAGGTGACATATTTTTGAGGGCCGTCATTTTCAGCAAGCTCACGAAACATCTCTTCATCTTCGGTCATATGATCAGTACATCCACTATCAGGAACCCATTCCTTTCCTCCTGATTCATATCCCCAAAGATTTTCCATAAGACCAAAATGTCTCATTGCATCATCAAGATCGAAGTCACTATCATCATCATCATCATAGTATCCATGTTCATCATGATCTTGTGACTCATCATTTCCTAGAGAGGGTAATTCATTAGATAAATGATCATCAAAGTGGTCACTTTTATGAATTCTTATAGCTTCGAATATGATATCACTAATGATTCCAACATCTCCTTTAGCATGCTTAAGATTGGTATGTTCAAATAGATAATCACCAAAACTAGGATCACTAGAGTTCATCTTACTCAAGGCAATAGATTTATGGAGAATTTCATCCAAAGTTTTCAAGGAATGATCGGGAAATCGTTCCTCAAGAAATTTCCATATAGTATAGGCACAATTAAGAGTAGGCAAACTAGCAATCAAATTTTTGGGCAATCCTCTAATGATGAGCTCAATAGTTCTAAGATTGTGAATCATGTCAATATCTTCATCTAGGGTAGGATGCAAAGGATCAATATGAGGTGCACAAGGGCTAGCAATATACTTGTTCAAATGATATTGATTGAAAATTACAAGCATCTCATTTTTCCACTCATGAAAATACTCTCCATAAAGAATAGGCACTCTATGTCTAAGACTCCCTAAGGTAGACACATCCATCTTCCTCCAATGGTGATTAAACCAAGGCAATGGAGACCAAAGCTCTGATACCACTTGTAGGATTTAGAAGTAGATGTGTCTAGAGGGGGGTGATTAGACACTTAGTGCTAAAGTTGCAATTTTTAGGCCTTTTTGGTTTGAGTGGAGTTTTAGGCACAATTTCAACATACACAATACATATCAAGCAAGCATGCAAAGAGTATATGAGCAGCGGAATGTAAAGCATGAAACTTGCAAGAATGTAAGGGGAAGGGTTTGGAGAATTCAAACGCAATTGGAGACACGGATGTTTTTCCCGTGGTTCGGATAGGTGGTGCTATCCTACATCCACGTTGATGGAGACTTCAACCCACGAAGGGTAACGGTTGCGCGAGTCCACGAAGGGCTCCACCCACGAAGGGTAATGGTTGCGCGAGTCCACAAAGGGCTCCACCCACGAAGGGTCCACGAAGAAGCAACCACCCACGAAGGGTCCACAAAGAAGCAACCTTGTCTATCCCACCATGGCCATCGCCCACGAAGGACTTGCCTCACTAGCGGTAGATCTTCACGAAGTAGGCGATCTCCTTGCCCTTACAAACTCCTTGGTTCAACTCCACAATCTTGTCGGAGGCTCCCAAGTAACACCTAGACAATCTAGGAGACACCACTCTCCAAGAAGTAACAAATGGTGTGTAGGTAATGAACTCCTTGCTCTTGTGCTTCAAATCATAGTCTCCCCAACACTCAACTCTCTCTCATAGGATTTGGATCTGGTGGAAAGAAGGTTTGAGTGGAAAGCAACTTGGGAAAGCTAGAGATCAAGATTCATATGGTAGGAATGGAATATCTTGGCCTCAACACATGAGTAGGTAGTTCTCTCTCAGAAATAGGATGCTAGAAGTGTAAGCTTAGTCTGATGGCTCTCTCTACGAATGAAGAGGAGGTGGAGGGGTATATATAGCCTCCACACAAAATCCAACCGTTACACACGATTTACCAATCTCGGTGGGACCGAATCAACAAACTCGGTCAGACCGAAATAGGAAACCTAGTGACCGTTAGAGATTTTCGGTGGGACCGACTGGATCAACTCGGTGGGACCGATGTGCTAGGGTTAGGGTAAATCCAAAACTCGGTTTGACCGATTACTCAAAATCGATGGGACCGATTTGGGTAATAAGTGAAACAGAGAGTTGGCCAAGCAAACTCGGTGGGGCCGATTGCATATCTCGGTGGGACCAAAAATATTGCAATAGGTAACAGAGAGTTTGCAAGCCCATCTCGATGAGACCAAGATCCCATCGGTGAGACCAAACTGATTAGGGTTTCTGGCAGTGGCTATGATAGGTGAAACTCGGTGGCGCCGGATAGGAATAATCGGTAGGTCCGAGTTTGGCTTTGGGTTTAGGTCATATGTGGAAGTGGGAAAGTAGCTGAGGATTTTGGAGCATATCATTAAGCACATGAAGCAAGAGGCTCATTAAGCAACACCTCATCCCTCCTTGATAGTATTGGCTTTTCCTATGGACTCAATGTGATCTTGGATCACTAAAATGTAAAATGAAGAGTCTTGAGCTTGAAGCTTTAGCCAATCCTTTGTCCTTAGCATCTTGAAGGAGTTCCCACAACCTTTAGTCCATGCCACTCCATTGTTGAACTTATCTGAAACATGCTAGATAGAAATGTTAGTCCAACAAGAGATATGTTGTCATCAATTATCAAAACCACCTAGGGAGCACTTGTGCTTTCAATGTCACATACTTTCTCTAATCTTTCGCCTCAAAGGATTTGGTCAAATTCCCTCTTCACCATTGCACCACCAGGCTATAAGGCCCCTCCCAATGCTCCACCTTGTACAGGTGCTAATACTGCCATGTATGCAAAAAATCTGATGTGGCAAGGTAATTAAGAGGAGATAGATGAGTTTGGTGATCCCAGGAAGAAACAATGCCAAGCGCGAGAACCTAGGAAAAACACTTAAATGGAAGATCCCACCAATGCATGAAGAACTTTAGTTGCAAAATCATTAAATGAAGGATACTTAGCACTAACAAGTTAAACACCTATGCATTGGGGTCTTTAGTTGCTAAAGTATTTAATATGCTTAGCACCTCATGTAAGCACCAATGCATTGGAAGTAGCCTAAGGATCTCTCAGTTGTGTGCCTTCCTCAAATTCCGCTTGTGGCTACAACCCCACACCCATGTCCTGCCTGACCTTGGCATAGGCTGAGGTGAGAAAGATTGTTTTTCTTCATTTTTTCAAGATGGAGGTAAGGATTTATTTTTTGTTCAAGATGAAGAAACAAGCGCACACCTTTATCATAGATGACGCATAGTCCCGCCCCCCGAACCATCATGGTACCAATAATGTGCATTTTACTAGATTTTTAACCGAAACCGCAGAACAATCATTCTACGGAAATTTCATTAAAAAATAGTCTACAATATATACAAAGTCAATGAATGACAAGTTCAACCCACTCCTGTTTTGTTAAAACCCGAGGCTAACATAGTTATTAAATCAAATTCTGTTCAATCCAACTGGAAAATTGGTCTCGAAATTTAGTCTTCACTCCGTGCAGTAATAGAAGCAGATCTGTCTTAAGGGAGCTTTTCCACGCTTGGATTGTGGCTTCTTTCGCCTTGAAGATTTTCCCATTTCTTTGTATCCAGATATTCCAGCAGCCCATAATCATGATTTCCATGGCAATAGAATTAGGCAGTGCCTGAATGGCAAGCAAGACTTCATCAAAGATTGAGAAACCTCTGCATCTGGTACCCAAAATGGACTGCCAGCAATTAAACACAAAATCACAATCCCAAAACAGATGTTGAGATGTTTCCTCTGTGTTCATTTGACAAAGAACACAATTATAAGATGGCAAGTGGAATGTTCTTCTTCGAAGCATGTTCCCAGTATTGACCCTGTCATGCAGTAAGAGCTAGAAAAAGATCTTGTAGCATAGCAGAGTTTTTTGAAAAGTGGAGCTGCTGGTTCACTCTTTGTCAACTCTTTATAAATTTTGATAGAAGAATAGGATGTTCCCCAAGGATATGTTCATCTGTCACCCTGATTGGTGATCTGCAGAGACCGAGTGATATCTTGTAATTCAAGGAATTGTTGATGTGCTTGAGCTGAGGGTGGGAGGAAGAAGTTTTCACTCATGTCTGATGCTGGTAAAAACTCCTTAATGTTCAAATTTTCTTTGGTGGCAAAGGAAAAAAGCCCTGGAAATTTATCTCTTGTAATTCCATGACCCAAATTTTCAAGCTAGAAATCAACGGTATTGCCTGTGCCCAGATGTCCTTTGGTCACTGATTTGAAAACAACTAGTAGTCTGAAGATACTTTTCCACTAGAATGAACCAACATTTCTATTATTAATCTCTCCATCCGGTTAGTAAGATTCCCAAATGAGATTCCCAAATATTTTCTCTATGGAGGAATTTATGTAGATGTTTCATTAGGAGACATTTATTGTGAATTTCAATGTTGAGAACTCCCAATCCTCCTTGACCCCTCGGCAAGCAGACCTTGAGATAAGTGTTATACCTCTATCTTCCATACCATACTTCCTCTAGAAACAATGTTTCAAATTTTTTTTGATTTGTTCAATAATGCCCTTGGGCAATTCAAGGGTGCACATGAAGAATAATGGGAGGTGTGTAAAGACAGACTTTATCAGGGTAAGCTTGTCTCCATATGATAGAAATGTTGAACAACCAGACAATCTTCTGTCAATCCTCTTGATAACAGGGGAAAAATCTTCCAGTTTAGGCTTCGAGAGTAACAGTGGCAGGCCTAGATATGTGAAAGGAAAGCTTCCAATAGAACATTCTAGTCTGGCAGCCAAAGATTGCATGACAACATTTTCTGTGTTGATAGGTACCATGGCTGATATGTCAAAGTTAACTCTCAAACCAGTAAAGACTGTGAAATGAAGAATGAGATTCTTGAGTTGTTCTACTTGAGCTTCATTTTATTAGATTTGGCACAGGTGATTGCATTTTTCTAGATTTATTTAAGTTTCTCTGACAATGTTCGTTCAGTGAGAGGAGACTTTACGTTGATTACCAGGCTCCTATGGTGATTCGTTAATATCAAGATATTATGTCAGTCGAGTCTCTCGTAGGTGCTCGTACAAATAGAGTGTATGTACGTGTATTCATAGAGATAAGTGTATGGACACATGTGCGAGCATCTTTGACTGTACAGTGTTAAAGAAAAATTGCGTTCAACATCTACATATGTGGCATTTTTCTAGCACCAATACATTGCTCTGCTCACGCAGTGATGGCACATTGCTATTATTATTATTATTATTATTATTATTATATATCGACAAGATGCTTTTTTTTGAATGTTAGCAGGAAAAATGCTGAATTCATTGAACAGATAGAAGGCTGGTCCAGTTTATGAGGGAAACCAGACAAAAAACCCATATAGATGACGCCTTTCGGCAAACAACAAACAACACACACTCGCGAGCCACGGGTCCCTCTGACCGACTCCACCTCCAGGATGATGCCCCCAAGAGAGAACGTGACGTCGGATAGTGCCGCCATCGTCTGATCTAAACTAGATCAATGGTTTTCCTCGGAGCACGTTGGGAAAGGCGCCGCCATCTGCGATAAAGGAATCATAGGTGAGAGCAGCTACATCGATGCCTCCAACGAGGAGAGAGCAATGCCTGAAAGCGCCACATCGATGACTCCCGCTGCAATCGATGACTGTAGCCACCCATCTACCCCGCAAAACGCCGCCAAGCGCGAACCGCAACCGCACCATTCATGGCGTGAATCACCGCCAGCACTTGCGGTCGACCAGCAAGCTGACGAGCTCCTAGGCCTCCCCGTATGCCCTGCACGATGCCGCTCGCACCAGTCCACGCGCAGCACCACTCTTCCCGTCCACACGTGTGCCAACAGTCGTGCCAGATCTACGCCACCCCGCTGCACTCCCCCCTCCACCTTGCGCGTCGGCGGCCGCGTCAAATATGCGCCGCTGGTGCCATGGCGTAGCAAGGACACGCCCTCCCTACTCGCATGCCCCCGCCAGCCGCCAAGAGCCTGATGACGTCGTCGAGATCCACATCCCCATGGCCGAGCCGCCCCTGCGCTGCTCGTGCTCCTCGCGAGACGGAGAAGACCCCCCTCCCCGCCGCCGACGCCGCTCGGGCTTTGCCCGGCAGCGCACTCCAGTGGTGGCGAGGAAGGTAGGGTGAGGTGGTTGGGTGGCAGCAGCGGCGATGTAGGGTTCTCCCGGGCGCTGCGGGGAGCGAGACATGAGCAGGAGGGGCGAAATTTGGGGATGAATATGTCACGGTGGATACTGGATAGCAACGTATATCGACAAAATTGCATAGGAGCACTCGGCGACGCTGCCCACCGAAATCTCCTCTACTCATTTGCATCGGGATCCCAACTACTATATTAGTCAGGATGTATTCCATGATTCAACAGTCGTGTATAACCCTCCCATATAAATATCAACAATTATCCTGACCTGACCAATGGCAGAGGAGAAGACCCCATTGTCTCCAATGGCCACCTCCGAACCACCCATCAAATATTAAGTGCAGCCAGCCCGCTGGTACTATGGCCTTAGTCCCTCCATTCCAAAATATAGTGCGCCCGCGTTTTCCGAGGTCCAACTTTGACCATAAATTTAACCAACGAAACCAACTGCGGCGGGAGAAAAATATATATAATTGAAAACTTCTTTCGAATACGAATTCACTGATATAAATTTTGCTCCCACCGCAATCGGTCTTGATAGTTAAATTTACGGTCAAAGTTGAAGTACGGAGTATCAAACCTTGCTAGTACTGGCCATCTAATATTTTAGTTGGACAAAATTTGAGGTTAGGAAGATTGATTATGTGATTAACTGTTTCCTCAAGGTTGTGTTTCTGTCGCATAATTTAGTACGACAAAAGAAGTAGTGCTTAACGATGGAGATATTTGTATTATCAACCATTCGACCCTAATCATGTAATCAAATTATTATATGTATGTTCACTGAGACATTTTTTTACTAATGCCTAGTTTGGCAGCATAGTTTTCTCAAAACCGTAGTAATCTAAAACCTCGGTATTCAATTACATAAACAATGAATACTTCAGTTTCGAAAAACCATAGTTGTTTCTTCTTCGGTTTAGAAAAAAGTGGTCAAGACATCTTTTCTTGAATACTAGTAAAAAATGGTATTAGGGTTAATATGTTTATAAAACAGTGATATTTGTTGAACCCAAACACTTCAAAGTTTCGAAAACTGTGGTTTCTGAGAAAACCATAATATTCTCCAAATACTTAAAAAAAAACTAGCCTAAGTCTTTGTAGCGGCATCTTTTATTTTACCTTTTACCATGTAAGTTTTTTAGGGATGCCTTTCTATTGTAAGTTGCCTGGCAAGTTTACATTCATTTATTTCAATCAATTCTCTGTTGAGAACTTGCATCACTTTGTTAGTCAATATGTGAGTTAAACGTGCTGCGTCTAGTTCACTAATAAATGAGTATGGACAGCTTTTTATTATTGACATATACATAAACTCGTGTATTATGAAGTCACTCACAATTCAAGAAAAAGTTGCATTAACCTCAAAACTAGTAACAACAGTAGTGGCTTAGATTCTGGTGCGTGTGGTCGCCGTGTGCTACTCGTTATCGACACGATGCTACTAGAAAATCGACAGACCACACACTGACACACCTGAACACACACACACACACACAAAAAAGCTGCCTTTGATGGCCACCAAGGCCCCGAGCTGCTCCACCCGCTTCAGATCTCCGGCCAGCGCCGTTTGGTTCCTGCCGGCCGCCGTCTTCATCCTCCTCCTCCTCCTTCTGGGCCGCCCGACCATGGACCCCTACGCTCCCGCCACCCCTCCTGGTCCCGTGTCTTCCCGGCGCGCCGATCTGTACGGCAGGATGGCGCGGGACCTTGACGAGCGCGGCGCGGCCTTCTTGAAGGGCGGCGAGACATCGCAGTCCCTCACGCTCTCGGACCTCTTCGAGGTCAGGGACGGCGCCGTCGTGCCCAGGCTCAAGGTGAAGGCTTCTCGCCCCCTGCTCTCGCCGTCGTGGCACGCATGAATTTCTGAAAGTGTGACCGCTCTGCTGCTCATCTCATCAGGCCGTCGACCCGCCGGTGCGTGCAAACGTGCTCTACCTGGACCCGGTGTTCGCCGCCGAGATAGCGTAAGTGGTGAGATTTGGTTTCGAATCAACCGCCATGGTTCCAAGGATTGTTGCTGGCATGGATTTGGTTTAGCTGCAGTAGGCCAATCTGGGATGACAATATTGCTCATTCTTTGTAATAAATGGGACCAAAGCAGTGCTAATTGAGTATGATTTGTACATGCAGGAAGGCTGTGAAGGAAGTATTTCTTCCTTATTTTGATAAAGGTAAAGTTTATGTTCAGTACATTTAATAGTTACTCTCTCCTTCGGTATTAATTTCTGATATGGATAAAATAGATATGACCGCCTGTTCTATATTGCTTGGTCAATCTATACTTCATTAATTTGTAACATAAAGCTGCACACTTGTGTAAGTACTGCTTCATGTTGATTTGCTTTGCTCGGTCATTTCTTATTGCCAGCTATTTGGTTCCAAAATTCGAGCATGTACCACTTTAGTATGTTTCATGCCTCCCATCATCTGGAGCCAATCTTAGCAACCAAGGATGAGGTAATTAAATCATCTGATTGGGATTTGCGTGAGCATGGGATTACAACTTTTTGCTGATGTATCTTCTATGTGTCGTATTGTTGAGATTGAAGCCGAAGTCGATGCTGTAAAAGGAGTTACTGAGGCTGTTTGCCCCCTTAAAATTTCTTTGGATCGAGTGGTCTTGACATCAACTGGAGTTCTTCTTGGCTTGTGGCAGGTTTGAATCTTTGACAACACCCTATTCTGCTGCCAGATGACATGTTGGACACCTGTCTTTGTTTGTATACAATTAATCTTAGTGTTTCATCCTCCACTCTTACAAGTATACAGACTGAAATAAGTTATTTGGTTTCGTATTTTAGGTTGAATCTGGTACTGATCCTGCCGACATCCGCTCAAAATTGAGAGAAGCTCTCCCTCGAGCACCCCAAAAGCAGTTGGTGAGAGCAACTTAGATGAATTTGTTGGAAACATGACCTGACCCATTGTGAACATATAGCATCATATTGGCGTGATAACATTGAGAAGGGAACTCAAATTTACTCTACTAGTTGACTTCCGCATTGCATCAAGTTCAATGTTCTGGATTCATTCTAGTGGGTTTACACACTTACTAATTGCTGATTGCTATTGACCTGATATTTCACGCGTCTCGATGAATTAGTCACTGACTCCATTTTATGCATGTGGCAGTATGATCCTGTTCTCCTCCACACATCCTTTGCGCGAATTCTGGGACCTCCTAAGCTCCCACAACAGGTAGCCCGCTACAACACAATTTTTTCTGTTGCTATTTTCTGTATCTGAATTCTTTGCAGAAAGGCACATGATGTTTTGCTTTAATCAGTGGTCTAGCAAGCTTCTTCAATATAACCATGCAATAAGCCTGCTAATTTGGATTGTTCGAGCATTTGGCATCGTAGTGCCTTTCTGTAACTGTTTATTATCTCTAATTTTTAGTATTCGTTAACTAGCAGACACCTTCTAGAGTTGTGCAAACTTTACTAGAACTAGCAAGGATTGTGCTCGTTTATTTAATATCGCATTGCATCAATTATTTTAACATTTGACCTACACTTTTTCAGGAGGACACGTCATCTTTCAGTCACATCAAATTCTTCCATGACCTCGTTGCACAGGTTAATGGGAAAATCCGTGGCTTCCAGGTAAACTTTTGCATCACAGAAAGTTTGTCCTAAAGATAATGATTCATTAGCTAATCTGCATCTCAAAACTGTTCCAGGCAAAGGTATCAGAGTTGTGGTATGTAGAAGAGTACGATGTGCTAGCCCTAGCACTGAATGGAAAGATGAGAGTGCGGAGGCTCCACCTTGGCTGCAATGAGGGCCAAGATAACTGATGACAGTAAAGAGAACACCACCAGGGTATCAGTGCGCAATGCATCGTCTTTATGAGTTAGCAATGCTTGGGAGTGCCTCTATGATTAACATATACTAGTGTGTGCCTGTAGCGCGCTACTACTACTTAACAGTAGCATTGGGTAGGGATCTACCTATAAGGTATTTCCTCGTAGCGTTTTGCAGTGAGCTGCTTATTTTTACTCGGCAAACCTTTTGCCGAGTAGCTGACAAATAACACTCAGCTTATGTCGTTATGCCTACCAGGAGTATGCCGAGTCCTTTTTGTCGAGTGTAACACCCGATAACTTTTTGCCGAGGTTAAATTTAGCTTTCACGGTGTAGTCTTCGTACTTGACTTTCACGTTTTTTCCTGTAATGAAAGAGAGGAAGTGTTGATAGCAACGGATTCCTTGATCAAAATCGGACGACAAGGATCCCATCGCGCTGGATGACTTAGCGAACTACAGCTGCCACATCATTTATGCGTGTGACCGAACAGCTGGCGTCGCGTTCATGTCCAGGTGAGCGAACGTTCGCTCAATAGTATTTCCGCTCAAACTTTGGCTCTATTTTTCTTTTTTCTTTTAAAGATAAGTTCGGCTCTATTTTTCTGATGTGTTTCGCTTTAGGGTTGTTTATTTGCGTAGGACTGTCGGGGGATAATTGGATCGAGTAGGAGTTGTTACGTGGAAGAGGGGCTAGCTAGCTGCGCGATCCTTTGGCTAGGTGATGAGGAAGAAATTGACACGGCCAGGTGATGAGGAAGAAATTGACACGGCCGGCCGTTGTATGGGAGCACGGCCAGAGATGGACTTCGATAAGGTCTGCACCCAAATCACATGGTTCGGCCACCCTATTCTCATCCGATATAACTACCAAAAGGGCCCGTGCGTTGCAACGAAAGAATTTTTTTTTGATAATCTTCAATGGCCATGATCATATTTTGCTGCATCACTGAGATACACTATCACTCTCAATTTTGTGGAATCATGAACATTTTTTTAAACTCGTGAACATATTTGAAATCATGATTTTTTTTAAATCATGAACACCTTTAAAGATTTCCAAACATTTTCTAAAATTAAGAACAACTTTTGAATCCATGAACATTTTATACTATTTGCGAAAAATTTTAAACCTATGAACATTTTTTAACAATTTTCTTGAACGGCGAACATTTCTAGGATGGAAGAAAATTGTTTTTGAAATTGGTGTAACAATTTTTAAAATTGACAAACATTTTTTTTGATATAATGATTTTTTTATTTGAAAAACATTTTTTGAATCAGCGAACATTTTAAGGGCCCATGCGTTGAAATGGTATAATTTTTTCATAATCTCCAATGGCCAAGATCACATTTTACTACATCATCGAGATACGCTATCACTCTTAATTTCGTGAAATCATGAACATTTTTTTGTTATAGCAAATATGCCCTTACGTTGTAATAGAAGAAAAAACAATTAGATTATGCAAGGGAGATAAGGACTTTTAAAATATCATTTCATAAACTACGTTTGAATCACGTCATGATGAGATAAGGGACATTTAAAAAGTCATTTCAAAATCTGAATGTGTGATGGTCTCATCAAGGCTTGATTTCCTATAGCACCATAGTGATTTTTTTTGGCTGAGCAAACTGCACTGGTGGACCTTGTCTGAGCTAGATTGATGAATGATGTGTCTCCCATTGACCTAGCGTCGCGGCAGAAAAATATAATTATGTATGGAGGCAAATTAGACATCACGTACTCCCTCCGTTTCGAATTATTCATAGTAGAAATGGATGTATTTAGATGTATTTTAGTTCTAGATATATCCATTTCTGCGACGAGTAATTTAGAACGACGAGAGTAGCTTACAAAAACTAACATGAAAGTTGTGCCAATTTTTTTGGGATCAGTACATAATACATAAACCTTTTCTTTTACCCAACGCGCGAATCTATTCTATGTAGGTGTCATTTCGTTTTGTTCGTTACTTATGAATCTATTCAATTTTTTGTGAATATTTTATAAAATTTCATGGTCATTTTTTTAAATTCTTGAATATGTTTTGAATACACGACCATTTTATAAAAGTCATGAACCTTTTTTAATCTCATGAACATTTTGTTCGTAATCGTAAATTGTTCTGTAATATGGCAACAATTTCTAAATCACGAAGATTTTATAATTTTGCAATTTTTTAAAAACTCAACATTTTTAAAATTTGGATTTTCTGAGAATCTTGAATTAATTGAAAGAAGAAAAACACAGACAGAAATAAGAAAAGAAAAGGCAAAAAACGAAATGAAAAAATAACAGGGATCATCGCAACTCGCACATGGGGTGGCCCGTGAACATGCGAAGGGAGGATAAGGCACGCTTGCTATAAGACAGAAAAAGAGAGAAAAAGGTTGACTGGGGCCTTGGCCATCGCGATGCTAGTGCCGTTGTGATATAATACAAGGGTACAATGATATAAGAACCGTAACCAACGGCGATTTTGAGAAAAAATAACAATCGTTTTCACTTATGGATGGCATACCGACGACGATCTCAAGAAGAAAAAAAAAACAATCATTTTCACTTATGGATGGCATAGTGAGTAATTTATTGTAATTCCAGGGGCAATTTTCGTGATGTATGGACAGAAGTATTAGCCCCTTTGTTATTAGATATAATAGAGATATAGATATAGGTATAGATTATTATTATATTATGAATATTATTAATATAACTAGCAAAAGGGCTCGTGCTTTGCAAAGGAAGTAAAAAATATCACACGCTCTTAATTTACAAAAAATGGTCTATAATCTGAGTATTTGTAGCTACGGCCCAAACAAAGATGGTTTTTGCCTACAAAAGTGAAGTTCAAGATTCCACCTTTCTTCTATTTAAACACGGTGTACATGTAGATTTAATACATACAAAGAAACGGGGAAGTGATCTTCAATTTTGTCTTCAATCCTGGTTTTGTTGAGATGTTCATCCACAATTCGAATCAGTAATGATATGAAAGAAAGATGGATAATGCACTATTGATTGAGATTGCATCCTATATAGTACTTTTTAAGTGGTTAACAGGTAAAATAATATCATATTCAAAATTTATATATTTTTCTAATTAAATTTCATATATAACATGTTAAATTTGAAGTTATGGTTTAGAAGATATGAGTGTTTTAAAAAAATATTTGATATGTACTGCGGGTCTAATGTCAGAAACATTAAGTTTTTTTATAAAATAGCATGACAGACTAAGAATACCTATTTCTTTTAGGGCAGTATAATCTGCGTCGGTGCGCCAGCCGAAAGTTTCGGCCGGTCGCACCGCAGCCGCCCGATTTACCTCTGTATTAACCGTCAGATCTAATCCTCACCAAGTCAATGCAGCTCATCTCTTCCTGCGCTGGTGTACACATCTGGCCACCATGGATGAGTGAGGCACCCAGACTCGAAGCACCACCGGGCTTGGCCGCCCCCGGCGCCGGTCACCGCCCTCGCCACCGGTTGCCGCCCTCGCCGCCGGTGGCCACCTGTGTTTCATGCTGGCTCGGCGCATGCAGCAACGTGTGCGCCGGTTGCAGCTCCCCCGGCGATGGTCACAACTCCGCTACGACGGTCGGAGCTGCGGCGACGAAGATCACCGGACGCGCGCCCTCGAAGACGAGCTCACGTCTGAACCGAGGCAAGGCTTGAACCGTCGCACACCCTCTGTGTTGCAAACGTTGTTAAAAAAGCTTCAACCCCTGGATGGAAAAGCTTCAAGCCCTAGATGGAAAAGCTTCAACTGGCACTGCAATTCACGAGGAGATACAACCGCTGACGCAAAATGCTTCAACCTTAGATGGAAAAAGTTTCAACCAGATGATAGAGAGAGCTTTAACCAAGGGCTGCTCAAACAAGAAAAGTTTAAATCGTTTACACAAAAGCTTCAACCATGGACAGAAAAGGCTTCAACCGTGTATGAAAAAGTTTCAATCGTTAAGAAAGAAACCTCCAACCTGACACTACAACTAGAGAAAAGTTATGTGTTGTAGCAACGCGTGACGCCGGTCGTAGCAAAATGCTATGCCGGTTGTAGCAAAATGTAGCGACCGGACCTCAAACAGTCTGATCTCTGTACTCCGGTGTCATCCCTGGATCAGTAATGCTGACACCACACAGTACTTGGAGGATTTATAACAGAGTAGCAATCACACACTTATTAGATCGAGTGTCTCAAAAGAGAACTTATTACAATAAATATGGCTTAAGGCCATCTAATAACGATAACAGCGGAAGGCTTGGAAGATAAGTGAATCCATCAACTCCAACGGCATCACTGAGTATAGAACCACGACCTAAAAACTCCTTAATCGTCGTCTGAAAAGTCTGCAACATTAACGTTGCAGCCCAAAAATGGGTCACCACATGGAATATGCTGACAAGGTAACACATAGAGAGTAATGAAATGAAACAGCTATACTATATGCATATTTGGCTGGTGGAAAGCTCTATGGTTACAGTTTTGCGTAAAGCCAAATTTTTCCTACTTTAAAGGAATAGATTTATTTAACTATCATGGTAGTTGTTAAACATTGAGAATGATTGACAGCATTCTCAATCCCAATTAAGCATCATCATTAAACAAAACCCAACAAAATTAATTTAGAGTAACATGTTGAGATTCACATGATAATACAGGTACTAGATACTCAAGATGTCCATAACCGGGGACACGGCTAATCATGATTAGTTTATTACACTCTGCAGAGGTTTGCGCACTTTTCCCCACAAAACTCGATAGCCTCCGTTTGGTTTTTCGCACTACATGGTGTTTGAGAAGACGGATGACCGAGACATAGTCTTTCAGAAGCGCTAGCACCTTACGATCGGGTAGACCTTACCACCTACATCCCCTACATCTGCTAGTCTACCACTATAAGAGTTCGCACGACTTAGTCAACTATGCTAGAGCCCATAATAGCTTGTGGCTGCACACGGAAGTTTCTAGTATGAATAGTCTCATGATCCCTTTGAGCCTGGGTGGCGGTCCAAAAGAAAACAGGTAAGTCCTGGAATACCCAGGTGCCCCAATCTACCCAGATGTGTGTTTAAGTTGCCACCTTAGATAAATCATTAATTAACAAACTCACATCTGTTATGAATATCACTCACCCAATCCACGTCTACTAGCATAGCATGGCATAATAAGCAAACATAGAAGTAACTCCCAAAGGTTTGATAATAAACAGGTAATAGGTACTACCTCAACTACTTCCCATCCCACAATTTAAATAGATCCTAATCATGCAATGTGTGAGGATTGATCCAATGCAATAAAACTGGGTAGTAGGAAAGGTATGACCAAAATGTTACTTGCCTTGCTAATGATCCGCGAAACCTAAAGATTCGAAGTAACAAGCGGCACACTCCGGGTATTCTATCGCAGACAAACAAACAAGCATACAATAAGTACTCATCTAATGCATGGGTAAAACTCAAATAAGAGATCTAACCAGAAGGTTCAACTTAAGAACTCCGGTTGGCAAAAAAATCAAATCGAACGAAGCAACGAAAGTCAAACGACGAAAGAAAACAACTTCGTTCTACTAATCTGGATCTAGGGCAAATTTTACAGTAGCAAAATCTTGTTTAAGTTGGTTAAACGGACAAAGGGTTTCGAGACGAAACTCCAGACGCTTGAATCGCCTGATTCCGATAAACGAGCGAAAAGTTATACTAAAACGAAAATCGGATCAGGAATCGCGATCAGAAAAATCACGGATATAATCCGAGAAAAAAAACGACGAACGTTTGCTAGAATGAACGAACGCTCACTATTTAAATAAACCGGAAAAACCGATCTATTTAAAAAAAGCCGAATAAAATAAAACGATAAAAAACCGACGGTTTTTCGAAAAAATACGGCGGCACAAAAATCGAGGCGGCGGCGTGCGGCGGCGGGCGGCGAGGCGGCAGGCGGCGGCACGGGTGGCGGCGCGGGTGGCGGCGGGGCACGGGGCTCGAGGCGGGGCTGGCGGCTAGGGTTTGCCCCGGGTGGGCTGCCCCGGCTTATAAAGCCCTGGCGGGTCGGATCCTAGTCGGACACGGCCCGTAGGTCGGTTCGTTTTTTATTACGCGTAAAAGAAAAATAAAAAGAAATACTAAACGGACTCCAAAAATTCCGAAATAAATTTTCACGGGCTTTTAAAATCAAGCCGCACAAGATGAACATTTATTTGAGACCTAAATGTAATTTTGAAAAACACACATTTTTCCTAAATTCAAATAAAACACCGAAAAACTCCGAAATAAAATTTTATTTGATTTTATTATTTGATCCTCAATATTTCTTTATTTTAGGAAAGTCATTTTATTCCCTCTCTCATATTTTTGTAATAGAAATAATTGATGATAAAATAAATAAAATCAAATGATCCTATTCTCAAAACTTGAGAAAACTCAAATATGAAAATAACGAAATCCCCAACTCTCTCCATGGGTCATTGAGTTGTGTAGAATTTCTAGGATCAACCCAAATGCATAAATAAAATATGATATGCAATGATGATCTAATGTATAACATTCTAAATTGAAAATTTGGGATGTTACACAAAATCTATGCCAGTTGAAGCATGTAGCAAAACTGCAGCGTTTTTTCATCTTCTTTCACCTCCAGCCGTTGCTGGTTGAAACTTTTTTTTTTGCATCGGTTGTAGCTTTCCAGACCGCCCGTTGCAACATCAGGGGGAGTCTCCCATGGTGCTCCCAGCTCGCCGTCCGCCTCGAGCTTTTAAGCCATGGGTGACTTGCATGTGAGCTCGCACGTGATGCCCCCTGTCATGGTAGCACCAGTGCTCAGCCCCATCGCCCGTGCGGCCATGGCTTATGAGCTCGTCGACTCAAACCGTGGTAGCAAAACACGATGCCGATTGTAGTTGAGTGGGATGCCGGTTGTAGCAAAATGTGACACTGGTTGTAGCACGTAGCACAAAACACGACGTCTGCAGTGTTGCTCGGAACAACGCCGCCGTCCTCGCAGCTTGCCGTCACCATGCTCGCCATCCATGATGGCAGGTCTCCTGGGCACCAGTTGCAGCAGGAAATGACGCGGTTCCAGCTTCCGCCGATGCCGATGAGCGAGGACGGCGAACGGCGACGAGGACGGCCGGTGCGGTGGCCACCGGCGATGAGGACGGCCAGCGGGGACGGAGAACGGCGACGAGGACGGCCAACTAAGGTAGGGACCGGCGAGATGAAAGAGAGAGGGGAAGCAGCGCAGCCGCGTGAGGCGTTTAAATGGCGAGCGATTGGTGGGCCCCGTCAGCCTCGTGTCCCATCCACGCGGAAAGGCTGGCCATACAATGGAAGGGGATCGCACGGGGTCACGCGTGACCGGCGCCCTGGCCCCAAACGTTTCCTTTCTTTTATTAGGATATAGATATATTTTTAGGTATAGATATGTGCACCTTTTTTTTTTTGAGGGGAGATATGTGCACCTTAGAGAACGGGGGAAGTGTGTGTCCACAAACCGACGTTTTGCCGTAACCATATTTTGCCGTCCAACTTTCTTGGGCCGGATTATCTAAAAAAAACTTTCATGGGCCGAATCTAGTTGGAGAAGCCCGGCCGTATATCTGAGTAGAGCCGACAGCAGAGCCTGTATAGGGGAGCAGTGGCCTGTACACGCGGAGCTACCGAGAACCAGAAGCCGAAAGCAAGTGAGCTGAGCGACGATGGTGGTGGTGGCGACGGCGAGCCCCGGCGGGCCGGAGGCGCTGCAGGTGCGCGAGGTCGAGGACCTCCCGGCGCCGGGGGAGGGCGAGGTGCTTGTCGGGTGGCCGCCGCCGGCGTCAATCGCGGCGACACGGTCCAGTGGCAGGGCCGGCCGGCGCCTCGCCCTACCCGGAGCTCGAGTGCTCCGGCACCATCGTCGCTCTCAGGGCCGCGCTGGGCCGTCGGTACCAGGTGCCCAGCGTGCCCCCATGGTGAATTTGGTGATGGCTGCTGCTGCCTGCTGCTCTGAACCTCACTTTTTTTGCATATGCTGTTGCGTTGCAGGTGTGCGCGCTGCCTGCTTACCGGCGGTGGGTATGCAGAGAAGGTGGTGGTTCCGGCAGGGCAGCTGCTCCCGGTGATGGAGGGGGTGTCGCTGACTGACAGCCGCCAGCTTGCCCGAGGTGGCCTGCCACCATTTTCATGCCACTCACCTCTCCCTCGGTGAATCCTTCCTTGTAAGAAAATCTCTGTTGCTAATTTGTTCTGCTTGTGATGATTGCAAACGGCTAGCAATTAACCCCTCTTGCTTCTTCCTTGGAGTGGGACTGACTGGCTGTAAATCTCTTACACTGAGCACCTGAGCTGGAATGTCAGATATCTTTTGTTAGAACAACATGCCTCGACTAACTGAGAAATAGCCAAGTAAAGAGGAATTGTGCTTACTCAAATGGAGTGCAAACTACGTTACCACAGTTACTCATATGCAAAACGTCCTGGACTCCTGGCTGTATTTATTATTCCTGATGATTGGGTATCTCCAATGTATGCAGATCCATGGTGGATCAAGTGGAATCGGTACATTCGCTATACAGAATTCAAAGCACTTTGCAAATGTACACATGAGACATTATTCTTTGTAAGTAACAGTAGCAGCAAAAATTTGCTAGTTCTAAATTTGAAGGTTGCAAGTGTACACATTCAAATACACCGATTCATGTGTTAACGTTGCAGGGACAACATCTCTACTGCTCTAGGAGGCACTTTTGAGTGTCTGCATCAACCTTTAGGAATTGCAGCTGGGCTGCAGAAGAGCTAAATAACAAACCACCAACTCCATATATCTACTGTGAAGATAAGTATAATAAACACAGACAATTTTTGACATTTTACATTCATACATCAACACAAATTGATGTATACTATCGCTGTTAAGTAGCCATGGCCATCATACAAAACTACGATGCATAAAAAATTGAGGTTCGTCATTTATATTCCATGATATGAGAATAAGAAGACCAATTTACACAAAAGTTCACTGCTAAGTTTCATTTTGATCCAAACAGTGTGCCAATTCACATGGACCAAGCTTATATGTGGTACTTCCAACCCACAAACTAAACAGATTTCTTAGTTCAGATCATACTTTTATGTAGGAAAAGGCTAGTGCGGCCCTTAAGAACCCTAACAAATGCTGCTTTGTTTTTACAACTTTCATTGTTTCTAACATCCAAATCAAACTGTTGTTACACACATGTTTGCTGTATAGATGCACTCAAAAAATCCTACATTTACTTTCTTGGAGAATTGCATTTTTCTGGTTGTAAAAATAGGATGAGCAGCAACTTTCTTGTCAACATGATGGCCTCCTGAAAATAATTGAGACCAGTCCATCACTTATTTATGAACTACTACTTTTACTATCGATGATAAGTGAGCTAATTTTTCCTTAGAGATCGCCTTCCCATTGGCACTAACTTGTATAGATGCATGTGGCCATTTTATTGATTATTCTCAAGGACCTTACAAAGTATAACAACAATATGCCTGAATCCGCCATCTTGGCAACATCTGCCGCTACTCCTATCCATATGATGATGGGGTGCAAGCTAGGCCACATACCCAAACCTCTCACCTAAGCCTAACATCTAAAGTCGGAGGCCTCGACCGAGCCACCTACCGGGTCCGGGGCACAAACCGGTCCGGCGCACTCACATGTGTTGTTGCCATCTTCTACTGGTCCATCTTCAGAGCAGATTGAGGTGTCAACCTTGGCAGGTCCTCCGCCATCGACATCACCATGATGCCAAACGATGACCTCCACCTACGCGAGTCCAACTCCAAGCAGCGGACGTAGATCCATGCTAGGATAGGGCCGCACCACCGCCGTCACCCACCACCCACAAGCACCACCCAACCCCAAGGTTCCCAAAGCGGCGCCTACAAGAAGGGAATGGCGCCGTGAGCGCCGCCGCCGCCCAACAAAGTTAGGGCTTTCGCCCGGGAGACCTAGGGGAAGGAGAAGTGAGGAGATCAGTCCATACCGATGCCTCCAAGGAGGGGAACGACGCCCTCAGGCGTCGCCGTCGGCGCGGCCGGCCAGGGATTTTGCCCGAACTAGATCCCTGCCACCAGCAGCGCCTCCTGTACAGAACCGGCGATCAAAGGAAGCGCGGCCCAACCAGGCTGGCCCGCACGTCGAACAGGAGAGGAGGGGAGGCGCCAGATCGCGCGCACCGGCCACCGCATAAGCCGCCGCCAGCCGCCAACGACCACCGGGATCTCGCCGCCCGCGCCGCCAGGACGCCAGATCCACCGCCCGCACGGCTGCTCGCCGGAGCCTGCCGTTCCTCGCCAAAGGAGCCGCCGCTCCAGATCCGGGACTCCCCACGCAAAGGCAGGGCAGCCGGGGCCCCGCCGCCACCATCCTTGGCGCCCCGGGCTTGCCCGGCGGCTGCCTCAGGCGGCGGCGAGGAAGGGAGGGGGAGGTGAGCCTGGTGGCATGGCTAGGATTCGCCCCCCTTGTCCCAATGCACTCGTAATGCATATATAGTCCCTCCTAATCATTTTGTGTTTGTTTCTTGTCAAGATTCAGATCGAATTTTCGACATCAGACACGTATTTTGTTAATCAGATGCTGAAGGTAAGATCAGGACACAAAAAACATATGGGACTTAATAATTAGCAGTTTCATTTTGATATACTGTGCGGAAACACTTATTTTCCAGGAATCTAGCTTCATGTAAGCATGCAAAGTTGATTTTTTACATCCAATTTGACCAATTGCAGAAAAAATCAATCCTCTCCACTTGAAGGTAGGTGATGCACACAGATTTCTTCTTACCTTGCAAGCACCGTTGGATGAAGACAGTACTGTAGGCATGATCATGATCATGGAGAAGCGCAGTGAGTGCTCAACCCATCTGTACATACGCTGCACTTTATGCCCCCGTGCCGCTGCCATGCTTATCTTGCCTCTAATTGATCTGTCTCACCACAGTGCCGTCTTGCTGTCCCTCCCCGGCTTGCCTCGATCTTGCATGAGAGATTTATTTGCGTAGGACTGTCGGGGGATAATTGGATCGAGTAGGAGTTGTTACGTGGAAGAGGAGCTAGCTGGGCGATCCTTTGGCTAGGTGACGAGGAAGAAATTGAGACGGCCGGCTGTTGTATGGGAGCACGGCCAGAGATGGAGTTCGATAAGGTCTCCCAAATCAGAAGGTTTGGCCACCCTTAACAATATCCTCATCGGATATAACTTGGGGAAGGCCAAGGCGTACGCCTATTATATAAGCTCGGCCACCCACGCCCCAAACAAATCACAACCAACCTTCCTCAAGTCGTTTGTTCCCCCGAGCAATCGAGTTGTGTTCCCGGCGGGCGATCGATCGATCTTGCTGAGCATCATGGTTTCCGCCGACGTGGCCCGCAACATCGTGGGCATCATTGGCAATGTCATCTCCTTCGGCCTCTTCCTCTCCCCTGTGTAAGCCCTCTCCTCCTCCTCCTCTCGGCAATGTATTCATGGATGGAAGGTGGTTGCTAGGGCATGAACCTGACGCTCGTTTTCTGCTTGTGCGTACGCAGGCCGACGTTCTGGCGTATCTACAAGGCCAAGGACGTGGAGGAGTTCAAGCCGGACCCCTACCTGGCGACGCTCATGAACTGCCTGCTCTGGTTCTTCTACGGGCTCCCTATCGTCCACCCCAACAGCACCCTCGTCCTCACCATCAACGGCATCGGCCTCGTCATCGAGGGCGCCTACATCATCATGTTCATCATCTACGCGGCCAAGAACACAAGGGTACGTACGTGCAACCCTCCTAATGCCCCCTCATCCGGCCTACTGTCTCTTTTCGGCGTTAGTTTCTGTACAGAAGATCCTCCTGCATGCCCCTAACCCATGCCATGTGCCTGTGCTGTGCGTGCAGTGGAAGATGCTCGGCGTGCTCGCCATCGAGGCGGCGTTCATGGCTGCCGTGGTGGCCGGTGTGCTCGTCGGCGCCCACACCCATGAGAAGCGCTCCATGATCGTAGGCATCCTCTGCGTCATCTTCGGCTCCATCATGTACGCCTCCCCGCTCACCATCATGGTACGTACACCACCCCAACTTATGGATTGTCGACCCGCGATCTTTGATAACCGCTTTAACTTGTTAGTTCAGGTGGCTAATTAATCTGCGTTGTGCACGTATGGTGTGGTAATGATGTGTTGTCTAGAAAAATACCTTCCTACAATTTATTTTTAAAATTCTAGTAGATGCTTTTGGCAGATCTCAATTTGATAAGTAGCACACCTTGTTTGTTGTTGATTCTGCTTGAAAATCTGTGTCCGTCTAAAAGATGCACCCACCTTTCATGTTTTAACGTTCGTGCCAAAACCCTGTTCAAAAGAAGTTTGAATTGAGTTGTTCACCTCTCACGCACCCAAGTTCTTCTACAATATGCTACATCATATATTTTTAATCAAAAAAGCCTACGGTTTATTTCTATCTCAAAGGTAAACTTCCTTTACAGGGTGAATTACTAGCTCAGGCTAATTGTTAATGACGGACGCTGAGTGTACTAAATACATTATTACTCAAAAAATTAAGATGAAAGTAGTAATATTGTACTGCTTATTTGCAGGGTAAAGTGATCAGGACCAAGAGTGTGGAGTACATGCCGTTCTTCCTGTCGCTGGTAAACTTCCTCAACGGTCTCTGCTGGATGGGCTATGCGCTCATCAAGTTTGACATCTACATCACGGTATGTACATAGACATTGGATAAAAAAAAGTCACAAACCCATCCAGACTTACAATCAAGAATTCCTCAGCGTGGTTCGATCTAACTGTTATGTCCTCTTTAAATTCTGTGCAGATCCCCAATGCCCTCGGTACAATCTTTGGCCTCATCCAGCTGATCCTATACGGGTACTACTACAGATCGACCCCCAAGAAGGGCAAAATCGTCGAACTGCCCACCGTCCTCACCAAAAACGCCGTTACCAGTGGCGACGTCTCGGTCACCATTGAGAAATAAGCTTGGCGTTGTTTTTAGCCCTAAAGATTTTGAGTAGTTAATACCGGATGATACCAACAGGTCTGATTGTTAATTAGTAGTACTTTTTGTTAGCTAGTAGAGTCTGAGATTGCCTTTAATTTTGTGAACAATTGTCGTCTGTCCGAGACTATAGTGCAAATTGCAAGTGTATATATAAATACCAATGCAGCTGAGTTATCCCAGAGATATATTATGACACCACATATGCCTGCCTGTTTTCAATCTGCTCTTACGTGATGATTCAATTGATTTGTAAATTACAGTGTGTGATGGCTTTGTTAAATTATTTTATTCAATATCAACGATGTGTTTGTATTATGTTTCGGGCAAGGTCCTCTTTTGTTTTCTGCACAAAAACACCCAAAGGGCATCTTATTGGTGATGCAACTTGAACCTGGTGTGAGCGAAAACGACACAGACTTAACCTAATTACCGGTTCAGTTGGATAGCTCCTGCTCTTTTCCCGTGAGGCTGCCTTGTTACCACATCGACCTTTTCTTTTTGCTGAGAAGTATGACGCTTTGAGTCCATGCTAGAAATATTTTTCTGAATCTTGTAACATGTTAATTGTTTGTCATATATATATATATATATATATATATATATATATATATATATATATATATAGTGTTACTATTCATCATTCAGGGTGCAGAATAAGTTATTCTTCACCCGAGGTAATATCACGATCATTTCATAATTAAATTACGTTTGGAATTCAAATAGTTACATTTCTATTGATTCATTACGTAAAATTTGACATAAAAAAAATAAAAATATAGGTCATAAGACAAGAAAATTTGCAGTTTATGTGTATTTAAGACTATGTTTTTACTTTTGTAATTTTACATAACATAAAATATTTTTTACGACGATTATATATTTTCTTACTGTCTTTTTTTGTGTCGGAAATAAGACAAAACTTACGGAACGTAAAATTACGGTGCATTGATGATAAAATAGAGGGGGTGAAGAATAACTATTCCTCACCCAGGATGACGAATAACGCGACCCTATATATTTCATTAGTGTGTTTGATCGCATGGTGTCTACTATATAGACACATACTTTTTCGTCAAGAAAAATAAGTTGAGTATAGGAAGAGCCATGCTCAAAATAGATAGCCCACCAACTTGTGGCTGTAACTAGTAAGAATCCAGCCCTTTCCATTAAGGGAAATAAAATAAAATCCAACTTGAAGCAACGTCCAAACAAGCAGCCCAGTCTAGCTAAATAGATCCACGCTAGACAACAGACCGTGTTTCAATATCCAAGAGCAAGCGTTTTTTTATCAATTTATTTTCTTTGTATTTGAATGATCTAGAGTCATCTAGCGATCATTACTATATGAATCTAATTAGATTCTGTTGGATCAATAATCACTTATAATTTGTTAGGTTTTGTTCCCGAATCATCATCATGTCTACTAGAATTAGAAAACATGATTCTGGTTCTGCAAAACAAAGAGCGGCAGTTGAGGCTTGAACTCAAACGAGTGCCCTCGATAGATATTTAGTGAGACTCCCAACTTGATTATGAAAATCACACTGCAGATGTTAATGTTGATGATGATGATGATGATAATACAATAGGAGGTTGAGGCTCATGATGCAAAAATTGATGTCTTGGAGATGATATAGTACGAAGATATGATTGAAGATTATATTCCAAGAAATACTAGACGGATGGTCCTTTTTGGTAGAACATGAGGTTCGTTCATTGCTTTGCGATCACATTACCATTTTAGCATAGTATTTGATATATGCCTAAATAAGGTACAAATAAAACAGTCTGGAAATTATATAATAAAGTGACAATATGGTTTACGCATATTAATTCTTCTGTTATGTGAATTGTTCAATATTTTGGGCCAGATTTTGGTTTCTACCCGAGGCCCCAAATTTCTGGAAATGGCCATGCTAAACAGCCGATGAATCCGGCCGAAGACCGATAGCCTTAAGTGAGTTGGTTTCTAGCCCCGCACAGCTCCAAACACTTTATTTGCCACCTGTTCAAAGAGGCTTACTCCCCATGCAATAGATATGTTTTGACCTCCTTTCTCTACAAAAACAACCAATAGTGAATCCAATATCCAATTAGTTTGACCAGAACAGACACATCATGGGGGAGAGGAGCAGGAAATTTGGGGGAGGGGTAGTTGCTACGGGTGGGATAAGATCGTGGGGAAGATCTTTTGTTTTGGTTTTTTACCGACCGGAGGCCATAGGCTAGCAAGGGTAGAAAATTTTGGAAAAGACCGAGGGAAATGGTATTTTTGACATAAACACATGAAATATTTTTAGGAAATTAGAGTTTCTTTTGGTGTGAATACGTTTCTCGGCCCGTACGACTATGATTGATACTTGTGGGCCCAGAAGACCAAGGTAGTTACTTGTGGGCCTGGAAGACTAGGATCGTTACTTGTGGGCCTGAACGACGAAGATTGGTATTTGTGGATCAGGATAATACTTGTGAGGCCGGACAACTAAGGTTGGTACTTGTGGTTCCGGACGACTATGATCGATACTTGCAAGGCTGGACGACCATGAGTTGTTTCTACGGGAGTACATGGGAATGAGAGCCCCCTAGCAGCCACTTATATACTCGACGAGGCTAGGGTTTATATAGAGAGAAATCCAATCTAGGGCTGCCGCCGCATCAACTTGGAGGTTAAGTTGGTCGCATGGTATAACACCGTCAGTAGGACCTCGGTTAGGTCTTCAATATTGGCAACTAGGTGGGTGGTTGGTGGGTCAAAAGATTCGACATTCCCACATGACTCCCATATCCGATCATAAACAGAGGGTTGGCCATCCAATATTGCAAGCCTATGAATCACATATATCATCTCATTCGGAAGGATTTTGTTGCAGTCCTCATAAGCCTGACCTGACATGACATCAGTGCTAGGGGAAGTTTTACCGAGATCCGATCAGACATGGATCTAGGGTCTTCCTGCAAGGTCAGGTCAGTGTCGAGCACCCGATCTGCGTCATCGGATCCAGGATTGTGACCAGGTATAATGTAAGGTTTTCTTACTCGGCCTAATCCTTATCTTAAATTGGCTTTGGGATGGGCATGTCTTGCTGTCCCTCGATCTGGTCTGACACCCAACTCGAGAAGGACAGATCCCCATGAGAATTCGTGGTATACTCCAAGTTGTCAAATCTCATAACCTAGCCGGGAGCAAGGTTCTCAACCTAGGCTAGATGGCCGGTTGAGTCAGCGAAAAGCATGATGCCCCTGAAAAAAAGATCTGTCCTGGCATAAAGGTCATGCCAGAACCCATCTGCTCACCCATGTTGATCGCCATTGATTCGCGGTGGCTACGTAGCGAGACCTACATGGGACACCAATGACGGGGTCGGTTCCTGCGAATCTCGGGTAGGGGTCCCGAGCTAGTAGCCTAGATGTGATGATAACATTGGATGCATGTTTTACCCATGCTCGGGCTCTCTCATAGAGATAATACACTATCTCCAGCTTTTTGATACTATTGATTTGTGACGGGGTACAGAGTACATGTTTATCTACCTCGAGATTGTTGATGTCATCTACGAGCCCTACCACCCTGGTTTATATAGTTACCATGGGTTCTAGGGTTATAGATAAGTCGACTATGTATATGGTAGATCGTGGTATAGACGACTGGGGGAGTCCTGGACTAAGGGGTCCTCGGGCGTCCGACCTATTATCCATGGGCCGGACTGATGGGCTGTGAAGACATGAAGGCCTAAGACTGTACCTATGTCTGTATTGGACTCTCCTTGGCGTGGAAGGAAATCTTGATGACTGACTATGAAGATTCCTTCTTATGTAACCGACTCTATGTAAACCCTAGATCCCCTCGGTGTCTATATAAACCGAAGGGGTTAGTCCGGAAAGGATATATTCATTGCCATAGTCATACATGCTAGACGTCTAGGGTTTAGCCATTACGATCTCGCGGTAGATCAACTCTTGTAACACGCATATTCATCAATATCAATCAAGCAGGACATAGGGTATTACCTCCATAGAGAGGGCCCGAACCTGGGTAAACATTGTGTCCCCTGTCTCCTGTTACCATCGATCCTAGACGCACAGTTCGGGACCCCCTACCCGAGATCCGCCGGTTTTGACACCGACATTGGTGCTTTCATTGAGAGTTCCACTGTGCCATCAACGAAAGGTTCAATGGTCCCTTCAATCGTCTATAGTGACGCTGTCCAAGGAGAAACCTTCCTCCCCGGACATATGTTCGTGTTCGGTGGCTTCGTACTGCGGGCCAACTCGCTTGGCCATCTGGAGTAGATCGATAGCTATGCCCCTGGCCACCAGGTCAGATTTGGAAGCTTGAACTACGTCACGGATATCCGCAGAGACTTGATCTTCAATGGATTTGAGACCGCAGCAATCGCTCCCCCTCGCCCCGATGAATGTGACTTAAATCTGTCATCAGACCAGATTCAGGAGATGGCTCCTGTTGCTGCAATGGCCTTAGAACCAGAGCAGATCGTGTCATTCGAGGCCACAGAGTCCGCGGCGCTAGAGCTGCATGCAGACTCGACACCCTGCAATATTTGCGCTAACGGAACTCCGGACTCGTCTCCGTCTATAAGTTCCGGATCACGTACGCTTGCGGACACCGAGCTAGATCGGTTATTGATCTTCGAATTCAGCGCCACAGACATTTTTCAGTACTCACCTTTGGGCGATGTGCTAAACTCTTTAAAGAATTTGTCCTTGGAGAAGGACTCACAGCCGAACTATGTTCGGTTCGAGCCAGAGGCTGATAACGGGGAATTTTGCTTCCCACCCGCCACCCACTTCATAGCCACTGTCGATGAATTAACCGACGTGCTTGATTACGGCTCCGAAGACATCGACGGTATGGACAACGATGCCGACATGGAGCAAGACCAAGACCCTCCATTTACTGGACGTCAGACCACCACCTCTTCATATGATGTGTACACGGTCGACACACCTAAAGAAGCTAGCGACGATGACAAAGGGGATCCAGTCGCGGATAAACCTTATGAGACACAGTCCAAGCGTCGGCGCCCTAAACGCCGTTCTAAGCCTCGTCGCTCAAAAGATGACAACACTGGCACCGGAGAAAATGGTGTTGGAAATATGCCCTAGAGGCAATAATAAAAGTGTTATTATTATATTTCTTTGTTCATGATAATAGTCTTTTATTCATGCTATAACTGTATTATCCGGAAATCATAATACACGTGTGAATACATAGACCACAATATGTCCCTAGTGAGCCTCTAGTTGACTAGCTCGTTGTGATCAACAGATAGTCATGGTTTCCTAGCTATGGACATTGGATGTCGTTGATAACAGGATCACATCATTAGGAGAATGATGTGATGGACAAGACCCAATCCTAAGCATAGCACAAAGGTCGGTTAGTTCGTTTGCTAGAGCTTTTCCAATGTCAAGTATCTCTTCCTTAGACCATGAGATCGTGTAACTCCCGGATACCGTAGGAGTGCTTTGGGTGTACCAAACGTCACAACGTAACTGGGTGACTATAAAGGTGCATTACAGGTATCTCCAAAAGTGTCTGTTGGGTTGACACAGATCGAGACTGGGATTTGTCACTCCGTGTTACGGAGAGGTATCACTGGGCCCACTCGGTAGTGCATCATCATAATGAGCTCAAGGTGGCCAAGTGTTTGGTCACGGGATCATGCATTACGGTACGAGTAAAGTGACTTGCCGGTAACGAGACTGAATGAGGTATTGGGATACCGACGATCGAGTCTCGGGCAAGTAACATACCGTCTGATAAAGGGAATAGTATACGGGGTTGCTTGAACCCTTGACATCGTGGTTCATCCGATGACAACATCGAGGAGCATGTGGGAGCCAACATGAGTATCCAGATCCCGCTGTTGGTTATTGACCTGAGGTCGTCTCGGTCATGTCTGCATGTCTCCCGAACCCGTAGGGTCTACACACTTAAGGTTCGGTGACGCTAGGGTTATCAGGAAGACAAGTATGTGATTACCGAATGTTGTTCGCAGTCCCGGATAAGATCCCGAACGTCACGAGGAGTTCCGGAATGGTCCGGAGGTAAAGATTTATATAGGGTTTGGGAGGGGAAACCCTAAAGGGGGCGCCCCCTAGCTTGGGGGGCAAGCCTCCCTCCCTTGGCCGCCGCCCCCCCTTAGGGTTTCCCTCTAAGGGGCCGCCCCCCTTGCCCCTTCCCCTATATATAGAGGGGTGAGGGGAGGGCTGCAAGACAACACAACTCAAGGCACAGCCCCTCCCCTCCCCAACACCTCTCCTCCTCCGTACGTGCTTGGCGAAGCCCTGTCAGAGTACTGCTGCACCAACTACACCACGCCGTCGTGCTGCCGTTGGAGCTGTCTTCCTCATCCTCTCCTTCCTCCTTGCTGGATCAAGACGAAGGAGACGTCGCCCGTACCGTACGTGTGTTGAACGCGGAGGTGCTGTCCGTTCAGCACTTGGTCATCGGTGATCCGAATCACGACGAGTACGACTCCATCATCACCATCCCCTTGAACGCTTCCGCACTCGATTTACAAGTGGTATGTAGATGCAAACTCACTCCCTTGACTTGTTGCTTAGATGAACTCATAGATGGATCTTGGTGAAACCGTAGGAAAAATTTTAATTTTCTGCAATGTTCCCCAACAAATGGTACCCTGGGCGACGCCGAAAACAATGAAGACCATGTTGGAGCTGCGTCTGAATAGGAGGAACAAGACAACGGGCAAGATGACCCTAATAAACAGGCCACGCCCAATGACTCGGATGATGATAGTTATCGTCCAGTCTCTGAAGATGAGGAGAGCCTCGGTAGCGAGGATTTCATCGTACCTGAGGCACCCCTAGAGCAGGAACGCTTCAAGCGCCAGCTAATAGCTACTGCCAGAAGACTGAAAAAGAAGTAGCAGCAGCTCCAGGCTGATCAAGACCTGCTCATCGACAGGTGGACTGGTGTCCTGGCAGCTGAAGAATACGGCCTCGAGCGCCCAGTCAAGAGTTACCCAAAGCACAGACTGCTACCTCAGTTCGATGACGAAGCACCGGATCCCATACATCCCTCACGCAATGCGGACCGACCACCACGTGGTCAGGATAGTACGGCGGACCGACCACCCCGCGGTCAGGATAAAACGACAACTCAGGCCGAACAACAGCCCGCCCCACCGCTTTGCAAAAACAGGGACATAACAGCTCGGGACTATACACACGACCTTCGCGGGATCTAGGCAGCAGAGCAGGACACACCAAATCAATCTACGGATCGCGAGGACGCTTCCCGACTCGGGATGACGGCTACCTATTCGGACGTGACAAACCTAGTCACACCCGGGCCGATAACCGCAGACGAACTTCATCAGAGGTGCGCCGTGACACGACCCATTATAGAGGCGCCACACACCCTCTCTGCTTCACAGATGACGTGCTGGATCACGAATTCCCCGAGGGGTTCAAACCCGTCAACATTGAATCATACGACGGAACAACCGATCCCGCAGTATGGATTGAGGACTTTATTCTCCACATCCACATGGCCCGTGGAGACAACCTCCACGCCATCAAATACCTCCCACTAAAACTCAAAGGGCCAGCTCGACACTGGCTAAATAGCCTGCCAGAGAATTCCATCGGCAGCTGGGAGGACTTGGAAGAAGCCTTCCTTGACAACTTCCAAGGTACATATGTCCGACCACCCAATGCCGATGACTTAAGACACATATATAGTTCAACAACCTAGAGAATCAGCCAGAAAATTCTGGACTAGGTTCCTAACTAAAAAGAACCAGATTGTTGACTGTCCGGATGCCGAAGCCCTAGCGGCCTTTAAGCATAGCATCTGTGATGAATGGCTCGCCCGCCACCTCGGCCAAGAAAAGCCGAGGTCTATGGCAGCCCACACATCACTTATGACCCGCTTTTGCGCGGGAGAGGATAGTTGGCTGGCTCGCAGTACAAACACAGCCAACGAAGCAGGCCCCTCCGAGGCCAAAAACAGCACCAGCAAGCTCTGGCGGAATAGACACAAACACCGAAGCAATGGCGATAACACCGATGACACTACCGTTCACGCCGGATTCAGTGGCTCCAAGTCCGGCCATCGAAAGAAGCCCTATAAAAGGAACGGCGGAGGACCATCCAGCCTGGACCGCATACTCGATCGTCCATGCCAGATACATGGCACCCCAGACAAAGCGGCAAACCATACTAACGGAGATTGCCGGGTCTTTAAGCAAGCTAGCAAGGTAAATAGGAGAAATAAGGAAGGGGAATCGCAGAGCAAGGACGAAGACGAGGAGCCCCGGCAGCCGAACACTGGGGGGCAGAAGAAATTCCCAGCCTCAAGTCAAAACAGTGAACATGATATATACTACACACATCCCCAAAAGGGAGTGTAAGCGTGCGCTTTGGGACGTTTATGCGGTAGAGCCAGTCGCCCCAAAGTTCAACCCATGGTCGTCATTCCCGATCACCTTTGATCGTCGTGATCATCCAACTAGCATCCGTCATGGCGGTTCGGCCGCATTGGTACTCGACCCAATCATCGACGGATTTCACATGATACGAGTCCTAATGGACGGTGGTAGCAGCCTCAACCTGCTCTATACTAACAATGATAGAAGGATTAGCCATGATGACACACGGCGACACAAGAAGCAAGCGAAAAGGAGGCGAACGGAAAAAGAGGGCGAATAAAACGGTAAGGGTGAAGTGGGGGAGAGGAAAATGAGAGGCAAATGGCTAATAATGTAATGCGAGGGATAAGAGTTTGTGATGGGTACTTGGTATGTCTTGACTTGTGCATAGATCTCCCCGGCAATGGCGCCAGAAATGGCTTGTTGACGGGAGATCAAATCTTGACTTGACTTGGTGCAACCTCCTCGGCAACGGTGCCAGAAATCCTTCTTGCTATCTCTTGAGCACTTTGTTGGTTTTCCCTTGAAGAGGAAAGGGTGATACAGCAAAGTAGCATAAGTATTTCCCCCAGTTTTTGAGAATCGAGGTATCAATCCGGTAGGAGACTACACGTAAGTCACCTCGCACCTACACAAACAAATAAGAACCTTGCAACCAACGATAAAGGGGTTGTCAATCCCTTCACGGTTGTTGCAAAAGTAAGATCTAATAGAGATAATAAGATAAATATTTTTGGTATTTTTACGATATACATTGAAAGTAAAGATTGCAAAGTAAAATAGATTGGAAACTTATATGATGGAAAATAGACCCGGGGCCATAGTTTCACTAGTGGCTTCTCTCAAGATAGCATAAGTATTACGGTGGGTAAACAAATTACTGTCAAGCAATTGATCGAAAAGTGCGTAATTATGAGAATATCTAGGCATGATCATGTGTATAGGCATCACGTCCGCGAAAAGTAGACCGACACGGTTCTGTATCTACTACTATTACTCCACACATCGACCGCTATCCAGCATGCATCTAGAGTATTAAGTTCGTAAGAACATAGTAACGCATTAGGCAAGATGAAATGATGTAGAGGGATAAACTCAAGCAATATGATATAAACCCCATCTTTTTATCCTCGATGGCAAAAGTACAATACAATACATGCCTTGCTACCCCTGGTGTCACTGGGAAAGGACACCACAAGATTGAACCCAAAGCTAAGCACTTCTCCCATTGCAAGAAAGATCAAACTAGTAGGCCAAACCGAAGGGGGGTTCCATCACCGGTGGCCATCTTCATCATCCCAGCGCTCTCCATGACGAGGAGGGAGTAGTTCACCCTCGGGGCTGAGGATATGTACCAGTAGCCATGTGTTTGATCCCCCTCTCTCTCTCGTGTTCTTGATATGGCACGATCTTGATGTATCGCGAGGTTTTCTATTATAGTTGGATCTTATGATGTTTCTCCCCCTCTATCTCCTTGTGATGAATTGAGTTTTCCCTTTGAAGTTATCTTATCGGATTGAGTCTTTAAGGATTTGAGAACACTCGATGTATGTCTTGCATGTGCTTATCTGTGGTGACAATGGGATATTCACGTGATCCACTTGATGTATGTTTTGGTGATCAACTTGCGATTTTTGTGCCCTTGTGAACTTATGCATAGGGGTTGGCACACATTTTTGATTGTGTTGGTTGGTTGAATAGATGAATTTGAGATTGTGTGATGCATGTCGTATAATCAAACCCACGGATACTTGAGGTGACATTGGATTATCTAGGTGACATTAGGGTTTTGGTTGATTTGTGTCTTAAGGTGTTATTTTACTACGAACTTTAGGGTTTTTTGTGACATTTATAGGAACAGCCCAATGGATTGATCGGAAAGAATAACTTTGAGGTGGTTTCGTACCCTACAATAATCTCTTCGTTTGTTCTCCGCTATTAGTGACTTTGGAGTGACTCTTTGTTGCATGTTGAGGGATAGTTATATGATCCAATTATGTTATTATTGTTGAGAGAACTTGCACTAGTGAAAGTATGAACCCTAGGCCTTGTTTCAACACATTGTTATACCGTTTTTGCTCACTTTTATCATTAGTTACCTTGCTTTTTTTATATTTTCAGATTACAAAAACATGTATCTACCATCCATATTGCACTTGTATCACCATCACTTCACCGAACTAGTGCACCTATACAATTTACCATTGTATTGGTTGTGTTGGGGACACAAGAGACTGTTTGTTATTTGGTTGCAGGGTTGTTTGAGAGAGACCATCTTCATCCTATGCCTCCCATGGATTGATAAACCTTAGGTCATCGACTTGAGGGAAATTTGCTACTGTCCTACAAACCTCTGCACTTGGAGGCCCAACAACGTCTACAAGAAGAAGGTTGTGTAGTAGACATCAAAGACCACTATCCACATCTCCAAAAGTGAAGCCCTATTTCCATACAACCAATCATGATACTTAGATTAATCATCACCACCAAAAAAATTCCTGCTGGTATAAACAATAAAAGTACAAAACAGAAAAATGAGCATGTATGGCCTACGGGTATGAACAAGAACAATGAGCTGATTAGTATGGAAGGAAAGAGGAGGACCGTGGGGACGAACTATTGTTGCTGGAGTTGCGACCCGCCGACGAGGAGGAGCGGACTATGGGACGACAAGGACTTGGAAGTGGCGAGAAGCACGACGTCGTCCCCCTTTCCCCTCCTCTGGTGGCCCCTGGACCATCAACAGCCTTGTTGCTCCTTCCCTCACCTCCGTCCCCTGACTGGTCACCACCATCGCTGCTCCTTCCCCCACCTCTGTTCCTCACCTCAACTGCGCAGATCCGGCTGCAGATCGTCCTCTGTGACTTGGAGCAGCAGATGATGAGGCCGGTGGGATGAGGAAGAGGATGGGCTCACGACAGGGGGCGGGGATGGATGAATGAAAGGGCGGTGGCATTCAAAGAATTGAGGGAGATGAGGCAACGACGCCGGAGGGGATGATGGTCGCGGTGATGCGGGGCTCAAGGACGGTAGGCGATTGGGCCTCTGGGACGGGATGAGAGGGGATTGGGCTAGGTTTCACCACAATCGCAATTTTGCATAGGACACTCTTTTGGACTCGAACCCACATTGCAGCGCGGGTCCGTGAGGAAGGATGGCCCAGCCATCATCCGCTCAAACCAAAACCCATGACGTGAAGTAAAATAGATGGGCAAATGTTTAACAGAGAGTAGAAAAGGACCAAAAACTTTACAACAAGGTGAATTGAGCGAGCCAGATCACTTGTGTGACGCAAATGCCCCAGGTGAGCGGGTGGCATAGCATGGTTTATAGGTTAGATAGCATCAAACCCATGTCAACTTCGTTTTGTGAAGATTAAACGACTTATTTTGGGACCTGCCGGTGCCAAGAAATGACAATCTAATGCTCCTGTAGGAAACTAGAGACTGTGTAAATGTGAATCAATTTTTTTTGAGGGAAAATGTGAATCATTTCTAGTACAGAGTATTGCCACACTACTCGTGAATCTGGGACTAACATCAAATCTGTATTTTTTAACCCAACATATGCCCTGTTATTCAAAACTTTCAACTTTCATCATATGTATGTACTTTCTCTCTGTCACATTTGAAGCACAAAGAATGATATTGTATTCTGCTCATGACAGTGGTGGAACAAGACAAACCAACTTTCACAACTAGAGTTAAAGGATGAAAACAAATACTCTCTGCGTTCATAATTCTCGTCGTGGTTTTAATTCAAATTCTAGTACAACATGAAGGACTGAACTTGCATTGCATTGTAATACCCTAAGAATACTATCAATGGTTTCATATGCTTCAGCTGCCTACACTTAAGTTTCTGCAAACCAAGCTCAATTCCTTATTCATTCACAACAAGTTTCAACTCAAAGTGATTCTCTCACTCGGAGTAGTTTTCATCACAGGGTTAATGTCATGAGTTTACTAAAATTTGTACTTACCAAAGATTTTAATAAGTTGCCCGATCCCCTAGGGTCCATAATATTTGAGGAATATAAAAAAGATACAGCAGGAAATGTGGTAAATATATTCCTAGCCATAACATTTGTTTTTAAACAATTAAGAAAGCTACATACAAGTATTCAAGCTCAAAGATCTATGAAGAAATCCGATTATAATATAAAATTTGCTTTCTGCATATATTATCTAAGCATGGATAATAAGTTCACATGTAGCTTATGCTTAAAACAAGCTTGTACCTCCTATCTAAGAGCCACTAATCAGAAGTGGAGACAGGAAGTAGAGTTTCAACCAGAAGAAAGAATACTATCTAGTAGGATTAGAAACTTAGAAAATAGAATAAACAAACAAGAAGTAGAGCTAGAAAAACTAGAAGACGGGTTAGAGAACAGTAAAGAGCGAGAAGATAATGTTGCTAAAAGCACGAACATTAAATAACAAAGGGTAACAACAAGAGATAAAAATGGAGACAAATTAATACAATTAAAAGATGCAATAACTAGTTTTGGAAGTAAATATATCGTTTGATTACCATTCAAAGAAGTGCTAGGGATAAGGATCCCAGTTAGAATAGTTTTGAGGCCAAATATTTCCTATAGAATATTGGTGCTATTAGATACGGGTTGCACAAAGAACATCATCCATGATAAATATTTTGTGAGATGTCCCTAAATAATTGAAACCATAGATGATAATAAAGCCGAAGTATCTACTGATATGTTGCATATAGCCCATTTACAGCCCGCTAACCTAGGGCCTGTTACGCCCTATCCGAATTAGGACCAGTAGCGTCATCCGGGCCGTCCAATATGATTCAGCCTATTTTAACTTCCGGCCCATGTGTGGCCCATGACTTCTTTCGGCCCATATGAGGACCTTTGTAACTCTTGGCCCATTAACGGCCTGTGGTGAAACTGGCCCGTAATGAACAGTGTATCACTTTATACCCATTAACGGCCCGTTATTCCATTGGGCCGTTTCTAGCCCAAGTTATCTTTCGGCCTTCTCAGGGCCCATTGATTCTTGGGCTCATTTGCAGCATTCGGTTACATACGGCCCGTTAATGTCATTTTCTGCTTGTGGGCCAAATTCAGCCCGTTGTTATAGTCGGCCCGTTTGCGGACCGTTAATACGCTGGGTCGTTTTCATGTAAAAAAACGTTGGGCTGTTTTCATAGAGTTATGAAATACGACCTATTATCGGTCCGTTATGGTCCACGAATAGTACGACCCATGATTGGCGAAATGATGATACGCCCCGTAGAAGGCCCATGGATCCTACGGCCCGTATGAGGCCCATGGATAGGACGGCCCGTAGAAGGCCCATGGATCGTACGGACCGTAGAAGGCCCATGGACCCTATGGCCCATAGAAGGCCCATGGACCCTAAGGCCTGTGTAGAAGGCCGATGGATCCTACGGCCGGATGAAGGCCCATGGATCATACGGCCTGCAGGAGGCCCATGGTTACAACAGTCCGTGTGTTGCCATGATTATTTTGGCCTAGTTACCAAAAATAGGCTATTGTGGCCACTAGAAAAAAATAGAAAAAGAACTGCAGTGACTACAAGCAAACAACTAAACAAGACAATAAGGAAATAAATAAGCAAGCAATTAACGCTAGCCTATTACTGCTATTACACATATTACATCCACTGGGCATCAAAGTTCACCACCAGTGCAAATATAGGGAACAAAGCAGCACATTACATACACTGGCTGTCAAAATTGGCCACCAGTGCAAATAAACGAGGCAGCAAAACAAGAGCATAACTAAAACAACTTAAGAAGAGCTCAAGAAACGTTATCCTGGGTATCCACCATGCTGGCAATAAGCTTAGCAAGCTAATTAGCTTTGTCCTGTTTGGCGCTAAAATACTCCAACGCTTGCTGTTGCACCAGAAAGTATGCATCTGAATGCTCCAGGGACTTCCGCAGTCCTTTCGCTTCTTGTCGCAGCACAACTGATCAATGTCTTTCAGCTTCTAGTTGAGACTCAAGAAACCGAACTGATTCAGACAGTGAGTTTGAATAGCTTGTGCAAGTGTTAGTGGCCAGTAACTTGAACACTAAACCAAGACAGGACTTTCGGGTTGTCTCGCTGTCTTCAAGATAGTCTTCCTTAGCTGTTTTATTAGCTTTGTTGGAGACCAACAAGGATGTGTCACTATCCCGAACCTTATCTGCATTACTTCCTTTACCATTGCTTAATAAGGCACTCTTCCCCAATATTCTGTCAGCATTCTAAAAGAAGAAACAAGCAGACACATAACAAGTTTAGCATGTACTAGTATATGAAACTCATTTTGGTGAACCAGTCCATTAGTAAGGTGGACAGGATTAAACTACCAAGTCTTCTATTGCCAAGTACTAGTACATAATAAAAGAATCAAACAAACATATATCTATGTCCTATGGTCATTGCATTGTCTTGCCAAATCAAAATAGAGACACGGTTCAAATCATATCAGTTCAAGACAAAGCAGTAGTGAAAGAATACAAAGCGTGGGAAACTACACGGCACAACAAGATTTCAGATGGGTACCACGGGTCTACATGTACAACAACACTATTGGCTCTGTTGTGATGCTAGTAATGTGCATGATATGAAAGTCAACTATATACACAATTGAAATTGAAATCAACAGAGCTATTGATAAGAGCAAACCTATTAAAGAAACATGCATGAACATACCTGCTGTGCCATTGGAGTTTCGATTGGATCCTTCAATTTAAAAATTAGTTTGTATGAGTAAATACAGTGATACAAGAGCAAAGCAATCATAGTTTAAAAAGGCGCGCCTAAGCAAGCGCTTAAGCGCGCCTAGGCTCTAGGCGTTGGCAAAATGCATTGCGCATAACTATGCATAATCTGTGCATAACTGTGCATAAGCATGCGCTTTGGTCAGTAAAGCGCAAGGCGGTGGCAAAATGCACAATTAACGCCTATCGCTTTTTTGAACTATGATACCAATGGAATCTTAAATTAGAACAGTTGTTTTTTAGATTTAGGCACTTGTTCTACATGAACAGAGTACAGTAAGACGCAAGAATATAATACTTAAAATAGAAAATGAGCTCATAGACCTTACCACATTCTTGGTTCGGGACCAGTACAGAACAAGCGTTCCTAGTCATCGTCCAGTAAATGTGTCCCAGGAGAACGTAAGGGAATTTGATGAGTTTGTTTGCCGGTGAAGTACGTTTTCTTCATGTAATTCCGATACTGCCATGAAGCATTCTTGAAGATAGCAGAGGTATTAGCACAGGTTACCTCATCCTGAGTTTCCAAATCGGTCCTTCTCTATAGAGAAAAAAGGGAAATTTTGCTATATTATAACCATCATGGAGGTAGGATGTATGGGACAAAGCAAAGTCATTGCCATGAATAACATTACTTACACATAACTCCTGAACAAACACCTGCAACTGGCATTTTCCTTCATCTTCAGTATAATATTTCTAAGATGGGAAGATACGCACATACGATTTAACAACATCAAATGCGATAGATGCTAAACTACAACTAGCTGGTTGTGCTTCCTCCACGGGAATAGGCGTACTAACTGGTGGAGTTAGGGTTTGCCGTGATAGTACTGGCCCTTTGGGCACTGGAGCTGCCTTACTAACTGCTCTTGTTTGAGAGCTCTGTGGTGGAGATGGTGCTGTGTCAACAGGAACTAGATTACTATTGGCTAGGGTTGGGGTTAGATTGGGTGAAGCCGGTTCTCTGTCCATCGCAGTAGGGGTACAATCTGCAAGAGTTTGGGTTATGTGTGGTAGGGCTGGTTCTTGTGCATGTACAACCGGGGTGCTATCTCCACCAAGAGGTAGCACTGTTTATTTGAAGACCGTGTTTTTAGTCCGCTAGGTACTAGCATCACTCGCTCCAATTCCAATGGTTGATAAACAGGAAACATAGTTGAATGTACAGACATTGTATGAGAGACAGATGCAATAGATAGTGTGGAAAAAAGAGGGCATGAAATAGTTGACATGTATATTGTTTAACTAAAACGGATACCATGACATAATTTCACATATATGATGTCTATCTAAACTGGATAGCATAGCATAACATAATTCAAAGATATGATGAATAACTAAACAGGATCGCATGACATAATTCACCTACATGTTATCTAAGTAATCAGGATCGCATCATTTAATTCACATATGTGATTTATATGCTAAACAGAGGGCATTCGATATGATGTCTGAACTAAGAACATGGTGTTGAATATTGTGTATATGATGTCTAAACTATGCAATGCAAGACATCGTATGCATGATATGAGCAGTATAACCGTGCCAAGTTAGAGCATACACCTCAGTGGGGGAATAGGACTGGTCATTTGTCTCTGAATCCATCTCCAAGGAGCTATCGGGACCCAACAAGAGATCTGCTTCGACAGGTAGCACTGTCTGCTCTGAAGGCCTTGTTTTCACTCCAGATTTTTCCATATCCCACCCAAATGGCTGATTCATAGGAAGAGTAGTTTAATGTACAAACATTGTCGACAAATGGAAATGTAATGAAGAAAAGGATGGGCAAGATACACTACACCATAGCACCACATCCCTAACAAACAAGTTGGTCGGGAAAACAAGGTCTGACGACATACACTCGGTCGGGAAAGAGTATTGCCGACCGACAACGTTTGTTGGGGAAAATCCAGACGGGAAAGCATTTTCCCGACCGACATATCTTTCCCAACCGACAGTTGGACGCCTATAAAGAGAATTGCCGACCGGCTTTCTGATGGCCCTACTTGGAATCTTTCCCGACCGACTACCGGATGGTAACATGTTTGCCGACCGATTTTCAGTTGGCGCTATTGTTTAAGTTTTCCTGACCGACTGTTTGATAGTATAATATTTGCCGACCGACTTTATGTTGTCCTTGTCCTGAAACTTTCCCGACCAACTGTGCGATGCTATCCTTTTTGCCGACCAACTTTCCATTGGTACTAGCATGACCCTTTGCTGACCAACAATGAGACGATGTTCTGTTTTGCCAACCAACAATTTGTCAACATTTTGTTTAGCTGAGCAATATTTAAACCCTTGATTTCCCATCTGTCTTACACAATACAATGTCAATCAAGTCACATATCTCAGTACAACATGATATCAGTCAAATTACAGTAACTTGCATGTGCTTTGAAAATAGTAAATCATGACCAAAGAAGAATAACATAATAATTACTTCTCAAGAGTGAAGGAAACATTTATGGTTTTGTGACCGAATCGCCCGATAGGTTCACAAAATGATAGATGCATGTCCGAGATTCATTGGTTTCTCCATTACACAAAATACCCAGATGACAAGATAAATACCCAGATGACAAGATGCCATATAGGTTTACATAATGAGACCTAAAAGACACATTATTTTTGCTCCGTTACAGAAAATCTGTAGCTGATGCAAACTGGCATCTTCCTGGTTACTTCCTGACCCTTTTGTATGTCTTTCCTACAAAGAATAAAAATGTCCCCAGTGAGCATGCATTCAGAGACAATGGCAATAATGATAATTTTATAAAGCACTATGGCAATTGGCAATAAAAAACTGGGGGATTTTAGTGTTACAAAAAATAGGGCAAGTTAAGAATAATGCCACAACATGTGCTAATTAGATCTCTGTTGCATTTGACATAATAAAGCATCGATGCAACGTGACCATGTAGTATGTTTCAGGAAATAGGAGCAATACAGAGGTGTACTGGGGGAAACACAAGGCAACAGAGTTAAGTTAAATTTCCATCATCTAGACATAAGGCAACAGCTTAGCATGTCCAGACTCCCAGTTTTAGTTCAAAAGACATGCTTTACCGTGCAGAGCACTACAGGCTAGTTTGGTTGGTGCTGGAGAGCAACTAGAAATTTGTGCCAGCCAGCTCCTCTAGGCATGTGGCAAGTAGAACTGTACCAAAGCCAACTTTTGCATAACATTATTATTTCCTTCTAATTCTGCTAAACCATGTCAGCTAGGAACTGTACATTAACTTAGCCAAACTTTAGATGAAGAGAATAACCAAAACAATTATAGACCATCACCATGTAAGAAGAAGAAGATACAAGGTTCTGGTTAAGTTCATTTCGGTCCCTGGTTTTGTAGCTCAAAAATAAATACTAGCTCGGGATTCAAAAATACCTTAGCAGCGGGATGAGGAAGATGCCCCTGGTTTATAGGGTTTCATCTAGCAAAGTGATCATGAGTCAGTATCACATATCAAACAATTTGAGATAAGTGGACAAAAGACATATTGTTGGTGATTACCTTGCTAGATGGCCATGCAATGGACCTTGTGACAGCATCAGCAATAATTTGTAAATCGTCATATTCATAAGGCACCGTAGCATCTCTTCTAATAGCAACATTGACAAGAACCTCATAAGTTCCTGGTCCAAGGGTCTCTCCGCCCACAATAGTGTCTGGGTCAACTGAGATAATTGTTGCCTTGGCAACAGGAGTTTCAGGACCAGTCAATGCATAAAGAAGCACATCCATACCAATCTGAATCAATGATTATTTTAGAAACATGAAAAGAAAACAAAATTTAAAGTCCTGAAACATGCAAAGGATGTGGTTTGTGCAACAAGAGCTACTCCACTACTCTGAAATGAGCGGCCCTCATCATATGATTGTGTATGAAAGTCTACCCCATTTATAGTGTAGCTACTATACTTCATAGCAACCAAGTTTGGCTATTTAGCTAATATTTTTATCTCATGAGGTGCTTCATCTCCCATTTCTGCCACCTGTGATTATGAAATGCTATTGTTACTCTACAATGGGATGGAATTATATGTCTTATAGGTTGACAGTCACATGCCCACTTACGTGCAATTTAAATCACTCATGAAATGTCTCGTAATGCACACGCTTGACTTCTCGATGACTTCGAACACCAATAGAAGAAAGGTAATCCATATGTTTGCTGCATATAGGTTATATTTATCAATTGACAAGGAGGAGAGAAATAACCTAATAGCAATACATAGTAGGGATATTTTACTCTAGGTATGGTTCTATGTTGTCATAATTGAACAAGACATATCTGTGGGCTTGCAACCAAGTTTTGTTATCTAACATCACCATGCACTTGCTAGCCAGCCCTTGGCCAATGTTGTGGAAGAAAGGAGTTGTATCATCAACTTCCATATCCAAACCTCCATCATTCCTAGCTCGATTCAACCGACTCTCATCATCCAAATAGTGTGAGCAAAATGTGAAGCTCTCATCAAACAAATAGCCCTCTACAATTGATCCTTCCACATGACTTCTAGTGTGGACATGTCCCTTGAGATTTCCTATATACCTCTCTACAGCCCACATGCTGCGAAACTGTACTGGACCAGCTATCATTGCTTGTGCTGGAAGATGAACCATCAAATGCACCATAATATCGAAAAATGATGGGAGGAATATGGCCTCAAGAAGGCTCAAGGTCTCAGCTATTTCATCCTGCAACCTTTGCATGTCACTTATGCAATAACCTGTGAGTACATTCACTTGAAAAATCTGCTCACACGAATCAGTACCGCACTCACTCTTTCTGGTAATGTTCTTCTCACTGCAAGTGGCAGCAAGTCTTGCAAAAGGACATGGTTGTCATGGCTCTTTAGCCCAGTTATCTTTTTCTCCTTAACATGCACATTGCGGCGTATGTGAGATGCATAACCATTAGGAAACATGGCATTTTTAAATACTTTGCAAAATGTCCTCTGCTGATCAGATTCCATAGTGTAAGGTGCCGGAGGAAAAAAAAACTTCTTCATCATCAAGATCAATAGGTTGAAGATCCTTTCTAATATTGAGTGCTTGAAGGTCATATCGAGAATTAATATTATCCTTGGTTTTTCCATTGACTGCCAACAAAGTGTTAACTATGTTCTCACACACATTTTTTTCTATGTGCATGATATCAAAGTTATGATGCATCTTCAAATCCTTCCAATATGGTAGTTTAAACCAAATAGACTTTCTTTTCCAAATGATCAGCGGATCCCCTTTCTTGCATTTCTTAGTTCTAGGCTTCTTCGTTATAGGATCCTTCCCAAACTTGGTTTGCATATTTTCTGCCTGCTCTAAGATTTGCCTACCGAAAAGTGGAACGAGTGCTGTCCCACGTTCTATGTCACCAAATGTGCGTGTATCATACCTCAAGGGGTGATCTGCACGTAAGAACCTACGATGCCCCATATAGCAAGTCTTGCTACCATTTTTTAGCCTAAGAGAACATAATTGAGAGTGGCATTCGGGCAAGCTCCTTCTCCAGAGGAAGCACAGGCAACCAAAGACCCAAGACCCGGTTTATCCGTAATTGTGCATATTATGGCAGCATGCAACTGAAAATACTCTCCGGTTGAAGCATCATAGGTCCTAACACCATCAAGAAACATATCTACCATATCATGAACTAGTGGCTCAAGATAGACATCAATATCACTACCAGTAGAATTTCTGCCAAGAATCAACAGTGATAGGATAAAATTTGATTGCTTCATAATCATCCAGGGTGGAAAGTTATAAGGAATCAATAATACTGGCCAAATGCTATAGCTGAGATTCATGGATCTAAACGGATTAAAACCATCGGCACATACTACAAGCTTAAGATTTCTGCAGTCTTTTGCAAAATCTTTATTTTTTCATCAAAATCTTTCCAAAGGAGGGAATCTTTAGGATGCCTAATCAAGCCATCTTGTGTGCGCTCTTCTGCATGCCATCTTGTGAGAGCCGCAGTTCTAGAACACACAAACAACCTTTGAAGCCTCTTCTTTATTGGGAAGTAACGAAGAACCTTCTTAGGAACCTTGTGGACACGATTCCCATATGCACCCTTCCTTTCAGATTTCCATCTTGAAGCCTTACATTCTAGGCATGAATTGGCATTGGCATTGTTCTTCCAAAATAGAATGCAATCATTTTCACATGCATGGATATTAACATACCCAAGTCCTAGGCATTTGACTAGTTTTTTAGCTTCATTGGAGTTTTTGGGTATTGCGGACTGAGGGTAAGCATCTTTTAGTAGATCTAACAGCAGATCAAAACTTCTATCAGACCACCCTCCAAGCAGTTTGCTGTGAAGAAGTCTCACTAGGAAACGAAGCTTTGAGAAATTCTTACAGCCTGGATATAGCTCTTGTCTAGAATCAGCTTCAAGTTTGTGGAGAGATTCTAGAAAAGAATCGTCCTGATCTAAACCACAATCATCTTCAAGATCTCCCCCTTTATCCAAACCAGCAGCAAGATCTCTTAGCAAATCAGATATATCATCGCCCTCATCCCTGTCGTCACCCTCATCTAGATTTGGAGGAATGGAAGAAGAAGAGACACGTTCTCCATGAAACATCCACTGTTTGTAGCCATCTACAAATCCCTCGCATACTAGGTGCTCACGGACTTCAGACTCTTCTCTCCAGTACGAGTTCACACAGTTTTTGCAAGGACATAAGATTTTATTCTCAACCGATGATTTATTAAATGCATAGCCTAGGAATTTGGCGAGCCCTTGTAAGTACTTCTCTGTATGCCTACATGCAAGTGTACATGTTTAGTGTGTTATATATAGTTTCAGCATATAAGCAAAACAAAATATATATGTGGCGTTACACCTAGGCGCATCCATCCAACCTTTATCCATGGTATCTTAGCTTCACAACTGAGTACTACCAAGTCAACACTAAATCCTGAACGAATAATATCAAAACCAGAGAATGCAAGGAATCAATTTAAGTACTGTAAATAAATTGGCGCAGAAAAGAAACGAAGAATCATAGAACCAATTCAATGGTAGTACACACAGTAAAGGCAGATACCACCATAAATAAAATGGATCAAAGCTGTGGTTGACTCACCAACTGGTGGAGGATGCAACGACAAGCACGGGAGGGGGATCGCTGCACCGCTGCTGGAAGATGAGTCATTGGCAGCAAGAATCCTAATAACCAAAATAATTAGACAATATAAAAGTCAGTGTCAAACATGAGGAGGTATCTCTACATATTCATGACATCCACACATATGGAGGGCCTCTGGACTTGAGTGGGGAAGAGAAACTCACCTAGTGGTTGCAGCAAATATTCTACAACTTCTCTTTGTCGGCTAAATGTTACCAGCAGTGCTCCTCTATGTTACCTGTAGAAAAAACAAGACAGATGAACAAGTAGACTACAACTTTTGAGATGCAGGGCTTTATATATTTACAGCTCTCTGCCATGTTTTCTTTCACTTCCAAATCTACTTCAGTAAACAAAAGAGAAACTCAAGTTTAAAATTTTTGTTACTGAAATTTAGGTATAACATCAGGTCAGTTAAGTTGTATGTTTTCAGAGACTCCAGTTTTTTGGATGTATGTCCAAGTTGCATGCTTTTAAAGGAAACATGATTCTAAAAGTCAAGATGATGCTTTTTAATGAAGTAATACATATTGTTGGCAAGGTCAATCCATATGCATGACAATATTTAGCTCCTCAGCGCTCTTTTTGTGTATTAACTTTATAGTTAAACTCTTCTTCATTTGTCTTCAGATCATCCAAACAAGAAAACTCGATACGGATGACTACAAATTCCTTTCTATCGGGACGGTGGAATTAAAGGACAGAACTACAATGGAAAAAAAAACAAAATTTGCACACAACAGCTCAACTTCTAGAATTAGTTCATATTGCTACCACCAAGCTTCTACTCTGTACATTGATTAGCACATTTTCTGCCTGCATAGTATCTCACAATTAGACTAGCTGCAGTACACATCAAACTGGAGAAGAAAAGCAAGAGGTGTAGCTGTTCCCTACTGCCGGAGCTCCCCGTTCCCCACCAGCCCACTCTCACAACAAAGCCTAGAGAGAGGGGGAGGGGGAGGGAGGTAAAGACAGAGAGGGAAGAGTTGTACCTCAGCCGCATCGACCATTGCCGCTGCCGCTGCGTGTCTTCAAGAGTTGGACGGTGGAGGTGGGGGAGGTCAGTCCAGGGAGGGTGGCTTGCCACTTCCCAAGATGCTCACACACCTACTGCTGGTTGGTGAGAGGCACCCGGAGAGAGAGAGAGCACTAGGACATGAGGCCGACGGTGGAGAGACAGGACGGCGTTGGGCGACGTTGATGGGGCAGGAAGGCGTGGGGCGGCGCTGCAGAGGGAGGGCGGTGGTGGAGCGACGCCGCAGAGGGAGGGCGGCGTGGGGCGATGGTGGAGCGGCGCTGCAGAGGGAGGGCGGCGTGGGGCGGCGGTGGGACGGTGTGGGGCGGCAGTGGGACGGCGTGGGGATCGACCGGCGGGAGCACTGGCGGTGTGCGGGGGGAACGAGCAGATCGAGCTAGGGATTTGGTTGTCTTGTACATGCGTGGGGAACGAACAGATCGAGCTAGGGATTTGGTTGTCCTGTACGTGCGAGGGGAACGAAGGAGATTGGGTTTTTGGGGGGAAATGTTCGCGGGTTGGGCCGTTTATTGGCGCTAAAATTTGGCCGTTTGCGCGCGAGGCCCAGTTAGCTTCAGAATGTTGGTCGGTGTTATTTACCAACCGATGGTCCGTGGGCCATAAAGGATTTCCCGACCGACTGTTTAATGATATATGCTATGCCATTCCCGACCGATAGTGTGTAACTGAACAGATGTTTCCCGACCCACAGTCCGTTAGAAATTTTTCTGACATATTGTTGGTCGGCAATGATAACTTTTTCCCAACACACGCCGGTAGGGAATTTTGGCGCATGGTGTAGTGATATCATTCAAATATATGATGTTTGGTTAAACAGGATGGCATTGCACATTTCACATATATTATGGTTGGCTAAAAGACATGAGACTGCATAATTCCCATATATGATATAGAAACTAAACAGGTGGCATTACATAACATGTCTAAACTAAGCAGATGACATATATGATGTTAAAAGTAGGCACTGCAAGGCGACATATGCATGATATGACTAACATCATCATGCCAAGATAGAGCAAACACCTTGGGGGGTAAATAGGAGTGGTCAGCAGCGTCTGAATCCACCTCAGAACAGATATCTTCCTCTGGATTACAATTTGGAGAGGGGTGGGGAGGGTTTGCCATTGAACCCACCATGGAGCGATGTCTGCATGACATTGTATTGCCGCGCAAAACTCTTCTCTTTTTCTCTACATGTTCAGCATGACTATGTACAATATCTGACATGCATACAAAAAAATATGGTGAGATTATGTAAGGAGAGCATGCAGAAATTTAGAGTGATGGTAACAACCAGTGGATCGACGTTTTTCCGTTGAACCAAAATAGCCCTAATGGATCGACGTGAATGTATAGTAATAAGTGATGCAACAAGTGTACAACCTCTTTGCCGTAGCCCTGTCGACCTCAGCATCATTGGGTTGGTCGCTGAAGCAGTTGAGGCAGAGGTGGATGTCGGAGGTGTGGAGGAAGATCTGAGGAATCTGTAGACGGCATCCAGGGCACTGCTTTGTTGTGATGGATCGTTCTGTCGTTGGAGCAGCTCCGGTGAGCCGTAAGATGTCAAGGCTGAAGCAGCACAAGACAGACATCGTCAATCTCAAGTGGGATTCTAATTGCATCTCCAATAGATGATGTAAAATGATGTAAAATTAACATCACCAAAAACCACCTGACTACAACAGATGAGGTAAAAACTGTTGACTCTAAACTTAACTGTTGAAACTGAAATTTACTATGGAATCTGAATGGTACGGTCGAAACTGAACGCAATGGTAGCAGAGAGGCACTTGACATGTAGTTTAGGGAGAGCCTGCAGTTCATCTTCAACCTGCACCCTCTTGAGCCGCCAGCCACCACCGGCCAAACCGCCGGCCCCAGCGTCGCCTCGCCGCCCCGAAACAACTCGCCACCGCTGCCCCGGCCAGCCCTCTTGGCCCCCTGCCCCCCACCCTGAACCCTAAGATAGATAGTGGGGTACCTCTCTGGCGAGCCCCCGTCCCCGCTGCGGGTGGTTCTTCCTTAACTCCGGCGAGCCCCCCAACCCCTGGAAATCGACTGACCCAAAAGTCGATTCAGTCGACTGAAGCGTGGCTTAATCGGAGCAGAGCAGTAGCACGAGCGAGGGGGGAGCAGCAGCAGCAGCAGCAGCTGGGCGAGCGATCGAGCGAGAGCCGGAGCAGCAGCAGCAAATCCGGCTAGTATGGACGCCGCCACCGAAGGGGCCTTGCACTGGGGGAGAGCCGTCGTGGAGATGTCACCAGCGGCGCCGGCTTCAAGGTAGCCACTCCATGGGGTGGGGGATGGAGCACCGTCGGCGCCGGGAGGTCGAGTTAAGGAGAAGGTGCGATGCGATGAGTGTACAACCTCTTTGGTGGCGCCGACTAGGCCTTGGCTTTGTCCGAGGAGTCGGTGAGGATGCTGCGGTTCCGATGGAGCAGGTTAAGGTGGCGCTGTGGGGATCGAGCAGCCGCGATAGACGAGGCGATCGTCGGAGCAGCTCCTTGGAGGTGGAGGACGGGGCGGCTGAACCGGCGGGACGGCGAGATGGATGACATATCCTCATCCGGGGAGGTGGACAAGGGACGTTGAGCTGTTGCGGTGGACAACGTCGTTGGGGAAGAGGCTCCGGCTGGGCAGCGGTGACGTGGCGGACGGAGGAGGGTGGGGTTTCGCGGCTGGAGCGGAGAGGTTATGGCGGCCTGGGATTTTGAATGGCGAAAAGGGGGCGATGGGAGGGAGTGAAGCATGACTTAGGGACGCGCTTGTCCAAAAGGTAGGGTGTGTTACAAAAGTACCTCCACCGATTTGAACTAGCGGCCCTTTCGGCTCAGGGTTAGAAGGGGGATTTCACGTGTCGGGATTTGGCAGCTGGAGGGAGTTTTCCCGCGTGTTGTAATTTCGGGATAGCAAGGCGCGGGTTGTGAAGGCGCCAGTTTTGGGAGCATGATATCTAAATTTTCGGGATATAATAAGACGCGGGTTGAATTTTAGGGACAAGCCTAACATGTAGTAATATTGTACTTGTACGTACCAAATCAATTCGCACTTCCCTCAACCAAAAATAAAACGAAAAAAATAAAACTATTCACACCACACAAAGAGAGAGTCTTGCCCCGTTTTACTATACAAATGCTATTCAAAGCTACTCCCTCCTTCCATCTATATAGGGCCTAATGCGTTTTTCAATGCTAACTTTGACCAAATATTAGAGTAATGATATATGACATGCAACTTACACAAAGCACACCGTTAAATTCGTCTGTGAAAGGTTCTTTCAATGATATAATTTTCACATTGTGCATGTCATGTACTATTAATCTTGTCAATAGTCAAAGGCGGTCTTAAAAATCTCATTACGCCCTATATAGATGGAAGGAGGGAGTATGAATCCATGTTATGTCCGATTAAAATTTTCACTTGCTGTATAATGCATGTAACCTACTCATACCAACATTTTAGTGCATTCCAAATGTCTATACTACCGCTACAATTCGAACTAAATTTGAATTTGTTTGTCTATTTCAATAAGAATCTACAGTCATGATTGTTGCCAACTTCAACCATCATAGTTTCCTTGCTATCCGCCAGATATAAATCGGACGGCCTATAATGCAGGATGGCAGGCACACCATCATCAACAACTCCGTTTTTTATAAGAATAGAGATAAAATATATTAAATGTAGTATAACATGTTCATAACCACACCATGTGTATCACCGTTATATATATTCACACATGCGTCGGTTTGAAACACTATGATAAATTCTTCAAATATCCGAATTCGCTTTTTATAATGGAGTATATACGATCTCTATTCGTCTTTTACACCCACACAACCCTCTTATCTTTGTAGCTAGCGCTAACTTTCTCTTGTGCATGCACACACCCGCATCCCTCTCACCCTCCCTCAGCATTCTCTAGCTCCATCGTGCAAATTCGTCTTTTCACTTTAGGTCGTTCACCCACGGTGTGTGTAGGCCCCCCAGCTCCTTCTTTATGGCACACATCGATCGATATGCCTCTGTAGCCAGGTGTGCCTAGCACAAACACAAGCTTCCCCTCTTCTCTTGTCACCATCCATGCCTCACTCCCACCACTCTTTTCATTGTTCTCGTACTCGCACACTCCTCCCCCCTCGATATAGTATGCCTCTCGTACCACCTCCTACATGCATCCCTCTCTCTCTATCCTTCTCCTCGTGCCTCATTTGCTTCTAACACACACATGCATGTATACCGATCGATCTCCCAACATATACCTAGATCGACTTTAACTACTTCCCCATCGATCGACATACCTCACAAGTTATGTCTCTCCTTTCTCTAACAAAGGGCGATTGATCTTCCTATGTACTTACGTCTACTTACCACAGCCACATCGTCCCCCCTCATCATTCGTGCATGCCTCCTAACCCGTCTCTCACACACACGTGCATAGACAACAAGCAGCCATCTCCTCTCTTATTGATATTGCGGGCGTGCCCTCCGTTTGTCTAGCAAGCCTATCCCACCATTTGTTAGAAGCAACTCCACTACCACCCCCTCCAACACTCTAGCTCTGTCTCTCTCCCAACCTTATTCCTCTCCTGCACATATGCATGGATGTCGATCGATCTCCCTTAATACATGAGGCATATCGACCTCCTTAATACATGAGGTAGGCCTCTCTCCTCCTCCACACATATACCAGCCATTGTACCTCTATAGTTAATTGGGCCTCCCTCTTCCCCCAGCACACACCGATAGTCGAGCGCTGCAGGTAGGTATACATGCCACAGAGACAAACTGCACATGTCCCATCTCACATTCCAGTAGGCCAGCCACTCTATATCTTTGACGTGGGCACACACAAATTCGATGGCACTCTTTATCGATCGCGCGTGCACACACACAGACATCATCCCTCTCTTCGATTCTATGGACACCTCAAGATGCATTTGTATGAGTAGTTTATCTTGTGAGAGAAAAGGTTGAACGAGGGAAGGCCTTATTTGTGAACCTGGAGAGATGTGTGGGTATATTTTTGCAAAATTGCTATAGTTTGTTTCCTATCCATTAGATATAAATCCGACGGCCTATATTGCAGGATGGCACGCACACCATCATCACCAACTCTGTTTTCTACTCCCTCCGTCCAAAAATACTTGTCATCAAAATGGATAAAAAGAGATGTATCTAAAACTAAAATACGTCTATATACATTTCCTTTTATCCATTTTGATGACAAGTATTTTCGGACGGAGGGAGTATTTGTCTTTTTAGAGATTTCAATAAGTGACTATGACCGAACCTTACCAACATACTCAAAAAAGTAGTCCATAATTTTGATGTTACCCTCTTTCTTGGCGGTGCAGTGCCATCTGGATACCTCATAAATAAATAAAGTACTACATGATACTAATATATGATACATGGTCCAGGAGTACTAAGTATTATTACTACAGTTTTGCTAGAACTCATCTAGATGAGATATAATTTGGTCTCATTCATCTTTTATAGCCATTGGATGTGATGCTATATAAGATGTGTGTGTGCTGACGTGGGTTGTATTTGTTCTTGTGCAACAAACTGACCACTGCATGTCATGTTTGATAGTCTCAAGTCATTAAAAGCATACAAGCCCCACATCTCTTCTTTGTTGATTCCTCTATTTATGTCAAAAAATAAGAAACAACATGAGAGTTAATGCACCACGCCTATGTGTTTACTATTTCGTTTTCGTAAGATGATTTAATACTCACCTAGACGGAGGGAGTATTCGATTTGACAGCGGGCGGCGCAGTTCCTGATACGGCTTTAATGCAGACGAGGGAGGGAGTAGCGGTTCTCGATATGTTGAATGTCCAATGCATCCTCCTTCAATTAATGCATGAGGGAAGTAATGGGAGGAGGTCCGGGAAATAGGCTGCATGATGTGAATGCAACACAGTTTGCCCTCATTGCCCTCATATAAAGGCGCCCCTCCATTCCAATTCATCTACGACATCGTACGCAACTAAGCATTTGCCTAAGCACCAACACTAAGCACAAAAGAGCTCACTCCAGACCCATGGCGGCGATGCTCGTGAGCGGCCAGTGGCTGCACCAGATGGTCCACGACGCCGGCCTGCGGCATGGCGCCGAGGATCGTCTCCAGACGGTGTTGGAGACCGGCTGGTGGATGGCCGCCTTCGACGCCAACTACGACTCTCAGTTGGACCAGATGATCATTGCCACCAGCAACAAGTTCACCGTCCTCAAGAAGCTCACGGACAACATCGCCGTACTCCTCCAGCCCGCACGCCCGGGCTCCTCATTGCCTGCCAGCCTAATCGGCCTCCATGGCCGGAACCTCTTTCAAGCACTGGTGGCCCTGCGACTGCCCGCTGACGCCACAAAGAATGTCCACCTAGAGGTTGGGCTCGCCACGAGGCGCCTTGCCCTGCAAGAATTCATCGACCTACACATCCACATGTACGAGGAAATCGTGTACATAGGTATCTACAAGGCCAGTGAGGACGCTACGACGTTGGCCTTCCTCAACCGGCTGGAAGCCTTGGATGCCTTTGCTGAGAAGCACCTCGACCTCCCCACAAAAGCCGCCGGTCGGTGGCCTGGCGCACTAAGTTGAGGAGGAGGAGGTCGTACGTTCGTGGATCCATCTTTCTTCTTGCCTTCTGTAACCACCATTGTGATCGCATCATCGTGGCCTTAATTCTGTGTTGTTGCATTCTCGTTCCAGTCAATACCAACATGTGCGATCCCTTTGCTTAATTATATGCATCACTGTAACTAGTACTCTATCCGTCAATTTATAAGTTGTGCTTACCTTTTCCATCAACTTCGTGCAACGCGCGGGCTTCTTTCTAGAAACACTAGAATATGTCTATATAATCCGTATGTGATAGTCCATTTGAAATCTCAAAAAAGACAAATATTTAGGTACGGAGGGAGTAATATATTAGGAGTATATCAAAACAATAGTGATTTATTTCAAGTTTGTGAACAAATACTACTATTCTACTACTTTGGATCCATCGCAACGCACGAGCACATTCCTGGTAAAAGGAAAAGGCCTACCGCGTTCGCGTCGCACCCCACACGCCCGGGAATCGGGAGTACAGCACGGCCCGTCCGGCATGACACATAGCTTAGGGAAGGCGTGTTGCCTAGCATTTTCACTTTCATGTGGGATCGCCGTTGAGCAAACCGACACCCCGCCCGCCGCCGGGTTGGAAATAGAAACGAGGGGAAGATCGAGCTGTAGCATGGAAGCCAAGAAATTTGGTGTCAGACGGGGCTCATTGAAAGAGTAGGAGCATTCCGTACTAGTACTACTCCTACTAGTACCAAGTTTGTACTCCTAATACTATATTACTAGTACTACCACTATACAACTAGTAGGTACGTGCATGGCACAACATCGTAGGAACAAAAAACGGGAAGATCTTGTTTTGGGTGATTTATCTTTTTTTCAATCAACATAGTATGAATAATATGATGTGGGGAGCACCCATGAAGCTTATGTGGCTTGGTTGCATGGCTACGGAAGGTTAGAGAAAAATAAATAGATAATGTGTTTAGAGTGCACTCCACTAAATATATATATATATATACTTTGGATCCATTACAATGGACCGGCACATCTATATCTATACCCCCTATATAGTGTGTGAAAAACTTTGAAAGTTGGTCGTTGGATGAAGCCAATCCGACGGTACAAAGATGGCAAATCCGAGCACTACTGGCCGTTGGATATCATCCACCAGATTCTGCCACATGTATAATCTAGAAGACTCCATGGTTGAACTTAATTCATGACTAACTTTGCCACAACTAAGCTTAGGCAAAGTTATTAGTTCTTCAAAACGAGAGAAACAGGTAGGCAAGCCTAAGGGAATCTTGCCACATTTTTTGTGTGTATGTCATGTGGGGCCTTAGTGTGGCTTGCCTAAGGTGTGGCTTGAACCAAACACTCACCTAAGTTAATCAAACTTGCCTAACCTTACATTCCACCAGATTTTGCCACATGTTAGAATCCAGAAAGCTCCACATGTAGAAGCATAATGCACAAACCACCAGAATCTCATGCGTGCAATGCATGTGTACCTTACTAGTACTAGTTGGTAGTAGTAAGAAACAAATTCCAGTTTTGGCACGAGCTCGTACTGCGGGAGCACCACAAGGACTGCCGCGGGAGTTACATTTCCCTCTCGAGGCCCACGAGACCGAACTTAAGTGGCTTAGTGCCCGGCCTATGAGTCAATGACATGCGGACCTCAAAAGCGGCTGGCCCACATGTCATTCTCATGGTGGTGGCGTGGTTCGCGACTCACTCATTCGAGATGAACCGACCGGTGGTGGCGTGGCCGTGGCGAGGGTGCCACAACTGGGCGTCGGGGCGTTATGAGGCGTAGATGGCCACACCGGCGGGTACTACCTGTAGTACTCCCTCCGGTCCTTTTTTACTCTGCATATTAGGTTTATCCAAAGTCAATCTCATCCAACTTTGACCAAGTTTATATACAACATTATAGACATTCTCCCTATCTCCCAGTTTATTTGTTTTGAATCTTTTCGTTTTATAAGTTTCAAATTCAAATTTAGAGCTCCCCATCACATGTTGATATTATAATGTCCATTAAATCGTTGTGTGCATGTATAATAAAGAAACAAATCTCGAGTTTGGCACGAGTTCGTGCTGCAGGAGCACCACAAGCCCTGGCGCGGGGGTTACATTTCCCTCTCAGGGCCGCTGGGACTGAGCTTCAGCGCCTTACTACACCTACCTTTGAGTCAATAACATGTGGAGCCGATAGGTGACTGGTCCACATGTAATGCTCCCATAGGTAGAGGGGTAGTGGGGCCAAGAGGGGTGAACCGCAGGTCGGGGACATGTGGTTTCATGGGCTCGAGCGGCGTCATGGGAATCACGGGTGGCTGTGCTAGAAACTTGATGCTCGTCGCATTTTAGGTGGCCCGCATGTCATGCACACAAGCTGTCATGTCTACGGACACATGCACTGCATACCGATCACTGGAAGGAGTAGCAGAGAAAGCTATATATGCGGATAAATAGTTCCTTATAGTCAAGCGGACCCGCGCTACTACTCTGTTCCAAAGACATGCACACCATCAAAATAGTCCATCTATATCAATATACATCGAGAGGGAATAATTTTTTTACAAGAGAGGAAATAGTTCATCCATCCATAATGCCCTCCTGCCGGTGCAGCCTTTTCTTCTTCTTCTTCTTCTTCTTCTTCTTCTTCTTCTTCTTCTTCTCATTTTCAGTGGGAGACGGCTTCGCAAAAAGCTCTTTGGACCTTGCAGCTATCTCGAAACTCACACGGGCATCGAGGGTAGCATATTTTATCCGCTCGTACGTCAAGGGATAATTCTCCCATCCAGACGACCTTAATGCCATCGTCTCGTCACCCTTCTGAAGATTTTTACCGAGCACAAAATTTTCTACGTTGAATAGGGATGGTGTCTATTTATCACAATCTTATACAGGAATTTTGATTCTGGTTTGTAGCTCAGCGATGCTTTTCAAATCAAGGTTGTAAGGCTTCAACTTCTTTTTGTCCCCTTCGATGGCTGCCCCACAGAAGTGTACGTCCTCCCGAGACAAGAAATCGTGAAGCTCACGTGGTATGGAGGGCGAGTGTATGATGAGGTACACCAAAACATCATCTTCGTGGCACAGCTGAAGGACAGCGGCGCACTGGATCTTCCCAGGGGCATGCTCCATGTACTCTGCGTCGAGACCGATGATCCTCGTCTCTACCTTTTCAAGGGAGTTGGATACATTGTTGATCCACTACCGAACAACCCTTGGGTGGATGGTTATGGTGGAAACTATGCGCATCGAGCCTTCGACGAGGACATGTTGGACGCTAAAAACCTGCATCTCGATCTCTTCCTCCATTTGGAACCGCTGGAACGGAGGGCTATGGTTTGGAGAATTAGGATTAGATGGCTAGTCTAACTGAAGTAGTAGATGATTATTTAAAGAGGTTAAAACAATGTGAACACAGTGGGTTTGGATGCAAATGAAGACGAAGGGGAGGTGAAGAAGCCGAGGAGAATCGGTTCCCGATGGAGAAGTAAATGGGAGAGGTGGCATGCAGGCAGTTGATTAGACGGCTAGGTAGACTAAACGAAAAGGCTATGCGGGTAGACTGATGAGTCATACCTGTTTGTGTACGTGTCCATCCTTCATGATAGGTGGGACCTATGCAAACAGATAAAAAATGTGTCGTAGTTTTTTTTTTGAGCGCGTGAGTGGGAGACACAACATTCTACATTTTTATTTTCACTTTTCAGTTTTACATGTAGATTTTGACCCCAAAAAACACATGGTCTTTTTAACACTTTTCAGTTTGCATTATCCTGGATATAGAACATGGATCTCTGAATAATTTAAATATTCTGAATAATTCAATAATTGACAGAGGCATAACAATTGAAATGTAGCTTCAAATGTCAAAAATTAGTGTCCTGGATACAGAACATGGATCAGTTTCCAGTTTGCGCAACACTTTTCAGTTTGCATTATCCTTCTCTGAATAATTCAAATGTCCTGGATACAGAACATGGATAACACTGTATATTTAGTGTAGAATCTTTTTAGTACTTTGAATTTTGGCCACTACTTCTACTGTTTAGTAACTTTTCTGAATTTTGGCCACTACTACAGTAAGTTCATGTGAGTAACTATAGTAACTTCAAGTGAGTCACTCCATTTCTGATTTTTTTTACATAAAACTAACCATGATATTTGTTCCTCTGTTCTGGTCATAATTATAATCTGATTGCTGAACCCTTAATCATTCTCATAATGTTTACATGATGCACAATTATACTGCCGTCAAAACTACTCCATACACACATTGTCGAAACTGACAAGATGGTGGTGGAGGTGGGAATAAATGTTCAGTATTGGTGCATTTTTTGTGCTTACAAAATTCAGATTCAATTTCACTACCAAAAGAAAAGAAGTGGAGATTAAATGTTGCTTTCCACTTACTTCACCTGTGTGTAACTCTTTTGGTGCATTTTCTGCAGAACCTATGTGTAGCTGCAGCATACAGGCCAGTTCATCAACTGCTCGAAGAAGAAAAGAAGGTGGCATTCCCTTGCCTTTAGCATACAGGCTAGTTCACTTAATGTCCTCTGGTGCTATATTTCTGAGAACACACTACACCACGACACTGCATCCCCAACAACCAGGTTGGATGGGAATACAGGTTCCGCCAATAGACAGACGGTCGGGAAAGACTATTGCCGACCGACCTTGTCTGTTGGGAAAAGACCAGACGGGAAAGCCCTTTCCCGACCGACATAGATTTCCCGACCGACTACTTGTTGGTGATGGGGTATCTTTCCCGACCGACATTCTGTTGGGCCTACCCTGGGCCTTTCCCGACCAACAGTCTGTTGGGGCTATCATGGTCCTTTCCCGACCGACTATGTACAGGGAATTCTTTCCCGACCAACAATCTGTTGGGATGCCATGGGCCTTTCCCAACCGACAATATGACATTGTATTCTTTCCCGACCAACATTATGTTGGGCCTGGCATTGGCCTTTCCTGACCGATTGTTAGACAGTTTTTTTTGCCGACCAACATCCATTAGCCCTCCATAAGTGGACTTAAATTATCCATAGAATATACATCAAGTTACAATGCATGTCATCCAAAAATATTGAACCAGATGCAAACAATAACATACATTTCAATAATTTTCACGTATAAATACATCATCTGTTATGAACTAATGACCATCCAACTTTCCTATAAAACTAGTGGAACTAATTAAGTAGAGGAAACATTATGGTTTATTGCCTAATAGCAAAAATACCATGCTTTATTTTCTAGAATTTGTTTTAAGAGGCACATCATCTGCCTTGGCTCCTTATAGTGGGCAACTACATACACATCCTCTCAGCATTCCACCAAGATCCTTGTGTCGTTCTAGTACTTGACAACAAAGCCTTCCTTCTACATCTTATTGGAGAACATCCTCCAATTTGAAAATCTGCAAGTCAAAATCCCCAGTTAATATTTCCACATGATAACGGGAGAACGTGATATTTTCTCTAAGCTGCCTTCAATATCATTTCATACCAAAGCAACTAAAGAGAATTCATTATCACTGATGGGAAAAGGGGTACCTTTCGCTCCCCTCTTTTGTGTTTCCTGCAACTTCTTTTGCTATATCCTGAGATACACGAAAGGAGTAAGAAATCTAGAAGCGAAAGCATTTGCTAAATGATAGGATAATTCTCTTCAGGACATGGGGGGTAACGCTCTTGAGACAATTCCTGCATAAATGAAAGGAGTAAGAAATTAGATGATTAATAATAGGTAGCAGCGAAAGCATTTGCTAAGCAATGAATTTACCTATGGGGATAGGTGGAGCCTTCAATATTTCCAAATAAGTGACATGCTCAAAGTCCTCTGTTGTAGGCAAGCCACTTGCTATCACAAACAACAATTTAATATCTCCTTCTATCGTTACTTCACCAACAAACCAAGGCTCCAAATCCTGGTAAAAGTCATGGTATGACTAGTAATGTGAAAAATACTCTGAAACAAGAAAAAGAAATGGTTCTGTAATCAGAGGGTGGAAAATTACTTTCATAGACCATCATAAGACACCACAAAAAAATTAGCCTGACAAAATCAGTTCGCCTAGACACTGTTAGAAAATGCAGCAGAAAGAAATTCTTATACAAGAGCCACCTCTCGAATGCAAAGGAAGTGACATATTTGAATGTAACTTTGAAGCCAAGATCTGTTTGTGACCTTTGTCCACCATGCTACTACAGTTTTCCAAATCATTCACTGAAAAACAACAGAAAACAAAACTTTATGTCAAGCCTGCTATCAAAAGAAAAAACATGTGTAACCAGTTCATGAAAGTACCTTTTAGAAAACTACAAAACAGTAATGAAGCTTAATTAACTGCTGCACATAAAGAACTTTACTGCTTCAAGGGTTTCTCTATTTCCATGAATCAAAGCATCATAGATTTCTTTTAAAGATATTATTAAACTTACGGACTAGTTCAAATCTGCACACTACAGCACATAGAGAGAGGGGGGAGAGGAGGGAGAGGCCAAGTGAGAGAGTGAGATCTTGCCGATGTCGATTATAATGTCTCGATTATAATAAGTCGTTGGTAGGGAAATCTGGTGTGTAGTGTAGTGATTAAACAAGTCTCGATTATAATACACTATCAGAAACTGCATTTTCTTTGCTTTGTGGAAAGAACACGGTTAGACGTTGCTGTTGCGCGCAATTGGACTATAGTATTGAAATGCCAACACAGAGGAGCATCTCATTCTCAACAACACAAATAGTAATAAATACAGAGAAGTCAATAACCATGTGTTAACACGTTGATCCTCAACTGGAATAACCCCAACCCGCCCACCATTTCCAGAACGAGCTGATGGGTCAGCAGAAGTGTTTGTTTCTTCTCTTTAAAAATAAATAAGACAGATTACTCTATTGGCATAGGCAAAAACAACTAGTGTGTGTGATCTTAAGGTCAGCAGAAGCGTTTGAAGCACTATTTGTGTTTATACAATTCATTATGTATATAAAGAATTGCCCACTACATACCTTTTTACTACTTTTAGTTGTTCCTCCATGACCCCACCATTTTACCTTTAGAATATCAGCTCACCAATCTGGTGTTTCTCTAGTTTTCAGTTTTCCACACTCAGAATGCTACATGCAATGGCAAAAGGTACAAAAAAAATTCAGAATACTTGTCTATTTGAAGTTGGGTCACAAGAGGTAACTTAAAATATGTACTGGTGAATGTACAGATTCTGATTGCAAGAAATAAATACCTTACTCATTTATAGCAGCAGCAGATCATCCACTGTTTGCATAATGCACCAGTATGTTCTTTCCATCAAGCAGCTGAATCTATCATCATGTGCCAAAAATGTGCTATCGTAAGGAAAAAGAACTGTGCACCTATTATTGCATATTATCCTACAGGAACTTGACTTCTGCTATACCTAAAGATGTAGTGAAGCGCTATTTTACCTAGTCGCTCATCTTCTCCAATGCCGAGATGCTTCTCTTTCGAAAGAGAACTTGACGAAACTGTATCCTTTGGATGTCCTCGCAAGGGATGTCATATTGCTTCCACTGCCAGCTAGCACATCAATCAGCAAGAGGACAAGCCTAACAAAATCACAGGTCCAACATCAAGAAGTTAGAACAGGTATGTTAGGACTACCTTCGAGAACATCGCCATGCTGAGAGAAGACGTTGTCAAATGACTCTAGTTATCAGATGTATGAGATACCTTCGACTTGCCATGCTGCTCTTTGGCTCTAGCACTGCCTGCCTACAAAAAAAGAATTAATTGAAGACATAGCACCATCTGGCAAGAAACATAAATGAACTTGATATACAGTTAACTTAAGTAAGATACCCAGTACGTAGATAACTCACTAGACTCACCAATTGGTGGGGAGGCAGTGGCAAAGAGGGCGGGACATCACTGCGCCACCTGCCGGAAGCTCGTGAGTAGCCGGAAGCAGGAATCCTTGTGCACAAGTGCCCTGAACATATAAAGAAAACAAAAGGCTAATTGTGATTCTGGAGCTATTTATTTCATAGCAGGGTTAAATAAGCTGAAGTTCTTGTTCTCAGAGCATGAAGATTAAATATAGACTCTTATATTTGTGACAATTCTACAATGCTCAACTGAAAGGCTGAACCATTAGTATGATTATTTGGACATTTTGTGCAACCTGAAGGTAGTTCTCACTTCTCAGTGTTGTGCTTTACAAATGGATCTTCAATTAAGATATGCAAGCAAGACATACATACCAAGTAATCACCACATCAAGTCTGAGCTACCAGGAATGGATGCTCAAACATACCACTTGGAGTGTTTATTTTGTGACATGGACGGAAAAAATATTGAAAGGCATTACTGAATATATGTAATGCGTTTTCTGATTTCTAATTGTCATGATCAAGGGCTCTGGACCAATATTTATTGGCATGGTAAGCATGTATCGTTACAGATACAGTACAATTACTGCTGTAATTGAGAAATTCAATTCATAATTGTTGCCCTCTGATGTCAATAGTTTGGTTCGGTACTTCAGTTTATTTCTAACCCATGCATTTTATTCAGAGACATTGTGCAATAAGATACTCAGTCACAAAGCAAGCATCATATCAATTTTGTACTGTCCGAAATTGGTGCCTGAGTGTATTTTCAGTTCAGGGATGTGCATGTATATAGGTTGACCTTAGCACATCACTCAAGTAAAAGTTAATTTCAGTGAATTAAAAGAACCTTTATCTTATCTCGTTATTAGACTGCAGAACAAATGTTCCATTGATCTATTGCCTAAATTTGAATGTTTAACTGTGTCATTCTCTATCTTACTGAAAACACAGAGATGAAATTGTTCTTAACTAACAGTCCCTTACCCATGTGTAACCAATTCGTCAAAATACTTTTTAGAAAACTATAAATCTGCACACTAGGGTTTCAAATCTGCACGCTGCAACCAGGAGGGGGAGTGGAGGGAGAGACCACAAGAGAGGGAAAGAGACCTTACCGCTGTTGTTACCGCCATGGATGGCTACCTGTTGGTCACCGAAGGTTGGTTGGCAGAGATGGAGGCACATGTCGCCGGAAGCAGAGGGACCAGAGGCCGCCTACCTCGCTCTGGACCAGGGAGCGAAATGACCTTGACCCCTTCAGATCTGGCACCATGGGAAGGAGTGGAGAGGGAGGGGGGGAGTGGGAGCCGGCTATGGGTTGGAGCGGTGGCGCCATAGGAGGGAAGAATGAGGTCGCCTCTCTGGGCCGGCGGCGTGCGTGGGGAACGAAAGGGGCTAGGGTTTCGTGCGTGGGGAATGAAAGGAGCGTGGAGCAGTGATGTGCTTGTGATTTTGAGCGAGAAAACTTCGCGGGCTGAGCCGGTTATTGGCGCTAAAAATTGGCTACTTGCGTGCGAGGCCCATGTAGCATCGGACTATCGGTCGGGGTTATTTACCGACCAATGGTCTGTTCGCCATAATAGAATTCCCGACCGACTATTGGACGTTATATGTTGTAGTATTCCCGACCGACAATAGGTCACTGTACATAGATTTTCCGACCCACAGTCTGTTAGAAATTTTCGTGGCTGACTGTGGGTCGGCAATAGTGACTTTTTCCCAACAAACGTCGGTAGGGAATTCTGGTGTGTGGTGTAGTGACATCCAAGTTTTTACTTATCACTTTGCTAGCATTCACAAGTCTATTGAAGCATGCATGTCTTTGTGAATCTTGCTGTCTACTCCAAGTAGATGGTGTGTAGCCCGGCAAAGGATATTAGTACTTGGTGCATTCTAAGTTTAAAACCACTCTAGATTTACAAGTGTTTACTGAAGATGACAAGTGCTTATTCAGTTCTAAATTTGAAGTAGCTAGTAGACGAATAGTATTCATCTTTTTCTGTATATGAAGAAGAATAAACCTAGCTAATTCAAATAATTCCAATTTTAGGGACATGTTTTTATCAACTCTTAGTTAAGGGGTTGTGGCAATTTTCAGTTTTCAGTTTTGTGTTGCTTGAATTGATTCTACAGGAATATTTAGGGAAGAGTCATGGCTATGCTTAGCTCTCTGTAAAATGATGACTGAAATTGGGCAATTGGAAACTTTAGGTATGTTTGCAATTGGACAAATGGTGTATAAATCCAAATAAAGCAAGTAAATTCAAATGATTCAAATAAATCCAAATAAACATGGTTGATATTTAATTTTGCATAAACCTGGTTGAGTATTACAGAGTAATTGACAACAAATTGACCTGATTGGAATTCATACAGCAATAGTAACAGTTAACTGAACTTCTTTTGCGTGCATTTATCACTCTAGAAAACTTTCAGTAACAAGTGAGCAGCCTCTGCATTTTCTCAGTGAACTTTTGAGTGCATTTATCACTTGTTGGAGTATGCTACAACTTCTGCAAATCACAAAATCCTTTAGTTTACATCTCAGTTTTAGCAAACACTACAGTTTCAGTAAAGGAGTCATAACTGAATTACAGGCACTGTAGTTTCTCTACAGTATTGGAACACTGAACATTTTCAGTTAACTGTAGCAAGAAAAACTTCCAAAAACTAGCAGATCTCCAAGAATGCCAAGAGTATTACTCAATGAATTTGATGGCATCAAACTAAATTTTCACTATAATCTCTTCATCATTTAGCAGCAGTGTACAGCCTTTGTCCTGGATTATTTCTCTAGCTTTGTATCTCCTGACTGAATTTTCTCCGCCTGTATTGAGAACAGCAAATTCAGACTCACAGCAACAAATTGAATAGCAGCAGTAGCAGAGGCGGGAGTGGCGGCAGAGGCGAGGCAGGGGAAAAGGCAAAAGCAACATCAGAGGTCCACGGCGCCGGCGTCGTCCACCAGTAGCAGCATGAGAGGCGGGAGTGGCCGGAATTGTCCACGGCGCCGGCGGACTAAGCGGACGAAATCGGAGGCGCAGGTGGGCGGTAAAGGTGGGCGAACGTGGGCGGCGACCTTCAACATGGCCGGCGGCGTAGCTCGAGGAGGGCGCCGGCGTAGGTCGCCTTCACGGCGGGCGGTTGAGCTGGTAAGCCGCGGCACAGGTGCAAGCGGGCGGCGGCGCTCTTGTTGGTCATGGGCTGGGCCACGGTTCTGGTGTTGGTCGCGGCGCAGATCCAGGCAGGCGGTGGCGCAGGTGGGTAGCCGGCGATGGCAGCAAGGCGCGGGAAACGGGGGAGGAGGAAGGAAGGAGATGGACTTCTTTGTGACGTGTTTAAAACTCTGTGGGTTTTTTTGCAAAAAAACAAATACACTGCCCTGTGGACAACTTTTCCCGAACGGAGGGAGTACTAGTTAAATCCAAGCTATGGGTGTGAAGCACTGATATGCGAGTACATTTGATTGTGACCTGTTCTAATTTTGTACCTGAACTTTTTTTAGAAAGGCTTGTACCTCAACTTAATGTGCTAGCAGAACTTATTGTGTTGTCTGTCTGTTTTCTTTGCACAACATTCAAGATATTTCCCCATCATTGATGAAGACGATGAACCGTTATGTACGACTTCGTTGATTTCAACATAGCCCTTCCCGTAGCGATCCACTGCTTCCATCCTGATTGTGCCGCCTGCGTGAAATTTTTGTATGCAAGTTCAGCGTGCTATGATGTTCTATATGATTGTGTCAACTATATAAGTTTTTACTGAGCATCAGCAATGCATATGGCTGAAAGATGTATTTACGAGCATCGACCGATGGGTCTCTCTCTCTATCTCTCTCTCTCTCTCACACACACACACACACGCACACACACGCACAGACGCACAAGTGGGACCCGTTGAATTATTTATTTGCTCGTGACAGCTTTTAATTAGGTTCCACTATAATCTAACTTTTTTCTTAAGTTATTAATTGAGCTCATTGACTTCAAAAAGTTGTACAGAAGCCTTGTTTGGGCCTTTCCGGTGTCACTGAATGTGGGCTGAGTAACCATGTTAGGTTGTACTGTACTACATAGGCCTTTTTTTCAACATCAGCAATGCAACTGGGCCGACAGTTGTACACAATATCCGGGTCAACTTGTTATTCTCTGCCCCGCTGGGCTGCAAACTTTCCTAGGAGGTATGCATTAGGCTTAACAAGAAAATGGACTTTAAGAAATAATAAATGGGATGTAATTATAATAACTGGACAGTTACTATGCACCAAACACGTAATTAGTTTGAAAAATATATTATTTTTGGAATTTGAAAATTTTAATTTTATTACTTTTTGCGCGCGCAATATTTCGTTGGATTTTAACGTAATACAACTTTATTTTGAAATTATATTTGACCTCACTAGAAATTTCGGATAAAAATATTTCGGATCCCATCAAAATGTGGGAATTTTTTTTGAATTCTGTTTTGAGCGGTTGTTTGAAATTATTAATCGTTGTCCTAGCTATAAGGTGGGTTGTACTTTTAACAAACTGTAAATGGGCTGTACTAAATTCCATTAGAATTAAAAAATGGTCTGTACATTCTTACAAATCACAAATGGGCTATATGTTCTCTGCCAAATCCGAGCTGTGGGCCTACTAAGTTGACGCGTACCAAGGGCTTTGTCAACTTAGTCAATATAAACGATTCTAGCTGCAGTGATCGTACAATGTGCATCCAATGGACGTAGTGCTTCTTCAACCTCTGGTCTTCTTGCTCCAGCCGCCCAAAGTAGCGCCCAATGTGTCGCGTGCTCCTGCCACCCGTGGCCGGCTGTGATGCCGCAGAGGCCTCACAGCCCCATACTACTCCCACCGCTGGCCAGGCCATCCCTCTACTCACCCACACCCCCTGTTATTCTGCGGCAACGGCAGCCTCACACCGCAGCCGAACTAGTGAACCCTCGTACTCCTCTCTGCACAGGCTTCCACTGCTGCGTCTTCCCCGGCTCCGCGGCGTCCCCTTCCTAGGCCTCGCCATCGTCCAGACCACCGCCCTGGTGCTCTCGGCGCGGCGTGGTCAACGTGGTCAACGACCGACTTCCATCGGAAGAGTACTATACGTGGAGAGGCTGACAGCTGGGTCCAGGCGGCCGCAAGGAAGTGCCTCCTTATTACGCACAAAATAATTATTCCTCCACCTGACAGCAGGGACCCACCAGACGGGCCACCTTATTTCGTGAAAAAAATGTTTCCCCCCTGACTGCTGGGACCCACCGGACGGGCCAGCGTATTTCACGAAAAAAACGTTCCCCCCGCTGTCATCTCGGACCCACAGGAAGTGCCTCCTTATTACGTACAAAAAAAATGAATACTCCCCCTGCTAGCTGGGACCCACCATGGTGGGAGGCTGACTTGTGGGCCTACTAAGTTGATTGGGATGGGGGCCTTTGTCAACTTTAGTCAATATGAACGATTCTAGCTCCAGTGATCGTACGATGTCCATCCAACGGCCGTAGTGCTTCTTCAACCTTTGGTCTTCTTGCTCCAGCCGCCCAAAGCAGCGTCGGTCGTGCCGCGTGCTCCTGCCTCCCGTGGCCGGTTGTGCTGCCGCGGAGGCCTCACCGCCCCCTACTATTCCCACCGCTGGCCAGGCCCTACGGCGACGGAAGCCTCACACCGCAGCCGAACCAGTGAACCCTCGTACTCCTCTCCGCGCGGGCTTCCACTGTCGCGTCTTCCTCGGCTCCCCGTCGTCCACCGCCCTGGTGCTCTCGGCATAGCATGGTCAACGTGGTGAAGGAACAACTTCCATCGGACGTGGACTATACGTGGAGAGGCTGACAGCTGGGTCCACGGCCGCAGCAAGGAAGTGCCTCCTTATTACGCGGAAAATAATTATTCCTCCACCTGACAGCTGGGACCCACCGGACGGGCCACTGTATTTCGCGAAAAAAAACGTTTCCCCCTGACTGCTGGGACCCATCAGCTACATCTTCGCACGCAAGGAAGTGCGTCCGGGCAAAAAAATGATTCGCCCCCCTGACTACTGGGACCCACCATCTACATCTTCGCAGGCAAGGAAGTGCCTGACAGTTGGGACCCACCTGGTCGAAGCATACGTAGCGTTGTCATTCTGGTCGTGAACATGTACGTACATATATACTGGTGGATGTAGAGGCGCGCACGTGTCATAGTAGAGGCACGTACGTGTCGTAGTAGAGGCGCGCACGTAGCATGTACACATACGTACAGCGGCCAGGGTGCAAGAAAGAAAATACGGTCATGTATGTGTACATACGGGCGGGGTCTCGAACGCCTACTCGCGCATACGTACGGCCAGGGCTCGTGTACATGTCTCGGTCGGAACGGAGAAACATCGTCGTCGTCGTGTTCATGGGGAGGCAACGAAATGCGTCGTGTTCATAGGGAGGCAACGGAATGCATCGTGTTTATCGGGAGGCAACGGAACGCATGGGAGCCAATCGGCTGGGTTGGAACGGAATGCGTGGTCGTGTTCATCGGGAGGGCTTGGACGGAACAGGCGATGGAAACGAGGCCTGGCGTACCGCACAACGGAGGAAATGGACCTCCTACATTCGGAACGGGGTCCTGTTGATCGGGAGGGGTCTGGCGTACCGCAAAACGGAGGAAACGGACCTCCTACGGTCGAAACGGGGGTCCTGTTGATCGGGAGGGGTGTGGCGTACCGCAAAACGGACGAAACGAACTTGTGTTGGAGCGCTACGGTCGAAACGGGGGTCCTGTTCATCGGGAGTGGTGTGGCGTACCGCAAAACGGACTCCACGAGATACTGTTCATCTCCACCGTCGACCTCCTCTAGCATCCACGGGCTACCGTCGACCTCCTCCAGCCTCCACGGGCTCCTATTCATCCATCCTCCACCGCGCGCTACTCCACCGACTACTGTTCAACCACCCCTCCACCGTCTACTGTTCATCCAGCCCTCCACACCATGGGGTCCTGTTCAACCACCCCTCCATGGGCACGCCTCCACCGTCTACGGTTCATCCGGCCCTCCACCACACCACGGGGTCCTGTTCATCTAGAGGCAATGCCACCGCTCACTGTTCATCCACCCCCCCCTGCAACGCTCACTGTTCATCCCAGAGGCAGCATCGATCGGCTTCAGTTAGCAGCTGTAGTGAAGGAATCGCTCGATTGGGTTCAGTTAACAACCATCAGTCGATCGCTCGGGTTCAGTAACGCGTAGCCTGCAGTGCAATCGCTCGGGTTCAGTTAGAGCCCAACGCCTTGCTCGGGTTCAGTTAGAGCCAACGCCTCGCACACGCGCGCGTACGTGTACCAGAGAAACGCGCATCGCTCGGCCCCCGACCTCCCACCGTAATCGGGAACTCCCCGAAATTTTCCTTCCCCTTGCTTCTACCACGGTTTTTTCCATCATGGACGGCCCAAAGAATGTCATGCAGCTGCGTCTCTGGCCCGCCCAGGACGAAAAGCCCATTTTCTGTCATGATTTTTTGTCATAGAAGTAGGAGCCCACCACATCTATGATGATACCGGGTTTTGTCACAATTATCGTCATAGAAGTGTCATATGTATGACAAAAAAATTCGTTCGACCCAAAATGTCACGGATGTGTCTTTTTTTGTAGTGCTAGCTAGGCATAAAAACAAGAATGGATCTAGGTATTATCATCTTTGGTAGGCAATTCTTCAATAGAACACTTATAACCCTTGGGAGTTTCCTTCTTTTTATTAATGATCAAACTCCTAGGTAAGAAATCAAGAAATTCATTTAAGCAAAAGGTTCCTTAATGACAGCGAAGAAGTTGGGGTCAACACTTATTGATCTGAGATCCGCATTTTCCTTACTAGAAGATTCACCCTTATTTTTAGGAACATACATTAATTTGGCAATTTTGGTAGTAGGAGGATTTGGAGTATTTTTCACGGATGAAAAGGCAGACCCTAAATTGGTAATAATATGCTCAAGTTTACCAATTCTTGTGGAATCTGGATCTATTCTTTCGTTAACTATAGGTTCTTTTTCTTTAAAAAATTAGAGTAACTCCTACCTTAGATCCATATTGGATGATTTGGTTGTCGATCTTTTTATCCAAATTTTCAATCAACTCCACAGAGGCAAATTTATTTTCAATAATTTCAAGCCTTTCCATCACATTTTCCAAAGTTAAAATAGTTCCATTAACCAAAAGAGGTGGTGGCCCAAACAAATCTATCATAGCATTATAAGAATCAAAAGTATGGCTACCCAAGAAATTCCCTCCGGTAATGGTATCAAGAATATATCTGTTCCAAGGAGTGATGCCTACATAAAAATTGCAAAGAAGAACGGAAGTGGATTGCTTCCTAGTAGATCTATTCTGAGCATTGCAAATTCTATGCCAAGCATCTTTTAGATTTTCTCCCTCCCTTTGTTTAAAATTAAGAACTTCATGATCGGGAGTACTAACAATGATAGAAGGATTAGCCATGACGACACACGGCGACACAAGAAGCAAGCAAAAAGGAGGCGAACGGAAAAGGAGGGCGAATAAAACGGCAAGGGTGATGTGGGGGAGAGGAAAATGAGAGGCAAATGGCAAATAATGTAATGCGAGGGATAAGAGTTTGTGATGGGTACTTGGTATGTCTTGACTTGTGCGTAGATCTCCCCGGCAATGGCGCCAGAAATGGCTTGTTGACGGGAGATCAAATCTTGACTTGACTTGGTGCAACCTCCCCGGCAACGGCGCCAGAAATCCTTCTTGCTACCTCTTGAGCACTCTGTTGGTTTTCCCTTGAAGAGGAAAGGGTGATGCAGCAAAGTAGCATAAGTATTTCCCTTAGTTTTTGAGAACCAAGGTATCAATCCAGTAGGAGACTACACGTAAGTCACCTCGCACCTACACAAACAAATAAGAACCTTGCAACCAACGCGATAAAGGGGTTGTCAATCCCTTCACGGTTGTTGCAAAAGTAAGATCTGATAGAGATAATAGATAAATATTTTTGGTATTTTTACGATATACATTGAAAGTAAAGATTGCAAAGTAAAATAGATTGGAAACTTATATGATGGAAAATAGACCCGGGGGCCATAGGTTTCACTAGTGGCTTCTCTCAAGATAGCATAAGTATTACGATGGGTAAACAAATTACTGTCGAGCAATTGATCGAAAAGTGCATAATTATGATAATATTTAGGCATGATCATGTGTATAGGCATCACGTCCGCGACAAGTAGACCGAAACGGTTCTGCATCTACTACTATTACTCCACACATCGACCGCTATCCAGCATGCATCTAGAGTATTAAGTTCGTAAGAACATAGTAACGCATTAGGCAAGATGACATGATGTAGAGGGATAAACTCAAGCAATATGATATAAACCCCATCTTTTTATCCTCGATGGCAACAATACAATACAACACGTGCCTTGCTACCCCTGCTGTCACTGGGAAAGGACACTGCAAGATTGAACCCAAAGCTAAGAACTTCTCCCATTGCAAGAAAGATCAAACTAGTAGGCCAAACCAAACTGATAATTCTAAGAGACTTACAAAGATAACAAATCATACATCAAAGATTTCAAAGAAGAATCAAATATTGTTCATAGATAATCTTGATCATAAACCCACAATTTATCAGATTTCGACAAACACACCGCAAAAATAATTACATCGAATAGATCTCCAAGAAGATCAAGGAGAACTTTGTATTTAGATCCAAAGAGAGAGAAGAAGCCATCTAGCTAATAACTATGGACTTGAAGGTCTGTGGTAAACTACTCACACATCATCGAAGAGACTATGGTGTTGATGTAGAAGCCCTCCGTGATCGACTCCCCCTCCAGTGAAGCTCCGGAAAAGGCCCCAAGATGGGATCTCTTGGGTACAGAAGGTTGCGGCGGTGGAAATAGGGTTTTGTGGTGCTCTCGGATGTTTTCGGGGTATGTGAGTATATATAGGCGAAAGAAGTCGATCAGGGGAGCCACGAGGGGCCCACGAGGGTGGGGGCGCGCCTGACCCCCTGGGAACGCCTCCCTGCCAGGTGGCCTCCTCGATGCTTCATTGACGTCCACTCCAAGTCTCCTGGATTGCGTTTGTTCCAAAAATCACTCTCGCAAATATTTCATTCCGTTTGGATTCCGTTTGATATTCCTTTTCTGCAAAACACTGAAATAGGCAAAAAAATAGCAATTTGCACTGGGCCTTTGCTTAGTAGGTTAGTCTCAAAAATGATATAAAAAGGTATATTAAAGCCCATTAAACATCCAAAACAGATAATATAATAGCATGGAACAATCAAAAATTATAGATATGTTGGAGACGTATCAGTATTGCTGACACACACAGTACTCGAGGATTTATAACAGAGTTCAATCACACACTTATTACATCGAATGTCTCAAAAGAGAACTTATTACAATAATATGGCTGAAGGCCATCTAAATAAGATAACAGCGGAAGCTTTGAAGGTAGAAGAGTCCATCCAACTCCACGGCAAAACTGAGTGCATGACAACGACCTGGCGCAGCTTACTGGTCGTCTAAAAACTCTGCAACATAATATGTCGCAGCCTATGTAGGTCAGCACATGGAATATGCTGCCAAGATAACACTATGGAGCAATGAACAAGTAACAACTATCACTACATGCATATTTTGGCTGGAGGAGGCTCTATGGTTAAATTTTTGCATAAAGCTATTTTTCCCTACAACAAAGGAATATGTTTTATTTAACTACAAAGTTGGTTGAAAACATTGAGAAGGTAACCCCAACTCAATCCTAGTTAAAAGATAACAACCCCACAAGTTAATTAAGTAGAGTGATGAGATCAACATAATAATTCAAGTACCAGATACTCGAGATGTCCATAACCGGGGACACGACTAATCATGATTAGTTTGTACGTACACTCTGCAAAGGTTTGAGCACTTTTCCCCACAAGACTCGATCTCCTCCGTGGTATTTCTCGCACTGCAAGGTGTTTGAGAAACGGATGACCGAGACACATTCTTTCCGAAGAGGTCCCCTTAACCGATAGATAGGCCGGTACACCTACAATCCCCTACATCTGCTAGCCCATCATGGAAAGGATTCCCACAACTTACTCAACTATGCGAGAGCCCATAATGGCATGTGGCTGCACACGGAAGTTTCTAGCATGAATAATCTTATGATCCCTTTGAGCCTGGGTGCGAACCATAGGATGATCACACGGGTACCCCGGGATCTCCTTGGACAACACTGGATTCCCCAGGTGCCCACACACCAATCCACCCAGATGTGTATTAAAGTAGCCACCTTAAGTTAAACCTTAGTTAACAATAACTCACATCTTTCATGAATTCTCTCAAAACCAAACCACATCTACGAGCATAGCATAGCAATATAAGCATAACGTAGTAGCTCCCCAGGGTTTGATGTAAGTTAATAGGTTCTACCTCATCAACTACTTCCCAATACCCACATGTTATCAAATCCTACTCATGCAATGTTTGAGGGTTGAAACTAATGCATAAAACTGGGTATTAAAGGGGTATGATCAAAGTGTTACTTGCCTTGCTAACGATCGGAAAACCCTAGAGATTCTTAGTAGCAAGCCTCGCACTCCGAAAACTATATCATGAACAAACAATAGCATACATAAGCACTCAAGCATAATATGCAAGTGTAAAACTCAAAAGAAAAGATCCAAACTAAAAGTACTAGTGAAGAGCTTCGATTTACAAAAAGAATAAATCGAATCGGAGTTACGAAACTCAAACTACAATCAAAATAAGTTCAAATTCAAATCTGCTTGAAACCAAATTTTAAATTGTCAAAACCATGTTCAAGTTGATTATATGGAAAGAGGGGAACAAGATGAAGACTTTGGCGTTGGTCTCATAGGATTTGGATAAATGAACAAAAAGTAACAAGGGTTTGAAGATCAGGGACTAATCTGTAAGAAAAGTATTTGCGGATAGGTCCCTTGCCGAAAATAAAACTAAAAAGAAAAACCTAACGAACGAACGTTTGTAAATAGAGGCTAACGAACGAATATGTTCGCTAACTGAGAGTAACGGGTGAGCGATGGCTAATTAACCTAATAAAAAAATAAAAAAACCGATCTCATCTAAATTAAAAAGAAAAACGAACAAAAACCGAAGAAAACTGAATGGTTTTTGTACCGGTCAACCGCGGCGGCGAGGTCAACGGCGAGGTGGCGAAATCCGACGACGGTGAGGCGAGGCGGGGCTCCGCGGCGACTGCGGTGGCTGGCGGCGGCGAGCGGCAGCAGCAGGCGGCAGCGGTGAGGCGATGAGGAGGCGGGGTGGCTGGCCTTATATAGGGCACGAGGGGGGCCTTGCTTGCGGGAGGAGGAGGCGGCGAGGTGGAGTCCGAGCCGGACTCCATGGCGGCGGCGGTCGGGACTCTCGAGCGGGAAGCGGCGGTGCTCGGCTGGGCCTCTGGCCCAGTTCGGTCCGACGGAGTTTTTTTTTTAAAAAATCTTCGCGAAAGAAAATATTAATAAAATATAAAAAAATCTAAAAATACCAGAAACAATTTTCACCGTCCAGACCTAATATTTAGGACAAGATGAACATTTTTCTGGACGAAAATGCAATTTTCAAAAATGCATGTTTTCTCTAATCAAATAAAATAGCCATAAAATACGAATAAAATAATAATTTGATTTTTTTGAAAAAAAATCTTCTCCAATATTTCTCTGTTGTTGAAGAAGTCATTTTATCTTCTCTCATTTATTTTTGTTATTGGAAATAATTGGAGAGAAATTATAAAATCAAATTGATCCTCTTTTCAAATTTGGAAATAAATTCAAATAGGAAAATTTGTGAAACCTCCAACTCTCTCCTTTGGTCCTTGAGTTGCTTAATATTTCTAGGATCACAACCAAATGCAAATAAATATACGATATGTATATGATGTCCTATGTATAACATCTAAATTGAAAATTGGGATGTTACATGTCCAGGGCTCACGCTCATGTATTGGGCGAAGATTGAAAAAATTGAGAACATCAAAAGTATGAAACAATTGCTTGGCTTGTCATTGGGGTTGTGCATGATTTAAATGTTTTGTGTGATGAAGATAGAACATAGCCAGACTATATGATTTTGTAAGGATAACTTTCTTTGGCCATGTTATTTTGAGAAGACATGATTACTTTGTTAGTATGCTTGAAGTATTACTGTTTTCATGTCAATATTAAATTTTTGTTTTGAATCTTATGGATCTGAATATTCTTGCCACAATAGATAAGATTACATTTATAAATATGTTAAGTAGCATTCCACATCAAAAATTCTATTTTTATCATTTATCTACGCGAGGACGAGTAGGAATTAAGCTTGGGGATGCTGAGACATCTCCAACGTATCTATAATTTTGATGCATTCATGCCATTTTATAATATTTTTACATGATTTTGGTATGATTTGGTTAGAACTAACCCGGACTAACGCTGTTTTCGGCGAACTACCGTGGAGTTGTTTTTGTGTAGAAATAGAAGTTCTCGGAATGCGCCGAAAATCAACAGAGATTTTTTTTTGGAAAATATAAAAAATACTGGAATGGAGAGTTACCGAAGGGGAGTCCCGTGGGCCCCTAGAGGGTGGAGGGTGCGCCCCCTACCTCGTGGACTCCCTGTGGGGCCCCAGACTTGTTCTCAACGCCAACCTCTCCTATAAATCCCCAAACTTCCAGAACTTAACCTAGATCGGGAGTTCCACCGCCGCAAGCCTCTGTAGCCACCAAAAACCAATCGGGACCCTATTCCGGCACACTGCCGGAGGGGGGTTCCATCACCGGTGGCCATCTTCATCATCCCAGCGCTCTCCATGACAAGGAGGGAGTAGTTCACCCTCGGGGCTGAGGGTATGTACCAGTAGCTATGTGTTTGATCTCTCTCTCTCTCTCTCGTTTTCTTGATATGGCACGATCTTGATGTATCGCAAGGTTTGCTATTCTAGTTGGATCTTATGATGTTTCTCCCCCTCTATCTCCTTGTGATGAATTGAGTTTTCCCTTTGAAGTTATCTTATCGGATTGAGTCTTTAAGGATTTGAGAACACTTGATGTATGTCTTGCATGTGCTTATCTGTGGTGACAATGGGATATTCACGTGATCCACTTGATGTATGTTTTGGTGATCAACTTGCGAGTTGTGTGCCCTTGTGAACTTATGCATAGGGGTTGGCACACGTTTTCGATTGTGTTGGCTGGTTGAATAGATGAATTTGAGATTGTGTGATGCATTTCGTATAATCAAACTCACGGATACTTGAGGTGACATTGGAGTATCTAGGTGACATTAGGGTTTTGGTTGATTTGTGTCTTAAGGTGTTATTTTACTACTGACTCTAGGGTTGTTTGTGACATTTATAGGAATAGCCCAATGGATTGATCGGAAAGAATAACTTTGAGGTGGTTTCGTACCCTACAATAATCTCTTCGTTTGTTCTCCGCTATTAGTGACTTTGGAGTGACTCTTTGTTGCATGTTGAGGGATAGTTATATGATCCAATTATGTTATTATTGTTGAGAGAACTTGCACTAGTGAAAGTATGAACCCTAGGCATTGTTTCAACGCATTGTTATACCGTTTTTGCTCACTTTTATCATTAGTTACCTTGGTGTTTTTATATTTTCAGATTACAAAAACATGTATCTACCATCCATATTGCACTCGTATCACCATCACTTCACCGAACTAGTGCACCTATACAATTTACCATTGTATTGGTTGTGTTGGGGACACAAGAGATTGTTTGTTATTTGGTTGCAGGGTTGTTTGAGAGAGACCATCTTCATCCAATGCCTCCCATGGATTGATAAACCTTAGGTCATCCACTTGAGGGAAATTTGCTACTGTCCTACAAACCTCTGCACTTGGAGACCCAACAACGTCTACAAGAAGAAGGTTGTGTAGTAGACATCAAAGACCACTATCCACATCTCCAGAAGTGAAGCCCTATTTCCATACAACCAATCATGATACTTAGATTAATCATCACCACCAAAAAAATTCCTGCTGGTATAAACAAGAAAAGTACAAAACAGAAAAATGAGCATGTATGGCCAACGGGTATGAACAAGAACAATGAGCTGATTAGTATGGAAGGAAAGAGGAGGACCGTGGGGACGAACTGTTGTTGCTGGAGTTGCGACGCCTCCGACGAGGAGGAGCGGACTATGGGACGACAAGGACTTGGAAGTGGCGAGAAGCACGACGTCGTCCCCCTTCCCCCTCCTCTAGTGGCAGCTGGCCCATCAACAGCCTTGTTGCTCCTTCCCTCACCTCCGTCCCCATCACCAGCCTTACTGCTCCTTCCCTCACCTCCGTCCCCTGACTGGTCACCACCATTGCTGCTCCTTCCCCCACCTCTGTTCCTCACCTCAACTGCGCAGATCTGGCTGCAGATCATCCTCTGTGACCTAGAGCAGCAGATGATGAGGCCGGCTGGACGAGGAAGAGGAGAGGCTCACGGTAGGGGGCGGGATGGATGAATGAAAGGGCGGTGGCATGCAGAGAATTGAGGGAGACGAGGCAACGACGCCTGAGGGTATGATGGTCGCGGTGACGCGGGGCTCAAAGAAGGTAGGCGATTGGGCCTCTGGGACAGGATGAGAGGGGATTGGGCTAGGTTTCACCACAACCGCAATTTTGCATAGGACACTCTTTTGGACTCGAACCCACATTTCAACGCAGGTCCGTGAGGAAGGATGGCCCAGCCATCATCCGCTCAAACCAAAAACCATGATGTGAAGTAAAATAGATGTTCAAATGTTTAACAGAGAGTATAAAAGGACCAAAAACTTTACAACAAGGTGAATTGAGCGAGCCAGATCACTTGTGTGACACAAATGCCCCAGGTGAGCGGGTGGCATAGCATGGTTTATAGGTTAGATAGCACCAAACCCCTGTCAACTTCGTTTTATGAATATTAAACGGCTTATTTTGGGACCTGCCGGTGCCAAGAAATGACGATCTAATGCTCCTGTAGGAAACTAGAGACTGTGTAAATGTGAATCAGTTTTTTTCTTTTGAGGGAAACTGTGAATCATTTCTAGTATAGAGTATTGCCACACTACTCGTGAATCTGGGACCAACATCAAATCTATATTTTTTAACCCAACATATGCCCTGTTATTCAAAACTTCCAACTTTCATCGTATGTACGTACTTTCTCTATGTCACATTTGAAGCACATGGAATGATATTGTATTCTGCTCATGACAGCGGTGGAACAAGACAAACCAACTTTCACAACTGGAGTTAAAGGATGAAAACAAATACTCTTTGCGTTCATAATTCTCGTCGTGGTTTTAATTCAAATTCTAGTACAAAATGAAGGACTGAACTTGCATTGCATTGTAATAGCCTAAGAATACTATCAATGGTTTCATATGCTTCAGCTGCCTACACTTAAGTTTCTGCAAACCAAGCTCAATTCCTTATTCATTCACAACAAGTTTCATCTCAAAGTGATTCTCTCACTCGGAGTAGTTTTCATCACAGGGTTAATGTCATGAGTTTACTAAAATTTGTACTTACCAAAGATTTTAATAAGTTGCCCGATCCCCTAGGGTCCATAATATTTGAGGAATATAAAAAGATACAGCAGGAAATGTGGTAAATATATTCCTAGCCATAACATTTACTTTTAAACAATTAAGAAAGGTACATACAAGTATTCAAGCTCAAAGATCTATGAAGAAATCCGATTATAATATAAAATGTGCTTTCTGCATATATTATCTAAGCATGGATAATAAGTTCACATGTAGCTTATGCTTAAAACAAGCTTGTACCTCCTATCTAAGAGCCACTAATCAGAAGTGGAGACAGGAAGTAGAGTTTCAACCAGAAGAAAGAATACTATCTAGTAGGATTAGAAACTTAGAAAATAGAATAAACAAACAAGAAGTAGAGCTAGAAAAACTAGAAGATGGGTTAGAGAATAGTAAAGAGCGAGAAGATAATGTTGCTAAAAGCACGAAGATTAAATAACAAAGGGTAACAACAAGAGATAAAAATGGAGAGAAATTAATACCATTAAAAGATGCAATAACTAGTTTTGGAAGTAAATATATCGTTTGGTTACCATTCAAAGAAGTGCTAGGGATAAGGATCCCAGTTAGAATAGTTTTGAGGCCAAATATTTCCTATAGAATATTGGTGCTATTAGATACGGGTTGCACAAAGAACATCATCCATGATAAATATTTTGTGAGATGTCCCTAAATAATTGAAACCATAGATGATAATAAAGCCGAAGTATCTACTGATATGTCTGGAATAAAGAAAATCCATAACCAATTGGCAAATAATATTGAAGATTACATAAATGGCACGAAATATATAATAGATAATATTACAATAACAGATTTATCAGTGATAAATGGTGATATGGTAATAGGGTTAAGATTTCTACAACAATCTTCAAAACTCATAATTATACATGGACAAGGGGTTACATTTATTCCATATCAAGATAATGTTCCAGACATATCCGAAGTATGGAAACAAAGAAAGGCTTTACAAAATGTACAAGTATCGAATTTAGATGATGAATATAGCACAATTAAGACCCCCTTGATTTCTGTAAAGAAGAAGAACTTAGTGAGACCATAGAAGAATATCATATAGAAAATACATGTACATAATGTATAGGGTTACAATCATTCTCGCCAAATTGGCATAGAGATATAAAATCCAAAAAATATATAGACAAGATTGTACAAAGACTAGATAATATACAAATTATTGGGGAAATACCAATGAAATATTGGGAAAAGAACTCTATAGTTTGCAAAATTAATATCATAAACCCGGATTATATAATTAATTCAGGACCAATAGAAGCTACTCCTAAAGAGTTTGAAGAGTTCGGAATGCATATTGAAGTGTTGCTAAAATTAAAAGCAATTAGAGAAAGTAAAATTCCTCATCGGTCTACTGCTATTATAGTTAGAAATCATGCTGAAGAGGTAAGAGGTAAATCCAGAATGGTAATTAAATTTAAAAGGCTTAATGATAATATGATAGAAGATGCATTCAAATACCTAATAAGCAGGAATGGACTAAAAGAATACAAGGAAGCAAATGTTTCTCTAAATTTGATTTAAAAGTGGGATTTTGGAAAGTAAAAAATGGCCGAAGAATCTATCCCTTGGAGAACATTTACCTGTCCACAAGGTCATTATGAATGTCTAGTGATGCCATTTTGCCTAAAGAATGCTCGTGTGCTATTTCAAAGGAAAATGCAAAATATATTTAAAGATAATTAAGCATTTATATTTGTATATGTAGATGATTTATTAGTATTCTCAAAGTCATACAAATGGCATATAGCCCATCTTGAATTGTTCTTTCGGAAGGTAGAACAAAATGGGCTTATATTATCCAAAAAGAAGATGGAAATTTGGAAGGAAGAAATAAATTTCCTTGGTCATGAAATAGGAGAAGAAAAATACATTTACAAGAACATATTGCAAAGAAAATATTGTTGTTTCCTGATAATATGAGTGATAAAAAGATTTTACAACAATTAGAAGGAACTGTAAACTATGCAAGAAACTATATAGATAACTTAGCAAAGATAGCCGGACCTTTATATGCTAAATTAAGAAAAAAATGGTCAAAGATATTTCAATTCTGAAGATATAAAACTAATAAAAGCCATCGAGGAAAAATTCAAGAATTTTAAACCCAATAGAACTTCCTTTAGAAAAGAAATACTTTATAGTTGAAACAGATGCATCCAAGGTAGGATGGGGAGCTATACTAAAACAAAAGCCTAATAAATATTCTCCAAAAGAAAAAGAAAAAATATGAAGATATGCTTCAGGAAGTTATAAATTAGAGACATTAAATAATATTGATAGGGAAATCCTTGCAGTAGTAAATGCAATAAATGCCTTTAGGCTATTTCTAGGATTCAAAGAATTCACAGTAAGGACAAACTACGAAGCTATATGTCGATATTACAATGAAATTAATAGTAAGAAAAGCACAATAAGAAGACGGGTCTTATTTGGAGATACTATAGCCGAGAATGGATATAACATAATATTTGAGCATATTAAATGTAAAGATCATAGTTTACCTAACATATTTTCTCGTTCATAGGTTTTACAAAAATAAAGAAAGGGACACTCGGCGGTGAAGTGAATGTCTTTATATTTTAAGATGATAATAAATTGAAACTATTTCCACCAAATACATTCAATATCAAACCGAAGAGCCATATCCGTATTGATGAGATCCAATGATGCTTATTGGATAATCTTTGGTATCGATACATAGTGAATAGAGAAGAGAAAGGATACATGTTATCTCATCTCAATAGTCTCAAAATATTCCAAAGTCAGGAAAAATTGAAGTACGGAACGAAGAACCTTTATGTATTATGTTTGATGGAAGTAAACCAGGAATATATGTGTCATGGGAAGAAGTTCAAATAGAGAAGTTTGCAGCAGAATGAAGAAACGAAGAGCTAGCATTCTAAGATATGATAATATCAATGATCCCTTGAAATGGGCAACGTACATAATATGACAAGATTATTATATTGACCTGAAGGCTAAAGAATATATCCGGAAGCAAAGAGGCATAGATAAAAAATATACCCGCTTCAGCAACTCCTACAAAGGGAGAAGCATCAATCTCGAAAAATATAAAGAAGGAAGAATCCCCAAAATATCATACATATCAAGAATGCCTTCCAAAAGGAATTGACCCTCTAGGTAGTGAATACATAGATCAAAAATTGGATAAAAGAATTGAAGAATTGTCAAAAATAATAAAGAAAGAATTAAAAGAGGAAATCCTATAAGAATTAAGACAAGAAATAGATGCAAATTTTGAAGAAATAAAGAAAGAACGTGATAGAAAATATAATTTCCATCTGTCTGATGAAGATCGCATGGACATATTTGGGCATAGGCAGCCTATTGAATAGAAATCCATATACCTAAATTGATATTATCAATTATTTCGGTGTGAAGGACCTATACCCAAATATTGATAAACAAGAATATTGATAAAGTATTATCAATAATATGGGTGGGGTAGGCGCATACAAAAAAACTACATCACAAATATTTCTGCAAGAAGCAAAGCATGATTCGCATCACGAAAGGTTAAGGAGAGGAGTTAAACTTAATTCCTCAATTAACACAAGTGCCTTCATGCAAGTTCAAATATTGAGCCATGCATTGATGCCTTATATTATACTATAAGGCATACAATGGTGCATGCAAGGCCTGGCATTAAAAATCATGGCGAGAGCTGCGATGGAGAGAAGAGGTTCGGTTTGGACAAAGTTCTCAGTCTAGACAAAGTTCTTGGTCTAATCGTATATTAACCTAATTAAAATCGGATATAACATTTATGAATTTAAATATACCTATATTATTTTAGGCTAATACGCAATTAGGCTAATATTCTACTCACTCTCTAATATTTAATTCTTTGTCTAGACTGAGAACTTTGTCCAAACTAAATCTTTTATCTCCGTCGCAGCTCTCGGCACGATTTTTAATGCCAAGCCTTGCATGCACCATTGTATGCCTTGCAGTATAATATAAGGCATCCATGCATGGCTCAATATTTTAACTTGGATGAAGGCCCTTGTCCTAATTGAGGAGTTTAGCTTAACTCCTCTCCTTAACCTTTCCTGATGCAGATGATGCTTGCTTCTTGCAGAAATATGCATGATGTAGTTTTTTTGTATGGACCTACCACGACCATATTATTGATAATATACTTTATCAATATTTGAGTATAGGTCCTTCACGCCCAAATAATTGATAGCAATATCAATTCAGGTATATGGACTTCTATTCAACGCGCTACCCATGCCTAGCTATGTACACTTGATCGTCATTAGACAGATGGAAATCGTATTTGTTGTCACATTCTTTCTTTATTTCTTCACATCTTCATCTATTTCTTGTCTTAATTCTTTTAAGATTTCCTCTTTCAATTCTTTATTTATTATTTTTTATAATTCTTCAAATCTCTTGTACAATTCGTGATCTATGTATTCACTACCTAGAGGGTTAATTCCCTTTAGAAGGCATTCTTGATATGTATGATATTTTGGGGATTCTTCCTTCTTTCTATTCTTCGAGCTTGATGCTTTCTCCCTGTACGAGTTGCTAAAGTGGGTATGTTTTTATCTATGCCTCTTTGCTTCTGGATATATATTCTTTAACCTTTGGGTCAATATAATTATCTTGTCCAATATATTTTTATCTATGCCTCTTCTCTTCTGGATATATTCTTTATCCTTTGGGCCAATGTAATAATCTTGTCCTATATGCCCCTTGCCCATTTCAAGGCATCATTGATATTATCACATCTATTGAATGTTAGCTCTTTGTTTCTTCACTTTGTTGCAAACTTCTCTATTTGAACTTCTTCCCATGATATATATATATATATATGTGTGTGTGTGTGTGTGTGTGTGTGTGTGTGTGTATTCTTGGTTTACTTCCATCAAACATAATATATAAAGGTTCTTCTCTTTGTACTTAAATTTTGTTGATCTTGGAATATTTTTTCAACACATTAAAATATTCTGTGAGACTACTGATATTAGACAACATGTATCCTTTCTCTTCTCTATTCATTGTGTATTGGTACCAAAGATTATCATATAAGCATCCTTGGATCTCATCAATACGGCTATGACTCTTCGGTTTGATATTGAATGTATTTAGTGGAAATATTTTCAATTTATTATCATCTCCAAATATAAAGCATTCACTTCCACCGCCGAGTGTTCCTTTCTTCATTTCTGTAAAATTTGTGAACGAGAAAATATGTCAGGTAAACTATTATCTTTTCCCTCAATATGGTCAAATATTAATTTATATTCATTCCCAACAATAGTATCTTCAAATAAGACCCATCTTCTTGTCGAGTTTTTCTTACTATTAATTTTATTGTAATATCGACATATAGCTTCACAGTTTGTCCTTACTGTGAATTCACTGAATACTAGATATAGCCTGTCATTTATTGCATTTACTACTGCGAGGATCTCCCTATCAATATTATTTACTATTTTTTAATTTATAACTTCCTCGAGCATATACGCGTCATTTTCTTCTGCTTTTGGGGAATATTTAATAGTTTGTTTTAGTATAGGTCCCCATCCCACCTTATATGCACCTATTTCAATTATAAAGTAGTTGTTTTCTAAAGGAAGTTCTAGGGGTTTTAAATTCCTGACTTTTTCCATGATGGCCTTTACTAGTTTTATATCTTTAGAACTGAAATATCTTTGATCATTTTTTCTTAATTTAGGATATAAAGGTTCTGCTATCTTTGCTAAGTTATCTATAATTTTTCTTGCATACTTTTTCCTAAGAATTGTTGTAAAATCTTCTTATCACTCATATTTTCAGGAGACTCTAATATTTTCTTTGCAATATGTTCTTGTAAATATATTTTTTCTTTTCCTATTTCATGACCAAGGAAATTTATTTATTTTCCTTGCAAATTTCCATCTTCGTTTCGGATAATATGAACCCATTTTGTTCTAACTTCCGAAAGAATAATTCAAGATGGGATGTATGCTCTTTGTATGACTTTGAGATACTAATAAATCATCTACATATACCAATATAAATGCTTGATTCTCATCAAATATATTTTTCATTTTCCTTTGTAGTAGTGAAGAAGTATTCGTTAGGCCCAATGGCATCACTAGCCATTGACAATGGCCTTGTGGACAAGTAAATGTTGTCCATGAAGGAAATATGCCCTAGAGGAAATAATAAAGTCGTTATTTATATTTCCTTATATCAGGATAAATGTTTATTATTCATGCTAGAATTGTATTGTGACGCCCCCGATTCAATCGTACACTAATCATGCACGCAAACGTGTATGATCAAGATCAGGGACTCATGGGAAGATATCACAACACAACTCTAAAATAAAATAAGTCATACAAGCATCATAATACAAGCCAAGGGCCTCGAGGGCTCGAATACAAGTGCTCGATCATAGACGAGTCAGCGGAAGCAACAATATCTGAGTACACATAAGTTAAACAAGTTTGCCTTAAGAAGGCTAGCACAAACTGGGATACAGATCGAAAGAGGCGCAGGCCTCCTGCCTGGGATCCTCCTAAACTACTCCTGGTCGTCGTCAGCGGGCTACACGTAGTAATAGGCACCTCCGGTGTAGTAGGAGTCATCGTTGATGGTGGCGTCTGGCTCCAGGGCTCCAGAATCTGGTTGCGACAACCAGAAAGAAAGGAAAGGGGAAAAAAAGGGGGGAGAAAGCAACCGTGAGTACTCATCCAAAGTACTCGCAAGCAAGGAACTACACTACATATGCATGGGTATATGTGTAAAGAGGCCATATCGGTGGACTGAACTGCAGAATGCCAGAATAAGAGGGGGATAGCTAGTCCTATCGAAGACTACGCTTCTGGCAGCCTCCGTCTCGCAGCACGTAGAAGAGAGTAGATTGAAGTCCTCCAAGTAGCATCTCCAAGTAGCATCGCATAGCATAATCCTACCCGGCGATCCTCTCCTTGTCGCCCTATAGAAAAGCGATCACCGGGTTGTCTGTGGAACTTGGAAGGGTGTGTTTTATTAAGTATCCGATTCTAGTTGTCATAAGGTCAAGGTACAACTCCAAGTCGTCCTGTTACCGAAGATCATGGCTATTCGAATAGATTAACTTCCCTACAGGGGTGCACCAACTTACACAACACGCTCGATCCCATTTGGTCGGACACACTTTCTTGGGTCATGCCCGGCCTCGGAAGATCAACACGTCGGAGCCCCACCTAGGCTCAACAGAGAGGCCAGCACGCCGGTCTAAACCTAAGCGTGCAGGGGTCTGGGCCCATCGCCCTGAGCACACCTGCACGTTGCGTATGCGGCCGGAAGCAGACCTAGCCTAGTGGCGTTCCAGTCCAATCCGGCGCGCGCCGCTCAGTCGCTGGCATCACGAAGTGCTTCGGCTGATACCACGACGCCGAGTGCCCATATCTTTCCCACGTAGTTGGTTAGTGCGTATAGGCTCGTAGCCAACTCAGATCAAATACCAAGATCTCGTTAAGCGTGTTAAGTATCCGCGAACGCCGAACAGGGCCAGGCCCACCTCTCTCCTAGGCGGTCTCAACCTGCCCTGTCGCTCCGCCACAAAGATCCACTCGCGGGTGCTCCACCAGTCGACCCGACTTTAGTCTCCACATGTATCATGTATAAAGTATATAGTATATACCCGTGATCACCTCCCGAGTGATCACGTCCCGATAGTATAGCACGGCTGACGGACAAGAATGTAGGGCCACAGATGAATATACTAGCATCCTATACTAAGCATATAGGATTGCAGGTAAAGGTAACAACAGTAGTATCAAGGACAGGCTATGCATCAGGATAGGTATAACAGAAAGCAGTAACATGCTACACTACTCTACTGCAAGCAGTATAGAGTAGAATAGGCGATATCTCGTGATCAAGGGGGGGGGCTTGCCTGGTTGCTCTGGCAAGAGAGAGAGGTCGTCAACTCCGTAGTCGAACTGGGCAGCAGCAGTGTCGGTCTCGTAGTCTACCGGAGAGAAGAGGGGGAAGAAACAATGAATACCATGTAAACAGATGCATATCAATGCATGACAAGACAAGAAACAATGTTTTCGGGCAGAGGAGCCGGAGGGGGAAAGTTGCGAGTTCGATAGGTTAGGGGGGTGTGGCGGACGAACGGGTTGCGTATCCGGAATTGTCTCGTCGTTCTGAGCAACTTTCATGTTGAAAATATTTTAATCCGAGTTACGGACTAAAAGATATGATTTTCTAAAGATTTTATTAATTTCTAGAATTTAGTTAATTATTTAATTAATTCGGAAAACAGATTAATGACATCAGCATGATGTCATGCTGACATCAGCAGTCAACAGAGTTGACTTGGTCAACCTGACATGTGGGTCCCAGCTATTATTGGGTGCTAATTAACCTAACAGATTAATTAAATAACCTAAGTGATTAGGTTAATCAAGTTTAATTAGTTCAACTAAACAAGATTAATTAAGTTAATTATTTAATTAATTGATTAATTTTAATATTAATTATTTATCTATTATATATTATTACTATTATTATTATTATTTATTTAATATTTTTTTATTTCTATTATTTTCTTTTTCTTTTTTAAAACGTTCCAGGGCGGGCCCCACGTGCCATAGGCTCAGGGGCCTATCGGGCGCCGCCTAGCGGGTCCGGGCGCAGGACGCGGCCCGAGCGGGCGCACGCCCAGGTGCGGGCGGACCCGGCAAGGCGCCGGAGCAGGGGGCGGTGGCCACGGCGAGGCCAGGGCCGAAGCGGGGCGCGCCGGTCGTGGCCTGTGGAAAGGCGGCCGCACGGAGGAGCGTTGGGGCCCGGCGCCATCGACCATGGCCGCGGCCGTGTGCGGAGGATGCGGGGGCGCAGGGGCGAGCGCCGGCGGGGAAGCAGGGGGATGGAGGCGCAGCGAGGGAGGCCGGTGGTTGGGGCGCGTGGCCGAGGCGGGGGAGCACGGGGCCAGCATCGCCGGAGGGAGAGGAGGCCGGGGTGCGGTCACGGGAGGTCGCGGGCGCGGCGAGCGCGTGCCCGGGCGCGGTGAAGCTCGTCGGGGCCCGGTGGTGGAGCCGGTCGGGGAAAGGAGAGGCGGGGGCGGGACGGTCCGGCACGGCAGGGCGCGGGCGACGGTGGCGCCGGAGCGCGTTGACCGCGGGCGGGGAGGGCGACAACCGAGGCGACCTAGGGGGAGAGGGGGGGCGAAGGGGGAGCTCACGGGGGGAGTAGGGGACGGGGCAGTGGGCTTGACGGCGGTCGGGGAGGACCGGCGAGGAGGAGGACGGGGACGGCGTTCGGCGGCGACGAGGCCTGGCGGCGACGGTCTCCTCTGGATCTCGATCCAGATCGGGAGAGAGGAGGGGGCGAGTGGGTGGAGTGGGGGGTGTCGGTGGGACGAGTGGGGAGGAGGAGTGGATAAGGGAGAGGAGTGGGGGGCCGACCTGGGCCGGCCTGGTTGGCCCGATGGCCAGCTGGGCCGCGGTCCAGCAGGGGGGGGGGCTTCTCCTCCTTTTGTTTTTTTGTTTCTCTTTTGTATTTTCTTTCTTTTATTTATTTTGTAGTTTCTTTTTATTTTCAGTTTTATAAGATTACCACTAGTGCCTAATTTGTATTTACCAATAAACTACTACGAGATTAATTCTTAACCAATAATAAAATAGTGTTAGCATTTTATAAATTCAATAGGCATTTGTTTAATTGTGTTCACTATTGTTTTAATTGTCTTAGGGCCTTTAAACATTTTATCAAAGTTTGGTTTCTCCACCATAATTACCTATGTATTATTTGGTTCACTCCGAACATTTAAATTTTAATATTTGAAAACTTTTATTGTTTGCTCGATTTTGAATTTGAAATTCGAACTAGGTTCCGAACTAACGCGAGTTTATCCACAGTAACCGAGGTGACATGGCATCATTAGCGGGGATTACTGTAGCTTAATTACCCGGGCGTCACAATTCTCCTCCACTACAAGAAATCTCGTCCCGAGATTTAAGAGGGGAGTAAGGGGAAAGACTAGGTTACGATATTCTAACGGATCTTCTCGAAGAAGTTAATCCCTTTCGTTGATGTCTTCAATTCTTTATTCTGATGCATCATGATAAACTTGTCATCATTTCTTCGGGAACTCCATCGTACTTACGAAAGGATAAGGGGCAGCTCACTACGACATAATGCTTTTGAAGGAAACAATCTGGGGTTAACCCATGAATTAGTATAAGATTATCTCATGAGTTGAACATATGAAATACCTCGAGAGTAAGGTACGAAGGTACCATAAGAGGCTCCAAGCGGATAGATAGTTGCTCGAAGCCTGAACCAGAGTGAGAAAGGGGTTCAGAGTAGCGAGAGTAAGTATTGCGTCTGATACCAGAATAGATCACTAGGACTGTGGCCCGTGAATTACATACGAGTCCACGCGCGAGGAATAACTTTGGGAATAGGGGGTGTACAGGACAGTCAGGTTTCGATCCTGTGGAACTGTGGGTTATGGGCCCACCATGTGGTTTTTTATTATTATTATTATTATTTAATAGGAGCAGTGACATCTTTCACGGTCATGATAGCAAGGCATGTCAGAGAGTACCATGTCCGTTATGTCGGCAACAACGTTGGTACCAAGGGCGAGGGACAAAGAGAACCACCTTCCTGCTCGTTGAACGAGGCGGACCAATAGGCAAAGTTCTCGTCCATTGGCGGTTACCGGAAGTCATCAACAGTAGAAACAGGGTTACACCAGACAGGAAGGTACACCGAGGTGTTTACCTAAGCAGGGGATTACCACTGCTCGGTTAAGTAGTTTACAAGAAAGTTTGAACAAAACAACGGGAAGGAAAATGTGCTTAAACATGTATATCAGGGGTATATCCTTCCCAAGGACAAGCAGAGCAAGATATCCATGACAGGATATTATGTAGAAAACTACTTAGGTAGGGGAGAGAAATTTCATGACATTACCCATACAACGGTGTTTGGATAATTGAGCAAGAAACATTTAGCATTGGGCTTCAAATGTTCTTGTTGAAAATCAGAGTATCACAGACATGCTTCGAGATAGCATTGACATGGTCTTCAAGCAAAGGCCGGTTTTTAGATACTCAATGGATCCATCAGGAACAGTTTATAACACAGGTCTTACAATTTCCTCCAAGAAGAATGGTTATCCTTGCAAATAAACCATAATGATAGGTCCTCCAGCCAGGGGGGTGCTAGGCATGACATCCTGTTACCAGGTCATCAAAGGGCCAACAACATAACTCTTGGAAAGTTGTCCCAACCATCATATCTGACCGTGATTCAGATCCGATTGGTGTAATGATACCTCAGACTCAGGATGTCCGAGAATAAAAGGTGCAACACAAATAGACGAAATGACATTTCAGGATTCTCAGGAAATGAACTATGGGAGTGGGTTCCTGAAACAATAGTTCATCATTAAACCAATGAGAGGAGGAGGTGGCTGATGGGCTCGGCGATAATCCATCGAGATTTCCGACAAGATGGATTTCCACAATTATGTGAACAAGGAGATAACATTTGTCAGATCAAATGGTATAATGATGTATGCTCGAGGAAACATACTCAATTAAACATTGGTTGAAAGGTGCACCCAAATATGGGTTGGGTTGCACGATCAATGTTAGAATGGTGACTTGACGAACAAAAGAATTAGAATGAAACTCGACCATTACTTCAAAGCAATAGGGTTGCTAGAAGTTTTGAATTCACACCTCATAGTTAAATTGTCGGTATTCTGGTTAGAAACAACACGGGTACCAAGAAAGAATGGTGAGGGTGAGAAGTATCACCATACCAAGAAGTCTTAAGAGGTGGAGTAATCCTCACGACCTTCTTGACATAAAAGATGGTAATACTCCATGGTAAAGAAGAACAAATGCTAGGTAGCAAGGAACTCGAGGTATAACACAGAACACAAACAAGTTTTTGTTGGAGGGAACGCAATAAAGAGGTCGATGACAACACAAATCATCGAGGGCAAGGATGGTATTTCTCATCACTAATTCAATTGATATCCTGGAAGAGCATCAGAATGTAGATGGTGATCATGACACATTTGTCGAGAGATTCCACGAAGATGTAATCGATCCGCGATCACATCAAGTCAAAAGAATGATGAAGCAAGAGGTTATTGGAACCATAGGTACGACACAAACTTGAAATCAAGATTGTTGTTCAAGGCGAACTGATATGACGAGGAAGATCGACGTAAGCTTAGCTCATTGTCAAAAGTTGTGCTCCGGGATTAAGGACCAGGTAGCACAGTTAAAATTTAGCATGGTAATGATATGGCCGATCAGGCTAGGAATGACATGATCGGGTACAAACTCGTAAGTAAAGAATATTAGTAAGAGTTGTTGAACCGTAATGCGGACTCGGTTCAGTTATCGGTGTCTTTGAGTGTTTAATAACTCAGAGCCCATGAAAAATTGTAATCAGTGAGTATGTAGTACTTGATGAAGAACTCATAGGAAGTTATGCAGTTCCAAGATAATCTCGAGATACCATGGGGTAATACTCGACGACAGATCAAAGTAGAGGTTGTACTGGGGTATTGATCCACAGAAGACAAGTGCTTAGACTTGCATCGAAAATGGTATTTAAAGGAGAACATGGTCGGAACCACGATTGTAAAAGGCCATACCCCAGATATAAGATGAACTTATATCAAGGGAATAATTAATTTTAAAAGAAGCTTCGATGAGAAGATGTACATCGGGTCCATGGGCATGAACACAAAGTTCAAGGTCGACTCCCACTTCTCCCATGCATAACCTTTCATCCACTTCTCACGTTCGATTAAGTTGCAGTGTTGAAATTTTATCTGGCGAAGCACCAGAAGAGTATGACTCGTGAAAACTTTCGGGTTCACACGGTCTAGAGAAAGCATATGTTCAACCCTTAGTGGCTTCTTAGAAACATATACCACAAGTTTCAAGAGTAAATAACACAAGCCTGAAAGCAGAGTATGGTTGGCCAAGCGGAGGATACAACTTAACAAAGGCATTAGGTATCAGGGGAAGAACTCACAAAGTGATCAAATGTGAAGGACACTGTCGGATAATAATCCAACAGTGGATATGGTGATCCACAATGGGGCTGATATGAGTATCGACACCCAATTAGAGGAAGAAAGATTGCAAATGCATCGGTTCATAGAACAGCTGAATAGTTCAACGCTTAATTAGCAAAGTAATTATGATTTTCAAATCAAGGGATCAGGAGAAAATGCTATGATCAAGAATGGATAAGCTGAATAGAATTAGGGATACAATCAACGACAATTGGACTGGTCGAGAACCAATTCCAGTTAAAAGAATGGCAGCTCAGCCGGAAAGGTAATTTAGATCAGTGATGATTGCGCGTATTCGCAAACATATTGAGTCAATAGACCCAAAATTATAATGACAAGGAATGTCAATAAGACTACGAGACTTATGGGATTAACCATAATGCGAGCAAGCAAGAATTTCAAGAGCCAAAGGCTCCAGAGGATTTTCGGAAGATCGAATAGTATTTTGAAGACTTTTGTGATACTCATGAACAACTGGGGATGAGCGGATACTCGATAAGTGCAATAATTAACCGTAGGGGTATTCAGGTGACAAAGAACAGCAAGGCAGTAAGCTCAAAGGATTATCGAAACAACGACGGGTTTTTCAGGTTATCTTGTAATAACAAGACCAACTGGGGATGAATGTAAGAATAACAACTACAAGTAGTTATCCATAAGGGTTTGCGGTGGAAGGGGAATTGCAAACGCGATGAACACAAGTTCTCGGGTTAACAGCGGAGAGTATCTTTAGGGTCTTCTGGTGCAGCAGATGATCATCAGTAACAAGGGGCTCTCCGGGTGAAAGTGATAACGAGATCCTATTGTTAGATTTAGTAAACTTCATTTAACCCGAATAGAGGAGAGATCAGAGTCCCAGAGTAAAGGTCGAGGAGTAAAAGATCCTACTACCACCCAATGGCGACGTGTGCCCATAAGACACACGGCCATGTTAGTAAAAGTTTTGCAATGTCTAGACTCGACTTCGTCCAAGGAGTTGGAAGGGGGATTCCTACAGGCAGTCGGCTCTGATACCAACTTGTGACGCCCCCGATTCAATCGTACACTAATCATGCATGCAAACGTGTACGATCAAGATCAGGGACTCACGGGAAGATATCACAACACAACTCTAAAATAAAATAAGTCATACAAGCATCATAATACAAGCCAGGGGCCTCGAGGGCTCGAATACAAGTGCTCGATCATAGACGAGTCAGCAGAAGCAACAATATCTGAGTATAGACATAAGTTAAACAAGTTTGCCTTAAGAAGGCTAGCACAAACTGGGATACAGATCGAAAGAGGCGCAGGCCTCCTGCCTGGGATCCTCCTAAACTACTCCTGGTCGTCGTCAGCGGGCTGCACGTAGTAATAGGCACCTCCGGTGTAGTAGGAGTCATCGTCGACGGTGGCGTCTGGCTCCAGGGCTCCAGAATCGGGTTGCGACAACCAGAAAGAAAGGAAAGGGGAAAAAAGGAGGGAGAAAGCAACTATGAGTACTCATCCAAAGTACTCGCAAGCAAGGAACTACACTACATATGCATGGGTATATGTGTAAAGAGGCCATATCGGTGGACTGAACTGCAGAATGCCAGAATAAGAGGGGGATAGCTAGTCCTATCGAAGACTACGCTTCTGGCAGCCTCCGTCTCGCAGCACGTAGAAGAGAGTAGATTGAAGTCCTCCAAGTAGCATCTCCAAGTAGGATCTCCAAGTAGCATCGCATAGCATAATCCTACCCGGCGATCCTCTCCTCGTCGCCCTGTAGAAAAGCGATCACCGGGTTGTCTGTGGAACTTGGAAGGGTGTGTTTTATTAAGTATCTGATTCTAGTTGTCATAAGGTCAAGGTACAACTCCAAGTCGTCCTGTTACTGAAGATCACGGCTATTCGAATAGATTAACTTCCCTACAGGGGTGCACCAACTTACCCAACATGCTCGATCCCATTTGGTCGGACACACTTTCCTGGGTCATGCCCGGCCTCGGAAGATCAACACGTCGCAGCCCCACCTAGGCTCAACAGAGAGGCCAGCACGCCGGTCTAAACCTAAGCGCGCAGGGGTCTGGGCCCATCGCCCTGAGCACACCTGCACGTTGTGTACGCGGCTGGAAGCAGACCTAGCCTAGTGGCGTTCCAGTCCAATCCGGCGCGCGCCGCTCAGTCGCTGGCGTCACGAAGTGCTTCGGCTGATACCACGACGCCGAGTGCCCATATCTTTCCCACGTAGTTGGTTAGTGTGTATAGGCTCGTAGCCAACTCAGATCAAATACCAAGATCTCGTTAAGCGTGTTAAGTATCCGCGAACGTCGAACAGGGCCAGGCCCACCTCTCTCCTAGGCGGTCTCAACCTGCCCTGTCGCTCCGCCACAAAGATCCACTCGCGGGTGCTCCACCAGCCGACCCGACTTTAGTCTCCACATGTATCATGTATAAAGTATATAGTATATACCCGTGATCACCTCCCGAGTGATCACGGCCCGATAGTATAGCACGGCTGACGGACAAGAATGTAGGGCCACAGATGAATATACTAGCATCCTATACTAAGCATATAGGATTGCAGGTAAAGGTAACAACAGTAGTATCAAGGACAGGCTATGCATCAGGATAGGTATAACAGAAAGCAGTAACATGCTACACTACTCTAATGCAAGCAGTATAGAGTAGAATAGGCGATATCTGGTGATCAAGGGGAGGGGCTTTTCTGGTTGCTCTGGCAAGAGAGAGAGGTCGTCAACTCCGTAGTCGAACTGGGCAGCAGCAGTGTCGGTCTCGTAGTCTACCGGAGAGAAGAGGGGGAAGAAACAATGAATACCATGTAAACAGATGCATATCAATGCATGACAAGACAAGTAACGATGCTAGGCGTGCCCTAACGTGGTATGAGGTGATACCGGTGAAGGGGGAAGCATCCGGGAAGTATTCCCGAGGTTCCGTGTTTTCGGGCAGAGGAGCCGAAGGGGGAAAGTTGCGAGTTCGATAGGTTAGGGGGGTGTGGCGGACGAACGGGTTGCGCATCCGGAATCGTCTCGTCGTTCTGAGCAACTTTCATGTTGAAAATATTTTAATCCGAGTTACGGACTAAAAGATATGATTTTCTAAAGATTTTATTAATTTCTAGAATTTAGTTAATTATTTAATTAATTCGGAAAACAGATTAATGACATTAGCATGATGTCATGCTGACATCAGCAGTCAACAGAGTTGACTTGGTCAACCTGACATGTGGGTCCCAGCTGTTATTGGGTGCTAATTAACCTAACAGATTAATTAAATAACCTAAGTGATTAGGTTAATCAAGTTTAATTAGTTCAACTAAACAAGATTAATTAAGTTAATTAATTAATTAATTAATTAATTTTAATATTAATTATTTATCTATTATACATTATTATTATTATTATTATTATTTAATATATATTTTTATTTCTATTATTTTCTCTTTTTTTTAAACGTTCCAGGGCGGGCCCCGCGTGCCATAGGCTCAGGGGCCTATCGGGCACCGCCTAGCAGGCGCGGGCGCAGGACGCGGCCTGAGCGGGCGCACGCCCAGGTGCAGGCGGACCCGGCAAGGCGCCGGAGCAGGGGGCGGTGGCCACGGCGAGGCCAGGGCCGAAGCGGGGCGCGCCGGCCGTGGCCTGTGGAAAGGCGGCCGCGCGGAGGAGCGCTGGGGGCCGGCGCCATCGGCCATGGCCGCGGCCGTGTGCGGAGGATGCGGGGGCGCAGGGGCGAGCGCCGGCGGGGAAGCAGGGGGACGGAGGCGCAGCGAGGGAGGCCGGTGGCCGGGGCGCGTGGCCGAGGCGGGGGAGCACGGGGCCAGCGTCGCCGGAGGGAGAGGAGGCCGGGGTGCGGTCACGGGAGGTCGCGGGCGCAGCGAGCGCGTGCCCGGGCGCGGTGAAGCTCGTCGGGGCCCGGTGGTAGAGCTGGTCGGGGAAAGGAGAGGCGGGGCAGGACGGTCCGGCACGGCAGGGCGCGGGCGACGGTGGCGCCGGAGCGCGTCGACCGCGGGCGGGGAGGGCGACGACCGAGGCGACCTAGGGGGAGAGGGGGGCGAAGGGGGAGCTCACGGGGGGAGTAGGGGACGGGGCAGTGGGCTTGATGGCGGTCGGGGAGGACCGGCGAGGAGGAGGACGGGGACGGCGTTCGGCGGCGACGAGGCCTGGCGGCGATGGTCTCCTCTGGATCCCGATCTAGATCGGGAGAGAGGAGGGGGGCGAGTGGGTGGAGTGGGGGGTGTCAGTGGGACGAGTGGGGAGGAGGAGTGGATAAGGGAGAGGAGTGGGGGCCGACCTGGGCCGGCCTGGTTGGCCCGATGGCCAGCTGGGCCGCGGTCCAGCAGGGGGGGGCTTCTCCTCCTTTTGTTTTTTTTTGTTTCTCTTTTGTATTTTCTTTCTTTTATTTATTTTGTAGTTTCTTTTTATTTTCAGTTTTATAAAATTACCACTAGTGCCTAATTTGTATTTACCAATAAACTACTACGAGATTAATTCTTAACCCATAATAAAATAGTGTTAGCATTTTATAAATTCAATAGGCATTTGTTTAATTGTTTTCACTATTGTTTTAATTGTCTTAGGGCCTTTAAACATTTTATCAAAGTTTGGTTTCTCCACCATAATTACCTATGTATTATTTGGTTCACTCCGAACATTTAAATTTTAATATTTGAAAACTTTTATTGTTTGCTCAATTTTGAATTTGAAATTCGAACTAGGTTCCGAACTAATGCGAGTTTATCCACAGTAACCGAGGTGACGTGGCATCATTAGCGGGGATTACTGTAGCTTAATTACCCGGGCGTCACATGTATTAACCGGAAACTTACTACATGTGTGAATACATAGACAAACAGAGTGTCACTAGTATGCCTCTACTTGGCTAGCTCGTTAATCAAAGATGGTTAAGTTTCCTAACCATAGACACGAGTTGTCATTTGATGAACAGAATCACATCATTAGAGAATGATGTGATTGACTTGACCCATCCGTTAGCTTAGCACTATGATCGTTTAGTTTGTTGCTATTGCTTTCTTCGTAACTTATACATGTTCCTATGACTATGAGATTATGCAACTCCCAAATACCGGAGGAACACTTAGTGTGCTATCAAACGTCACAATGTAACTGGGTGACTATAAAGATGTTCTACAGGTGTCTCCGATGGTGTTTGTTGAGTTGGCATAGGTCGAGATTAGGATTTGTCACTCCGATTGTCGAAGAGGTATCTCTTGGCCCTCTCAGTAATGCACATCACTATAAGCCTTGCAAGCAATGTGACTAATGAGTTAGTTGCGGGATGTTGCATTACAGAACGAGTAAAGAGACTCGCCGGTAACGAGATTGAACTAGGTATGATGATACCGACGATTGAATCTCGGGAAAGTAACATACCGATGACAAAGGAAATAACGTATGTTGTTATGCGATTTGACCGATAAAGATCTTCGTAGAATATGTTGGAACCAATATGAGCATCCAGGTTCCGCTATTGGTTATTGACCGGAAGTGAGTCTCGGTCATGTCTACATAGTTCTCGAACACGTAGGGTCTGCACGCTTAACATTCGATGACGGTTGGTATTATAAGTTTATGTGTTTTGATGTACCGAAGGTTGTTTGGAGTCCCGGATGTGATCCCGGACATGACGAGGAGTCTCGAAATGGTCGAGACATAAATATCGACATATTGGAAGGCTATGTTTGGAACCAGAATGGTTCCGGATGTGTTCGGGCATTTTCCGGAGTACCGGGAGGTTACCGAAACCCCCCGGGGAGTCAATGGGCCTTATTGGGCCTTAGTGGAAGCGAGGAGGAGGTGGCCAGGTGGAGGGCGCCCCCCCCCCCCCCCAAGCCCAATCCGAATTGGGGTGGGGGCGGGCCCCCCTTTCCTTTCTCCTTCTCCCCCTTCTTCTCCTACTCCAACTAGGGAAGGGGGGAAACCTACTCCTACTGGGAGTAGGACTCCCCCCCCCCTTGGGTGCGCCCTATGAGGGCCGGCCCTTCCCTCCTCCACTCCTTTATATACGGGGGGGCACCCCATAGACACACAAGTTGACAGTTATGTTAGTCGTGTTTGGTGCCCCCCTCCACATATTTCCACCTCGGACATATCGTTGTAGTGCTTAGGCGAAGCCCTGCGTCGGTAACTTCCATCATCACGCGGTCGTGTTGACGAAACTCTCCCTCTGCCTCAACTGGATCAAGAGTACGAAGGACGTCACTGAGCTAAACGTGTGCAGATCGCGGAGGTGCCGTGCGTTCGGTACTTGATCGGTTGGATCACGAAGACGTTCGACTACATCAACCGCGTTACTTAACGCTTCCGCTTTGAGTCTACGAGGGTACATGGAAACACTCTCCCCTCTCGTTGCTATGCATCTCCTAGATAGATCTTGCGTGATCGTAGGAATTTTTTTGAAATACTGTGTTCCCCAATAGTGGTATCCGAGCCAGGTCTATGCGTAGATGTTATATGCATGAGTAGAACACAAAGAATTGTGGGCGATTATAGTCATACTGCTTACCAGCATGTCATACTTTGATTCGGTGGTATTGTTGGATGAAACGGCTCAGACCGACATTACATGTACGCTTACGCGAGACTGGTTCTACCGACGTGCTTCACACACAGGTTGCTAGTGGTTGTCTATTTCTCCAACTTTAGTTGAATCGAGTGTGACTACGCCCGGTCCTTGTTGAAGGTTAAAATAGCAAACTTGACGAAGAATCATTGTGGTTTTTGATGCGTAGGTAAGAACGGTTCTTGCTAAGCCTGTAGCATCCACGTAAAACTTGCAACAACAAAGTAGAGGACGTCTAACTTGTTTTTGCAGGGCATGTTGTGATGTAATATGGTCAAGACGTGATGATATATATAAATTGTTGTATGAGATGATCATGTTTTGTAACACAGTTATCGGCAACTAGCAGGAGCCATATGGTTGTCGCTTTATTGTATGAAATGCAATCGCCATGTAATTGCTTTACTTTATGATAAGCGGTAGCAATAGTCATAGTAGAAATAGTTGGCGAGACGACAACGATGCTTCGATGGAGATCAAGGTGTCAAGCCGGTGACGATGGTGATCATGACGGTGCTTTGAAGATGGAGATCAAAGGCACAAGATGATGATGACCATATCATATCACTTATATTGATTGCATGTGATGTTTATCCTTTATGCATCTTATTTTGCTTAGTACGGTGGTAGCATTATAAGATGATCTCTCACTAAATTTGAAGGTACAAGTGTTCTCCCTGGGTATGCACCGTTGCTACAGTTCGTCGTGCCGAGACACCACGTGATGATCGGGTGTGATAAGCTCTACGTTCACATACAACGGGTGCAAGCCAGTTTTGCACACGCAGAATACTCGGGTTAAACTTGACGAGCCTAGCATATGTAGATATGGCCTCGGAACACTGAGACCGAAAGGTCGAGCGTGAATCATATAGTATATATGATCAACATAGTGATGTTCACCATTGAAAACTACTCCATCTCACGTGATGATCGGACAATGGTTTAGTTGATATGGATCACGTGATCACTTAGATGATTAGAGGGATGTCTATCTAAGTGGGAGTTCTTAAGTAATATGATTAATTGAACTTTAATTTATCATGAACTTAGTACCTGATAGTATTTTGCATGTCTATGTTGTTGTAGATAAATAGCTCGTGCTGTTGTTCCGTTGAATTTTAATGCGTTCCTAGAGAAAGCTAAGTTGAAAGATGGTGGTAGCAACTACACGGACTGGGTCCGTAACTTGAGGATTATCCTCATTGCTGCACAGAAGAATTACGTCCTGGAAGCACTGCTAGGTGCCAAAACTGTTGTAGGAGCAACACCAGATGTTATGAACACCTGGCAAAGCAAAGTTGATGACTACTCAATAGTTCAGTGTGCCATGGTTTACGGCTTAGAACCGGGACTTCAACGATGTTTTGAACGTCATGGAGCATATATATATTAGATGTTCCAAGAGTTGAAGTTAATATTTCAAGCAAATGCCCGGATTGAGAGATATGAAGTCTCCAATAAGTTCCACAGCTGCAAGATGGAGGAGAATAGTTCTGTTAGTGAGCATATACTCAGAATGTCTGGGTACCACAATCACTTCACTCAGCTGAGAATTAATCTTCCAGTTGATAGTGTCATTGACAGAGTTCTTCAATCACTGCCATCAAGCTAGAAAAACTTCGTGATGAACTATAATATGCGAGGGATGGATAAGACAATTCCCGAGCTCTTCGTAATGCTAAAGGCTGCGGAGGTAGAAATCAAGAAGGAGCATCAAGTGTTGATGGTCAACAAGACCACCAGTTTCAAGAAAAAGGGCAAAGGGAAGAAGGGGAACTTCAAGAAGAACGGCAAGCAAGTTCCAGCTCAAGTGAAGAAGCCCAAGTCTGGACCTAAGCCTAAGACTGAGTGCTTCTACTGCAAAGGGACTGGTCACTGGAAGCGGAACTGCCCCAAGTATTTGCCGGAGAAGAAGGATGGCAAAGTGAAAGGTATATTTGATATACATGTTATTGATATGTACCTTACTAATGCTCGCAGTAGCGCCTGGGTATTTGATGCTGATTCTGTTGCTAATATTTGCTACTCGAAACAAGGGCTACGGATTAAGCAAAGATTGGCTAATGATGAGGTGACGATGTGTGTGCGAAATGGTTTCAAAGTCAATGTGATCACCATCGGAACGCTACCTCTACATCTACCTTCAGGATTAGTTTTAGACCTGAATAATTGTTATTTGGTGCCAGCGTTAAGCATGAACATTATATCTGGATATTGTTTGATGCAAGACGGTTATTCATTTAAATATGAGAATAATGGTTGTTCTATTTATATGAGTAATATCTTTTATGGTCATGCACCATTGATGAGTGGTCTATTTTTACTAAATCTTGATAGTAGTGATACACATATTCATAGTATTGATGCCAAAAGATATAAGTTTAATAATGATAGTGCAACTTATTTGTGGCACTGCCGTTTAGGTCATATTGGTGTAAAGCGCATGAAGAAACTCCATGTTGATGGGCTTTTGGAATCACTTGATTGTGAATCACTTGATGCTTGCGTACCATGTCTCATGGGCAAGATGACTAAGACTCCGTTCTCCGAAACAATGGAGCGAGCAACAGACTTATTGGAAATAATACATACTGATGTATGTGGTCCGACGAGTGTTGATGCTCGCGGCAGGTATCGTTATTTTCTGACCTTCACAGATGATTTGAGCAGATATGGGTATATCTACTTGATGAAACATAAGTCCGAAACATTTGAAAAGTTCAAATAATTTTAGAGTGAAGTGGAAAATCATCGTAACAGGAAAATAAAGTTTCTATGATCTGATCGTGGAGGACAATATTTGAGTTACGAGTTTGGTCTTCATTTGAAACAATGCGGAATAGTTTCGCAACTCACGCCACCCAGAACACCACAGCATAATGGTGTGTCCGAATGTCGTAATCGTACTTTATTAGATATGGTACGATCTATGATGTCTCTTACCGATTTACCTATATCGTTTTGGGGTTATGCTTTAGAGACGACTGCATTCACGTTAAATAGGGCACCATCTAAATCCGTTGGGATGACACCATATGAACTGTGGTTTGGCAAGAAACCCAAGTTGTCGTTTCTTAAAGTTTGGGGCTGTGATGCTTATGTGAAAAATCTTCAACCTGATAAGCTCGAACCTAAATCGGAGAAATGTGTCTTCATAGGATACCCAAAGGAGACTGTTGGGTACACCTTCTATCACAGATCCAAAGGCAAGATATTCGTTGCTAAGAATGGATCCTTTCTAGAGAAGGGGTTTCTCTCAAAAGAAGTGAGTGGGAGGAAAGTAGAACTTGATGAGGTAATTGTACCTGCTCCCTTATTGGAAAGTAGTTCATCATAGAAATCAGTTCCAGTGATTCCTATATCAGTAAGTGAGGAAGCTAATGATGATGATCATGAAACTTCTAATCAAGTTACTACCGAGCCTCGTAGGTCAACCAGAGTAAGATCCACACTAGAGTGGTACGGTAATCCTGTTCTGGAGGTCATGTTACTTGACCATGACAAACCTACGAACTATGAGGAAGCGATGATGATCCCAGATTCCACGAAATGGCTTGAGGCCATGAAATCTGAGATCGGATCCATGTATGAGAACAAAATATGGACTTTGGTTGACTTGCCCGATGATCGGCAAGCCATAGATAATAAATGGATCTTCAAGAAGAATACTGACGCTGACGGTAATATTACTGTCTACAAAGCTCGACTTGTTGCGAAAGGTTTTCAACAAGTTCAAGGAGTTGACTATGATGAGACCTTCTCACCCGTAGCGATGCTTAAGTCTGTCTGAATCATGTTAGCAATTGCCGCATTTTATGATTGTGAAATTTGGCAAATGGATGTCAAAACTGCATTCCTTAATGGATATCTTAAAGAAGAGTTGCATATGATGCAACCAGAAAGTTTTGTCGGTCCAAAAGGTGCTAACAAAGTGTGCAAGCTCCAGCGATCCATTTATGGATTGGTGCAAGCCTCTCGGAGTTGGAATATACGCTTTGATAATGTGATCAAAGCATATGGTTTTATACAGACTTTTGGAGAAGCATGTATTTACAAGAAAGTGAGTGGGAGCTCTGTAGCATTTCTGATATTATATGTAGATGACATATTATTGATCGGAAATGATACAAAATTTCTGAATAGCATAAAAGGATGCTTGAATAAGAATTTTTCAATGAAAGACCTTGGTGAAGCTGCTTATATATTGGGCATTAAGATCTATAGAGATAGATCAAGACGCTTAATTGGACTTTCACAAAGCACATACCTTGATAAAGTTTTGAAGAAGTTCAAAATGGATCAAGCAAAGAAAGGGCTCTTGCCTGTGTTACAAGGTGTGAAGTTGAGTCAGACTCAATGCCCGACCACTGCAGAAGATAGAGGGAAAATGAAAGTCATTCCCTATGCTTCAGCCATAGGTTCTATCATGTATGCAATTATGTGTACCAGGCCTGATGTGTGCCTTGCTATTAGTTTAGCGGGGAGGTACCAAAGTAATCCAGGAGTGGATCACTGGACAGCGGTCAAGAACATCCTGAAATACTTGAAAAGGACTAAGGATATGTTCCTCTTTTATGGAGGTGACAAAGAGCTCGTCGTAAACGGTTACGTCGATGCAAGCTTTGACACTGATCCAGATGACTCTAAGTCACAAACCGGATACATATTTTTATTGAATGGCGGAGCTGTCAGTTGGTGCAATTCCAAGCAGAGCGTGGTGGCGGGATCTACGTGTGAAGCGGAATACATAGCTGCTTCAGAAGCAGCAAATGAAGGAGTCTGGATGAAGGAGTTCATATCAGATCTAGGTGTCATACCTAGTGCATCGGGTCCAATGAAAATCTTTTGTGACAATACCAGTGCAATTGCCTTGGCAAAGGAATCCAGATTTCACAAAAGAACGAAGCACATCAAGAGACGCTTCAATTCCATCCACGATCAAGTGAAGGAGGGAGACATGGAGATTTGCAAGATACATACGGATCTGAATGTTGCAGACCCGTTGACTAAGCCTCTCTCACGAGCAAAACATGATTAGCACCAAGACTCCATGGGTGTTAGAATCATTACAATGTAATCTAGATTATTGACTCTAGTGCAAGTGGGAGACTGAAGGAAATATGCCCTAGAGGCGATAATAATGTTGTTATTTATATTTCCTTACATCATGATAAATGTTTATTATTCATGTTAGAATTGTATTAACTGAAACTTACTACATGTGTGAATACATAGACAAACAGAGTGTCACTAGTATGCCTCTACTTGACTAGCTCGTTAATCAAAGATGGTTAAGTTTCCTAACCATAGACATGAGTTGCCATTTGATGAATGGGATAACATCATTAGAGAATGATGTGATTGACTTGACCCATCCGTTAGCTTAGCACTATGATTGTTTAGTTTGTTGTTATTGCTTTCTTCATAACTTATACATGTTCCCATGACTATGAGATTATGCAACTCCTGAATACCGGAGGAACACTTAGTGTGCTATCAAACGTCACAACGTAACTGGGTGACTATAAATATGCTCTACGGGTGTCTCCAATAGTGTTTGGTGAGTTGGCATAGATCGAGATTAGGATTTGTCACTCCGATTGTCGGAGAGGTATCTCTGGGCCCTCTTGGTAATGCACATGATTATAAGCGTTGCAAGCACTGTGACTACTGAGTTAGTTGCGGGATGTTGCATTACGGAACGAGTAAAGAGACTTGCTGGTAACGAGATTGAACTAGGTATGATGATACCGACGATCGAATCTCGGGCAAGTAACATACCGATGACAAAGGGAACAACGTATGTTGTTATGCGGTTTGACCGATAAAGATCTTCGTAGAATATGTAGGAACCAATATGAGCATCCAGGTTCCGCTATTGGTTACTGATCGGAAGTGAGTCTCGGTCATGTCTACATAGTTCTCTAACCCGTAGGGTCCGCACGCTTAGCGTTCGATGACGATCTGTATTATGAGTGAGGGAGTCCTGGATTAGGGGGTCTCCGGACAGCCGGACTATAACCTTTGGCCGGACTGTTGGGTTATGAAGATACTAAATTGAAAACTTCGTCTCGTGTCCGGATGGGACTCTACTTGGCGTGGAAGGCAAGCTAGGCAATGCGGATATGCATATCTCCTCCTTTGTAACCGACCTTGTGTAACCCTAGCCCCCTTCGGTGTCTATATTAAGCGGAGGGTTTTAGTCCATAGGACACAACAATAACATACAATCATACCATAGGCTAGCTTCTAGGGTTTAGCCTCTCTAATCTCGTGGTAGATCTACTCTTGTACTACCCATATCATCAATATTAATCAAGCAGGACGTAGGGTTTTACCTCCATCAAGAGGGCCCGAACCTGGGTAAAACTTCGTGTCCCCTGCCTCCTATTACCATCCGCCTAAACGCACAGTTCGGGACCCCCTCCCCGAGATCCGCCGGTTTTGACACCGACATTGGTGCTTTCATTGAGAGTTCCTCTGTGTCGTCGCCGTTATGCTTGATGGCTGCTTCTATCATCGATAGCCATGCCAAACAGGGTGAGACTTTTCTCCCCAGACAGATTTTTGTATTCGACGGCTTTGCACTGCGGGCCAATCCGCTTGGCCATCTGGAGCAGATTGAAAGCTACGCCCCTGGCCATCAGGTCAGATTTGGAAGCTTAAGCTACACGGCCGATATCCGCGGAGACTTGATCTTCGACGGATTCGAGCCTCTGCCTTGTGTGTCATGCGGTCATGATGATTATGATTTAGCTCTACCATCCGACAGTGTTCAGGAGATCGCACCGGCAGCCGCTCCGACCCTCAATTTGGAGCCAGTTGCGCCATCCATGGACGGGTGGATGGACCCCGCCACGGAGGCCTTACCCCCATCGGCGATCGAGCCGAACATCGACCTTACTCTGCACGAGAGCCATGTTGACAAACTGCCGGATCTCTCTCCGGCCACGGACTCCGAACCGCTTGCGCCCGTTCCTAGCGAATCCAATTGGGTGCCGATCATGGAGTTTACCTCCGCGGATATTTTTCAGCACTCGCCCCTTGGCGACATACTGAACTCATTAAGGTCTCTCTCCTTGTCAGGAGAATCCTGGCCGAACTATGTCCGGCAGGATTGGGATGCGGATGGCGTCAAAATTCACCGCCCACCCACCACCCACTTAGTAGCCATTGTCTATGACCTAACCGACATGCTCGACTTCAACTCCGAAGACATCGATGGTATGGACAATGATGCAGGAGACGAACAGGAACCACTGCCCACAGGGCACTGGACGCCCACTTCATCACATGACATATACATGGTGGACAAACCAAAAGAAAACGACCACGAGGAACAGAAGGACGCAATGAAGTGTTTTCCCCTCAAGAAGCAGTCAAAGCGGCGGCGTAAGCACCACTCCAAATCCTGCCTCGGCAGAAACAACGATCATACAGACCCAGCGTTAGAGCAGGGTGAACCATCGCCGGACCACGGCAACACGGAGAATCAAACTGAACAACACGATTCTGTCAAAGATAACAGTCCGGATGACATCACACCGGACAGACACCCGGAGAAACAGAATGCCCGTCAAAGGCTCGTTGCCACCGCAAGGAGTCTAAAAAAGCAGAAGCAAAGGCTCAAGGCTGCGCAAGACACACTTAAAATCAGATGGAGTAATGTACTCAATACGGCAGCGAAGTACGGTGGTAATTGCCCCACCAAGAGCTACCCGAAGCGGAAGTTGCTACCTGAATTCGATGAGGAGGCCTTAGATCCCCCGCAACCAAAAATTAAAACGGCCACCTGGCCGGATAGACGACCTCACGGCCAACATAGAGCGGCAAACAACGCCGCACATAAGCCAATACGCGATCCACACGAGGGCTCGCATCAAAAGGGCGGCGCAACCAGATCCATCTATGGACCACGCAAGCACGCTCCAGCATACGATGCAACACAACAAACATCTAAACAACACGGTAAACCCAGATACAGGGGTGCTAGACGCCCCCTATGTTTCACCGATGAGGTGCTGGACCATGAATTTCCAGAGGGATTCAAACCCGTAAACATAGAGGCATACGACGGAACAACAGACCGAGGACTACATCCTCCATATCCATATGGCTCGAGGAGATGATCTCCACGCCATCAAGTACTTACCCCTCAAGCTCAAAGGGCCAGCTCGGCACTGGCTTAAAAGCCTCCCCGAAAACTCCATTGGAAGCTGGGAAGAGCTCGAAGATGCTTTTCGGGCAAATTTTCAAGGGACTTATGTCCGACCTCCGGATGCAGATGATTTGAGTCATATAACTCAACAGCCCGGAGAGTCAGCCCGAAAGCTTTGGAATAGGTTTCTTACTAAAAAGAACCAAGTAGTCGACTGTCCGGACGCCGAAGCCTTGGCAGCTTTTAAGCATAGTGTCCGCGGCGAATGGCTTGCCAGACACCTCGGCCAAGAAAAGCTGAGAACAATGGCAGCATTAACAAGCCTCATGACCCGCTTTTGCGCGGGTGAGGACAGCTGGCTAGCCAGATGCAGCACCAGCGACCCAAGTACATCCGAAGTTAGAGATGAAAACGGGAAATCACGACGCAGCAAAAATAATAAGCGCCGAAATAAAGAAGACAGCCCGAAGAGCACGGCAGTAAATGCTAGATTCAGAAGCTCTCGGCCAGGTCAGCCAAAGCCCTCCCCCTAAAGGCGCCAGAGATGAACTGTACAGCCTGAACAAAACTCTGGACCAAATATGTCAGATCCATAGCACCCGTGGTAAACCCGCTAATCATACCCACAGAGAATGTTGGGTCTTCAAGTAGTCCGGCAAGCTGAACGCCGTACACAAGGGGGAGGATACACCAAGCGAAGACGAGGATGAGCCTCTCAAGCAAGACACTGGGGAACAAAAGAAATTTCCACCAGAAGTCAAAATAGTAAACGTGTTACACGTGATCAAGGGGAGAAATAAAGCGGCACTCTCAGAGAAATATGCCCAAGGGCCTATCACCGCGGAGTCCTGCCACTGGTCGGCTCAACCGATCACTTTCTACCATCGAGATTACTTAGCAAATATCCGGCATGCAGGATGGGTTGCCTTGGTATTAGACCCAATAATTGACGGATACCATTTCACATGAGTCCTGATGGACGGTGGCAACAGTCTAAACCTGATATATCAGGACACAATCCGCAAAATGGGGATAGACCCAACGAAAATTTGCCACAACAATACTACCTTTAAAGGAGTAATGCCAGGCCCAAGGGCTCACTGCACGGGCTCCCTACTACTAGAAGTTATATTCGGCTTCCCCGATAACTTCCGTAGCGAAAATTTAACCCTCCACATTGCTCCGTTCCAAAGTGGCTATCAAGCACTACTTGGACGCGAAGCTTTCGCTCGCTTTAACGCAATACCGCACTACGCTTCCCTCACGCTTAAGATGCCCGGTCCACGTGGCATCATTACAGTAAATGGAAATATGGAGCGATCCCTGCGCGCTGAAGAGAATGCGGCTGCCTGGGCAGCCGCACACTAAAACGGCCTCACCAACCAAAGCATTTGATAGGTCGTCAAGACCACGGACATGGTTAGACAAGTCTAGCGCAGCTGTATGTAATTCATACAGGTTTGATGGCCACACCCCTATCACAAATACAAGGGGCTCAACGCGCGCAGACAAGTGGCAATTTTTACTCATCTTGAATTGTACATGGTTTTTTCAAAAAACCTACCTTTTTGCACGACAAATTTTCACTTAAGTTCCTCTCTTTTACAGATGACCACCGTGCTACACCCGTACAGGATACGACACAATGGAGACACAGGCGCAGACGTGCAGCAGGGACCCTTTCCAAGGATTCTTTTTAGATTAAGACCATGCGTCAACCTTTTTTACTGTCTCTTGTTGATACACATCCCTCGGATTCTCAGTACAATTGAGAAGGATGCTGGCGTCTTGGCATGTGGCCACGTCAGAATAATGCACGTACCTGAACACCATGGGCTTCTTACAAAGGGCACTGATTAGGCCCGGTTCATACCATAAAGACCGAATACCTTAGGGAGTGTTCGGCGTCGCGAGTTTGGCCCTATATGCATCAGCTCCGAATCATGTCTTTGGTCAAATGTTGGGTTTGCCCGGCTCCTATGTTTTGGTACCTTAAATTCCGCTCTATCGGCTAAGGTAGCACTAGGAGAACTACTGCGATTGTGCCCTGGGTCATCTGGACGAGCACCTCAGTAGAGAAAGCCGAAAACTGACTGTCATGGTATATCGTGAGACTGGTCAACCACTCGATGACCTATCGGAATGTTAGAATTCCTCCGCCTTAACGAAGGGCCGTTTCCCGGCCAGGCATGTACGCACCCCGAATTCGGGAGAGTGCAGAGCCACCAGGGGCTATATAGTAGCCCCACCGTCAAACTCCTATGGCTAAGTGAAAGTGTTAAAGCATTATAGTCCAGTTGCCTTGTTCGCTGTGCTATCACCTCCTTAATAGGACCAAGACGTTGGGTTAAGTGTGAACACGCGTCTTCTGCGAACACCTCGGCATTATATGCGTGGGGGCTGAAGTCGACGACTGCAATCTTTCCGGTTATACACATGTATACATAAACGGCCGCACAGGAGGCATCATATTACTTTCAGGCAAAAGTATAAACACAGCCTTAATAAATTTCATAAAAACATTGTGTTTACAATGGGAATACATGTCACTCAAACATAATATTCTTCGAGCACTAGGCCTCTATCAAACGAGCACCCTCGAGAACCTCTTCGAAATAGTGCTTGGCAGCCACTCGGCCTATGGCCGAACCCTGGGCCGCAACAGTGGTAGCATCCATCTCTGCCCAGTATGCTTTAACACGGGCAAGGGCCATCCGCGAGCCCTCTATGCACGTCGACCTCTTCATCGCATTGATGCGCGGCACCGCACCAAGGAACTGCTGCACTAAGCTGAAATAGATGTTCGGCTTCAGCTTTTCCGGCCACAGCTGATCCACGACAGACCTCATGGCGAGTCCGGACAACCTATTGAGTTCAGCCCATTCGGCTAGCTGATCAGTCAACGGAAGCGGATGCTCTGGAACATTAAATTGCGACCAGAACAGCTTGTCCACTTCACGATCTGTTTGATCGCGGAAGTATTTGGCCGGATCGACAGCGCTCGCCGCCAAGTCCATATATGCGTCTGCCGAACTCCACAGCCGATCCAGAGGGGCATACCGCGGATCTCCGAACTTCCTCCGCAGCATAAAGGGCTTCCCAGCCGCAATATCCCCGGCTTCACGCAGCTCCTTCTTCTTCGCTCTCATAGCAGAGCGGGTGTCTTTGTTCGCCATTGTGGCCTTTTCAAGGTCCGTAGCCTTCGCTCGGTTTTCTTTTTCAAGGAACTGGCAACGGTCGGTAGTGTCTTTTAACTTTACGGCCATCTTGGCCGTCTTCTCTTTGCTCTCGCAATGCGCGGCCTTCTCGGCTTTCAACTCTTCGGCCGCCTTCAAAGCGGCCGCATTACTAATCCTTGCTTGTTCTTTGGCTCGGGCAAGTTCCGCCCGCAGGGTTTCCACGGTGGCAGCTCCATCTGCAGTCACAACATATTAAAGATACTGGCATCATGCTACTCTTACTATGTGGCATTCACCAGAAAATACCACTTACCCTGTGCCTCGTCAAGCCTCTTGTTAACAAGCTCGATGTCGGCATCCGCCGCATCCAGTTGCCGCTTCAGTTCGGCAAACTCATGAGTCCGGCTAGCCACCAGAGCTCCCACTACCTGCACATTAAAGCGGTATGGTTATTGCCTGGGACTACGATCCTCTGTTTGCCGCCATTCTCGGCGACAACCAGAGTCTCAGGGGCTACTATCTACACAGGGCACACCTAAAAATGTGCGGTACCATCACAAATGTACATCATTTTACGTACCTCAAAGCCCGTCAGTAGACTCATAAAGGCATCATGCAACCCGCTTTCGGCGGATGAAATCCTTTCCGTCACCGTACCCATCAATGGACGGTGTTCTTCTGAGATGGCCGCCCGTTCCAATAGCTCTCTCAGTACGTCCGACCGCAAACCAGACGGTGCCGGACTCTTCTGTTTGCTCTCTTCGAGAGCCGGACGCTGGGGACTTCGGGTGACTATAGGATTATCTTCTGGCCTCACCGGATCCGGAGAGGCCCTCCGTGACGACACTTCAAGGTCGCCCGCTTCTTGAGCGGAGGAGTCCGGGGGAGGCGTTTCGCTCTCCATCATCTCCGGAAGAAGATCCCCCGAAGACGAGCTCTGCTGAGAAGGGCTAAGATCCGAACTGCAAGATAAATACTTCGGTTATTTTCCTCAGAGGTAAGGTAATATATCTTCACTATTAAAGTACTTTTTAATTACTTACAGCTCGTTAGAGGGCTGATCCCCGCGCGGACTTTGTGCGGCAAGAGCACCCTCCAAGGCAGGACCCTCTGGTGGAGATTTCTTCTCCCGCTTGGAAACCTTGGTTTCCGGATCTTCAGAGGTAGTCCTCTTCCTTCCCCGGGGTGAGAGAATGTCAGATTCCTCCCCTCGGTTATCCTCCCTCACGGAGGCGCTCGTTCCCTCGGTCGGAATAGGTAGCGGTGGAGGCCCGCTTTCGCCCTCATTATTCCCCCCTTTGTCTTCCTTTGAGGGCTCCGGGCAAGGTGCTAGCTCGAGCATCTTTTCCAGTACCGGATTTTCCAAACCCTCAGGAAGGGGGGCCGAACACCGAATCATCTTCGCCTTTGTTATCCAGTCCTGGTCAAAGAGCGATTTCTCAGAATAACGTCATGATAAATGAAAGACGGTGTGTTCGGCTAGAGGATAACTTACTTGGTCGGCGGTGCGGTTGCTGCTCAGGCCCACGTCCTCGGTAGTATCCGGACACTCTATCTGGGGTCCGAAGAATGATCTATACATCTCCTCGTGCGTCAGGCCGAGGAAATTCTGAATAGCGCGCGGTCCTTCTGGGTTGAACTCCCACATGCGAAGAGGCCGGCGTTTGCATGGCTGGATTCGTCGAACCAGCATGACTTGCATTACCATAATCAAACTGAAATCTCCTTCGAAGAGATTTTGAATGCGGCTTTGCAGTACAGGCACGTCCTTGGCGGGACCCCAGCTCAGCCCTCTGCTAATCCATGACATCAGTTGTGGTGGAGGGCCTGAGCGGAAAGCAGGGGCAGCCGCCCACTTGGCACTTCTGGGAGCTGTGATGTAAAACCACTCCCGTTGCCATAATCCGGACACCTCTGGAATAGAACCCTTTGGCCATGGAGCTCCGGCGATCCTGCTTATTAATGCGCCTCCGCACGCTACATGCTGCCCCTCGACCATCTTCGGCTTCACGTCAAAGGTCTTGAGCCATAGGCCGAAGTGAGGGGTAATGCGGAGGAAAGCCTCACATACAACAATAAATGATGAGATGTGGAGAAAGGAGTCCGGGGCTAGATCGTGGAAATCTAGCCCGTAATAAAACATCAGCCCCCTAACGAAGGGATCCAGAGTGAGGCCTAGACCTCGGAGGAAGTGGGAGATGAACACGACGTCTTCGTTGGGTTCAGGAGTAGGGACGACCTGCCCTCGGGCAGGCAGCCGATGCGAAACCTCGGCGGTCAGGTATCTGGCCTCCCTCAACTTCTTGATATCTTCTTCTGTAACGGAGGAGGGCATCCACCGGCCTTGAAGGCTAGATCCGGACATGATTGAAGGTCCGGAGCACCTGACCTGGGCTTTGGGTGTTAGAACTCGAGGCGGGGGAAGGATTCGATTGAGCACGGGAGGGAAAGAGTAAAAGCCTTGTCCCTTTATAAAGAGGGTGAATATCAAGCGTCCTCTCCATAGCCGTTTGGGACTTGCCTATGATCTAGGAGTCCTAGATACGGTTGGGTTACCCACGACCGTATTGATGAGAATCCCGTAATTAGGGGAACACGATCTCTGCTTTGACAAGACGTGTCAAAAAACTGCCTCGCGTTATGTGTGGAGCTAGTTAAAGGAAACGGTTCGAATAATCACTGGGCCATGACATAATGTCGTGTTGCCAAGACGTGTCAGCAGATTAGATTTGTGGAAGTATTATTCTCTCTACGGTGGTATGTGGAACTTATTTTGCAGGGTTGGACACTATCCTTGTATTCAAATTCTTCCGTGATGTATTCGGAGGAGGAACCCGCCTTGCAATGCCGAAGACAATACTGCGCGCCGGACTCATCGCCATTGAAGCCTGGTTCAGGGGCTACTGAGGGAGTCCTGGATTAGGGGGTCTCCGGACAGCCGAACTATAATATTTGGCCGGACTGCTGGACTATGAAGATACTAAATTGAAGACTTCGTCTCGTGTCCGGATGGGACTCTACTTGGTGTGGAAGGCAAGCTAGGCAATACGGATATGCATATCTCCTCCTTTGTAACCAACCTTGTGTAACCCTAGCCCCCTTCGGTGTCTATATAAACCGGAGGGTTTTAGTCCGTAGGACACAACAATAACATACAATCATACCATAGGCTAGCTTCTACGGTTTAGCCTCTCTGATCTCGTGGTAGATCTACTCTGATCTCGTGGTAGATCTACTCTTGTACTACCCATATCATCAATATTAATCAAGCAGTACATAGGGTTTTACCTCCATCAAGAGGGCCCGAACCTGGGTAAAACTTCGTGTCCCCTGCCTCCTGTTACCATCCGCCTAGATGCACAGTTCGGGACCCCCTACCCGAGATCCGCCGGTTTTGACACCGACAATGAGTTTATGTGTTTTGATGTACCTAAGGTTTTTTGGAGTCCTGGATGTGATCACGGACATGACGAGGAATCTCGAAATGGTCAAGACATAAAGATCGATATATTGGAAGGCTATGTTTGGACACCGGAATGGTTCCGGAAGAGTTCGGGCATTTTCCGGAGTACCGGGAGGTTACTGGAACCCTCCGGGGAGTCAATGGGCCTTATTGGGCCTTAGTGGAAGAGAGGAGGAGGAGGCCAGGTGGAGGGCGCTCCCCCCCCCCCAAGCCCAATCCGAATTGGGGTGGGGGCTGCCCCCCTTCCTTCTCCCTCTTCCTTCTTCTCCTACTCCAACTAGGGAAGGGGGGAAACCTACTCCTACTGGGAGTAGGACCCCCCCCCCTTGGGCGCGCCCTATGAGGGTCGGCCCTCCCCTCCTCCACTCCTTTATATACGAGGGAGAGGGGCACCCCATAGACACACAAGTTGACAGTTGTCTTAGCTGTGTGTGTGTGCCCCCTCCACAGATTTCCACTTCGGTCATATCGATGTAGTGCTTAGGCGAAGCCCTGCGTCGGTAACTTCATCAACACCGTCATCACGCCGTCGTGCTGAAGAAACTCTCCCTCGTCCTTAACTAGATCAAGAGTAGGAGGGACGTCACCGAGCTGAACGTGTGCAGATCGCGGAGGTGCCATGCGTTCGGTACTTGATCGGTTGGATCGCGAAGATGTTCGACTACATCAACCGTGTTACTTAACGCTTCCGCTTTCGGTCTACGAGGGTACGTGGACACACTCTCCCCTCTCGTTGCTATGCATCTCCTACATAGATCTTGCATGATCGTAGGAAATTTTTTGAAATACTACGTTCCCCAACAGTCCAAGGGATAAATTCTTTAGCCATTTTACTTGCCAAAATCCCGCTTTTAAATAAAATTTAGAGAAATATTTGCTTCCTTGTATTTTGTTAATCTAGTCCCTCTTATTAGGTATATTGAATGTGTCTTCTATCGTACTATCATTAAGCCTTTTCAAATTAATTACCATTATCGATTTACCTCTTACAACTTTAGCATGATTACTAACTGTAAAAGCAGTAGACCGATGAGTGCTTCTGCTTTCTCTAATCGCTTTTAATTTTAGTAAATCATCAATATGCAGTTTGAACTCTTCAAAATCTTTAGGAGTGGATTCTATTGGTCCTAACTTAATTATATAATCCGGGTTTATGATATTAATATTGCAAACTATAGAGTTCTTATCACAATGTTACATTGGTATTTTCTCAATAATTTGTATATTTTCCAGTCTTCGCACAATCTTGTCTATATCTTTTTTGGATTTTATATCTCTATACCAACTTGAAGAGAATGATTGTAACCCTATACATTTTGTATATGTATTTTCTATATGATATTCTTCTATGGTCTCACTAAGTTCTTCTTCTTTACAGAAATCAAGGGGATCTGAACTTGTGTTATATTCATCATCTAAATTAGATATTTCTACATTTTGTAAATCCTTTTTTGTTTCTATACTTCGGATATTTATGGAACATTATCTTGATATGGAATAAATGTAACCCCTTCTTCATGTAAAATCATGGTTTATAAAGATTGTTGTAAAAATCTTAACCCTATTATCATATCATCATTTATTACTAACAAATCTATTATTATAACTTCATCTATTGTATATTTCATGCCATTTCTGTAAGCTTCAATATCATATGCCAATTGGTTATGGATTTTCTTTATTCCAGACATATCAGTAGATACTTTGGCTTTATTATCATCTATGGTTTCGACTAGTTTGGGACATCTCACAAAATATTTATCATGGATTATGTTCTTTGTGTAACCCGTATCTAATAATGCCAATATTTTATAGGAAATATTTTGCCTTAGAACTATTCTAACTGGGATCCTTATCCCTAGCACTTCATTGAATGGTAATCGAACGATATATTTGTTTCCAAAACTAGTTATTGCATCTTTTAATTGTATTAATCTGTCCCCATTTTTACCTCTTACCGTTACCATTTGTTCTTTCATCTACATGCTTTTAGCAACATTATCTTCTCGCTCTTTACTATTCTCTAACTCATCTTTTAGTTTTTCTCGCTCTTGCTTCTAGTTTATTTATTCTATTTTATGAGTTTCTAACCCTGCTAGATAGTATTCTTTCTCTCGTTCAAACTCTAGGCGATTAGACTAATATTCTACTCACTCTCCAATATTTAATTCTTTATTACTGTTTGCACAGTCTATTCTTTATTAAGCTAGTTATATCTATTATACGATCTATTAGGGGCTGGTGAGGCCAACAGAATAATCGATGGTGTGCACACAGTGGTATGATATCCTACTCAGTACTTATTATATTTTTTATTATTATGTTGTATCAGATGTAGCTAGGGTTCATTCACTTGATGTTTTTAAATACAAACTTACATCTTCCCAGATAGTTTCATCCGAAAAGAACTCTACAATCATAAGGTTCTCATTCAAACGGACATAAATTCATAAAAAAATACAAGTGAAGTACGAAACTTCATTTCCATTTTCCTTTCCGGGAGGTCACGAAGGGATTACACAAGATAAAAAAAATACCTTATTATTCTTGGAGATTACAGCACCTTTGATATGGTGGCTATTCTATAAGTGGTGGTGATACTACTAGTAAGGTCAGAGTGCGCTGGAGGCTCTTCTAGCTCGAAGCTCTGAACTCCGTCTCGTCTGTGTCTTCTCACAGCGCTCAGCCCTCCTCTTTTTATAGTGCGCGAGGGATGCTAGATGTTCTGGAGTCTGGAAGTTTGTACAATCAGCCACGCATGACTCCCATGCTAGACTGATGTTTTTGTCCAAACTAAGAACTTTGTCTAGACTGGGAACTTTGTCCTAAAACTCATCTCCATCGCAGCTGTTGCCATGATTTTTAATGCCAAACCTTACATGCACCGTTGTATGCCTTGTATCCATGTGAGTATAGAAACAATAAAGTTATAACTCGCAGTAGAACATGCAGAGTTGTTAAGTTTTAAAACAACAAGAAAATCTTCAGTTGCAAAAGGAAACAAGAGGGGTCAAAATCCTACAAGTTATTTCACCAGACTAGATAACTCACCAAGTATGATTAAGTTCCTCTTGAGAAACAGCTACTCTGCCTGGAAAAATCACAAGTCTGCAAGCACTTGCCATTTACCAACCGCAAGCACTGGGGCCTGACAATGCTACGCGCAACTAAGGGGGTGCCCGTTGAAATTACTGAAACTCACAGGTTCCAGACCGAGGTGCAATATCACAGTATCAAAACATTTCACGAAAAGGAAAACAAGCGGCCCGTTCAAATACATTAATAACACCATCAAACAAAATTTGACTCCGCTCCACACAAGTGCAGAGTAAACCGAAGGTACAACCATGTAGTTCAGCAACGATATAGTCTAACAAAGGAGGACCAAGCGTCGTAACAGAAAGCAAAGGCCAGACACAAGTAAAAATGCAGTAGATAGTATCTCCTCCTGCCAGGTTGGTGCTGAAGCCTCCCGCAATGCCCAGCACGGAAAATGGCAGTGATCCTGTAGTTCCTGCACAAGGAGAAAATCAAAGGGCTGAGCTTCAACCTTACAATAAACATGTGGATGTAGCTCGAGCAATACTTTACAAACTTTTCTATAAGATCCTGGGTGCTTGCATCACCAATCACAAGTTTATGATGACGATGCTTTTACATATCTATATCTATTGAGAAAATTACTAATCCAATTTGACAGTATAATCCGTAAACAGAACTCGCAGCTAACTACACTGCAACCAATTGACTACAAGATCAGTGCTGGTTCTAACATTTGCATTCGATTTACAAAATCAGCATAATTTAAGGATTAATAACCCTATCCTTATGGGGAAAACAGAGTAGTTTTATGATCATACGGGAGAAAGATTCGTTAACTAGGTGGAAGAATAACCAAGTGAAAGCACAGTTTACACACCTGAATGAGTGATCGCAAGCAGCAATGTCCACATTGACTGGTTTATCGCCTCTGGGTCTTTCCAACTCCTCGTTTTCCAGAGAAGAGATGCTTCGGTTTCAAGGTGGGGATGACGCGATCCGCCTCTCCACGGCGAGCCTCCTTGTTCCTGTTCTTGACAGAGTCCCTCGATTTCTTGATGGCCTTCTTCTTTTGAGCAACGTCCCGGATCCCGTCACCTGGTACAACCTCTTCAATTGGTCGTGATTTGGACCTAGACCTCGACCTCGTACGCAGCTTCTTGTCGGAGTGCTGGCCATCAACGTCCATAGCGTCGTCACCATCAGCTCTGCTCAGTGACCTCTCACGCTTACGGCCTCTTGACTGGCTGCGAAGTCGGTTCACAGCGGCAGTAGGATCAACACCCATGGATGTGAGTTGCCTGCCCAGTCTCTTGGTTGTGAATTTCCTATCCTTGTCATGCTTCCTTGGAACAATAGGACGGCTCTCTGCAGTACTCTTTTTCATCCTATGCTCTTGGATGAGCATTGCCTTCTTCTTCCTAATCTTACCCAATATCTCACGCTGTTCTTCAGTTAACTCATCATGGCCATCAATCATGAAAGCATCCTGAGCAGCTTCTTCTTCAAGACGAAGACCCTCCTCCCTTTCCAGCTCCTCACACCTTTCCAAGATATCCGGATCCAGGAAATCAGCAACATTATGCCCATCCAATATCTCAGGGAGAATATCTTCCTTCCATTCATCATCAGCCAACAAGTAATGCTTTTTGAGACTGGCGGAATAGACACCAGCACCTCCATTCTCATTCTCAAGGTCCCTCTCAAGTTTCTTCTTTTCCTTTGCAGCAGCAATCGCTTGAGCTTCAAGAACAGCCTGAGGAATGCAAGTAGGCCTATCTCTGTTGTCACGAGGCTTGGGCATAGCAACATGAAACCTGTTTAAGCAGTCATTGATCTTCTTTGATTTCATCTTGATCTCCACCCTCTGCTCAAGAAGCCTCTCACATGCAGCATTTTTAACAGCCATCACACCCTCATCTGTTAAAGCACTCATAGTCAACAAAACACCCTCTTCACTAGGATCTCCACCTTGAGGTATAGTCTTCATAGCCTCTGACTTCATCTCCATTACTAGCTTCATGTCATCTTCAGAAAGCCCATCAAGCGGCTGCAAATCAGTCTTGTTGCACACAATGACCAGAGGCTTATTCATGAACAAGGATTTTATACTGTGGAAGAGTGCAGCTTGCTGAGCAATAGTGTACCCACAAGAACCAGAGATGTCCAAGAAGAACAGCACAGCAGCCCTCAAGTGGGCGAGAGCGGTGATACTGCACATTTCTATGATGTTCCTGTCCTCAAAAGGCCGATCAAGGATCCCAGGAGTGTCAATCACTTGGTACCGCAGATACTTGTAATCTGCATGGCCAACAAAAAGGGATTTTGTTGTGAAAGCATAAGGCTGTACGTCCACATCAGCCCTTGTAACCTTGTTCATGAAAGAGCTCTTCCCAACATTTGGATACCCACAAATCAAGATAGTACGGGTGTTTGGGTCAATTGATGGAAGCCTGGCCATGTGCTGCCTGATCTGCTCCAGGTATGCCAAACTAGGACTGATACGCTTTAGAACAGTACACATGCGACCGAGAGCAGCTACCTTCAGGCACTTGCACCGGTACAGGGTGTCTCCATACTTGAGCAGCCTCAGATAGTCCTTGGAGATCTTTGCAATGATATTTCTAGCTGTATTGATCTGACCCAAGGCGAGTTTGTAATGATCCTTGTTGTAGAGCACATGAAGGAGATCGCCATAGAAAGGGTGGATGTCATCCAGTCTGGGGAACTCATCGATGATGGTGGACAGCTTTTCATAGAAGTTCTGCTGGGTATAGCGAACCTTGCGCATATAGAACTGGCGAATGCGGTTGATAGCATAGCCCTTGTGGACAACAGTTGGTGTTTGCCTCTGAGTGCGGGACAAGATTATGTCGATGAAGTCCTTCCCAGGAGGGACAACAGTGATCTTCTTGAAATTATACTGCACCATCTTGCCGATGTAAGCTTGGCTACTTACTCTTGTGATACAAACAAAATGTCATGTCAATCCAATGCAGATAAACAGGTGAAAAAACTAATGCAGAAAAAAGTCTACACGCAAATGCAAGAAATCACAATTTCCAAAAATCATAGCCAGGGAGAAATCTAGCAAGCACTGCATAAAAAATACCTATCTGTAATCATGTGAAGACTCTAGATTCATGCCCATCATTATCAGTGCATCCTAGTTAGTAGTTACACACAAGGAAACCTTTGATTTATAATAAATACATAAGACAAAAGGGCCGGCTAACCGCAGTTTCTTTGTTGATGGTTCAACATAGTTCAAGGCTTCAAGCACAAGTATAAACAGTAGGGGTCACAACCAGGAGGCTAAGTCAGGACCTTAAACATGCACATCGTTCTTATATGAAAAAAAAAACATCTATACACCTAGATACCAGCAAGTCAAGCCCCAGTTTCTTCGTTGATGGTTCAACATAGTGCAAGGCTTCAAGCACAAGAATAAACAGTTGGGGTCACAACCAGGAGACCAAGTCAGGGCCTTAAACATGCACACCGTTCTTATACGAAAGGAAAAAAGAAACATCTACACACCTAGATACCAGCAAGTCAAGCCCCAGTTTCTTTGTTGGCAGCTAAAAATAGTTGAATTGAACCACAAGTGTGCCCAGTTGCATCAGACCAGAACACTAACTCAGGATCTGAAACACTCGCACCATTCTTACATGGTAGCAACATCCTCTCATAGGAGGAAGTGCAACAGCAACACATGCATGCTTTTCATTCTCATCGCGTCAAATACTCGATGGATTGTACTACAAAACTAGCATAAATAAAAGTAGGAAGACAGCAGAAGTAGTTCCAACTTCTGACAAAATACCACGCCAGGTGTCTAAATCGGCTGCAACTAAACTAGCCGGGCAGCCTTGAATCAATCAGAAAAACATCAAATTAGAAAACTATTAGCCGACCATCGCCTATCTTCCGCATCAAATCAGCGAACCCTTATTGAGCCGCTTGTCACAAATCCTACAGTCAGATACGAGAGACATAGCGCGAAACAGATGAAGCAGTTGCTCTGTCCGCAAACTCTTGAGAGATTCAACCAGGGATGAGCATGGGCAGGTTGAACCAAGCCACAAATCTACACAAGCACGAGTCCACAGCCGCAGACATCCGCGAGGATCATCACGGGCACACGGCTATGCGAGACGGTCGGCACGCAGGGACGCGAGCGGAGAGCGGAGGGGGAAGTTGGGGGCTACTTACGGCGTGAGGCGGCGGCGGTGGCGGGACGGAGCTTCGCCTCGGTGGAGGCGGCAGGCGTCCGGCGGCGGACGGAGTGGGGAGGAGGAAAGAGGAGGGTTTAGGGAAGGGTTTCCTCCGGGATCTTATGTCCTAGCTAACGGGCTTTCCTCGCGGCCCATCTAACGGTCATTCTCCAGCCCACTTACCCCCGGCCCACGGTACTGGAGGCGGCGGCGGTGGTTCGAGACCACACGGCCCCACCACGGCTCAGCCAGCCTCCTCCACCACACTCGCCGCCTACCTCCCCCCTTCCCGCCGCCGTGGAAGGAGACCGGCGGCTGGCCCCCACCGCTTCCGGTAGGCTCGTCTCCTCGCCTCTCTAGCTTTTTCTTGATCCATCGCTCCCGCTGCTAGACTGTCTCTCTTGCTTCTGCGTGGTGATTCTTTGGGCCTGCAGCCCGGCGTTCGTGGTGCTGATTCGTGGTTTCTTGAATTGTTCTTCTAGGGTTCGGAGGCAGTAGGCTCCGCTGCTGCCATGCTCTCCAGGATCTCTCAGCTCGGGGCGCGGCTCCTGCGCGAGACCAGAGCTGGTTGGTATCTCCTCTCCACCCTTCTTCCTGCTACACTGTCTGTTACATTAGGAATTAGGAGAAAATGGTTGTGCTTGGACCTAATTAGGAATGGCTCAAGAACGTCAATTTGTATAAATGTGATGCATATGTGAAGTATGCTGTGCTTGGACCAAATGCTTCACATTTTGTGGCTACCATTGTAATGAGATAGTCATCGTTGATGTTAGCCAATTCCTGAGTTGGGAGTCATGTTTTTTATTTTATTTTTGACACTGAAGAGAGGGCTTTGTTTCATTAAAGCTATATAAGGTTCTTACAATCTTCAGAAACCAAAGCCCGGCATTGGTCAGGAGTAGAATTAAGCTCTTCAGAACCCTACCAAACCACTGATTCTAGCCGGGCAACTCTATTGAACTCTCTCTCCCTCTTCACTTTCGCAAACTTGATATCTGCAACATGACTCTGAAGACTTTTGATTTCGTTGATAAGCCCACATTCGCTGGACCTGACTGTCACTCCCTTTAGCATTCCTAACTTGTATCACATAGGCACAATCAGTTTCAATGGAAAAGGAGACCTGGCACGAAGAATTAGCAAGTACAATTCCTTCTTTGGTAGCTAACAGCTCAGCTTCTTCTGTATCCGAGCAAGTAACAGAACGAGCTGCACAAAAGAGAACATAACAGTCAGACCTTCTAGCCACAACACCAATACTAGCTTCGCCTGTCGCTGGAGAGAATGGTCTGTCTAGATTAGTTTTCGTCCAGCCAGACAATGGCGCCAACCAACACAGCGTCTCACCAGGTTCATTTCAGCTGTACACGTCCTCTGCTGGTGCCAGTGTACTAATTCCAGGCTCAAACATTGGGTGTTTGCGTTTATAGTCACCCAGCTTTAAGTTGCACATATTGAGACTAGCTGCACAGTTTTGGAGGAAAATAACTGAATCTTTTTTGCGAGCTTCTCCTTTATTGTGGATTACATTGTTTCTTAGGTACCACACTCTACACAAAAGAAGGACCAGCCCCCTTGTCTCCTTGCTTAGATTTGCAATCAAGATCAGCAGCCAATCTTTCCCTGTATAAGCAAACTGCGATTCTTCAGGAATATCCCACCCCTTCCTAACTTCCATACGAAGAGCTCTTGCCTTTGTACCAGTTAACCACTGCATGAAAATTATCTTCTTCTGCAACACCCCGTATAGAGCATGGGTTTCCATTTGTTTCTCTTTAGTAGCCAAGTTATCAGCAGCTAGGCGCCAGGGGAAAACACGAACTTTTATTAGGCACAGGGGCAGACCAAATATTACGCCAGATAGGTCTAGAACAGTCACCTGCTCTACTCGCAGCCTCTTGCACAGGACTCTCAACCGTGAGGTTATAAGCCAGTTTATAAGCACTTCTGAACGAGAACATACCATTTGTCTCATAGTTCCAGGCTATGAGATCTTTAAAATTATACTCGGGAGGCGAATATTCAGGATTTGATCAGCATCGTGCAGGAGGAAACTTCTTGCAATCAGTTGAGTGTTCCACTCTTTTCTTCCTGGGATCAATAGTTGTCTGACTCGAGATAATCTTAAACTTCCCCTTTCTGAACTGATCTTTAGGTTATAATTCCTTGGCAGACAATTGTCTCTCCAAATACAAACTTTACTTCGATCCCTAATCCTCCAGAAGTGCAGATAATCCCCTTTTTAAGAAGGTCGAGGCGCTCAACAGTCAACACCCCTCCGGCCAGGCGAGGCATCATTTCTGAAAACTGTATCAACAAGGTTCCCTCTTGGGTAGTATATGGCCTCGAGGAGTCTTGCACATATACTGTTTGGGAAAATGAGAAGACGCCAGGCTTGTCTAGTGAGCAAAACCTGGTTGAAAATCATTGAGTCTCTGAATCCAACACCTCCTTGAACTTTTGGCTTAGTGAGGTTTTCCCAAGCAGTTCAATGAACCCTCCTTTGATGTTTGATCCTGGTTTTCAGCCTACTAAAACTGTCTCGTCATGTTTCTTGATTACTTATTTTGAGAAACCTTCCGGGTTTACGCATGCCTAGTTTAGTGAAGGTATTTATTTTGTTCTGCATTCTCAACTTGTTGACTTTTTGCAGCAGGAAACTTGACAACCAATAGTGGCAATAACTACCAAGGTCAAGTCAGCCGGCATTCAGCCCCAGCGGTTAGTCCTTTTGTACTGTTATAATCGTTGCTAGTATAGAACATGGTTATGCCTTATTGCCTTGTGTTCCTGCTGTGATCGAGAATATAACCAAAGCAGCAATAGAATTGTTTTTTTCTATACATGATGCACACATTTCTTCTTCGTGTTTCAGATTCATTTTGAAGTTTGTTCAAAAAAGTAGAGATTATATTTTCTCTACCTGTATCATTTTGCCACCTACTCTACTTATATGTGCAAGTAAACATTGCCTTCTGTGTGTTCAATAAAAGAAAAGCATTGCCTTCTGTTGAAATCTGTTTGTATGTACGGAAGTGATGATTTATCATTTGCACTGGTCTTTATTTTTCAGAAGAGCATCCTCTTCTCCACCGCAACAAGTAGTCATCATGATGAAGGCGGTGAGGACAAGGAGAAGTGAGTGTGTTTGTCTTCTTCCATTTTTTATGCAGCATGAAATTTAAACACCTAGCCATCTTTGTAGCTTTGGAGTAAGCAGTATATTAGTCCAGACCATTTCCTAATGCTATTTTCTTTGTTAAACATTTTATCACCTTTTGATGGGCTTCTCCTTCCACATCTTGAGGAAATAGCGGCCTTGAACAATAGCTTGATCGGTTTTACTGAGTGTTAGTATTCAGCTTTAAGCAATTGTTTAATTTGGGTTAAAGAACTGGTCTTCTGAATTTTCCCTGCCCTGTACAGAATCTCTGTAACATTTGTGAACAAGGATGGCACTGAGAAGACGATAAGTGTTCCTGTCGGAATGTCCATGTTAGAAGCTGCTCATGAAAATGACATAGAACTTGAAGGTTTTTAAACTACCTGTGTTTATTCACCTCACACCCCATCACATGCACTGTCTGTTACATCACGTTGTCGTCTTTCACTTTTTAAATGGGCATATTAATGTGCCCTTTTACGATCTTGTCAGCTGATTTCAGTTTTAGATAATAACCTCGCCTACTATTTTGGTTACTGCAGGAGCATGTGAAGGGTCGCTCGCATGTTCCACTTGTCATGTCATAGTTATGGTATGTTGTAGATATAACCCATGCTGTTTTTTTTCTCTTCAGTTATAGAAGCTGAAAGTTCTTCTGACTAGCAAATTGAAACTTATCCAGGATGTAAAGGACTATAACAAGCTAGAGGATCCAACAGATGAAGAAAATGATATGCTTGACCTTGCATTTGGGCTGACAGAAACGTAAGTGGATATCTAGCTGCTAAAGGATTCTTTTTTGTTTATCCATCTTTTATGAATCCCTCAAGTTTAGTAGTATCTATGTGTCATGCAAACAAGCATATAGAAATATCTATGTTTCATGCAAACAAGCATATAGAAATATCTATGTGTCATGCAAATAAGCATATAGAAATATCTTATATTATGGGACGGAGGGAATACTTATACATTGTGCCATTGTGAAAAAAATCCTTCCAGCATCTATATATGCAACCTTTAGGAACCATAAGTCGTGCTACAGTGTCAACCAGGAGGTTCAGGGTTTGGAGGAAACCAAAGTGTAGGACTCAAAAGTAGTACAGGAGTGTGATAGGATAGCACTTGCCATCCTCGGGAATTGCATTGCCTCATTCCTACGCAAAAAATAGCTTTGAGGGGATGTGTAGTTTCCTCCAAAAACACAGGAAATTAATATTATTCCTAAGGAATATTGTACCCCTTTCCTTCAAACCCAATGCATTTAATGAAAGTTTTCCTCTGGAATCCCTGTTCCTATGTTTTGCCTATGAGAATCCTTCAAACCGAATGAGGCCTTGTATTAGGCTATTAGCCATGAACGGGCATCAGATAGAACTAACTGATAGAATAGCAAATTATGTTATCCCACATGGCCATACAGGTAGGCTGTAGATGTATAAACGCCATTGTAGCTTTGTACTACAGTATTACTTCCTAAAAGAAAATTGTTAATTGTTTTATTTTAAATGTTTCGACCAAGAATAATTTGTTAAATTAACCTTTTTCAGGTCTCGTCTTGGCTGCCAAGTAATAGCGAAGCCCGAACTCGACGGCGTCCGGCTAGCGTTACCTGCCGCTACACGAAACTTCGCGGTAGATGGGTTCGTGCCAAAGCCACACTGAAGACAGCCATCAGTTTTGTACCTTAGCATCATCATGTAACTTCGCTACTGTATCGTCTCTGAGAGCCCCCGTGCCCTCGGACTTGGATCTGTCCTCATTTTATGAGCTCCTTGGTCAGTGCAAGATCATCAGTGTGTAGTACAACTGGCAGTGGGTGAATACTGAATAAACAAGTAATGTTTGTGACACCCCGTGGGCGATATTATTTGGAGGAGAGGAAATAAAAGCTTGCTCCATAGAGGTTCTATTATTGGTGAGTGGATCTTGTCTTGTTTCTACTGCGTTGTTGTGTTTAGTGTTAGTTACCCCCTCTGTTCGCAACAAAGCTGTACTAAATCAGCGACAATTGATATGGATCGGAGGGAGTAGCTTTCTTCTGAATCGGATGTGTATAGACGTGTTTTTGTGTGTTCGTTCATTTATTTCAGTCTGTATGCAGTTCATATTGAAATACATAAAACAACTTATAATTGGGAAGGTGTAGGTTTTTTGTGGAGAGAATCCTGTTGGATAAATTACGACTGTCGAGTCTACCTGTTGAGGAGTACTGTTCAGACAAAGAAGAGCCATGATTATGTGCTGCCAAGCACCGACCACAACCACTACGCCACTGCAGCAGAGCCACAAGACCGACCTACGCTACACTACACAGGCCGCGAGACGAGATCCGACCACCAACCGTCCGTCCTGGGCCATTCACGCAGGGTTTAAAAGAAAGGCGCCCGACCGTCCCCGAGCCGAGCCAGGACAAGCCGCCGCCCGAACGGGCCAACGAATGCCGCCGCCGGTGTCCGGCGGGCCACACAAGTTACTATCAGTCATTCCAGCCCGTGACGGAAGGCTCGCTTCAAGCTTGAGGCATACTCCTTCCTTTCCGGTTTATAAGGCTTATCTCAAAATTTTAGTTTTTCCATTTTATAAGATTTAATGTGGTTATTTTCCATCACATGTTCAGATTTCAAGATGCATTAAATCATTGCATGCAAGTATTAAGAGAAAATTGACCAATGCATGTAATTTATGCATGCATGGATTGCAATTAATGCATTGGTAAACATACTTTTTTGAGGAAAATAAGAGCATTAATTGAATGTTTTTGCAAACTACAAAAAGTATTCCACCACTCACCATCTATCTTGGTTGGTGAGATTTTTAAGTTAAGCCTTATAAACCGGAAAGAAGGGAGTACGTGCGTGCGTGTGCAGTAATGTCGCACCCAACCGGGTGCCCCCTGCACCAACCGTGGCAACGTTAACTGCAGGGCGCCGCGGTAGGTGCAACGGGCATACGGACCGTGCGTCTGAATGTCCGGTGGCGGCTCAGCTACTGCTGCCATTACCACCATCAGCTTGACGATCGGAGAGCGAGGCATGTGGGGTTCGTTCACGGAGTCCTGTCCTGGCACGGTGTCGTGTGGTGAATTTGTTGGTGACTGGCTCTGGCTGGTTGCTTGATTGATCACTCTGTCTGGCTGCTGCTGCTGCTTTGCTAGTGCTAGTGGAGGGAGAGTGCCGAGAAAGATAGGGCCTTCCTTCTGGAAGGGCGCAGAGGTAGGTGAGGCACATCATCACATGATGTATAGTAAACTTGCGTGTCGTCCCGTGTGATTGGCAAGAAACGTCACGTCCAAACCATTTTGTCAACATGAAATCAGCTGCAGCTATGGAGAAAAATAATAAGCTTTTGGCTACACTGGTACGTAGCCATTCTGTTACTGCCAATGGTAACTAGCATTTGCAAGGCAACAGGTGTTGGAAATCGCATCGCAAGGCGTCGTCAACGTTCAGCGGAGGAGCTCGAGTTGCAGGCAGGCAGTAACCGATTGCATGGACGAAAACATTGTATGTGCAGTGCAGGTTACATGGGCTACCTGATTAAGCTACGGAAACATTTTGCTTCCACCTAAAAAGATTACAATTTATTGCCAATTTTTTCATCTAAAAATGAGGCAGATCAGAAGCTCGAGACGGTGCCAGCTCTGCCCATCCGTCTCCGGCTGGCCGCCGCCGTCATGAAGCTCCTGTCGGCGCCTTGATCCCACAGCCGCACCACGCTGCCGCTGAGCGCCCTCGGGCTCAGGTACCGGCCGGTCTCTGCAGCCGTCGCCGGCATGAGAGGCACCAGAGGCCTCACGACCTCCCATTCGAAAGGATCCATCTCCGCCGGCCCGTACACGCCGTAGTCATCTTCCGGATCCCGATCCTCCTCCGCCTCCTCGTCGTCGCTTTCCACGTCGCAGCATCCGACGCAGCCGCTGTCGTGGTAGTACGCCGTGTACCTCTCCCTCGGCGACAGCGCCGGCAGCGACGACGACGACGTCGCCTCACACGATCTCCAGCTCCCGAGCGACCTCTCCGTCTCCGCTGGCACCAACAACGGGGACGTATCCAGGTCCACCAAAGGCTTCGAAGATCCTTCGGTTATAACGGTGGACGACGGCGTGGAGGAGCGCAGGCGCCAGACGCCGGCAGCGGCGGCCGCGGCGAGGACGGCGGCGAGGCAGGTCCACGCCGCGGCGGGCTCGGGGAGGGAGTGGATGCGGAAGGCGACGGCCTCCAGCGGCTGCTCCAGGATGTCCATCTCGAATCCTCGATCGCCGGCGTTTCTTGGTTTCGTCACTTGGCTGTGCCTCTGTTTGCGTCTCGGGGAGGGGAGGAGCGAGTGAGCGGGGTGGGCAGGAAGGTGGAGAGCAGAGGGAGGTATTTAATGGCGGGTGGGGAGGCGGAGTGCGGGTGATTAAATCTGGGCCGCTGGATGGTGAGGCCAAGGTGCGGATCGGCGGAAGATGCTGGGGATCGGCGGGGAGGGATTAGGGGAGATGCCGCGCCGGATGCCGGATTTTCCATCTTATTATTTTCTTTCTTAATAATTTGGTTGTGTTATTACCGTTCCTCCTACTGCAGTTGCAAGGTGGGGTGGGCCCCTGGAGGTGTATGCTACGTGCACCAAGGGTCTCGTTGATTCATATGTCTTTCATGTTTTTCTTTCGGTTTTCTTAAAGAACTACCACATGTTTGTTTAGCAAACAAATTACAATGTGGCGAACTAATCCTAGCTTAGATGGTTAGGTTTTTATGGTGGAAACCAGTCCCCCAAAGTTTAAGTCCTAGGCTTGGCATTGATGCCCGCAATTTTCTGAATTTATTTCAGGCTTTCCGGTGATGCCCGTTCATTGTGAGGAGACGTTTCGGTTGGCTACGGAGGCGCCTATAATGACTTCGTAAATCTTAAGATGATGTGTTGGCTTAGTCTCTCGTAGGTTCTCATAGGGGTAGGGTGTGTACATGTGCGCTCAGAAGGGTTAATGGGCGTATGTATGAGCGTCTCTATGTGTTAAAACAAACAAATTACATTGTGTACACGGGTCACTCCAAGAGACCTCGGAGGTCCCTGTGCCCAAACCTACTAGTCGCCCATCATTGGGCTCCGCCGCCGATGTGCACCATCGGAGAAGGTGCGCGAGCAACCGCCACACCGAAAGAGCTCTGTTGCAAGGTATGCTACCTATTGAGCTGGTTAAACGACTTGTTGCACGCGACATAGCCGAGTCTTTGTGACACGCCAGTCAGGGATCGTCCCCAAGTCCGCCAGATCCTGGTGCCGCCATCTTCATCCAACATGGTCAGAAAAGACAATCACTGCAACCAGACACCATTTGCACGCCACACTCCAAAACAACCACACACTCTTCACAAGCTATGTTGTCGCCCAGGAGGCCAGGAGGATGTCGAACATCGTCCACCACATCCTAACATCACTCGAACATAGCCCAACGAGACACGGTGGGTATCTATTCCTTGACACTGCTGATTTGATTGGCATCATGAGCAGAGAGAAGTAGAGCCATCTTATTATGACGCAGTGTCAATCCCATTGTCGATTAAACACCTCTATGGACTAAGCCTATCCTATCTACTCATCAGAGCAAAATTGTCAAGATCCTCCCCCCCCCCCCCCCACACACACACACCAAAGTGGCAGACGGAGGGCCCAAGAGCCCACAACCGAGGAGATGCATATACGTTAGCGGGCAAATTTGTTTTCCCAAATGAGTCGGACAATTATCTGTTATGATTTCTTTGATCGACGATGCACCTGCACTCGTGTTTATCAGGTAAACTGAAATTTTAAAGCGGCACAATGTATTCATATCCAGATAATCAAGCATTCTTTTAATAAAAATACGAGATATTAATAGGGTGATGTTCTATTGCCATGCGAAACTCCAAGTTCAAACACATCATGGGATGTGAGCCATGAAAAAATAACAGCATTGCATATTGCCAAACAATAACACCACTATTCACCACTGAATCCTTTTTTTTCAATATCTTTGGTCAAAATGAAAATCGGCATTTTGAGAAAGGTTCACGGTTTTCTATTTTGGGCAGTGATTTTGTTTTTTCCTGTCCCAAGCTTCTCCGATGTCAAATCGCCATGAAATTTGCACGCCTTTAGAGAACTTGTTCGTCTTTGATGTGCAAAATTTCCAGATTCGTTTTTTTTTTGTTGCTCTTATGTCTACGTTGCTGTTCATTCGAAGCATCTGTGCCCATGATCAGCTATGGATTACCTCTAAAACTGACCCTCACAAGTTGTAGCCAGAGTCGAAGGCAGAGTGAAACGAATCGTGTGCGTGGGCCCGTGGTGCGCTTTAGCGGTATCGCCGCCCATGCGATCGAGCCGGTCCGGTCGGGACGGTGGTGGGGCTTTCGGCCTGGTGATAGGATGAGCCGCACATCCGGTTGCCGCCCGCTGACCAGTGAGCGCCGGGCGCATGGCCGGCCACCTGGTTCACGAGGGTTTGTCATTAGCTTATCATCCATTTGTGCAGTGCAGTTTGGGTTAAAAAAGAAGGTTCAGGTTGATTCGTGGCGGGCGTGGCTCCGTAAGATCCCCGTGCCGTGCACGATACCGGCTGCGCGCGTTCCTGCTGGCGACGCCAGCGTTGCATTTTTACCCGGGCCTATCCAGTAGAGAGTTGTACACAAGCTGCATTGCAGTAGGTTCTGGTAAATTTACAGGCGCCGCGTCGAAGGCTGTCGCACAAGTCAATGCATGGCTCGGTGTCGCTCACGGTGAGAAACGAGGATTAAAAGTAGTTACCTACCTACGTACTCCCCCGTTCCGTTCTGTATTTAACTGTAAGAAGGTGCGCACTGCTGGCGAACTGAACATATTCAATACATGTACACTGGATTACACATCAAAACAGCTCTACGCATGGATCATGTCCAGGAGTATATCATATCATACGATTACATCGGCAGAGACCGATCGATCGACGGGAAAAGAATCTTTGAGAGAAAGTTGTTCAGATTCAGAGGTTCTGGATGATCTTGAGGGTCTCGCCGATGTGCTTCTCGGGCTGGAACTGGTTGTTGTAGATGTACTGCACCACGCCCTTCTTGTCCAGCACGTAGGTCTGCCGCCCGGGGAGCGTCCCGAAGAGGTCCGACGGCACCCCCCACTCCTTGCGCACCTTGTTCCCCTCGTCGCTCAGCAGCGTGAAGGGCAGCCGGTACTTCTTGGCGAACGCCTTGTGCGACGCCGCGTCGTCCCCGCTGATCCCGATCACCTCCGCCCCCGCCTTCTTGTACTTCTCGTACGAGTCCCGGAACGCGCACGCCTACACGTTCAGATCATTGGATCCAATCCAACGGACAATAATCACTATCACATGCAGATACACACAGTTCATCATCCAAAGAACAATGATCTAATATGTGTCACCTTTTTATTATTGCTTCAAAATCATGCATGTTTCGTCCAAGATCAGCCAGACATACTACGTACAAATACCCTAATTAACTAGCTATTTAGAGCTACTGCTCGTACATGTAGACGAAGTCGGAGTTGCCGGCCATGGCGTTGATGACCTGGACCGTCAGCACGGCGCCGCCGGCCATGACCACGATGATGAGCACGGCGGTGATGGGGTTGCGCAGCAGCTCGTAGATGGGCTGCACCAGCGCCCACGCGAACCCCGTGCTCACCGTCAGCGCGTACAGCCCGTACCGCCGCATGTTGTCCCAGAACTCCTCCAGCAGCGGCCCCTCCGGCCCCAGCGCCATCGCCGGGCCCGCGTCCACCGACAGCGCCAGCGCCAGCGCCACGCCCACCGTGATGCCGCCGATCAGCGCCCACGTCGGCAGCTCGCACGTCCGCCCTCCTCCGTTGGCGACGGCCTCCTCTTCGATGGGCTGCTGCCTCCTCGGCGTCGCTGCTTCCATGATTTCTTCAGACGGTATGGTCATGGCGACCCGGTGGTGTTGTGGAGTGGGGTTAGGGGAGGAGAGGCCAGCTCGGACGGTGGTGGAGCCATGGCGTTTGGAAAGGAAGGGAGACCCAAGTGGTGAGCTAGCTCCGGCAGAACCAAGAGGATTGAATGTCTTCTGGCGAATGATCTGATTTGGACGAAATTTGATATATTAACAAGTGGCAAATAAATAGAGCTACTACTGTATTTAAATCATAATAGAATTAATCTCTGGCTCGATCCAACTAATATATAATCCTCTGCACGAGGCAAAAAATGAATGACCAATTTTCACGTTTGTCGTATGTAAGTTGCTTTTTTTTTCCAGGGGATATGTATGTAAGTTGCCTGGAAATACAATTAGGGTCGGTTGATTTAGGAAGAGAAGGAGGCGGAGATGTGGGCCCTGCAGTGTGCAGTAGCGAGACACAAGGTCGTCGAAGAGGCCAAGCGGGAAGCAACCGGATCTAGGGTTGAAACGGCATGGTGTCGTCGGTGGAGGTGGGAAGGGGTGTCCGAGTTCGAGTGGTTCGGGTGCAGTTCTGGTTAGGGGGCTCACCCGAGCTCAAGAAGATGGCACGGTTAGAGCGATGACCGGGAGCAACAGCATACTAGAGAAGGTGGCGGCTTGGGAAGGGTATGGGCGTATGGCGGCGAGCCGATGCCATCGACAATGCGTGGCGGTGGCAGGTTGGCCGGCTGTTGTTTGAGCGGAGGAGGAGAAAGAGGATGAGTGGTAGGAGGAAGAAGACGGACGCCAACTGTTGTATTACAATCCAAGACGACTGATATATAGTTGATCTCATAATTTTTCGCATGAACATCCACGTTGATGCCTTTTTGTGTGACGTATCTACCTAGAGAAGGAGAGGATTGTGAAGGAGAAGGAAGAGCGAGGAGAACGCAATGATGAACACCCTATAAGCGAGTAGATGGACAGTATATACTCCTCCCGAGGCTTAGAACAACTCTAGCAAAGTCGCCATAATAATTATCAATATGACGATTCTAGCACAAAAAAGGCACCCTAACAGAGTCGCCATATATGTTAGAATCGTCATAATTTATGTAGCACCCTCCATATCTGACCTTGGTGGCTCGATATTTGACGTCTTGGTGCCAACTTCTGAAATGCACTCCATATGACAGGAAACTTCAGTGCCCCCCACGGCCCACCTCACGTGAGGTCCCAAGTCTATATTAAACCGCCTAGTACATGCTGATGTATTATAAGGTGTATTTTTCTGTGTGAAAAAGTGTCATTTTCTAAAAGTCGAAATTTGACTTTTAGAAGAGAAAAACAATACATTCTAAAAAGAAGGGATATGCTTATAGTCAGTGACGGCATAGATTGGCATGCTGACGGACAAAGTGGTAAATTGTCCCTATTAGTTTTCCGGTGGACCAATCAATCGATGCACGAAACTGTCGCAGAAAGATGACTGACCTGTTTGGTGCAGCCCGGCGTCTCATCGGCGGGGTAGAAGTAGAGGACGACGGGCTTGCCCTTGAACTTGGAGAGCGACACCGTCTTGCCGTCCTGGTCCTTGAGCGTGAAGTTGGGCGGCACGCTGCCCTTGCTCACCTGCAGCCACCACCAAAATCCAACCCACTTCAGTCACCAGTTCATTCACCACGCATGAGTTCCCCACGAGCGCGAGATGGTTAGCGAGGTTTGCATACGCACCTTGCCGCAGACGATGCCCGTGGACGCCGCGCGGCGGCGCGGCGCAGGCGCGAGTGCGAACGCCGACGCCGGCGCCCTGAGGCCGTGGAACGCGGCCGAGGTGGAGGGCCTGCAGAGGCGCGCCTGGGACGGCGGCGACGACGACGAGGCGCGAGGGGCCAGCAGGGCGGACGGCTTGCAGCAGGCCGTGGAGGCGGCGAATGCCATCTTGGCTGGATCGAGGTGAAGGGCTCGCCTCAGCCGCTCCTCTGCTTCCTGGTTTCTCTCGAGGAAGCGGGAGCCTCGTGTGATGGATGGTTAGTTCGTGGCGAGGGGATATCAGGATGAGGTCGGAACGGGGGGTTTTGTGACCACGTGGCGTAACCTGCTGCCCTTTGCTGTTTGAGTGAACTTTTTTTTTTGCGCTGGAGTGAACTTTACGACGCGTTTGGTTGGACGCAGGTAACGTATTCAATACTGTAATGAGAATACGCTGTATTAGATCACAAACTGAGCGATTATACGATGTGTTTGGTTCAAGCAACGGAAAAGGAAACCGTGGTCTGCCCCCGGCGGTCTTGTAGAAGATGCTCGGCTGCTGGGGATGACTTGCGGCCAAATCAGAGAGCGCTAGCTGTTCATGGTGGCGCCACTGCTCACGGTAGAGAAAGGAAATCGGCCACGCTGCTGCCCGTGGCGGATATCAGCGGCGCTGCTCACGGCAGAGGGAGATCGCTGGCGCGCTGCTTACGGCGACGACTCACGGCGGCGAATGGAGATCCGGTGTTGTTTTTGAAGGGGAGGAAAATCTCCGGTCCTGCAGGCTGCTACTCGATCGGTGTTCGTGGTGAAGAAAAGATCGCGCAAGCAGAGAATAGAGAGAGGGGATCGATATCGGACGAACGGCGTTATTCCATACCACAGGGTATCTACTGTTTTTGCTTTTACGAAGAACCTTTTCCGATTACAGGGGATTCGAAACCGGTCTGACTCAAACAAACACAGGTAACGTATTCTTAAGCCGGTGTAATCGGAAGACGGCGGAAAAATCATCAACCAAACGCGTCGTTAGTTTGCTTCATCTACTGGGGAGCAGGGACCAACACCCCAAAATGCAACTCCACACGATTTAATTAGTAACCATCCAGAGAAGTTTGTATAAATGCTTGATCATATCGAGCAAGATGTCGCTTTTGGACTACACACTTGTTATTGAAGCTACATTGCATGTAGCTCCACGTGTTCTTCCTATATTGTTAACGCTTTTTGACATGATTCGACCGGATTCTTGGACGTTGGTAAAGAGACGTAAGAATGATCGCCGGAATTGTGCACGATCGGCGCCGGAGGTGGCCGCGGCTTCGTCGCCGGCGGCCACGGCGACCCAGATCCGTGCCGCTCGCCAGGAGCGTTTGAAACGACTCCTGGGCCGAGCTGAGCCGAGCGTTGTTGGGCCGGCTGGTTCTTTTGGGCCTAAAACTGATGGGTATGAGGCCCAGCCAGTAGTGGATCCAATCGATACAGAATTCCGAGACGCATGCACGATACGTTCGTCATCGTCTTTTCCACCGCCGCGTCCTAGGGTTGCGCGACGTCGTCTGCCGCACCTTCGCTCCGCCGGACCTGGCCGAGCGTGCCGCATCCCTCCCCTTGGCGCGATGGCGGGGTCGGATGGAGCTCCTCCTCCTGGGAAGAGGCCGCTTACGCCCAGCGGGGCTGGCCGAACCTCCAGGGCGCCATCGCCTGGCCAGGGCAATGGCCGGGGCACGCCGCCGCCTGGCCAGGGCGTTGGCCGGGGATCGCTGCCGCTGGCCCAAGGGAGTGGCAGGGGCGTCCTGCCGGCGCCGGCTTCGGCCGTCGACCGAGCTGGTGGGCAGCTTCCTAGGGCTGCGGCGGGGCGCGGGTCTGGGGGTCAGGCTGCGGCTAACTTGCCTGTCGGGGCAGCTGTGGGGCGGCCGCCGGCTCCGGTTGTGCGAGGAGGACATGCCTCCGGTCCTCGGCCGGTCGTTCCGGGCGGTGCGCAGGTTGCATCTGCGGGCCGGGGAGCTGCGCCACCAAGGGCGCCGGTCCCTCCTCCCCACGTAGTTACTCGACCGACCATGCCGTCGCAGACCATCGGTGTTGTGGCTGTGCCCCGAGGTCAATGGGGGGATGACGGTTACGATGCCTATGGGGTTGGCCAAAACCGTGGCTCTTCATCCACGGGTGGTGGTCGGGGCTATGCGTGGCAAAGTGATGGTTCGGCAGAGAGGCCTTTCTTGGGTCCTTCAGGCGGCTTCGTTGAGGGGACTGCTGATCCGGGTCTTCGGCAGCGAGGAGGTTTCCGAGGCCATCGTGGTGGTCGGGGCGGTCGGGGGGCCCGGTACCGTCCACGTCCTCCGCCACCACCGGTTGCTGTCGACTAGATGTCAGTTGATGGGACTGCCGAGGAGCCTGTACTCACCGGTCGCGCAATAGAGGTAGTGACGGCTCTTGCTACGGTTCAGGTTCCTGAGAACGAGGTTATGACCGATGTGTCTGCGGAGTTGACAGATATGGCTGAGGCTGATAGGGCGTCCAAGTGGGCGCGCAGGAAGGAAAAGATGCTTTGTTATTGTTGCAGCGACAAGGGCCACTTCATTGCGGAGTGTGTGGCTCTCTTATGTGATACCTGTGGTAAACTGGCACATGACTCTGGGGAGTGTCCATTACTGCGAGATCTGGCACCGTCACTCATGATGTATGGAGTTTACTGTGCTGAGCTAACTTTTTTCGAGTCTCCGAATGAGCGAGAGGTGTCTGATGAGTCCACGAGTATGACCACGGGGATTGTCAAGGTCACCGGAGGGGAGGTGTCTGAGTCACAGATCGTGCAGAGGCTCAGAGAGTTGGCCCCTGGGGATTTCTAGTGGGACCTTGTCAGTCTTGCTGATAAGATGTTCAGAGTTGAGTGTCCTTCCATGGAGGATTTGCAGAGGTTGTTGAGTTTTGGGATGTGTAAGGTGCCGGGAACGAATGACATCCTTGAGTTTCAGGAGTGGAAGCATACTGAGCCTCAGGGCGTGCCACTTACTCAGGCGTGGTTGCGATTTTCCAGGGCTCCATCTAAGCCACTGCAGGATGCTCGGGTTGTGGCCAGCATGGGCATTTTAGTAGGGAAGCCTGAGCGTGTGGACATGGAGTTCACCAGAGCTCACGGGATTGCTCGGGTTCTGGTTAGTATTCTGAACATTGAGTATGTGCTGGAAGTGGTTAAGTGGGCTTATCGAGACAGGATTTATAATCTGGTTATTGAGTTTGAGGATGAGAGCCTTCTGGTTGCGCCGACTCATGAGTCTGACGTGGATATGCACGAGGGTGATGGCAGCGCGGGAGCGCAAGAGCCGCCGGTCGAGGACTCTGGACGACTGTTGTCCAAGGGGCCGGGGTCCGAAACCGCGACGACCGGGGATGGAGCAGCCCCACCCTCTTCGGTGCCTTCGACGACTCTGAGATTTGGGTCTTTCGAGCCCTCTTGGGCACCTCCGAGACTGTGGAGTGGTTGGTTCGAGTCTGAGGAGGCTTTTGAGCTCGAGTTGCCTGTTTTGGGGGTTGAGGGTACTGTGGATACCATTCCTGGGGATCTTGGGGGTTCTTCGATCTCGATCTGTGGGAATGAGGAGGTGAGTCGGCAGGTGGCCACTCCCCCTCGCGCTCAGCACTCGGCACCTCCTCAGGAAGTGACGCAACTTGTCATGCCCGGCTCGTCAGGGGGAGCCCTGGGGCAGGCGGCCTCGGGTTGCTCCCCTACTGTTGAGGAAGGGGACTCGGGGCAGGTGGCTCTCGTGTCCTTTTCTTCGTTGGGAGGGGGTCTGGGGCAGGAGGCCTCGGACACCTCCTCTCCCTCCGCGTCTACCATTCGGCTCGTGGCGCCTACGGGAGAGGGCTCGGGGCAGGTGGCCTCGGAGCCTTCTCCTTCGACGCCTGTGGGGGAGGCTTCTCCGGTGCTGGGGGGTGCGAGGGCAGGCGGCCCTTGTACTGCCTCCACCACCTTTCATGCCGGCCCCGTCCTGCGGGGCAGGGCAGGAGTCTGAGATCTTGGTGAGTGCCGGTCCACTCTCTGGCGAGGCTGTGGGTGATCCCGTGCAGATGGATCGGCCTTCTGGTTGGGGTGAGGCAGGAGGCCTGACCTCGACCGCGATCTCTCGGGAGGAGGTCATTGCGTTTGGAGGGATTCAGGATCCGATGTCTGAGGGGCACCGGGTGAGTGGCCGTCTCTAGACACAGCCAGACGTGTACGACATTCAGCAGCGGTGCGCCATGAGGGCGGCCAAGCTTCGTGACGTCGAGTTCACTACTGGTATGCCGGTCAATATTTCTAATTGCATTCTACATTTTTCAAATGATGAGATTGTTGAAAATGCAAATCAACTAGGAGTTTCGCTGGGTAGTAATGACACTGAAATCTCTAATTCGGTTAATGATTTGCTTGATCTAGAGGCTGAGCAAGCCTTAGAGATGATTCGTAATATTGCGGCTATTAAACCCATGAGTGATTCTGAGGCTGATGCGCTCAGGGTCAGGGTGCTCGACAATTTTTGTGCGGATCTTATGCAACCTATTACTGAGGGGGATCTAGAGGATGATTCTACTCAGATACTTTTGGCTATCCCCTCTAGGACTGGTTGTGAGGACCAGTTGCAGCGTCAAACTGTCCCCAAGCGCAAGTGGAAACGGAAGGTGTACCCGGTGTCCGCAGCGCGTAGGAGTACTAGGATTCGTACGGCAAAAAAAATTCCATGATGAACTATGAAAGGAATCTTTTGGAATAGCAGAGGTCTAAAGGACTTGGCTAAAAGAAGGTTTTTTGCTGAGGCGTCTGTCGAGCATCGTTTAGACTTTATCGCTCTATCGGAGACGGGTAGAGATAATTTTGCGCCTCAATTTCTAAATACTTTGTCGGGGGTATTGATTTTGATTGGCATTGCTTGCCGCCGAGAGGGAGATCGGGTGGAATCTTACTCGGCGTTAGGTGCGAAATGCTTGAGGTTCGCAGTGTTGTTATGGGGGACTTTGCAGTCAAGTTCCGGGTGCGGTCGAAGGAAGATGGGTTTAATTGGGCGCTAGTTGCGGTATATGGGGCTGCGCAGCCCGAGCTCAAGCCCGAGTTCTTGGCTGATCTCGTCCGGATTTGTGGTTCCGAGCAGTTGCCTATCTTGGTGGGGGGTGATTTCAATATAATTAGAAGGCGTGAGGATAAGAACAATGATAACTTTGACGGCAGATGGTCGTTCATGTTCAATACTATCATTGAAAGTTTGAACCTGAGAGAAATTGAGCTCTCGGGTAGAAAATTTACTTGGGCTAACGCGCTGCCAAATCCGACGTATGAGAAGTTGGATCGAGTGTTGGCAAGTGTCGATTGGGAACAAAAGTTCCCTCTGGTAACAGTCCAGGCCCTGTCCCGTGGTATTTCTGACCACACGCCCTTATTTGTGGACTCTGGTGATCCCTCCCACCCGAGGAACAAGAATGTGTTCTCCTTTGAGATGGCTTGGTTTGAACGTGAAGGCTTCCTTGATCTCGTGGCTAGAGAGTGGGCTAAGGATTCAGGAGGAAAGACTGCGCTTCAACGCTGGCAGAACAAGATTAGGCATTTGAGGATTTCTTGCGTGGATGGGCTAAGCATCTTAGCGGGATTTATAAGGTCGAAAAGGAAAGGCTCCTATCCCTTATTCAGTCCCTGGATGTAAAAGCAGAAACCACGATACTGCCGGCCATGGAGCTTCATGCCAAGCTTGACGCGGAATTGAGGCTGAAAGAACTTCTTAGGGAAGAAGAGTTGAAGTGGGCGTTGCGGGCCAAGGTCCGGCGAGTAGTCCAGGGGGGAGCGAACACTCAATTCTTTCACATGATCGCTAATGGTAAGCATCGAAAAAAGAGGATCTTTCAGCTTGAGCAAGATGAGGGTACAATTGTAGGACAGGAAAACCTAAAATTATACATTACTGAGTACTATAAGCAACTGTTTGGTCCTCCAGAAACGAACTGTGTGTCTCTGGATGAGTCCAGGGTTGAGGATGTTCCTCAGCTCACAGCAGTGGAGAATGATATTCTTACGGCTCCTTTCTCCGAGAAAGAGGTACTTGAGGCCATTTCGCAAATGAAAAATAACAAGGCGCCGGGCCCCGATGGATTTCCAGCGGAGTTTTATAAGAAATGTTGGCATATCATTAAAGGGGATTTGTTGCCTTTGTTCAATGATTTGTTTGCTGGACAGCTTCATCTTTTTCAGCTAAATTTTGGAACGATCACCCTTCTTCCTAAGAAAACAGAGGCTGTGAGAATTGAGCAATTCAGGCCAATCTGCCTTCTTAATGTTAGTTTCAAAAATTTCACCAATGTCGGGACCAATAGGCTCACACAGATCACGCATGCTGTTGTGCAGCCTACCCAAACTGCTTTCATGCCGGACAGGAATATCCTTGAGGGGGTAGTAGTCCTTCATGAAATGCTCCATGAAATCCACATGAAAAAGCTGGATGGGGTTGTTTTCAAAGTGGATTTCGAAAAAGCGTATGACAAAGTCAAATGGCCATTCCTTCAACAGGCCTTACGTATGAAGGGTTTTGATGAGGCTTGGCAACGCCAGTAGAATCCTTTACACAAAAAGGAAGTGTTGGAATTAAAGTAAATGATGATATAGGGCATTATTTCCAGACACACAAAGGCCTGAGGCAAGGTGATCCAATGTCCCCGATTTTGTTCAACATTGTGGTTGACATGTTAGCAATTCTCATTGGTAGGGCAAAGGAGGCCGGTTAGGTGGGTGGCTTGGTGCCCAACCTTGTTGATGGGGGTGTGTCTATTCTGCAGTATGCTGATGATACAATCATCTTTATGGAGCATGACCTGGCAAAAGCGAGAAATATGAAGCTGGTGTTATGCTTATTTGAACAATTGACCGGGTTAAAGATTAACTTTCATAAAAGCGAGTTGTTCTGCTTTGGTAGAGCCAAGGAGGAACAAGAGGCTTATAGGCAATTGTTTGGTTGTGAATTAGGGACTTTACCTTTTATGTACCTAGGTATACCCATTCACCATCGTAAGCTAACGAACAGAGAGTGGAAATGTATCGAAGATCGGTTTGAAAAGAAACTTAGTTGCTGGAAGGGAAAACTTATGTCATATTGAGGCCGGTTAATTCTTATTAATTCAGTGCTTACAAGTATGCCGATGTTCCTACTATCTTTCTTTGAGGTTCCAGTTGGGGTTAGGAAACGATTGGACTTCTACCGATTGAGATTTTTTTGGCAGAGTGATGAACTTAAGAGAAAGTATAGACTCGCCAAATGGGATGTTATTTGTCGACCAAAGGACCAAGGGGGTTTGGGTATCGAGAATCTTGAGGTCAAGAACAGATGCCTGCTTAGCAAGTGGCTGTATAAGCTTTCTATTCAGACTGACGCAACTTGGGCGCAGATTCTCCGCAACAAGTATCTGCATTCCAAAACTTTGTCCCAGGTGACAGTGAGACCAACTGATTCACCGTTTTGGAAGGGGCTTATGAGAGTTAAGGCAGCCTTCTTTAATAGGACAAAGTTTATTGTCGGTGATGGCAAAGATACACGGTTCTGGGAGGATACTTGGCTGGGTGATACACCATTGGCACTACAGTATCCAACCTTGTATCGTATTGTCCAGCGACGTGATGCGTTAGTTGCAACGATCATGCAGTCCATTCCCCTTAATATTCAATTTTGGAGGGTGCTTGTTGGTGATAGATGGGAAGCTTGGCTTCATCTGGTGCGTAGACTCATGGAAGTCTAGCTAGCTAATCAGCCTGATCAGTTGTGCTGGAAACTCACTAGGTCTGGACAATTTACTGTTAGGTCGATGTACATCGATGTTATTAACTCGACTGGCATTCCTAGTTCCAAACATGTTTGGAAAGTAAAAGTTCCTTTGAAAATTAAAGTATTTATGTGGTTTGTCCATAAACAGGTTATTTTAACAAAGGACAATTTGGTTAAGCACAATTGGACAGGATCTACTAGGTGCAGTTTCTATGATCATGACGAGACCATTAAGCATCTTTTCTTTGAGTGTCCGTTGGTGAGAATTCGGTGGCGCACCGTGCAAATTGCCTTAAAAATTACTCCTCCGAGTTCGGTCGGGTCGTTATTTGGAACGTGGTTGGATTGGATAGAGTCCGATACAGCTAGACATATTCGTGTATGAGTTTGTGCGTTGTTATGGGCAATTTGGAACTGCAGAAATGATTTGGCTTTTAACAGAATAACTACTATTCATTTTTTGCAGGTTATTTTCCATGCTACGGCGCTGATCCGTATGTGGTCCTTACTCATTCGGATGGAGGCCAGGGAGCGTTTGGTTACTGGATCTATCCGGTGGGAGATGGTAGCGCGGGATATCTTCAACCGGTTTGGATGGCGGTCATGTAATAGGATAGGCAATTAGTTTTCCTATCTTTATCTTGCCAGCCGGTTGTGGCTTTTTGGCCCGTTCTTTTTTCAGCGTCGAGGTTCTTTGTGAGCTCGCCTTTATTTTGCTTCAAGACTCTATGACATTGTTAAAGCTATTTCATTTATTTAAGTGACCGTATGCATCGTTCAGATGCAGAGGCCGGGGAACCCCCCCCCCCTTTTCAAAAAAATGTCTTGATGATAGAGGAGCTAGAATGTTTCTTGTCGGAGAGCAAAGGACGACATGGCGTTGAAGAACCACTCATTTGCGCAAGTTCTTCTGGTTTGATCCACAGAGTTTCATTCCCGGTGTCTCCTATTCTCAAGCTAAATTTGCCTTTTCTTTTCTGTTTCATCTTTCTTGCATTGTTGCTATTAAAGGATGTCGCAGAAAATTTGTTATGTGGTGAAATTTAATGACTCGCGAAACTTGAAGGAAACCACTCACCCTTAGGTTGCGCATATATAGACATATAAGGTGGTTGTGATAGACCCACTTGGATCGTGTATGCTAGATCTTTCCGGTAACCTACCTTCCTTGGGTGCGGATGAGCTCGATCCAGAGCCGGCCATGGTAAAGTAGGGGCCGGTGATGGCAGAGGGATCGAGATGGAGAGGTGGCAGTGGTGCTTCCCGTGAGCACTGCGATTGCCCTAGATCGAAAGGGGATTTCGGTGGGGAGTCTGGCGATGCGGTTAACCTCGTATGTGTGCCCCGGCCCCCACCTCTCTATATATCGCAGGTCACAGGGGCCCACCAACCATAAGAGGGTTGGGCGTCCCCGATCAGGGCGCGAATAGATCAGGGCCCGATGGGTCGTTGAGCCCACTCAGTGGAGAGATCAACCTAACATTCTCCCCCTTGATCTCAACTTTTACTTTTAACCTTATACTTTCTAGTTTATTTGTTTCATCGCATATTGGTACATAGAGCATGTTTCATCGTCACAGCTTAATTGCCGTTAGAATCATACAGCTACAACATACGTTATGATCAGAAGCAAATTCTGTTCCTTTTGGGCCTATCCAGAAATCATAAGGCTTTCCCTTAAACCCATGCTGGCTAAGTGTTCCTTGAACACATTGGGTGGTAAGCCTTTCGTTAGCGGATCCGCAAGCATATCCTTTGTCCTTATATGCTCGAGACTTATAGTTTGATCCTGGATTTTATCTTTCACAACATAATACCTTATCTCTATTGTTTTGGCAGCATTACTCGACTTGTTGTTGTGAGCGTAAAATACTGCGGGTTGGTTGTCGCAGTACATCTTTAGTGGTTTGTGAATACAATCTACCACTTTCAAGTCGGTTACAAATTTCTTTAGCCATATCGCCTGCCCATGGCTTCGAATCATGCTATGAATTCTGCATACATCGTGGATGATGCAACTATCGACTGTTTGGAGCTTTTCCATGAAATAGCTCCCCCAGCGAGAGTGAAGACGTATCCGGACGTGGATTTTCTATCATCTCTGTCCCCTGCAAAATCTGCGTCTAAATACCCTTTTATCTCTAGGGAATCACTTCTCCTATATATTAGCATGTAGTCCTTCGTGCCTTGCGCATAATGCAATGCGTCTTTACCATCTTCCAGTGCTCCATGCCTGGATTCTCTTGATATCTACCGAGTACCCCGGTGATAAAAGCTAAGTTAGGGCGAGTGCACACTTGTGCATACTGTAAGCTGCCAACTACCGAAGCATATGGTACTGCTTTCATTTGATCGATCTCTCATACTGGTTCTTGGGACATTGGAATTTCCCAAAACTATCGCCCTTGACTATAGGAGCATGTGTGGCTTTACTCGCATGCATATTATACTTTTTAAGAATCTTTTCTAAATATGCTTTCTGCGATAGTCCTAAGACTCTATTGTTCCTATCTCGGTGAATTTCTATGCCCAAACATATGATGCTTCACCAAGGTCTGTTATGTCAAAATTTGAGGATAAGTATTTCTTTGTTTCTTGTAGTAGACTAACATCACTACTAGCAAGCAGGATATCATTCACATACAAGATTAGGAAAATATATTTCCCATTTTTAAACTTTGCATAAATGCAATTATCCTCAATATTTTCTTTAAATCCAAAACTTTTAATCGTTTGATTAAACTTTAGATACCACTGCCGAGAGGCTTGTCTTAATCCATAAATGGATTTCTTCAGGCGGCATCCCATATTTTCCTTGCCTTCCATGATAAAACCCTTAGGCTGTTTCATGTAGACATTTTCTTTTAAATCACCATTCAGAAATGTCGTCTTAACATCCATTTGATGTAACTCTAAATCAAAATGAGCAACTAATGCCATTATGATTCTGAAGGAATCCTTACATGAGACTGGAGAAAATGTCTTATTGTAACTATCCCTTCTCTTTGTGTAAATACTTTTGCCACGAGTCATGCTTTATACTTATCTATATTCCCTTTAGAGTCATACTTAATTTTGTAGACCCATTTACAGCCTACTGTTTTGGCTCCTTTAGGAATTTCCTCTAAGTCCCAAACATCTTTGGAACTCATCGATTTCATCTCGTCTTCCATTGCCTTCATCCACTTCTATGAATGAGAGCTTCTCATGGCTTCTTCATATGAGGTGGGATCTTTTTCCATATGAACCATTTCTGTGTTATAAACTTTAAAGTCAGTAGAAATAGCTGACTTTCTTGGTCTTGTAGACCTTCTAAGGGCCTCAGTTTCTGGCACATTCCGTGCCTCAACTTCTGGCACTTCTTCTAAAATTTGCTGTTGCACCTCCCTTTCATGCTCAACAACGGGTTCAGTCGGCTCCTGACGGACAGGTTACGGGTCTGCTCCCATAGTTGTCATGGGTGGAGTTGCAACTGGTAGTGAGAAAAATGGCTCCTGAATCATCGGATTAGGTGAATGCACCCTCTTCTCCTCAAGATCAATTTTCCGAGCTACCAAGCTCCCCCTCATCATTTTGTCCTCAAAGAAGACTGCATGTCTCATTTCTACAAACTTTGTATATCTGTCTGGGCAGTAGAAACGAAAACCTTTTGATCTGTCTGGATAGCCAATGAAGTGGCAACTTACTGTTTTGGGATCTAACTTTGCAATGTTTGGATTAAACATTTTGGCCTCAGCAGGGCATCCCCACACCCTGAAGTGATGTAGGGAGGGCACCCTTCCTGTCCATAGCTCGTACGGTGTTTTGAGCACCGACTTGCTTGGCACTCTATTGAGAATGTGAATGGCAGTTTTAAGAGCCTCCATCCATAATCCCAATGGCAAGTTGGAATAACTCATCATGCTTCGCACCATATCCATAAGTGTACAGTTGCGCCTTTCAGCTACCCCATTTTGTTGAGGTTCACCCGGCATTGAATACTGGGCGACTATGCCAGTCTCCTGTAAGAACTTTGCAGAAGGTCCAGGGACTTGGCCATATGGAGTGTGCCGACCGTAGTACTCTCCCCCACGGTCGGACCTTACTATCTTTATTATTTTATCATGCTGATTTTCAACTTCAGCTTTGAATATTTTAAATTTGTCCAACGCTTCAGATCTTTCTTTGATTGGATAAATATAACCATAGCGAGAGTAATCATCTGTGAATGTTATGAATGAGTCATATCCATCCACACTTTTCACCGGAAATGGTACACAAATGTCAGTGTGGATGATTTCTAGTGTGCTTATGCTATGGATTGCACCTTTTTTGATTTGTTTTATATACTTTCCTTTAATGCAATCTACACATTTTTCTAAGTCTGAGAATTCTAACTGTGGAAGAATTTCACTTTTGACTAATCTTTCTATTCTCCCCTTCGAAATATGGCCCAAGCGACAGTGCCATAATTTCGATGAGTCGAATGTTCTCTTTCTTTTATTTTGTTCTTTATTCGACGCGAAAACATGTTCATTCACATTGCATACAGAATGCACTTTTTCACGAAGTGATAACAAATAAAGCTCATCATGTAGTAAAGCATTACCCACATAAGCATTATTATACCAGATGGCACACTTGCCATGTCCAAAATAACACTCATAATTTTCTTTGTCCAAACATGAAACGCTAATTAAGTTCCTGTTACATGAAGGAACATAAAGAACATCTCTAAGTAGAAGCTTGAATACATCAGCTAACTCCAAGGAGATGTCGCCGACAGCTTCAACTTCCGCTTTTATTCCATTGGCTACTTCAATGCCTCCTTCTCTTCTTAGCATAGTCCGGGTCAAATGGAATCCCTGTAAACAATTTGCAACATGAACAGTTGCCCCTGAGTCAATCCACCAAGTAGATTTCGAAAACTGTGTGTACAAGGATTCATTAACTAAGGAAACAATGTTGTTACCTTGCTTTGCCATTAAGGACTTCAGCCAAACAGGGCAGTCTTTCTTGTAATGCTCGGTCTGCTTACAGTGGAGACAAGTGTCTTTGTCCACTCGGAAAGACTGTTGCTGACGCTGATGCTGATAGGGAGCTTTTCCTTGTGGCTTTGAAGGAGAACTTTTGTTGTTTTGATTGTAGTTCTTTTTCTTGTGATCCTTCACATAGTTGAGTGTACCACCATGTGAGGCTTTTAGTCTGTCCTCTTCTTGGACACACATTGCAATTGTCTTTTCAATGTCCCATGTTCCAGGTGACATATTATAGTTCACAACAAAAGTTTCAAACTCCTTTGGCAGTGAAGCCATGACCAGGTGGACCAGAAGCTTTGGTTTGATCTCCAGATCCTCATCCATGGGCTTTAGCTTTGCTGCCATATTGCTCATCCTGAGGGTGTGCTCTCTTATTCCACCACCTGTGTATTGTTCTGTCACAAGTTGTTTTAACACCTGGGTGGCATATATCTTTGAAGAGCGAGTGAACTGGCTCTTTATCTTTGTCAGCAACTCCCCTGCGGAAGTGCACTCTGCAATGGAGCCCACGATGGTGCTCTCAATTGTATTCTTTATAAAGGCCATGCATTTTTTATTTGCACTGACCCACTTTTGGTTGTCTATGATTTAGGACATCTCCAAAGGAGCATAATCCCCCCTCTTTTTAGCCCATGCAGCATCATCATCAGTAGTCTCTCTTACTGGCTCTGTAGGTCTGACCGGCTGTGGTTCATCCAGAACCCAGTCCAGATCAGCACAAACAAATGTCAGTTCAACTTTCTTCCTCCACTCAGTGTGGTTGTCACCTCTGAGTGTCGGAACTTCTTTTATGCAACTCATCAAGTGAAAGCCTCCTGAAATCACAATCTAAGTGACATCAATATAACAATCATATGCATTAATCTAACGTTGGTCAAATTAAACATATAATTGTCTATGCAATTAAATCTATATTACCGTTGGGCAAAATATTAGAAATAAATGCACCTTTAAATTTCAATAATAAAACATGATCATGTTAGTAATAATGTTGGTCATAAAAATAACATAATCATATTCATTCTAATAATCACTTTAACATGCTCTTAAAAACACAATTCTATTTAAACTTTTATTTTCTTTGTAAAAGAGCACTATAATTATTTACGCAGCGGAAAACATGAATAAAAAAACATGAACTTTTTTAGAAACATTTCTTTGACTTTCTTTTTCTGTACTTTTGAATAAAACTGTATAAAAAATAACAGAGAATAAATAAAAAGGGATAAAAACTGCAGCAGAGCCGACCCCAGCCCAGCTCGCGCGGCAGCGCCCGCGGCTGGCGGCCTCGGCCCAGCCTGCACTGCTGCCAGTCCAACCCTCTTGGCCCAGTAGGCCCAGCGGCGGCTTAGGGTTTGCAGCCTGGCCGTCGGATTCCATCTGACGATCCAGCGTGCAGATCGGCTGAGCAAAAAGCGCTCGATCCAGCGCCGCTCAGAGAACCCTAGCCATTCTTGCCTCCTGCACGCCGCTCATCCTCTCGCTCGTAGCGGCGACGGCCCTTGTCCAGGTCGTCGGGCCACCATGCCCGGTCGCCGGAGACGGCCACCGCGCCGCGCCGTGGCGCTCCTTTCCTTTCTCTGTCTGCTTTCTTCCATCCTGTGACAGAGAGCGACAGAGAGGCGCGGCCAAGCCCTTTGCTCCCATGCAGCCGGGCTGGGGCTCCGCCGGCGATGGCGTGCATCCACCGCACTGCGCGAGAGCCACCTTCCCTTTCCCCTTCCATTCCATTTTCACAAGAGAGACAGAGAGGTGCGGCGAGATGAAGGAGAGCTCGGCCAGATCGCGATGTTGCCATCCTCCTCGCCAGTCGCGCGTCCTCCCTTGTGGCGGGCGCGCTGCTCTCGAGGGACTTGGCCGCGGTGCTGCCCCCCCCCCCCCCCCCCCCCCTTTGTGTTTTCCTTTTTCTTTTCTTTTCCGGCAAGCCGTTGAGCTAGCTCCGGTGGTTCTTCGTCCGACGCCTCGGCTTGCCGATGCGCGTCCGGATCGAGAGGAACGGCGCGGCCTTGCGGCGGCGCGATTTCTTTGCCCTGTGCCCTTATTGTTCTTTTAGGGTTAGGGTTCTTTGGGGGAGGGGATCTCCTTTTCTTTTTCTGTTTTTGTTTCTTTGTACCGAAATCATCTAGCCAGTGGCATCTGATACCATTGATAGACCCACTTGAATCGTGTATGCTAGATCTTTCCGGTAACCTACCTTCCTTGGGTGCGGATGAGCTCGATCCAGAGCCGGCCATGGTGAAGTAGGGGCCGGTGATGGCAGAGGGATCGAGATGGAGAGGTGGCAGTGGTGCTTTCCATGAGCACTGCGATTGCCCTAGATCGGAAGGGGATTTCGATGAGGAGTCTGGCAGTGCGGTTAACCTCGTACCGTGTGCCCCGCCCCCACCTCTCTATATATCACAGGTCGCAGGGGCCCACCAACCATAAGAGGGTTAGGCGCCCTCGATCAGGGCGCGAATAGATCAGGGCCTGATGGGCCATTGAGCCTACTCGGTGGAGAGATCAACCTAACAGGTTGATGATACTATTTATCACCGGTCCATTTTTTTTATGCAACATAACAAGTGCGATGCTTTATATACCAAGGACAAGGAAGACTTTTCTTTTAAGTTAAGTTTAGTCCACGTGGTCACGTAACCAGTGCATGACCTGGGACGGCCGGACGGCGACGAAGACGACGCCGCGCGAGGGGCCAGCAGCGCGGATGGCTTGCAGCAGGCCATGGAGGCGGCGAATGCCATCTTGCATGGATCGAGGTGAAGGACTCGCCTGAGCTGCTGCTCTGCTTTCTTGGTTTCTCTGGAGGAAGCGGAACTTCCTGTGATGGATGGTTGGTTGGTTCGTGGCGAGGGGGATATCAGGAGAGATGGGAACGGGGGGTTTTGTGACCACGTGGCGTAACCTGCTGCCCTTTGTTGTTTGAGTGAATTTTTGTTTGCTTCTTTTTTTGTCATCGTCCAAGCGTGCAATGCACATTGATATATATTATGATGAAAATTATGTAGATAGTGTAGACATTGATATTTCATATGATATTAATTGTAGGCTAAATATGTTAAGCCCTCGCCATGGGAGAAATACACGACAACTTCTCTATTGTTTATTATAATAAATTTTGTTCGGCTCCGGTGAAGAAGTAGGGATGACGCGGTTGCCGTACCTTGCCCCTGCCCATTGGGGTCCATCGGTAGTGGCCTTCCTTGATGATCCGGATCCATGATAGACACATCTTCTTCAATCTTATTCAAATCTATATCTATCTATCTATATCTATATCTATGTCTACTATTAAAAGGAATAGGTATTTTTGGTTTGGTTTAGTCCTTTATGTTTGGTTTACACACGTTAAGCGATCTGGGCCAGTTACTTGTATGTTGATGGGCCTTTTATGGGCTTTCATAGAGAGACCACGAAAAATAATTGGGTCAAAATAAATCAACATTATGGGAATTGAACACAAGACCTTCTGTCTATCTCTTAGATGTAACAACCAAAGACTTATGCACCTTTCATATTTACTAATCCCAACTCACTCTAAATATACGAGTGGCAGTCATTATGTTTATTTATTTTTTTGCGAGAAAAAGAGTTGATATTAAAACGGTCAAATTACTGAAAGGTCCACACAGAAAAGGAAATTACAACCAAGCCCCTCTGCAATCCGACTATGTCGGCGCCGTGGACGAGCCGGTGACGCGCTGTTCGCCGTTGCTCGCCGACGCCTTGGATCGAAACAACCCCCGGGCGAAACGGGAAGTGTCCGATCAACGGTCCCTGAGGACCTACACCCATGGCTGTCGTCGTCGTCGCACCGCTCAACATCGCCTTCCTTCTCCAGATCTTCAACCGCCGGAATCGCCATCCCTCGATCTCCGGCACGGGGGAACCGTGCACGGCCTCTCCACCGAGCAGCGAGCACGAAGAAAGGTGCTGGTCCACCGTGGAGCTCCATTGGAACTTCGTCGTCGAAGGGGAGACCAACACCTGCAAAAAGCCGATCCAGTCGCACCGCCGCCTCCACGACACCACCGGCTGGCTCCCTAGGCACTCCTACACTATGTACACGCTGCAAATCGGGCCTCCCCCGTCCTCCCGCCGCCGGAGCGTCTGGCGGAGGGCGAGGGGGCCGCCGATTCGTCAACGGCGAGGTGGAGAGCCCGGGGTTCGCACAAATCACCCTTTGTTCCTGTAGATGGGGAAGGGTGAGGTCCAAGGCTCATTTTTAGGGAGAGCTAATTAAGCGAATGAGCTAATAAAGAAAGGATTGTGGGCTTAAATATAATATTTAAACAAATGTGGCTAATTAAAGAAAGGATTATGGGTAAATCGGTGGAATAACTATTAAAAATATTGTGGTCTTAATAAATTCTACATGAAGGATTTGAGGTAAAAAGGTAGGAAAATTAAAAGTAAGGATCTATAGGCCTTAATGTGTTGGGGCTACTAAATTAGAAAAAGAAGGATTTGATTCCTGACTAAAACGGGTAAGGATTTCATGGTAATTAATGAAAAGATTATACTTAAATGCCATTAAAAATGATTGTATTTAAATGAAATCAGTGGGACATTACGCCCCGCAAAGAAAATATGAACACGACTAAATTGCGACGTATTTTTTTATGTTCATTTTGCAGAAGGACGATATTACGTTGCAACATGTTCTTTATAATGAATTTAATGTTGTGGGACATTATGCTTGTGCAAAACATCAATTTTTCCCATTGCAACGCACGGATATATGTGCTAGTTCAAGTATAAAAAACAGAGCACGCAGATAACGATGTCGTAGGACATAGCGTTCTTGCCCATCATCCGATCAAATACCATCCTCATCGCCTTGACCGCCGCACACTTGCAGTACACATCATGCATGTCCGCGAAGATATTGCCGAGCTCATCAAAGCCACAACGGACCACAAAAGCATGCATCTCGCAAGATGTCTCAAGCGCCTAGGATCAACACTGGTAGGCAGCACAGAAAGGAGCATGATAGAGTTAGGATGCACCCCGTCCTCATCGAGCATCCGAACAGTTGAGCGCGGTTGTCATTATATGTATATCTGACGGCTAGAATCTCTTGTATTTGCTTCCTAGCTTAGCGATATCTCACGATCCTTTTCCTGCATAGCAGATATGGTTAAGATCTCGCAGTCCTTGTACCTATATATGTGTCTAGTTCATGATCAATGACAATTATCGATGCACATAATCAATTCTACATGGTATCAGATACCGCCCCGATCCTCTCCTAAACGCTTCCACCTACCCTAGCCGCCGCCGCCCCACGCCGCCGCCGCTCCCTCCTCCCTGTGCCGCGCCTCCCCTCCTACCCGCAGCCGTGCCTCCCCATTTCTGACGCGCCGCCTCTCCTCCTCATCCTCACGCCGCTGTCATGTCGTCCAACACCTCCACCTACTCCAACCCCTTCGCCGAGCCGGACCCCACTGACATCCGCGACATCAACATCCATGAACGCGTTCCCGTCGTCCTCGACGCCACCGACTCCACGTACTTCGCGTGGAAGACGTACTTTTCGCTGCTCTTCCGCAAGAACAATCTCATGGATCATGTTGACGGCACCATCGGCTCCCGCGCCATAGTGGGCGACTCCGAGTGGACCGCGATCGACGCCACGCTCATCCGGTGGTTATTCACCACCATCTTCATGGACCTGTTTCACACGGTCGTGAGCGATGGTGATGATGCCCGCGCCGTGTGGGTCAAGCTCAACGGCCTCTTCACCGATAACAAGCTTCAACACCGCGTTTTTCTGCAGCAGGAATTTTTTGACTGTCATCAGGATGACCAGTCTATCGATGACTACTGCCACCGCCTGCAGACGTTGGCGGATGAACTCCGTGATATCGGCCCCAAGGTTGATGACGACCTTCTCCTCAGCACGCTCACCGCCGGCCTCAACGAGGACTTCGGCAACGCCGCCTCCAACCTCACCTTGATGCCGGAGCCCTCCTTCCCCAAGTTTGTGGCGTACTTGCGGTTGGAGGAGCGCCGGATGAAGGGGGTGAAGAAGCGTGTGCAGCACCACGCCCTCGCCACCGGCACCTCTCGCGGTGTCCCGCCGCCACCCGCCCCGCACGCACCCACGGGGTTCTTCCCCCTCCCGCCCACGCCCCCGCTGCCCCTCAGCAGCAGCCAAAGGGTGGCGGCCGGCGCGGCAACCGCCGCGGGGGCAGGCGCAAGCAGCAGCAGGTGACTCCACCGTGGACCTATGGAGCAACGGAGGCCCCTCGTCAGCAGCAGGTGACTCCACCGTGGACCAATGGAGCCATCAGGCGTACTTCGCCGCACCTGGAGCCGCCCCATGATACGTCTCCGTCGTATCTACTTTTCCAAACACTTTTGCCTTGTTTTGGACCTTAACTTGCATGATTTGAATGGAACTAACCTAGACTGACGCTGTTTCCAGCAGAATTGCCATGGTATTATTTTTGTGTAGAAATAAAAGTTCTCGGTTCGACCTGAAAATCAATGGAGATTATTTTTGGAATATATAAAAAATACTGGAAGAAGAATCCACGTCAGGGGGCCCACACCCTGTCCACGAGGGTGGGGGCACGCCTACCCCCTGGGTGCGCCCCCTGCCTCATGGGCCCCCTGACACTCCACCACATCCACCTTGACTCCATATATTCACTTTCGGGGAGAAAAAAATAAGAGAGAAGGATTCATCGCGCTTTACGATACGTTGCCGCCTCCAAGCCCTAAACTCTCTCGGGAGGGCTGATCTGGAGTCCGTTCGGGACTCCGGAGAGGGGAATCTGCCGCCATCGTCATCATCAACCTTCCTCCATCACCAATTTCATGATGCTCACCGCCATGCGTGAGTAATTCCATCGTGGGCTTGTTGAACGGTGATGGGTTGGATGAGATTTATCATGTAATCGAGTTAGTTTTGTTAGGGTTTGATCCCTAGTATCCATTATGTTCTGAGATTGATGTTGCTATGACTTTGATATGCTTAATGCTTGTCACTAGGGCCCGAGTGCCATGATTTTAGATCTGAACCTATTATGTTTTCATGAATATATGTGAGTTCTTGATCGTATCTTGCGATTCTATAGTCACCTACTATGTGTTATGATCCGGCAACCCCGAAGTGACAATAATCAGGACCACTCCCGGTGATGACCGTAGTTTGAGGAGTTCATGTATTCAGTATGTGTTAATGCTTTGGCCCGATACTCTATTAAAAGGAGGCCTTAATATCCCTTAGTTTCCAATAGGACCCCGCTTCCACGGGAGGGTAGGACAAAAGATGTCATGCAAGTTCTTTTCCATAAGCACATATGACTATATTCGGAATACATGCCTACATTATATTGATGAACTGGAGCTAGTTCTGTGTCACCCTATGTTGTAACTGTTGCATGATTGATCGCATCCGACATAATTCTCCATCGCCGATCCAATGCCTACGAGCTTTTCATATATTGTTCTTCGGTTTTTTACTTTTCCGTTGCTACTATTACAATCACTATAAAATCAAAAATATTACTTTTGCTAGCGTTACCACTACTATCATATTACTTGGCTACTAAACACTTTGCTGTAGATATTAAGTTTCCAGGTGTGGTTGAATTGACAACTCAGCTGCTAATACTTGAGAATATTTTTTGGCTACCCTTGTGTCGAATCAATAAGTTTGGGTTGAATACTCTACCCTCGAAAACTATTGCGATCCCCTATACTTGTGGGTTATCAAGACTATTTTCTGGCGCCGTTGCCGGGGAGCATAGCTCTATTCTTTGAGTCACTTGGGATTTATATGTTCTTATCACTATGAAGAACTTGAAAGATCAAAGAACCAAGATTTTTCCCTCAACTACGAGGGGAGGTAAGGAACTGCCATCTAGCTCTGCACTTGATTCACCTTCTATTTTGAGTAAACTTGCGACACCTACACATGCTATTGATTCTGATAGGTCGCATGTTATTGATGATGCCACTTCTGCTTTGCATGATACCTACGATGAAACTACTTCTATGCTTGATAATACTGTGCCACTAGGTGAATTTCTTGATGAACAACTTGCTAGGGCTAGAGAGAATGAAATTATTGAAACTGATAATATTGATGAAAGTGATGATGAATATTCTCCCCCTAGATATGAATTGCCTGTTGTGCCTGAGGGTTATGTTATGGATGAAGAAACTGCTAGAGACTTTCTTGCTTGCAATGATAGATCTAATCTTAAGAAATTATTAGCTAAGCTTAAAAAAGTCCTTGAATGCTAGAATGAAATATGACACTGCTTTTGCTACTTCACTTATCTTTATTACTGATAAGGATTATGATTTCTCTGTCGATCCTGAGTTAATTACTTTGGTTGAATCTGGTCCTTTTTATGGCTATGAATCTGAAACTGTCGTGGCACATCTTACTAAATTAAATGATATAGCCACCCTGTTTACTCATGATGAGAAAACTCGCAATTACTTTATCCTTAAGTTGTTTCCTTTCTCACTAAAGGGTGATGCTAAAACATGGTTTAATTCTCTTGATCCTGGTTGTGTGCGTAGTCCCTAGGATATGATTTACTACCTCTTTGCTAAATATTTCCCCACCCATAAGAAACAAGCTGCTTTAAGGGAAATATATAATTTTGTGCAAATTGAAGAAGAGAGTCTCCCACAAGCTTGTGGGAGGCTTCTTCGATTACTTAATGCTTTGCCTGATCATCCTCTCAAGAAAAATGAAATACTTGATATCATTTATAATGGACTAACCGATGCTTCCAGAGACTACCTGGATAGTTGTGCTGGTTGTGTTTTCAGGGAAAGAACCGTTGATCAAGATGGATTGCTATTGAATAATATGTTGACTAATGAAAATAATTGGACACTTCCTGAACCAACTCCTAACCCAACTCCGAAGAAAAGGGGTATTCTATTTCTCACTCCTGAAGATATGTAAGAGGCAAAGAAATCTATGAAAGAAAAAGGTATTAAAGCTGAAGATGTTAAGAATTTACCACCTATTGAAGAAATACATGGTCTTGATAACCCAACACAAGTAGTAAAGGTAAATTCTCTCTATAGATTTGATAAATGTGAAATTTCATTTACCAAGTTTGCTAGCCAATGCTTGGATAAGTTTGATGACTTTATGGTTAAACAAGAAAACTTCAATGCTTATGTTGGTAGACAATTGAAACACAATGTTGATATGCTTGAACACTTGAGTGATTATATGTCTAGAGTTAAAGGTGAACTTAAACTTATTAGTAAACATGCTTCTATGGTTACCACTCAAGTAGAACAAGTACTTAAAGCTCATAATGATTTGCTCAATGAATTAAACAATAAGAAAAATGATAATGTTGTTAGAGTTATGACTAGAGGGGATAAAATGACTCAGGAACCTTTGTATCCTGAGGGCCACCCTAAGAGAATTGAGCAAGATTCTCAGAGAACTAATGTTGATGCACCTAGTCCTTCTAAAAGGAAGAAGAATAAAAATAGGACTTTGCATGCTTCTAGTGAACCTGTTATTGACACACCTGAGAATCCCAATGATATTTCTATCTCTGATGCTAAAACACAATCTGGTAATGAACGTGAACCTAGTGATAATGTTAATGATGATGTTCGTGTAGATGCTCAACCTAGCAATGATAATGATGTGGAGATTGAACCTGCTGTTGATCTTGATAACCCACAATCAAAGAATCAACGTTATGATAAGAGATACTTTGTTGCTAGGAAGTACGGTAAGGAAAGAGAACCATGGGTTCAGAAACCCATGCCTTTTCCTCCTAAACCATTCAAGAAAAAGGATGATGAGGATTTTGAGCACTTAAAATGAACCCTTATGCTAAATCAGGACCACTCCCAGTTCATGACAATAATCAGGACCACTCCCAGTGATGACCGTAGTTTTAGGAGTTCATGTATTCACTATGTGTTAATGCTTTGGTCCGGTACTCTATTAAAAGTAGGCCTTAATAGCCCTTAGTTTCCAATACGACCCCGCTGCCACGGGAGGGTAGGACAAAAGATGTCATGCAAGTTCTTTTCCATAAGCACATATGATTATATTCGGAATACATGCCTACATTACATTGATGAACTAGAGCTAGTTCTGTGTCACCCTATGTTGTAACTGTTGCATGATTGATCGCATCCGACATAATTCTCCATCACCGATCCAATGCCTACGAGCTTTTCATATATTGTTCTTCGCTTATTTACTTTTCCGTTGCTACTGTTACAATCACTATAAAACCAAAAATATTACTTTTGCTACTGTTACCACTACTATCATATTACTTGGCTACTAAACACTTTGTTGCAGATATTAAGTTTCCAGGTGTGGTTGAATTGACAACTCATCTGCTAATACTTGAGAATATTCTTTGGCTCCCCTTGTGTCGAATCAATAAATTTGGGTTGAATACTCTACCCTCGAAAACTGTTGCGATCCCCTATACTTGTGGGTTATCACCCCGTACCCGGCCCTCCTTGCAGCGCTGGCCACGGGCGGCTACGGTGTCACCCCCACGCCTCCCTATGGCAGATTCTACCCGCTCCAGGTGCCGGCGCCGTGGGATCCCGCCCTGCTCGCCACACTGCACTCGGCTCCGTCACCTAGCAATTATGGTGGCGGCGGTGACTGATACATGGACTCGGGCGCTACTGCTCACATGACTGCTCATCCCGGTAACCTCATGTCTTCCACTCCCGTTCATACTCCCACTCGCATCACCGTTGGTAATGGTTCCTCTCTACCCATTACACATGTTGGTCATATGTCGTTTCCTTCCACTTCTACTCCTATTAACATGTCTAATGTTCTCGTCTCTCCTGACTTAGTTACCAACCTTGTCTCTGTTCGTTGCCTTGCTCGTGAGAACCCTATTACTGTTAAATTTGATGATGTTGGCTTTTCTGTGAAGGACGCCCGTACATGGATGGTACTCCACCGACGTGATAGTCCGGACGAGCTCTACTCGGTGCATCCTTCCACCACCACCACCACCCGTCCAGCCGCCCTCGCCACTAGTGTCGATCTCTAGCACGCCCACCTCGGTCATGCTAACTCCACATTTTTGCGTCAGATTCTTCAGAGTTTTTCATTCTCATGTAATAAGGTTGACAACCACACTTGTGAGGCCTGCCGTCTCGGTAAGCACATTCATCTTTCCTTTAGCGAGTCTACAAACATTTCCACTTTTCCATTTAAGTTATTGCATAGTGATGTTTGGACGTCCCCGGTTGCAAGCAACACGGGTTAACTATGAAGTAAATATGCCCTAGAGGCAATAATAAAATTATTATTTATTTCCTTATATCATCATAAATGTTTATTATTCATGCTAGAATTGTATTAACCGAAAACATGATACATGTGTGAATACATAGACAAACAGAGTGTCACTAGTATGCCTCTACTTGACTAGCTCATTGATCAAAGATGGTTATGTTTCCTAGCCCTAGACAAAGAGTTTTCATTTGATTAACGTGATCACATCATTAGGAGAATGATGTGATTGACTTGACCCATTCCATTAGCTTAGCACTTGATCGTTTAGTTTGTTGCTATTGCTTTCTTCATGACTTATACATGTTCCTATGACTATGAGATTATGCAACTCCCGTTTACCGGAGGAACACTTTGTGTGCTACCAAACGTCACAACTTAACTGTGTGATTATAAAGGTGCTCTACAGGTGTCTCTGAAGGTACTTGTTCGGTTGGCGTATTTCGAGATTAGGATTTGTCACTCCGATTGTCGGAGAGGTATCTCTGGGCCCACTCGGTAATACACATCACTTAAGCCTTGCAAGCATTGCAACTAATGAGTTAGTTGCGGGATGATGTATTACGTAATGAGTAAAGAGACTTGCCGGTAACGAGATTGAACTAGGTATTGAGATACCGACGATCGAATCTCGGGCAAGTAACATACCGATGACAAAGGGAACACTGTATGTTGTTATGCGGTTTGACCGATAAAGATCTCCGTAGAATATGTAGGAGCCAATATGAGCATCCAGGTTCCGCTATTGGTTATTGACCGGAGACGTGTCTCAGTCATGTCTACATAGTTCTCGAACCCGTAGGGTCCACACGGTTAAAGTTTGATGACGGTTATATTATGAGTTTATGTGTTTTGATGTACCGAAGGTAGTTCGAAGTCCCGAATGAGACCGGGGACATGATGAGGAGTCTCGAAATGGTTGAGACGTAAAGATTGATATATTGGACGACTATATTCGGACATCGGAAAGGTTCCGAGTGGTTCGGGTATTTTTCGGAGTATCGAGGAGTTACGGGAATACGGGGAAAGAAGTATATGGGCCTTATTGGGCTTTAGGGGAGAGAGAGAGGCAGACCACGCGCCCCCCAATGACTAGTTCGAATTGGACTAGGGGGAGGGTCGGCGCCCCCTCCTTCCTTCTCTTCCCTCTTCCCCTTCCTTGTCTCCTACTCCTACTATTTGGAAGGGGAGGAATCCTACTCCCGGTGGGAGTAGGACTCCTCCAGGTCGCGCCATAGGGGCCGACCCTCTCCCCCTCCTCCACTCCTTTATATACATGGCCAGGGGTTACCCCAGACACACAAAAATTGATCCCTTGGATCTCTTAGCCGTGTGCGGTGCCCCCCTTCACTATAATCCACCTCGGTCATATCGTAGTGGTGCTTAGGCGAAGCCCTGTGTCGGCAGAACATCATCATCGTCACCACGCCGCCGTGCTGACGGAACTCTCCCTCAAAGCTCGGCTGGATCGGAGTTCGAGGGACGTCATCGAGTTGAACGTGTGCAGAACTCGGAGGTGCCGTGCGTTCGGTACTTGATCGGTCTTACCGTGAAGACGTACGACTACATCAACCGCGTTGTGCTAACGCTTCCGCTTTCGGTCTACGAGGGTACGTGGACACACCCTCCTCTCTAGTTGCTATGCGTCACCACGATCTTACGTGTGCATAGGATTTTTTTGAAATTACTGTGTTCCCCAACAGTGGCATCCGAGCCAGGTTTTATGTGTTGATGTTATATGCACGAGTAGAACACAAGTGAGTTGTGGGCGATACAAGTCATACTGCTTACCAGCATGTCATACTTTGGTTCGGTGGTATTGTTGGATGAAGCGGCCTGAACCGATATTACGCGTACGCTTACGCGAGATTGGTTCTACCGACGTGCTTTACACACAGGTGGCTGGCGGGTGTCAGTTTCTCCAACTTTAGTTGAACCGATTGTGGCTACGCTCGGTCCTTGAGAAGGTTAAAACAACACTAACTTGACGAACTATCGTTGTGGTTTTGATGCGTAGGTAAGAACGGTTCTTGCTCAGCCCATAGCAGCCACGTAAAACTTGCAACAACAAAGTAGAGGACATCTAACTTGTTTTTGCAGGGCATGTTGTGATGTGATAGGGTCAAAACATGATGCTATATTTATTGTATGAGATGATCATGTTTTGTAATGGAGTTATCGTCAACTGACATGAGCCATATGGTTGTCGCTTTATTGTATGCAATGCAATCGCCCTGTAATTGCTTTACTTTATCACTAAGTGGTAGCAATAGTCGTAGAAGCAATAGTTGGCGAGACGACAACGATGCTACGATGGAGATCAAGGTGTCGTGCCGGTGACGATGGTGATCATGACGGTGCTTCGGAGATGGAGATCACAAGCACAAGATGATGATGGCCATATCATATCACTTATATTGATTGCATGTGATGTTTATCTTTTATGCATCTTATTTTGCTTTGATTGACAGTAGCATTATAAGATGATCTCTCACTAAATTTCAAGATAAAAGTGTTCTCCCTGAGTATGCACCGTTGCCAAAGTTCGTCGTGCCCAGACACCACGTGATGATCGGGTGTGATAAGCTCTACGTCCATCTACAACAGGTGCAAGCCAGTTTTGCACACGCGGAATACTCAAGTTAAACTTGACGAGCCTAGCATATGCAGATATGGCCTCGGAACACTGAGACTGAAAGGTCGAGCATGAATCAGATAGTAGATATGATCAACATAATGATGTTCACCATTGAAAACTACTCCATTTCACGTGATGATCGGTTATGGTTTAGTTCATTTGGATCACGTGATCACTTAGATGATTAGAGAGATGTCTATCTAAGTGGGAGTTCTTAAGTAATATGATTAATTTGAACTTTAATTTATCATGAACTTAGTCCTGGTAGTATTAGCATATCTATGTTGTAGATCAATAGCTCGCGTTTAGCTCCTCTGTTTTATTTTTGACATGTTCCTAGAGAAAACTAAGTTGAAAAATGTTAGTAGCAATGATGCGGATTAGATCCGTGATCTGAGGATTATCCTCATTACTGCACAGAAGAATTATGTCCTTGATGCACCACTAGGTGACAAACCTATTGCGGGAGCAGATGCAGACGTCATGAACATTTGGCTAGCTCAATATGATGACTACTTGATAGTTTAGTGCACCATGCTTAACAGCTTAGAATCGGGACTTCAAAGACGTTTTGAATGTCATGGATCATATGAGATGTTCCAGGAGTTGAAGTTAATATTTCAAGCAAATACCCGAGTTGAGAGATATGAAGTCTCCAACAAGTTCTATAGCTAAAAGATGGAGGAGAATAGCTCAAGCAGTGAGCATGTGTTCAGATTGTCTGGGTACTACAATCGCTTGAATCAAGTGGGAGTTAATCTTCCAGATAAAATAGTGATTGACAGAATTCTCTAGTCACCATCACCAAGTTAGTAGAACTTCATGATGAACTATAGTATGCAAGGGATGACGAAAACGATTCCCGAGCTTTTCATGATGATGAAATCGATGAAGGTAGAAATCAAGAAAGAGCATCAAGTGTTGATGATTAACAAGACCACTAGTTTCAAGAAAAGGGCAAAGGGAAAGAGAGGGAACTTCAAGAAGAACGGCAAGCAAGTTGCTGCTCAAGTGAAGAAGCCCAAGTTTGGACCTAAGCCTGAGACTAAGTGCTTCTACTGCAAAGGGACTGTTCACTGGAAGCAGAACTGCCCCAAGTATTTGGTGGATAAGAAGGATGGCAAAGTGAACAATGCTATATTTGATATACATGTTATTGATGTGTACTTTACTAGTGTTTATAGCAACCCCTCGGTATTTGATATTGGTTCAGTTGCTAAGAGTAGTAACTCGAAACGGGAGTTGCAGAATGAACAGAGACTAGTTAAGGGTGGAGTGACGATGTGTGTTGGAAGTGGTTCCAAGATTGATATGATCATCATCGCACACTACCTATACTTTCAGGATTAGTGTTAAACCTAAATAAATGTTATTTGGTGTTTGCGTTAAGCATGAATATGATTTGATCATGTTTATTGCAAAACGGTTATTCATTTAAGTTAGAGAATAATTGTTGTTCTATTTACATGAATAAAACCTTCTATGGTCATACACCCAATTAAAATGGTTCGTTGGATCTTGATCATAGTGATACACATATTCATAATATTGAAGCCAAAATATGCAAAGTTAATAATGATAGTGCAACTTATTTGTGGCACTGCCATTTAGTTCATATTGGTGTAAAGCGCATGAAGAAACTCCATGCTGATGGGCTTTTGGAATCACTTGATTATGAATTATTTTGATGCTTGCGAACCATGCCTCATGGGCAAGATGACTAAGACTCCGTTCTCCGGAACAATGGAGCGAGCAACTGACTTATTGGAAATAATACATACTGATGTATGCAGTCCGATGAGTGTTGAGGCTCGCGGCGGGTATCGTTATTTTCTGACCTTCACATATGATTTGAGCACATATGGGTATATCTACTTGATGAAACATTTGAAAAGTTCAAAGAACTTCAGAGTGAAGTGGAAAATCATCGTGAGAAGAAAATAAAGTTTCTATGATCTGATCGTAGAGACAAATATTTGAGTTACGAGTTTGGTCTTCAATTAAAACAATGTGGAATAGTTTCACAAAATCATGCCACCTAGAACACCACAACATAATGGTGTGTCCGAACGTCATAACCGTACTATTATTGGATATAGTGCAATCTATGATGTTTCTTACCGATTAGCCACTATAGTTTTGGGGTTATGCATTAGAGACAGCTGCATTCACGTTAAAAAGGGCACCATCTAAATCCGTTGAGACGACACCGTATGAACTGTGGTTTGGCAAGAAACCAAAGTTGTCTTTTCTTAAAGTTTGGGGTTGCGATGCTTATAAGAAAAAGTTTCATCTTGATAAGTTCAAACCCAAATCGGAGAAATGTGTCTTCATAGGATACCCAAAGGAGACAGTTGGGTACACCTTCTATCACAGATCCAAAGGCAATACATTCGTTGCTGAGAATGGATCCTTTCTAGAGAAGGAGTTTCTCTCGAAAGAAGTGAGTGGGAGGAAAGTAGGACTTGATGAGGTAACTGTACCTGCTCCCTTATTGGAAAGTAGATCATCATAGAAATCCGTTTCTGTGACTCCTACACCAATTAGTGAGGAAGCTAATGATGATGATCATGTAACTTCAGATCAAGTTACTACTGAACCTCGTAGGTCAACCAGAGTGAGATCCGCACCAGGGTGGTACGGTAATCCTGTTTTGGAGGCCATGTTAATTGACCATGACGAACCTACGAACTATGAGGAAGCGATGATGAGCCCAAATTCCGTGAAATGGCTTGAGGCCATGAAATCTGAGACTGGATCCATGTATGAGAACAAAGTATGGACTTTGATTGGCTTGCCCGATGATCGGTGAGTCATTAAGAATAAATGGATCTTCAAGAGGAAGATGGACGCTGATAGTAGTGTTATTATCTACAAAGCTCGAATTGTCGCAAAGTGTTTTCTACAAGTTCAAGGTGTTGACTACGATGAGATTTTCTCACTCGTATCGATGCTTAAAAGTCTGTTCGAATCATGTTAGCAGTTGCCGCATTTTATGAACTCTGGCAAATAGATGTCAAAACTGTATTCCTTCATGGATTTCTTAAAAGGAAGAGTTGTATATGATGCAACCAGAAGGTTTTGTCGACCCTAAAGGTGCTAACAAAGTGAGCAAGCTCCAGCGATCCATCTATGGACTGGTGCAAGCATCTCGGAGTTGGAATATATGCTTTGATAAAGTGATCAAAGTATATGGTTTTATACAGACTTGCGGTGAAGCCTGTATTTACAAGAAAGTGAGTGGGAGCACTACAACATTTCTGATAATTATATGTGAATGACATATTGTTGACCGGAAAGAATGTAGAATTTTCTGGAAAGCATAAAGGAGTATTTGAAAGGAGATTTTCAAAGAAAGACCTCGATGAAGCTGCTTACACATTGAGCATCAAGATCTATAGAGATAGATCAAGATGCTTGATAATTTATTTCAATGAGTACATAACTTGACAAGATTTTGTAGTAGTTCAAAATGGAATAGTCAAAGGAGTTCTTGCCTGTGTTGCAAGGTGTGAAGTTGAGTAAAGACTCAAACCCTGACCACAGCAGAAAATAGAAAGATAATGATAAGTCATTCCCTATACCTCAGTCATAAAGTATGCTATGTTGTTTACCAGTCCTATTGTATACCTTAGCATCTTTCTGGCAAGGGAGTACAATAGTGATCTAGGAGTAGATCACTGGATAGCGGTCAAAATTATCCTTAAAGGACTAAGGAAATATTTCTCGGTTATGGAGGTGATAAAATAGTTCGTCGTAAAGAGTTACGTCGATGCAAGCTTTTTACATCGATCTAGATGACTCTAAGTCTCAATCTGGATACATATTGAAAGTGGGAGCAATTAGCTAGAGTAGCTCAGTGCAGAGCATTATAGACATAGAAATTTGCGAAATACATACGGATATGAATGTTGCAGACCCATAGACTAAACTTCTATCACAAGCAAAACCTGATCACTCTTTGGGTGTTAATCACATAGCAATGTGAACTAGATTATAGACTCTAGTAAACCCTTTGGGTATTAGTCACATGTAGATGTGAACTAATCACATAAAGATGTGAACTAGATTATTGACTCTAGTGCAAGTGAGAGACTAAAGGAAATATGCCCTAGAGGCAATAATAAAGTTATTATTTATTTCCTTATATCATGATAAATGTTTATTATTCATGCTAGAATTGTGAATACATAGACAAACAGAGTGTCACTAGTATGCCTCTACTTGACTAGCTCGTTGATCAAAGATGGTTATGTTTCCTAGCCATAGGCAAAGAGTTGTCATTTGATTAACGGGATCACATCATTAGGAGAATGATGTGATTGACTTGACCCATTCCGTTAGCTTAGCACTTGATCGTTTAGTTTGTTGCTATTGCTTTCTTCATGACTTATACATGTTCCTATGACTATGAGATTATGCAACTCCCGTTTACCGGAGGAACACTTTGTGTGCTACCAAACGTCACAACGTAACTAGGTGATTATAAAGGTGCTCTACAGGTGTCTCTGAAGGTACTTGTTCGGTTGGCGTATTTCGAGATTAGGATTTGTCACTCTGATTGTTGGAGAGGTATCTCTGGGCCCACTCGGTAATACACATCACTTAAGCCTTGCAAGCCTTGCAACTAATGAGTTAGTTGCGGGATGATGTATTACGAAACGAGTAAAGAGACTTTCCAGTAACGAGATTGAACTAGGTATTGAGATACCAATGATCGAATCTCGGGCAAGTAACATACCGATGACAAAGGGAACAACGTATGTTGTTATGCAGTTTGACCAATAAGGATTTTCGTAGAATATGTAGGAGCCAATATGAGCATCCAGGTTCCGCTATTGGTTATTGACCAGAGACGTGTCTCGGTCATGTCTACATAGTTCTTGAACCCGTAGGGTCCGCACGCTTAAAGTTCGATGGCGGTTATATTATGAGTTTATGTGGTTTGATGTACCGAAGGTAGTTCGGAGTCCCGGATGAGATCGGGGACATGAAGAGGTGTCTCGGAATGATCGATATGTAAAGATCGATATATTGGATGACTATATTCGGACATCGGAAAGGTTCCGAGTGGTTCGGGTATTTTTCGGAGTACCGGGGAGTTACGGTAATACGGGGGAAGAAGTATATGGGCCTTATTGGGCTTTAGGGGAGAGAGAGAGGCAGACCGCGCACCCCCCAATGACTAGTCCGAATTGGACTAGGGGGAGGGTCGGTGCCCCCTCCTTCCTTCTCTTCCCTCTTCCCCTTCCTTGTCTCCTACTCCTACTACTTGGAAGGGGAGGAATCCTACTCCCGGTGGGAGTAGGACTCCTCCAGGGCGCGCCATAGGGTCCGGCCCTCTCCCCCTCCTCCACTCCTTTATATACGTGGCCAGGGGCACCCCAGACACACAACAATTGATGCCTTGGATCTCTTAGCCATGTGCGGTGCCCCCTCCACTATAATCCACCTCAGTCATATCGTAGCGGTGCTTAGGCGAAGCCCTGCGTCGGTAGAACATCATCATCGTCACCACGCCGTCGTGCTGATGGAACTCTCCCTCAAAGCTCGACTGGATCGGAGTTCGAGGGAGGTCATCGACTTGAACGTGTGCAGAACTCGGAGGTGTCGTGCGTTCGGTACTTGATCGGTCGGACCGTGAAGACGTACGACTACATCAACCGCGTTGTGCTAACGCTCCCGCTTTCGGTCTACGAGGGACGTGGACACACTCTCCTCTCTCGTTGCTATGCGTCACCATGATCTTGCGTGTGCATAGGATTTTTTTTGAAATTACTACGTTCCCCAACAATCTGTACTATTTGGTGAAATTGGATTATTTTTCCAATTAGGTGTGGACATTTCCTCTCCGTCGCAAGTCCGACGCTCTTGCCACACTCACCGCTTTTACTATTATGTCACCACACAGTTGGTCATCCTATTCTTACCTTGCAAACTGACAACAGAAAAGAGTTCGACAACGTTGCCGTCCACAATCTTCTCGCGTTGCACGACACCATTTTTCGCCTCACTTGCCCCTACACGTCACAGCAGAATGGCCGCGCCGAGCTCGTCATCTGCACTCTTAATGACTATGTCCGCACGTTGCTCTTCCACTCCAACGTGCCTCCTCGATTCTGGCAGGACGCTCTTGCGACCGCCAGCCTTCTCATTAACATCTGCCCGTGTCGGCCGCGCTGGAACTGTGCTCCTCACCAGCTCCTCTTCGTGCGGCCCCATCTTATGATGGTCTTCGCATTTTCGGGTGTCTCTGTTATCCTAGCACCGCATCCACCACCCCTCACAAACTTGCTCCCCGGTCGGTTCCTTGCATATTTCTTGGTTATCCTCCCAACACCAAAGGTTAGCGGTGCTATGATCCAGTGTCCCACCGTGTCTACACTTTGCGACATGTGTACTTTGATGAGTTGGTGTTCCCGTTTCAGCAGGTACCATCCTTCTCGGCGTCTCCCGCGGCACGGATCGCCCCTGCCACCACGTATGGCAAGCCGCCCCCTGACACGTCTCCAACGTATCTATAATTTTTTTATTATTCCATGCTATTATATTATCCATCTTGGATGTTTTACAATAATTTTATATCATTTTTTGGTACTAACCTATTGACATAGTGCCAAGTCCTAGTTGTTGTTTTTCCATGTTTTTTACATCGCATAAAATCAATATCAAGTGGAGTCAAAATGCCACGAAACTTTACAGAGAATTTTTATGGGCCAAAAGGAATACAACGGGCCCTGGCTGCGCCTGAGGGTGCCCCGAGGGAGGCACAACCCACCAGGGTGCACTAGGAGGCCCAGGCGCGCCCTAGTGGGTCGTGCCCACCTCTGGTGCCCCCCGGACCGCCTCTTTGCTCTATGAATACCCCAATATTATCAAAACCCTAGAGGAGTCGATGAAATAGTGATCCAGCCGCCGCAGAATCCAGAACCACCAGATCCAATCTAGACACCATCTCGGATGGGGTTCACCACCTCCATTGGCGCCTCTCCGATGATGCATGAGTAATTCTTTATCGACCTTCAGGTCCATAGTTAGTAGCTAGATGGCTTCATCTCTCTCTCTTGATTCTCAATACAATGGTCTCTTGGAGATCCATATGATGTAACTCTTTTGCGGTGTGTTTGTTGGGATCGTTGAACTTTGAGTTTAAGATAAGATCTATCTTTTTATATCCATGAAAGTATTTGAGTTTCTTTGATCTCTTTTATGCATGATTGCTAATAGGCTCATATTTCTTCTCCGATATTTTGGTTTTGTTTGGCCAATTTGATCTATTTATCTTGCAATGGGAAGAGGTGCTTTGGGGTTCAATATTACAGTGCTTGATCCCAGTGACAGAAGGGGAACCGACACGTATGCTTCATTGCTACTAAGGATAAAATGATGGGGTCTATCTCTACATAGATAGATCTTGTATACATCATGTCATCGTTCTTATTGCATTACTTCGTTTCTCCATGAACTTAATACACTAGATGCATGCTGGATAGCGGTCGATGTGTGGAGTAATAGTAGTAGATGTAGGCAAGAGTCGGTCTACTAATCTTGGACGTGATGCCTATGTAATGATCATTGCCTGGATATCATCATGCGTATTTGAAGTTCTATCAATTGCCCAACAGTAATTTGTTCACCCACCGTTTGCTATTTTTCTCGAGAGAAGCCACTAGTGAAACCTACGCCCCCCCGGGTCTCTTTCTCATATTATTTGCCTTTGCGATATACTTTTATTTGCTTTTATTTCCAGATCTATTAATTCAAAAACCCAAAAATACTTTGCTGCACTTTATTTTATTTGCAAGCTATTTATTCAATCTATTACAACTTTCTCCCGTCACGCACCAATTTATGGCACCGTTACCCGAAAGGGATTGACAACCCCTTTAACACGTCGGGTTGCGAGGATTTGTATCTGTGTGCAGGGGCTGTTTACGTTGTTTTGCTTGGTTCTCCTACTGGTTCGATAACCTTGGTTTCATATCTGAGGGAAATACCTACCGCCGATGTGCTGCATCATCCCTTCCTCTTTGGGAAAATACCGACGTAGCTTCAAATGACATCACCCCCTCGCCGCGCCGAGCACTTGGCCCGGCCGTCCCCTCCCACGACACTTCGGGTGTGGCTGCGCCCTCGGGCACCCCCGCCGCCACGACCTCTAGCGCCCCCCGGGTGAGGCCTCCTCCTCGGGCGTCCCCGCTCCCACGGCTTCCTCGGGCATCCCCGCCGTCGAGGCCCCCTCGGGCGCCCCCGCTGCCGCGGCCCCCTCGGGCGCCCCCGTCGCCACGGCCTCTGGCATCGCCGCGGGTGCCCCCTCGGAGTCCTCGGAGACCGGCTCGACCTCCTCCTCACTGGTCCCCCTCTCGGCTCCGTCGGTTGCAGCCGCACCTCTCACCGGTGTGGTTACTCGGGCTCGGACTCAGATGTTTCGTCCTAGTACGCGCTACACCTCCCACGAGTACGTGTGCCCCGCGTCTACCTCGGCTCCGTCTCCACTACCCACCTCTGCCCATGCAGCCCTTCGGGATCCAAACTGGCTTGCTGCGATGCGTGAGGAGTTCAATGCCCTACAGCGCAACCTCGTGCCAATGTTATCACTGGCAAGTGGGTTTTCCGCCACAAGACTTGTCCCAACGGTTCCCTCGAGCACTACAAGGCGCGTTGGGTGGTGCGCGGTTTCCGCCAGCGCGCCGCGTGGACTTCACCGATACCTTCGCCCCTGTTGTCAAACAGGGCATGGTTCGCGCTATCCTCCAACTTGCTATTTCTCGCGCCTGGCCAGTTCACCAGCACGATGTGTCCAATGCTTTCTTGCATGCCCATCTTGACGAGCATGTGTTTTGTCAGCAACCCACTGGTTTTCTCGACACTGACTATCTGGACCACGTGTGCTTGCTCTCCGGTTCTCTTTATGGGTTGAAGCAGGCGCCTCGGGTCTGGTACCAACGGATCACGACCTTCCTTCAGCAGTAGGGCTTCCGGTCCACACGGTCCAATGCCTCCCTGTTTGTTTATCACCAGGGCGCCGCCACCGCGTACCTTCTCCTGTACGTCGACAACATCATCCCGACTATGTCCTCGCCAGCGCTACTTCAGCAGATCACAGGTCACCTCGGCACCGAGTTCTCCCTCAAGGACTTGGGGGTCTCCACTACTTCCTCGGCGTTGAGGTTGTCCGCCGTGCCACTGGCTTCTTCCTGCATCAACGGAAGTATGCCTACGAGCTTCTGGAGCGAGTCAGCATGCTTAACTGCAAGCCTGCTTTCATGCCTGTCGACACTAAGGCGAAGGTGTCTGCCGTTGAGTGCTCTCCGGCGTCCGATTCTCCCTTCTACCTCTCCATCGTTGGTGCTCTCCAGCACCTCATCCTAACGCGTCCGGATATTTAGTATGTTGTCCAGCAGGTGTGCCTCCACATGCATGCTCCTCGTGACACCAATTGGGCTCTCGTGAAACGTATTCGCCGGTATATACGTGGAACCATGGTTATGGGTCTCACCCTCCTTGCATCACCCGACACCAGCCTCGTCGCCTACTCCGACGCCGACTGGGCTGGGTGTCCCGACACTCGGTGCTCCACCTCCGGCTACTGTGTCTACCTCGGACCCTCTCTGATCTCGTGTTCGTCTAAACGACAACCCACAGTTTCACGATCGAGCGCCGAGGCCGAGTACCGAGTAGTGGCCAACGCCATCGCGGAGTGCTCCTAGCTACGACAGCTGCTTCAGGAATTGCTATGTGAGGTTCCCAAGGCCACGATTGTCTATTGTGAAAACGTCTCCACGGTCTACCTCTTCGCCAACCCTGTTCATCATTGCCGGATGAAGCATATTGAGCTCGACATTCACTTTGTCCGGGAGCACGTTGCACTTGGTCGTGTTTGAGTCTTGCAGGTACCCACCGATCAGCAGTTCGTCGATTTCATGACGAAGGGACTGCCTACCTCGACTTTCGAGGGTTTTCGGTCCAGTCTTTGCATCTCTGGCGACGCTTCGACTGCTGGGGGCGGGGGTGTTGAGCATGGTTGTCATTGCATGTATATCTGGCGGCTAGGATCTCTTGTGTTTACTTCCTAGCTTAGCGATATCTCCTGATCCTTCCCCTGTATATGTGCCTAGTGCATGATCAATGACAATTATCGATGCACACAATCAATTCTACAGGAACAACCATCTCCATGGCAACCCCAGCGAGGCTGTTTCTCGCGTATCCCGCAACGAGCGCGTTCCAGCTGATGGAGTCTCGCACATGCATATTTTCAAACACCCTGCGTGTGTCACCGGCCCAACGACACTTGGCGCACCTGTTGGCGATGCTGTCGCCATGAGCTAGGCATGGAAGTCGTGGGATGTGGTGAGTTTCGCGTGTGTTGCGGAGCTTGAGGAGCGAGGTGAATGTACAGAGGATGTGTGCGTGTGGCACAAGACATGACGGTGAATGCGTGGAGCGCTTGAGGAGCGCACGGTGGTTGGAGGTGGCCTGTCCACCACCATGTGGAGACGACAACATGATCGGGCACAACTTCTTTTACCTTTTTATCGTGTTATCGCTTCACAACTTTTTCTTTCCAATAAACTAAAATTTGCGCTGGATGCATTAATAGATAAAGAGAAATGTTTTGCGCAAATATTGGATCAGACCAACACCCCAAAATGCAACTCCACACATTTAATAAGTAACCACCCGAAGAAGTGCAACAAGGCTTGATCATATCAAGCAAGATGTCGCTTTGGACTACACATTCGTTATTGAAGCTACATTGCACGTAGCTCCATGTGTTCTTCCTATATTGCTACATTTCTTCACAATGTAGGAACTGTAATGCTTCATACAGGAGAGTAAAGGACGGCATGGCATCGAAGAACTGCTCGTTTGTACAAGCTCTTCTGGTTTGAACCAGAGAGTTTCATTCCCGGTGTCTCCTATTCTCAAGCTTATCTTAGCTTGCCTGTAATGCTTCATACAGGAGAGTAAAGGACGGCATGGCATCAAAGAACTGCTCGTTTGTACAAGCTCTTCTGGTTTGAACCAGAGAGTTTCATTCCCGGTGTCTCCTATTCTCAAGCTTAGCTTAGCTTGCCTTTCCTTTTCTGTTTCATCTTTCTTGCATTTTTGCTATTAAAGGATGTTCTAGAAAATTTTCTATGTGGTGACACTTATGGCTCGCGAAACATGAAGGGATCACTCACCCTTAGGTTGCGTATACATATATCCATGTATATTAATTAGTTGTAAGACATATAAGGTGGTTGGTGACACTATTTATCACCGGTCCATTTTTGAGATTTTTTTACGCACCATTAACTAATGTGATGCTTTATATATCGAGGGAAAGGGACGCCTTTTATTTTAAGCTCAGTCCAGGCTTATGCACATTGTTTCGAATTTGAGAACCTGCTCACCTAGTTCTGTGTTGGTCGCTGAGAGAGCTTGCACTGAAATTGGGCATGGACGCATTTGTGGTAGAGCTTGAGAAGGGAGGTGAAGGTGTGGAGGAATATATGTTGTCAAGCATGTCTGGCACTCTAGCATGTTAGAGTGCGCGACTGCAGTGAAGGTGCTCGGGCGGAACACGTTCACACTATTTTGTTGCTTAAAATTGCCAACTTATAAAATTAGATGTAAAAAATTAACACGGCTATTCACCTCCTCTACATCCTTAGACACTCGACCCCATCAATGTTGTGCAAACATGTTACCTCAACATACAACTATGCCCGAGAATTATCCACCTCAACATACAACCTTAGTGTAGTAAGATGTTTTGAATCTATTACGCTAAAATTCAATAATATTCTACAACCATTTAATAATTAACTATAATGAATCATATGTATTTTCAACTTCATTCAATTATTATTCCAAATATACATGTGCTATACAACCACGTCTTAGTGAATCACATTACAACCAATTCCGGCACCAATTGCACAATCTAGTTTATAGAATCGATTCATACAATTGCAAGCAATAGGACTGCATTGATCCCGATATAATTTGGCAGTACAAATTTAGGGACCGGCTACATGCACTAGTGCAGAACCAGGCTTTAGCACCAGTTCGTAAGGGACTTTAGTGCCGGTTCTGTAACCGGCACTAAAGGGTGGGGACTAAAGGCCCCCCCTTTAGTACCGGTTCAGCACGAACCACCACTAAAGGGCCACCACGTGGCATGAGCCAGGGCCGGGGGCGTGGAGACCTTTAGTACCGGTTGGTAAAACCAACCGGTACTAAAGGTCGGGGGGTTTTGGTTTCATTTTTTATTTTTCCTTTAGTTTTGTGTTTTCCATTTAATTTAGAGATTGTTTTTACATTATAATGAGTTGTTAAATTACTAGGTGAAAGTACAGCGGATTAGTTTGATGTGGATATGAATCGTCCTAAGTGATCAAGTAATATATATGGATATGGCATATTACTTGATCACTCAAACTAATCCGTAGTTTCTTTCATAAATGGTATAATAACTCATCATCATCATCATCATCATCATATTAATATAAAAACTCTTGCATCATATCATCACCAAAAAATTAGCTAGCTAATAATCATCATAGTTGTCATTACCACTATTTAATCATCATAGTCATTACCGCTATCTAATCACCACCAACACCAGCTTAAAGAAGAAACATTCACTTGTACCAGAAGCAAAGATATCATCGAGTTCAACATGGTCATGAGATTATAAGTGTTTATAAGACCGGACACAAAAGCAAATCACTTTGAGATTAAGTTCAGGACGAAGAACACGAACATGAGAGGACAAGTACTAAGAGCATGAACTAGCTAATCACTCCTGCTGCTCTCTCTCAGGTAAAATGGCACAGAACATGTGTAGAAATCCTGATTCATCATATTGGAGCATGCAGATAAACCTGTCTCCTAATCGTGGGCTGCACTTCGTCTGATTCTTGCTGCCCCCTAGTACTTCTCCGCGATCCTTCACAATTTTGGTCTAGTCTTTCACTATTAAGCATTCCTCGGTTTTAGAAATCCTGAATGCACTCATGTGCGCTGTAGGATGTCTTGGCCATAAGCTAACCATTGACATGCGACCTTTAGTTTCGATCCACTGAGGCACAACTCTGTTGAAGAACATTGTATAGTAACATACTTAGCAATGAAGTTTAGCTTAAAAATAATGTATGCAAAAGATGCATTGAGGACAAATAGTAAAAATCTCACCATCTTGCCTAAATAGATGTGACCGTAGTTCAATATGAATACTATTTGTCGCACGTTTTGAGTACTAAGATTTTCAAATTCAGGAAAATAATTTCTCTTTACAGCATCAAGATCCTCAAGCCATGAAACGTAATGACCTATCTCCCTGTAGTTTAGTTCAGCCCCGGGACAGTGGACGGTCCTGTCTACCAAGAGCCGGACATATTTGCTTGAATGGAAATAAGTTGTCAATAGAAATTAGTTGTCAACTATTTTTGACTAAACAATATCGGAGAGATAAATATGGTTGAGAAACTCACATAAAGGTATAACTATGCTCGGTCTTCAAGTAAACTTTCTTTACCTCGATAGTTTTGTTAGGACTGAAACCTATCTTATCCAAGACAAAAATTCTTGCATGGCAGATACGCTAGTAGAATAGTGAAAATTTAAAATTATAACTTGAAGCAAATGAAGCATAAGTCATGCTTAATTACGAAAAAAGACTTGTCATTGTGACTTACTGTATCCACTTCGAAGGTCTCATCCAGATTGATGCTGAAGCGCCTATCATCAACTAGGAAATTTCTGTCGCATAGGCCGCGCTCGTCTTCGCAGTATTCGCATATAACGAAATTGTTTTCGTCGTCAAACGACATTTCCTATGTTCATAGTTGAAATATTAATTGATAAACACTTACTAGTTCTATTAATTCAACTAATTCAACTAGCTAGTCCTATTAATTCAACTAATTCAACTAAGCACTTACTAAAGATAAACTAGTTCTATTAATTTTCTTATTAAGAATAAAGTAGCTAGTTCTATATATAATAAAATTTTAATTAGATGATCAAATCTCATATACCTAAATTTAATATATCTAATTCATCTAACACTTGACATTAATATATCTAATTCATCTATAACTAAAAGTATAAAAAACTAACTCATCATCTAACATTAATATCTAGCTAACTCATCTAATTCATCTAACATTTGACGTTAATATCTAACATATATTTTTATCTAATTCATCTAACATTTGATATTAATATCCAACATATATATATATATATATAATCATCTAACAATTGACATTAATATAACATTTATAAAAATTAAAAAGTATAAAAAACTGTCTCTGTTTGTGTGTGTGTACTGTGTGTGAGAGAGAGGCCGCCGGCGCGCGGCAGGGGGCCGGGGCGGTCGATCTTACATCAGGGCGACGGCCGGCGATGCGAGGCGACATGGCGCGCGCGACGGGGATGGCGACGACGGGGCCGGACGGGTTGGGGCGGCGACGATGAGGACGGGCAGGGGTGGCGATGGGGTGCGCGTGACGGGGGCAGCGACGGCTGTGACGGGCTGGGGCGGTGATGAGGAGCGCGCGACGGGGGCGGCGAAAACAGGGACGGGCGCGACGAAGAAGATGAACAGAAACTAACTGAAGTTTTCGTAAGTGTTGTATATATAAGAGAGACCTTTAGTACTGGATGGAGCCATAGACTGGTACTAAAGGTCAAATTTGGCCAGGCCAAGCGGCGGGAAGCGACCCCCTTTAGTAGCGGGTCGTGGCTGCAACCGGTACTAAAGACCCCCTCTAGTACCGGCTGCAGCCACAAACCGGTACTAAAGGTGGTACGCTCCCACCCGTGGTGCACAAATTTTAGTCCCACCTCGCCCGGCGAAGGGCAGCCGCACTGTTTATAAACCCAGCCGCGGATGCTCCTTTGAGCTCCTCTCTAAAGCATGTTCTGGGCCTAACTTTGGCGCGCTGTCTTGTGAGCCTATTGGGCCTTATGGGCCTGCATATCCACGCCCAAGGCCGAGTAGGCCCACTGGGCAGCGCGCAAATATTTTTTATATAGTTTTTTCTTTTCTGCTTTATTTATTTTCTTCTATTTATTTCTGAATAGTTTTTTGCTGTATTTAGAGTTTCTTTGTGAATATTTTTTCTTTAGGTACAAAAAATTACAAACTTTCTGTTAGTGCCAGTAGTTTTCAAATTTAAATAGTTTAAATTTGAATTATTTGAAATTTGTGTGAATCATTAGTTTGTGAATAACTTAACTTTAAAAATAGATTTTTCAGTGATCCTTTTTTCTCATGTTAAATTTCTGTAACCCTCTCTACTTTTTTAGCAGATGAGTTTAAAAAGTCTGGAGTTGTAATAAGTTAAAAAAATGAAGTGCCTTTATAACAGACGAGTTTTCGTCCAGAACCCCGATACTTCGAAAGAGAGTGTCCAGTTTATACACGAAGTGCATCCAGTTTTTGCCGTGACCCTCTCTACTTTTTTGCACATACTATGTGGGTGAAATGATGATACCATGCCAAGTTTCAACCTTTTCAGAGTTCATTTGTAGTGCTTTTCAATTTGAGGGTCATTTAGCTCAAAACAAATTAGTAAATGCATGAAAAATAGCAAATGAAGGCACAAATGGTTGAAAGTTGATGACGTGGCTTTTAATGGTGCATAATGAACACATAAAAAGCCTGGAGTTTTAATAAGTTTTAAAAAATGAAGTGCCTTTGTAATAGATGAGTTTTCGTCTGAAACCTTAATACTTCGAAAGAGAGTGTCCAGTTTGTACACAAAAGTGCATCCAGTTTTTGCCGTAACCCTCTCTACTTTTTTGCACATGCTATGTGGGTTAAATGATGATACCATGCCAAGTTTCAACCTTTTCAGAGTTCATCTATAGTGCTTTTCAATTTCAGGGTCATTTAGCTCAAAACAAATTAGTAAATGCATGAAAAATAGCAAATGAAGGCACAAAGGGTTGAAAGTTGACGACGTGGCACTGGTAGAAAAAGGGCCTGTTGTCCCGGTTCGTAAGGGCCTTTTGTCTCGGTTCCTGAACCGGGACTAAAGGGTCGGTACTAATGCCCTGTCCGTTTAGTCCCGGTTCAATCCAGAACCGGGACTGATGGGCCTCCACGTGGCCTGTGCGCGGAGCCCAGGCAGGAGACCCTTTGGTCCCGGTTCGTGGCACCAACCGGGATCAATAGTCATCCACGCGTCAGCATTTCTGTGGCTGGGGTTTTTGTTTTTTTGAAAGGGGGGTTTTGGGGGTTTTGGGGGGTTAATTTAGGTGTTTCATATATTGTGTTAGCTAGCTATAATTAATAGAGAGAAGTGTCCTCTCTTATGTCCATGCTTGGTCGACACTACATACTATACATACGTATAGAGAGGACTAGACACGCTAGCTAGCTAGTAAGCAAAGGAAGGAAACAGAAGATCGTCATGAACATATATGCATACAAAGAGAAGTGATATCGACCACCTCTCCTTCTTTGAGAGATTGGTCAAACAACAAGTTCTCGTATATCTATCCGACACTACCGGCTACATATATACAATAATTATCTCTTACAAATATAATCATATGGACTCATGGTCCACATAGTATTCTCCGTCTTCAGCGATCACGTGGTCAAGAAAGAATGCCGCCAATTCCTCTTGAATTGCTCGCATGCGAGCTGGTGCCAGCAGTTCATCCCGCTTCCGAAACATCTAATTTGAAGTAGGGGGTCAATACATATATATATGAATGAATGAAACTCAACACAAATGATGGTAATAAAATAAAATTGTGAGTGTTGTTATTTACGTACTTCATATTGTTCGTCAGTGTAGCCCCGCTCACAGGTCGTGTGGCGGATGGACTCGCAAACATAGTATCTACAGAAATCATTCCCTTGTTCCTGCCACAACCACTTTACAAGAAATAGAGGTCAATCAAACTGATAAGCAAGAATGCCAAATGGTATAGATGAAACTAGCGCTTGAATCAATAGGAGATGCGCGGACCATGCTACTATAGTACTTACTTTCGGGTGTCTAAATTGCAGATTCTTCGGGAGTCCTGGAGCTTTTTTGGAGAATTTTTTCCAAACCCTGCCAGACAAAGAAAACAATTACTTGATATATCAGGAAATGAACAAAGTTGCTGATATGGTGGATAATGATCGATTTAACTTACTTCTCGAGCATTTGAGTCATGTCCGCATAGTCCTGGGGATCTTTTTGTCTTGAGTCTAAGACGGTTACTAGTCCCTGCTCAAGCTTAATCTCTAGGAGAATATAGTGGTAACTGCACACGCATGCATAACTCATCAATTACATTACTATAACCTAGACTAATATATAAGGGAAACCGAATACGCACAAGAAAGTAACACTCACTTGAAGTTGTAAGGAAAGAGTATTATATCTTTGTTTTCATTTATTACCAACGATCATAGCAAGTTGGCCTCGGTAGCTGCGGCATGAAATTTAACCTGAGTTGCATCTATGAGATATGTGTTAATGAACCCAATATCACCGACTTGTCTTTTCTTCAATTCAGCGATCTTCAATCTGCATAATATAGTGAGGATGATTATAAATACATGCAATGAAAGAGCTGAGCTATATAGAGAGACTTAATGATAGAAGTAGTACTACTTACAGACAGTAGCAGGTGACCGTTGTTTTATCGAGGGCCAATTGATTGAAAAACTGAAAGAACTCCTCAAATGGAATAGGCAACCGTTCAATTCCAACGAGGTCATGCTTCTTTTTAACTTTCACATACAAAGTACTCCTCCCCCAGAGTCTCTGTAGATTTTCAAGTACCAATCATGCAATCTTCGCATCATCGTTGATAGAGATCTTTCATCTTTGACGAGAGGCTTCCCGTACTCGTATCTTTGTATCTGCACCTCCATGAAATCATAATGTACATCGTCGGGCAGGTAATTGCCAAGATTGCTATAACCGGGCACCATCCTTGGATCATTAGCGACGTTGTCGCTAGGCACCTTGAGCGGGGGGGGGGGCACGATTGCTTCGCTTGTTCGTCGAGCTGGGCAATTTGTTTCCCAGCTCATCATTGTTTCAGCCTTTGATCACTGACAGTACTTCCCGACCGCTCCGTTCGGCAAATTCCTTTCCAATAATGCGCTCATTGTTTCCTTTCGGCGGAGACTTGGGTGGTTTTGTCAGGGCAGCCAGAGTGCGCTTCGCTTTCATCGGATCTACCTTCTCCTCCGGAGGTGGATGTTTCTTTGCTTTCACCCCTTGAAAGTAGTTCCTCACTTCTTCTTGTGCGATCTCGGCGTTCTCCTCCGGGGTCCTCTCATATGGTAACTTCTGTGGAGTCTTCAGAGAAGGACCGAATTTGTATTTCCTCCCGCCTCTGGCTGTACTGCTAGACACCGGCAGAGCAGACGGAGTGGTTGTCTTCTTTACTTGCTTACGAGTCGGAGGAGAAGGACTACGACGCGCCGGAGCAGCCGGAGCGACGGCAGGTCTCTTCCGCCCTTGCTGACGAGGTGAAGAAGGAGGAGGCTGGCTGCTCGGGCGCGTTGGTGCAGGCGGAGAAGGAGGCGGAGTGCCGCCACGCGCCGGAGAAGGAGCCGGTCGAGTGCCCTGATCGTCACTCGCCGGAGGAGGAGGCGGTGGAGGAGGCGGAGTGCCCTGACTCGCCGGAGGAGGAGGCGGTGGAGGAGGCAGAGTGCCCTGACTTGCCGAAGGAGGAGGAGGAGGCGGAGGCGTCCAGTTTGGAAGGTTGATGAGCTCCTTCCGCCATAGGCATGGAGTATTTAGAGCAGACCCCAGCCTAGTCTCCCCTTCACCGGTAGGGTGGTCAAGCTGGAGGTCCTCAAATCCCTCCGTTATTTCATCCACCATCACCCTAGCATATCCTTCTGGAATCGGCCGGCAGTGAAAAGTTGCGCCGGGTTCAGTAGGATAAACAGAGCCAACAGCCGCCTTGACCTTCAAATTCATCCATTGCGTCATAAGGTGGCAATTTTGAGACTCCGTGATAGCATCCACGGATAGCTGGCAGGAGCCGTCAAGGCATGCTCCGGCTGAAGCAGCTCGGTGGAAGCCACACTGCTTCTCCGCTGAGATGGCGGGGTAGCTTCAGGGGAAGCTTCGGCAGTACGTTTGCTGCGATTTGCTTCTCGTTCCTCTATCGCTTGTACCCTTGCTTGCAGCGCCTGCATTTGGGTCTGCTGCAATTTTTTCCTCCTCTCCTGGGATTTGTAACCGCCTGCGTCCGGAAACCCAACCTTCCACGGAATGGAGCCTGGCGTGCCTCGTGTCCGTCCAGGGTGCTCAGGATTCCCGAGGGCCATTGTGAGCTCGTCGTTCTCTCTGTCTGGAAAGAACGTCCCTTGCTGCGCTGCTTCAATATACTGCTGAAGCTTCCTGACTGGTATGTCCATTTGATCGTTCGTCCAAATGCACTTCCCTGTTACAGGGTCCAAGGTTCCGCCAGCCCCGAAGAACCAAGTCCGGCAACGGTCTGGCCAGTTAATTGTCTCTGGTTCGATCCCTTTATCAACCAGATCATTCTCAGTCTTGGCCCACTTAGGCCGGGCTACGAGGTAGCCACCTGACCCCGTGCGATGGTGATGCTTCTTCTTCGTAGCATTTTGCTTGTTTGTCGCCGACATCTTCTTACTCTTTTCCGATGTCTTGTGGGCCACAAATGCGGGCCAGTGATCTCTGATCTTCTCATATCTGCCCTTGAATTCTGGTGTCTCTTTATTTTCGACAAACTTATTCAGCTCTTTCTTCCACCTCCTGAATAGTTCTGCCATCCTCTTAAGAGCAAAAGACTTGATTAATTGCTCTTTAACTGGCTTCTCTGGATCATCCTCTGGCGGTAGGGTGAATTTGACTTCAGCTCAGTCCAAAGATCATTTTTCTGCATATCATTGACATAAGACACCTCAGGGTCTTCTGTAGCCGGCTTTAACCATTGCTGGATGCTGATCGGGATCTTGTCCCTAACCAAAACCCCGCACTGAGCAACAAATGCGCTCTTTGTCCGGAGGGGTTCAATCGGTTGGCCGTCGGGCGCGATTGCTATGATCTCAAACTTTTCATCCGAGCTCAACTTTTTCTTCGGGCCTCGTCTCTTTACCGAAGTTGTGCTCGATCCGGAGGGCTAGAAAAAAGAACAAAGACTTAATTAATATGTGTACATACCAAAACAATGAATGCATCAATTAGCTAGTCAGCAGAAGCTTAACTAATATATATACCTGGCCGGACTCGGTTCGGTCACCGGAGACGTCATCACGATCTCCTTCTTGCATCGGCATTGGGTCACCAGAGCCGTCCTCACGGTCTCCTTCTTGCACCAGCATTAGGTCACCGGAGCCATCATAATCATAGCCAGCTGCTTCCAGACCATCGGTGTCGTTGAGAAACAACGAGACGACGGCATCACTTCCTCGTGCGATTATGTCCCCCAACAACTCTTCTTGTACTTCGTCTCGGGCGGTGTCCATAGTTTCTACAAATATTGACAACATGGCAATTATTATTCAAACATGACAGATGGATATATTAGTGGCAAACGTAGAACTAATATTAATTAGTGGCCTTGATGCTGCTTCTCTAGGGTTTGGGGTGGCCTCGACGCTGCTTCTCTAGGGTTTGGGGTGGCCTCGACAACGCTTCAAGGATAAAAAAAGAAGAGGAAGAAGAAAAAAAGAGGAGAAGAAAGAATAGAGGAGTAACTCCTCTATTCTTTCTTCTCCTCTTTTTTTCTTCTTCCTCTTCTTTTTTTATCGGGAACGATGGTCGTCGAGGGTCACCGAGCGGTAGAGGAAACCCTAAATAGCAAGTATCGTGGGTGTGAGATACATGTGGCCGTCGGTGTGGGACACTACATCGACGTCCCACAAGTGACGTGGGCGTTGAAGCCCGCATCACTTGTGGGACGTGGATGTAGTGTCCGACACCGACGGCCAAATGTATCTCACACCCATGATACTTGCTATTTAGGGTTTCCTCTACCGTTCGGCGACCCTGACCCTCGACGACCCTCGTTTCCGATAAAATAAAGAGGAAGAAGAAGAAAAAAAAGAGAAGAAGAGAAGAAGAAGAAAAAAAGAGGAGAAGAAAGATTTCTTCTTCTCTTGTGGGACGTGGATGTACTGTCCGACACCGACGGCCACATGTATCTCACACCGACGATACTTGCTATTTAGGGTTTCCTCTACCGCTCGGCGACCCTCGTTCCCGATAAAAAAAGAGGAGGAAGAAGAAAAAAAGAGGAGAAGAAAGAATAGAGGAGAAGAACTCCTCTATTATTTCTTCTCTTCTTTTTTTCTTCTTCCTCTTCTTTTTTTATCCTCTTCTTCCTCTCATGTTCGACGACCCTCGACCCCTCAGAGACCCTAGACCCCCTCTCGACCCCTTCATGTCGAAGTTATCGGGTAGGGGGTATATCGACAGCGACTTACCCGATACATACATACATACATATCACATGCATCCATACATATATGAACAAAATTAATATCTACTAATTACCAACCTAAATAAAAAAACTAATACATATAGGAAGAAGAAGAAAAAAGAAGAGAAGAAAGAATAGAGGAGAATACTTCCTCTTCTTGTCCCTCTTCTTCCCCTTCTTCCTCGCCTCTCTCATGAATGCTCGACGTTCTCGACCCCCCCCCCCCCACGTGTCGAAGAAAAAAAGAAGAAAAAAAAGAGGAGAAGAAGAAAGGAATAGAGGAGAAAAGAGAAAATAGAATATATATTCTATTTTTCTCTTCTTCTCCTCTATTCCTTTCTTCTTCTCCTCTTCTTTTTCTTCTTTTTTCCTCTTCTTATTTATTTCTTCTCTTCTTCCTCTCCTTTTCTTTCTTTCTTCCTCTTCTTATTTTCTTCTTTCATATCCTTCTTTTTCTTCTAAATTTTAGCATATTCTAAATTTTCTTCTAACTTCCTATATATGAACAAAAAACTTTCTATGAACAAAATATTCTTCTTTCTATGAACCAGAAAAAATTACATATATGGAAAAAGATTAATACACATATGAACAAAAAAATACACATATACATACACATAGACACATACATACACATATACATTATATATATATGAACAAAAACTAATAAAAATGAAGGGCGGCGGCACGACAGGGCAGGGGAGGCGCGCGGCGGGGCGGCGTGCGGCGGCAGCGAAGGGCAGGGGCGGTGCGCGGCGGCCGCGCAGGGCAGGGGCAGTGCAGGGCGGCAGCGCACGAAGGGCAAGGGAGGCGCGCGGCGGGGCGGCGTGCGGCGGCAGCGAAGGGCAGGGGCAGCGCGCGGCGGCCGCGCAGGCGGCAGCGCGCGAAGGGCAGGGGCGGTGGCGACGACGGCCAGTACAAGGGGAGGAGCAGGGGAACGGGCGGCGCTCACAGCGAGGTGGCGTCGGTGACGAGGAAGGCTCGGGGACGGCGGACGGTGAAGGCACGCTCGGGGGCGAGGGCAGGGGCGCGCGGGCTCGGGGGGCGGCAGACGGCGTCGATGGGCTCGTCGTCGTCGGGCGGGCCGGGGGGCAACTGGCGATGAGTTCGTTAAATTTTCCTAAGTCCTGCTTATATACACAGAGTATTGGTCATGGTTGGTGCCACGAACCGTGACCAATCCCCCCTTTAGTTCCGGTTGGTGCCACCAACCGGGACCAAATGCCAATTTTCAGCAGCCCAAAGGGCGGGAAGCGGCGGCCTTTGGTCCCGGTTGGTGGCACCAACCGGGACTAAAGGGGGGCATTGGTCACAGTTCGTGGCACCAACCATGACCAATGCCCCCTTTAGTCCCGGTTGGTGCCACCAACCGGGACCAAAGGCCTTGTGCTGCTGCGGCGTCGAAAGTTTAGTCCCACCTCGCTAGTTGAGGGGGTGCGCAGTGGTTTATAAGCCCCACTGCCGCACCCCTCTCGAGCTTCTCTCCATTGCAGGCTTACGGGCCTAATTGTCACTACTATGCATGTGGGCCTACTGGGCCTCCTGCGGGCCTGAATCCTGGCCCTTGGATGGGTTTCTAGTCGTATTCAGGCCGTGGGGGCCCAGTAGGTGGCATTTTTTTTGTTTTTTTGTTGCTTTATTTATTTTATTTTCTTTTGGTTTTTGCTTTATTTTTTAATTCCTTATGCTTTTAGTTTTAGAAAAATTATAAACTTTTTGTTAATGCCATTAGTTTTCAAATTTGAAAATACTTTTTTTGTTTTTTTGTTTTCTTTGTTGCTTTATTTATTTTATTTTGTTTCTACTTACAACAAAATACTTATTGTTGCTATTTTTTTCTAGTTTTTTGTTTTGTTTTCTGCATTATTTATTTTCTTTTGTTTTTTGCTTTATTTTTTTATTCTTTTTGCTTTTAGTTTTAGAAAAATTATAAACTTTTTGTTAGTGCCATTAGTTTTCAAATTTGAAAACACTTTTTTGTTTTCTTTGTTGCTTTATTTATTTTATTTTGTTTCTACTTACAACAAAATACTTATTGTTGCTATTTTTTCTAGTTTTTTTGTTTTGTTTTTTGCATTATTTATTTTCTTTTATTTTTTGGTTTAATTTTTAGTTCTGTTTGCTTTTAGGTTAGCAAAATTATAAACTTTCTGTTAGTGCCATTAGTTTTAGAAAAATTATAAACTTTCTGTTAGTGCCATTAGTTTTCAAATTTGAATAGTTAAAATTTGAATTCTTTGAAATTTGTGTGAATCACAAGTTTGTGATTAACTTACTAAAAGAATGAGAATATATGCGCTTATAGAGAAAATTCAACCTAAATTCATACTAAATTTCTATGAATTTCAGAGAAATTCACTATGAATTTAGGTTAAACTTTTCTCTATTAGGGCATCTATTTTTACTTTGAGAGGAGCTCAACAAGGCAGAGAGGGAAGAGCTTATAAACCGGTGTGAGCCCCCTTCGGTTGGCGAGGTGGGACTAAACTCTGCCCGCAACGAGGACCAACCCTTTAGTCCCGGTTTGTGGCACAAACCGGGACTAATGGTCATGGGCCAGGGGCGAGGAGCAAAATTATAAACTTTCTGTTAGTGCCATTATAAACTTTCTGTTAGTGCCATTAGTTTTCAAATTTGAATAGTTAAAACTTGAATTCTTTGAAATTTGTTTGAATCACAAGTTTGTGATTAACTTTACTTTTTCCAGTTTTTTTGTTTTTGTATTATTTATTTTCTTTTGTTTTTGCATTTTTTAATTCTTTTTGCTTTTAGGTCAGAAAAATTATAAACTTTCTGTTAGTGCCATCAGTTTTAGAAAAAATTATAAATTTCTGTTAGTGCCATTAGTTTTCAAATTTGAATAGTTAAAATTTGAATAATGGTATTACGAGGGCCGAACCATAAGACATGAAAGCATTTCAAATGAACTCTGAAAAAGTTGAAAGTTGGCATGGTATCATAATTTCACCCACATAGCATGTGCATGTACAAAACGGACAATGGTAGCATGTTCGTGTGTTACAAAGTTGGCATGGTATCATCATAATAGTTGCGGGAGAAAGTCTTCACTTTTTCTTCGCTTGTGTCATTTGCTTATTGCGCCGTAACCATGGATAATCTTCATTGTTTATCAGGATGCTTGGGTCAGCCTTGACATTGAAGGGAGGAATTTCATGAAACTTTTCATAATCTTCAGACATGTCTGTCTTGCCGTCCACTCCCAGGATGTCCCTTTTTCCTGAAAGAACTATGTGGCGCTTTGGCTCATCGTATGATGTATTCGCTTCCTTATCTTTTCTTTTTCTCGGTTTGGTAGACATGTCCTTCACATAGATAACCTGTGCCACATCATTGGCTAGGACGAACGGTTCGTCAGTGTACCCAAGATTTTTCAGATCCACTGTTGTCATTCCGTACTGTGGGTCTACCTGTACCCCGCCGCCTGACAGATTGACCCATTTGCACTTAAACAAAGGGACCTTAAAATCAGGTCCGTAGTCAAGTTCCCATATGTCCACTATGTAACCATAATATGTGTCCTTTCCGCTCTTGGTTGCTGCATCAAAGCGGACACCGCTGTTTTGGTTGGTGCTCTTTTGATCTTGGGCGATCGTGTAAAATGTATTCCCATTTATCTCGTATCCTTTGTAAGTCAATACAGTCAAAGATGGTCCCCTGGACAACAAGTACAACTCATCACAAACAGTGTTGTCACCTCTGAGACGTGTTTCCAACCAACTGCTGAAAGTCCTGATGTGTTCACATGTAATCCAGTCGTCGCACTGCTCCGGGTGTTTGGAGCGCAGACTGTTCTTGTGTTCATCGACATACGGGGTCACCAAGGTAGAGTTCTGTAGAACTGTGTAGTGTGCTTGAGACCAAGAATATCCGTCCCTGCATATTATTGAGTCTCTTCCAAGAGTGCCTTTTCCAGTCAGTCTCCCCTCATACCGCGATTTAGGGAGACCTATCTTCTTAAGGCCAGGAATGAAGTCAACACAAAACCCGATAACATCCTCTGTTTGATGGCCCATGGAGATGCTTCCTTCTGGCCTAGCGCGGTTACGGACATATTTCTTTAGGACTCCCATGAACCTCTCAAAGGGGAACATATTGTGTAGAAATACGGGCCCCAGGATGACAATCTCGTCGACTAGATGAACTAGGACGTGCGTCATGATATTGAAGAAGGATGGTGGGAACACCAGCTCGAAACTGACAAGACATTGCGCCACATCACTCCTTAGCCTTGGTACGATTTCTGGATCGATCACCTTCTGAGAGATTGCATTGAGGAATGCACATAGCTTCACAATGGCTAATCGGACGTTTTCCGGTAGAAGAGCCCTCAATGCAACCGGAAGCAGTTGCATCATAATCATGTGGCAGTCATGAGACTTTAGGTTCTGAAACTTTTTCTCTGGCATATTTATTATTCCCTTTATATTCGACGAGAAGCCAGTCGTGACCTTCATACTGAGCAGGCATTCAAAGAAGATTTCTTTCTCTTCTTTCGTAAGAGCGTAGCTGGCAGGACCTTTATACTGCTTCGGAGGCATGCCGTCTTTTTCGTGCAAACGTTGCAGGTCCTCCCGTGCCTCAGGTGTATCTTTTGTCTTCCCATACACGCCCAAGAAGCCTAGAAGGTTCACGCAAAGGTTCTTCGTCACGTGCATCACGTCGATTGAAGAGCGGACCTCTAGGTCTTTCCAGTAGGGTAGGTCCCAAAATATAGATTTCTTCTTCCACATGGGTGCGTGTCCCTCAGCATCATTCGGAACAGCTAGTCCACCAGGACCCTTTCCAAAGATTACGTAGTGTAAATCATTGACCATAGCAAGTATGTGATCACCGGTACGCATGGCGGGCTTCTTCCGGTGATCTGCCTCGCCTTTGAAATGCTTGCCTTTCTTTCGACATTGATGGTTGGTCAGAAGAAATCGACGATGGCCCAGGTACACATTCTTCCTGCATTTGTTCAGGTATATACTTTCAGTGTCATCTAAACAGTGTGTGCATGCGTGGTATCCTTTGTTTGTCTGTCCTGAAAGGTTACTGAGAGCGGGCCAATCGTTGATGGTCATGAACAGCAACGCCTTAAGGTTAAATTCCTCCTGTCTGTGCTCATCCCACGTACGTACACCGTTTCCATTCCACAGCTGTAAAAGTTCTTCAACTAATGGCCTTAGGTACACATCAATGTCGTTGTCGGGTTGCTTAGGGCCTTGGATGAGAACTGGCATCATAATGAACTTCCGCTTCATGCACATCCAAGGAGGAAGGTTATACATACATAGAGTCACGGGCCAGGTGCTGTGATTGCTGCTCTGCTCCCCGAAAGGATTAATGCCATCCGCGCTTAAAGCAAACCATACATTCCTTGGGTCCTTTGCAAACTCATCCCAGTACTTTCTCTCGATTTTTCTCCACTGCGACCCGTCAGCGGGTGCTCTCAACTTCCCATCTTTCTTTCGGTTCTCACTGTGCCATCGCATCAACTTGGCATGCTCTTCGTTTCTGAACAGACGTTTCAACCGTGGTATTATAGGAGCATACCACATCACCTTCGCAGGAACCCTCTTCCTGGGGGGCTCGCCGTCAACATCACCAGGGTCATCTCGTCTGATCTTATACCGCAATGCACCGCATACCGGGCATGCGTTCAGATCCTTGTATGCACCGCGGTAGAGGATGCAGTCATTAGGGCATGCATGTATCTTCTCCACCTCCAATCCTAGAGGGCATACGACCTTCTTTGCTGCGTATGTACTGTCGGGCAATTCGTTATCCTTTGGAAGCTTCTTCTTTAATATTTTCAGTAGCTTCTCAAATCCTTTGTCAGCCACAGCATTCTCTGCCTTCCACTGCAGCAATTCCAGTACGGTACCGAGCTTTGTGTTGCCATCTTCGCAATTGGGGTATAACCCTTTTTTGTGATCCTCTAACATGCGATCGAACTTCAGCTTCTCCTTTTGACTTTTGCATTGCGTCGTTGCATCGACAATGACCCGACGGAGATCATCATCATTGGGCACATCATCTGGTTCCTCTTGATCTTCAGCAACTTCACCCGTTGCAGCATCATTGGGCACATCGTCTGGTTCCTCTTGATCTTCACCAGCTCCCCCCGTTGCAGCATCACTGTATTCAGGGGCACATAGTTGTCATCATACTCTTCTTCTTCGCCGTCTTCCATCATAACCCCTATTTCTCCGTGCCTCGTCCAAACATTATAGTGTGGCATGAAACCCTTGTAAAGCAGGTGGGAGTGAAGGATTTTCCGGTTAGAGTAAGACCTCGTATTCCCACATTCAGTGCATGGACAACACATAAAACCATTCTGCTTGTTTGCCTCAGCCGCATCGAGAAACTCATGCACGCCCTTAATGTACTCGCAGGTGTGTCTGTCACCGTACATCCATTGCCGGTTCATTTGCGTGCATTATATATAATTAAGTGTCCAAATTAATAGAAGTTCATCATCACATTAAAACCAAAGTGCATACATAGTTCTCATCTAACAACATATAGCTCTCCAGAGCATCTAATTAATTAAACCATACATTGAAACTATGTAAAACATTTCAATGCGAAAACAAATGCGATCATAATCGCAACCAAGGTAACAATTGATTCAACGGCATAATGATACCAAGCCTCGGTATGAATGGCGTATTTTCTAATCTTTCTAATCTTCAAGCGCATTGCATCCATCTTGATCTTGTGATCATCGACGACATCCGCAACATGCAACTCCAATATCATCTTCTCCTCCTCAATTTTTTTTATTTTTTCCTTCAATAAATTGTTTTCTTCTTCAACTAAATTTAACCTCTCGACAATAGGGTCGGTTGGCATTTCCGATTCACATACATCCTACATAAATAAAATCTATGTCACGTTGGTCGGCATAATTTTTATAAAACAATAAATGAACCAATAGTTATAAAGATAATATATATACCACATCCGAATCATAGACAGGACGAGGGCCGACAGGGGCGGATACCAAAACCATCGCACTATATAAGATGCAATAATAAAAGTAAGAAAATAATACAAGTATCTATGTAAACATACAAGTAAGAATATTTTTCCTTTCAGAAAGAAGATAAGAACAAGAGGCTCACCACGGTGGTGCCGGCGATGAGCTCGGCGCGGGTGATCGACGGCGGTGAAGACGGGGACGGGGCGTGACGGACCGCTAAATCTAGACAAATACTGTGGAAAATGGAGCTTGGAGGTCGAGCTTGGAGAGGAGAAAGCTTAAGTAGTGTGACTCGGGCATTCCATCGAACACCTTGTGTGCATAGGAGGTGAGCTAGAGCACCACCAAGCCCTCTCCCCCTCGGCCAGAGAAAAACAGAGCACTGGGGTGCTCTGCTCGTGAGCGAGGGGTATATATAGGCACCTCATTGGTCCCGGTTGGTGACATGAACCGGGACTAGAGGGGAGCCTTTGGTCCCGGTTCAAGCCACCAACCGGGACCAATGGTGGTGGGCCAGGAGCGAGGCCCATTGGTCCTGGTTCGTCCCACAAACCGGGATCAAAAAGTCCAGATGAACCGGGACCAATGGCCCATGTGGCCCGGCCGGCCCCCTGGGCTCACGAACTGGGACCAATGCCCCCATTGGTCCCGGTTCTGGACTGAACCGGGACTAATGGGCTGACCCGGCCTGGACCGAAGCCATGTTTTCTACTAGTGTGGCTTTGAATGATGCATAATGAACACATAAAAAGTCTGGAGTTGTAATAAGTTTAAAAAATGAAGTGCCTTTGTAACAGATGAGTTTTCGTTCGAAACCCTGATACTTTGAAAGAGAGTATCCAGTCTGTACACGAAGTACACCCAGTTTTTGCCGTAACCATCTCTACTTTTTTGCACATCCTATGTGGGTGAAATGATGATACCATGCCAAGTTTCAACATTTTCAGAGTTCATTTGTAGTGCTTTTCAATTTCTGGGTAATTTAGCTCAAAACAAATCAGTAAATGCATGAAAAATAGCAAATGAAGGCACAAAGGATTGAAAGTTGACGACGTGGCTTTGAATGGTGCATAATGGACGAATACAATTTTTGGAGTTGTAATAAGTTTAAAAAATTAAGTGCCTTTGTAACAGATGAGTTTTCGTTCGAACCCCTGATACTTCGAAAAAGAGTGCTAGTTTGTACACGAAGTGCATCTAGTTGTTGCCGTAACCCTCTCTACTTTTTTGCACATCCTATGTGGGTGAAATGATGATACCATGCAAAGTTTCAACCTTTTCAGAGTTCATTTGTAGTGCTTTTCAATTTCAGGGTCATTTAGCTCGAAACAAATCAGTAAATGCATGAAAAATAGAAAATGAAGGCAGAAATGATTGAAAGTTGATGACGTGGCTTTGAATGGTGCATACTGAACGCAAAAAAGTCTGAAGTTTTAAAAATATGTAGAAATATACATAAAAAATACATTGATCATTAATGACCTTTTTGTGTAGAATCTGAATTGTCAATAGGAATCTTCCCCGGTTTAAGAACCGACGAAGATTTCTATTGCGACCACAGATACTACACAAAGAGTTTAATGAAGACCAAATGGTTGTGATAGTTTGAGCAGTAACATATTTAAGGTGGTAAAAACCCTCTTAGGCGAGCGAGGTGGGACTAAAAAACCACTGCATGACGAAACTTTAGTACCGGTTTATGGCATGAACCGGTACTGAAGGGGCTGGTGGGACCATAGCCTGCCAACAGCCTGCCATAGACTCTTTAGTACCGGTTCGTGGCACGAACCAGTACTAAAGGTTCTCCACGAACCGGTACTAATAAGTACCGCCCGCCTAGCCGTTTGAACCGGCATTAATGATCACATTAGTGCCGGTTCAGCTACAAATCGGGACTAATGTGCTTCACTTCTCTACTAGTGATGTAAGTTGTCTGAAAATTTGTTTTGGATAATTCCGATTCATTGGAGAGATCTGACTCGGTTGCTTTAGAATATTTCAGGTGATCACAGTTAAACAAAAAAAGGGAACCTAAAAGTTGTGGTTGTTACAAGCTGAGGGATCTTGATATGCTCAAGGGACGCGAAAGAGGTGATGGTTGTCAAGCTGAAGGGCATCCCATACCTAGGACGATGCATCTGTTTAGCATGCGAGCTTCATCATTTCACGCCCATGATGAAATGCTTGGTTGATGGCAGAATTCGTTTAGATATGTAGTTTGGCTCATATTGTCTGTGAAAGAATTCAAAGTGCTTCCTGGGAGATATGTAGACTGCAAATGTTTCAACTTGTGCTTTGTTTCTCTGTTGGGTGTTTCCTGGTGGTATCGAACTCATGAGCTAGTGAATAAATTGATGTCATTTGCTCCTTCTTTATTTATGTGTCGTCGCCAACCAACCGTGGACAGAAGATCATGGCTTACTTATCTATTATGATGATGTGTTTAGTGGTGGAAATTGAGATGCATGGTGTTATTGTTGTGTAGACAAAATGGACTGGTTGAGATGCCTGCTTGTTGGCTGGTGTTATTCAACTCATGAACTAGTGTCGCAATTGATGTCGATAAAACCTTTACCGGTCATTTTCCTATTTGCCTCGAGATATAGAGATTGGATTGACCTCATGCGTATATTCATGCTATTGAACTCACGCATATATTCTCCTTGTTTAATTTATTGGTTGCAAGCTCCTTTTGTTTGAGTATCAATAATCAACACGTCTAGCGGGGTGCTATACAGACATTTGATCAGCATGGACATTGCATGTTGCTAACTCAATATGCTCCATGATTCAAGGCACAGTAATTGTACGTAGAAGGTGATTATGCACAATGCAAGCACGCGTAGATCCAAACAAAAAATGCCGCCCCCTAGCCTTTTGGCGTATATTTTTTTAAAAGGAAAATATATTAATATCAAATAGATACCAATTACATCCAACCTCTGCACCAACAAGATGCTTAAAAGCATCCCGAATGCACACAGCCAAAAAAAAGAGAAAAGGAGAAAAAATTAACCCTGCCACGATGATCAATCACCTGTAGTAGTAGCACTCTAACCACCACCAAAGATAGCACTCGGACTACAAAGAAGGTTCTCCAAAAGCAACGCCTTTAAGAAAAAAACAATGCACAAGCATTGTCGTTGCCCGAACAAAGTTTGTAGGTTTTCACCCCGAAGAAAGACTGCGTCCTCAAAAAACAATGCCTTCAACAAGGCCACTGCCAGGCACAACTAATAAAGGTCAGACCTTGGGGTTTCACTCTGAAAATTACGACTCGGTACTCCAAGGAGCACCACCAACAAATAAGTCCTCTAGTACTGCCGCCCCCACTTGCGGAGGTTACTACTACAAGCCACGTACCACCAGGCTCACATAAACTCTTGCCTGGTTTGGACGGGAACATATCCCGCAAGCCAAGTCTGGACAATTGCCTATCAAGCAAAGTCTTCATCGCCTCCATGACCCGCCATCGCCGCTTGCAGGTCCTCCAATCACGCCATGGCATTCTCCGCATGTGTTGACTCCTTAAAAATCTTGATGCAAAGATGTCCCAAAGTGTCAACAAAAACAGAGCTTCGTGATACCCCGGTGAAGCTGGTTATGCTGATATTGCAGGTGCATATGACCGGCCCCAATCCAGACAAGGTTTTCAAGGAGTGCCGTATACGCCAGTCCTTGGTTTCCTTCAAAGGAGAAGTCCGGAACTCGTCGATGGCTAGATCAAAGAGGACTGATCACAGGTAGAACGGTGTCTCCACACGAAGATCATAGTTTGCAGTTATCCCACTCGAACGACCAGATCAAAATCGTCGACCATATATAGAGCTATCGGCCAATAACAGCCCGCGCGAAAGGTCAGCAATGCAGCCACGGTCTGCCTCCAAGCAGAGAGCGTCTTAGTCGATGCCAGTGGTGTACAAGTGCGGACTTGTATTCTAGGAAAGTTGTGTCAGCAGTGTGTGCATGCACGAATGTGTTCTAGAAATAGTAATGCTACATCGACGGGCTTTTTACAGGGCTTTACGGACAGGTGTGGAGCTGTCAACTAATCATTGAATTAAGGTGAGGAAGGGGCCCCGCCCACCTGAAAATCAGGGGGGAGGGGGGGAGCGAATTAAAGTGAAGGGACGCAGCTTCGGTGCCTTAAAGACACATGGCTTTGGGTCACTGACATGTGGACCAGCGACCTGTTAAGCCCACATGTCATAAATATAAATGTAGGTGCCTTAAGACACTGAAGCATCGTCGAGAGTGAAGGTCCTTGTAAAACTCATGTAAAGGTCTATATGTTTAGCATTTTTGTTCTGGAGAAGTATTGTCATTGATGAAGAAACGATGTAGCACGTAGGAGCCAAAAGTAACACGAATCAGTCAGTGGCAAGCAATCAGTAATATCTTAGCATTCTCTCAGTCCACACATGTCATGGGCCGAGTTCTGTAACAAAAAAAAGCCCATCCAACGGAGAAGAGCCACCACACAACTGAAAATAAGCCGAAGGGTGGAATGGGTTTAGTCCTATACTGCCGAGGCACAAACATTCAGACTAACATATAGGCCTCACTTGGAATCGGTGTATCATACACATGTATTTATTCTACACCTGTATAGTACCGGCCACCGTTTGATTTTCACCTGGAACAGATGAAGGCCTGTACATTTTACAGGGGTATAGCTCTGCAAAACGACAATCCAAACAGGGCATCTCCCATGGGAAATATCCCTTGGTTTCTGGTTGTATCTACATTCTATATAGGATTTTTTTAATAATGAGAAAAAAATTGAAATAGTTTAGAACTTTTTCTAGAATAAACTTGACTTTCTTTTGCACTAGTATATAAATTTTCATGAATAAGTAATCAAAGTAGACTTCAGGACAATTTTTTTTGCTATTATAGGTCACTATTCACACTATTTTGGCCGATTTTTTTCTGAACAGAAGTCAAAGCGGAATTTTCTTTTTGTGCAATTTTTTCACAAGTACAATGAAAGGTCAAGTTTATTTCAAAAATATTGTCAGTTTTTTTGTTTTTTTTAATTACTATTTTTTCATATAGGGTGTATATACACCCATAGACCAAAAGTTCCCATCCCATCTCCCATCGTTCACTTATTTAAGATGGTGAGAAGGAGTATATTACATGTACACACATAGAAACTTGGCGCAGCACCGCCTCCTTCCTTTTTTTTGTAGTAATGCAAATTAGCAAGCCGGTGTTTCTTTTGATGAAGCATGACGTGGTAAAGTAATGCCAAATTTCTGTTGCTCAAATCATGGTGTTGTACTGTTTATTATATGAATACCACACTGAGAAATTTCAGTTACTTATAGCAGTGTTATATTACGACAGCTCTCTCTAGGTGTCTTCGACACCACTACCATATTCGTTCCAAACTTACAAACATTATGTTATGATTATTGACGTTCACGAGCTCATCCAAGCTATCATGAACCGCAAAAGCGTGCACCTCGCGGCAGGTCCCATCCGGTACTCTGCATGAGCATCGTTATTCCAACACGCGCTACATATATTTTTTCTAATGACACATAGTACACGTTCGAACTCAAACTTAAAAAAAACTAGCATGCATATAAAATTTATCTGAAGTCAAACTTTGTAGAGCTTGACCAACTTTACAAGGAAAAATATCAACATTAGAAATACAAAATCATTTTCATTATCATTAGATGCATCAGGAAATAAATTTTCATGCTATATAACTTAGTGTTATAGATGGTCATATTTCTTAAGATAAATTTTGTCAAACTTTGCTTAGCTAGACTTTAGACAAATTATATATGCGGAGTAAAAAGATACGGAGGCTGTACACAACTTCATCCAGATAAATTTGGTCAAGTTATGCTAGTAATAGGCACGTACCAAACTAAGCTCCATTCTATACGCAGTGCAATAAACACACCTAGGCAACGGAGCTCATGGGTGACCTCTTGGGTGGCGGTGAACGAGGGACTTGAACGTACTAGGTGCGGTGGCTGGTGGTGGGGAGTTACTAAAGCATTCCTCTATTGTTATTGGGTTGTTATTATGGATCGGAGACATAAGGAGAATTTTACAGGGTTGGAATTCGGGCCGCGAAATATTTCGATTCATAACGCGGAGCCTTGGGAGGAGGCGCGATGTTTTGACGCCAAATGGGGAATCTCGAAAATATGTGTCACAATTCTCTTTTTTTTTTGTCTTTGCTAAATGTGCATACCGCACACTGTACCGCCACGACACGATCTTGGTCTGGATCATGCGTCGTCTGGTGTGCTTCCATTTGGGAATGGTGAAGAACCTTTTTGTTTATAGTATTAGCATGGAGTAGTTGCCAAACGAATCTTTTTGTTTAGTAGGCAAACGAATCTATATGTATTACTTTTTCGAAAAAAATGTATTACCATGGTGGTTGTTCGAAAAAAGATGGTAATTGATTTATCATGTGTTTTGGAATGAGACAGTGGTTGTGTGATATACTGATCTCCAATTCTAACTTGGACTTAGCATTTCATGACCCACATTAAGTTTTTCAATGCAAATTCAGATGTATATGACGACTCTTAGGGTGGTGAGAAACTTTTTATGTATTCATATGCATATGACCACACACATGCAAAGACAACAACAATTGAGTCAATATAATGCATGTAGTTTTCCAAACCATATGTTTGACACGAATCCCAAAGTCCAAACATGCCATCCAAACATGAATTACGGAAGCCATGCATGGCCAACAATTCAAATTTTATTATCTAAACGAAGTTGAGACATGAATATATATTAAGTCTGATACTCTCTACATACACACCCACTCTTTTTTAGGTCTCTCCAACGCCCCCCTCCACAGACTCTCCAAATGTGTGTATGCGTGTGTGCGGGGGGGGGGGGGGGGGGGGGTTACTCCCCAAAGTTCCCTCGCATGATATCTATCTTGAAAATCTTTCTCTTTCGACTGCACGCCGACCCACACTCACACGATCTCCCTCTATATATCTACATCTTGATCGACTTCGCCTTTTCTCACACAATCGTTATATATCTCTATTTGGGTACTGATTGACACGCTATATATCCCTCGTAGGTGGTCATAGACACCACTACCCCGGTCACGAGGGGGGCAGGAGGGGCGGCCACCCTGGCCCCCAAAACGAAGGGAACCCTCAAAAGAGAAACACACATACCCTTCTTGCACACAAAAGATCACAAAATTAAGAAGCCTCTGTGATGAACCTGCAAATATTGTGAGGGTACCTCGACACTTCAAATGACCCTCCTCTGGTTTGCAATGTTTCTGCTCGAAAACCTTTGTCCTAGATTACAGTATAATATCATTCAAAATGTTTTCTTCCTTGATGACTTGGATCCATGATAAACACATGGTCTTCTATCATATTTGAGTATAAAAATTGGAGCACACTGATAACGGCGTTCTGCCACAAAGTCCTTGCCCAACACCCTATCAAACACCGTCCTCACCGCCTTGACCGCCCCACACTTGCAGTACATATCATGGATTGTGAACCGATATGGAAGCGTTGAACCCTTTTCTCGGGCCGCACTTGTATATATAGAAACAATGCCGTGGCTTACAAGACGAGATCGAGAGAGATCGATCGTTATAGGGAACGATCGTTACAGGAGGATTACGAGGGAGAGATAACAGAAGAAGAGATAGATAAGGGTACAAGGTTTAAACAAGATATCTATCCCTATACAACTCTATCTCTAACTAACCAACTATTTCAACACTCCCCTCAATCTAAACCTTATGAAGCTTTTCTAAGGTTGAGATTGTACTTGAACTCGTCCAACCTTCTCATGGTGAGAGTTTTTGTAAATCCATTAGCAAGTTGATCTCTAGTAGGTATAAACCGAATGTCCAGTAGCTTTCGAGCTACTCTTTCTCTGACAAAATGAAAATCAACCTCAATGTGTTTTGTGCGTGCATGAAAGACCGGATTGGCTGAGAGATAGGTTGCACCAATATTATCACACCATAATCTCGCAGCCCGTGGAGCTTTAATTCCAAGCTCATAGAGTAATGTCTGTATCCACATTACTTCAACTGTAGCATTTTCTAAGGCCTTGTATTCAGCTTCTGTACTTGACCTAGAAACAGTTGCTTGCTTTCTTGCACTCCAAGACAGAAGATTTGTTCCCAGAAAAACAGCAAAACCACATGTAGACCTTCTATCACCAGCACATCCTACCCATTCAACATCAGAGTAAGCAGTAACAAGCATAGAAGAGGACTTGGTAATCTGAAGCCCAAGTCCTTCTGAAAATTTGGGATATCTAAGAATTCTCTTCACTGCAGTCCAATGAGTGGTTCTGGGTGCATGCAAGTATTGGCAGACCTTATTTACTAAATAGGAAATATCAGGACGTGTAAGTGTTAAATACTGTAAAGAACCTACAACACTTCTATAATTTGTTGCATCTTCTGACCCAAGTGCTTCTCCACATTCAACTGTAAGCTTTTCTGAGGTAGAAATTGGTGTACTTACTGACTTGCAGTGTCCCAATCCCACTCTTCTGAGAATATCATTAGTATATTTTTCTTGAGAGAGAAGTATACCATCTTTAATTTTCTTTACCTTTATCCCCAAAAAATAGTGAAGATCTCCCAAGTCCTTGAGAGCAAATTCTAGCTTCAGATCCTTAAGTAAACAGACAGTGGCATCTGAGCTTGAACTGGCAACTATTATATCATCAACATAAACAAGCACAAAGATAGTGATATTCCCTTTGTTATAAAAGAATAAAGAAGTATCTGCCTTAGATGGTGTGAACCCAAGATTTTGTAACTGCATGCTTAACCTGGAATACCAAGCTCGTGGGGCTTGTTTCAAACCGTACAGAGCTTTGTCCAACTTACATACATGCTGTGGTGTGCTTTGATTCTCATAACCTGGTGGTTGCCGCATGAACACTTCTTTCTCAAGAACACCATGAAGAAACGCGTTCTGGACATCTAGCTGTCTTAAACTCCAACCTCTGGAAATTGCAATAGACAAGACAAGTCGAATAGTAGCTGACTTAACAATAGGGCTAAAGGTATCTTCATAATCAGTTCCAAACCTTTGTTTAAACCCTTTTGCAAATAATCTTGCCTTATACTTGTCTATGCTTCCATCAGACTTTCTTTTTTATTTTGTATACCCACTTACAATGAATGATATTGTTCCCATGTTTCGGTGGTACTAAGTGCCAGGTCTTATTTTTCATAAGCGCATTATACTCATTATTCATTGCTTCCTTCCACTCTTTATTGGAAAGAGCATCATGCAAATTGATTGGTTCACCAGTAGTGGTAAGAAAAGCAGGTTTGAGTTTGTCATACCTTACTGTACCATCACTGTATTGTTTTCCTTGACAATACCTGATCGAGACCTCGTATTTCGAAGAAAGGGCGTAGGCGACACAGGAGCAGCTGCCGTGGCAGATGCTGCATGCGATTCGGACGAAGCAGAATCAGCCACAGAGGATCTGGCCCTCTCGCGATCCGAGGCAACTAGCGGACCAGTCGGCTCCTGATCCGAGGTAGATCCGTCCTCACGCGCGCGGTCGGCCGCACACCTGCGGTCTACCTGGACCCGCAGAGACGCGGCATTGGGCGATGCACCCGCGGTCCTCCTGGGCCCGCCGAGACGTGGCAGCGGGCGACTGGGCTTCTCTCGCGCCTAGGCTGGCGCGCCTGTCGTCACATGGGCTCGTGGGCGCATCTGGACCGGTGGGATCCACTCGGTCGGGGCGGTCGGCCACCAGCCTGCATGCAGCCACCCGCACGGGAGGAGGATTCGCCTGGGATCTTGCACCGTCAGCGGAGGCAGGCCTGGTGGGCGAATCTGCCTGGGATCCGCCGCTGTCAGCCGGATCAACGTCGATTTCTGCAACTGCTTTGTTTGTTTCCTCACACATAAAATGACGCCCTGAATTAGCACAAGTATCAATAGAATCAGGATTTTCTTTGGATTTTTGCACATGATCAGGTTCAGTTAACGCGCCCCCGTGATCATAGTCTGGTAGAAGTGCAATTTCAGCACGAAGCAAGGCGCCGACGTTGGGATGAAGTTTTGAAAACGGAAAGACAGTTTCATCAAAAACAACATCGCGAGATATGTAGATGCGTCCAATAGCAATCTCAAGACACTTATAGCCTTTGTGAAGGTTGCTATAGCCAAGGAAAACACATTGCATGGACCGAAACTCAAGCTTGTGGCGATTGTAAGGACGCAAATTAGGATAGCAAGCACATCCAAAGGTTTTGAGATAGTTATAATCAGGTTTTTGCTTGTACAAGCACTCTAAGGGAGTAGAGTTGCCAATGACTCTACTAGGAAGACGATTAATAAGGTAAGTGACGGCGATAAAGGCTTCATCCCAATATTTGAGAGGCATGGATGCATGAGCTAAAAGAGAGAGACCGACTTCAACAATGTGGCGGTGTTTGCGCTCAACAGAGCCATTCTGTTGATGAGCACGAGGACACGACACATGATGGGCTATCCCAATGCTATGAAAGAAGGAGTTGAGTTTCTCATACTCCCCTCCCTAGTCACTTTGGACTGAAAGAATTTTCCTATCAAATTGGCGCTCAACAAGTTTCTGAAATTCTTGGAAGATAGAGAAGACCTCAGATTTTCAGGCAAGCAAGTATATCCAAGTGAACTTTATATAATCATCAATAAAACTAACATAATATTTTTTCTACCAAAGGAATGTCGGGCATGACCCCATACATCACTGAAAATAAGTTCTAACGGAGCATGAGACACACTAGTTGACTTGGGATAAGGAAGCTGATGGCTCTTGGCACGTTGGCAAGCTTCACACACAGACTCATTATTTTGACTATGAGACAAAAGAAGATTGTGTTTATTGACTATTTGTTTGACGATGACCGAAGATGGATGTCCTTGTCTTTGATGCCACCATGCCAAAGACTGCTTGATGACGGAGTGGACTTAACGACGCGTGCGACCTAGTGCTCCGGATGGAATTGGGTAGAGCCCTCCAACGCATCTACCGTGATGAAGGAGTTCCCTCGTGGCCCGATCCTTGATGAAAAAATAACAAGGGTGAGTCTCAAAGAAGACATTATTGTCGGTGGCTAAACGAGACATGGAGGCAAGGTTCTTGTCAGCTTGTGGAACATGAAGTACATCTCAAAGAACTAGATCACGTTTGAGTGTAGGGGAATTAATAGAACCTTGACCGATGTGAAAAATATCCATACCTCCATCGCTTGCGGTGTGAATCTGGTCGCTGCCATGGTAGCGCTCACGAAGAGCAAGCTGCTCGAGCTCATTGATCACGTGGTCCGCCGCGCCAGAGTCCATGTACCAGACACCCTCACCACTGCCCTGTTCACGCATGGCAGCAGCGACATGGCGAGCGTCAGGCATGTAGTCTTCGTCGAACCGATGCCAGCAATCGATCACCTCATGGCCAGACTTCTTGCAAAGCTGGAAGCGAGGGCGACCACATGAAAGAGGACGACGACCGTTGTTGTTGTTGAAGCCGCCGCTGGTGTTGTAGCCGCCCCCGCCGTTGGTGTTGTAGTTGCCCCCACCAGAGCAGGAGCCGTCGCCTTGGGAAGCGCCACGTCCGCGCCCACCACCACGTTGCCCCTGGTGATCGCGCCCACGGCCGCGGCCACGGGAGGCAGAATTGACGGAGGATTGGCGAAGGTCGCCGCCATGCAGGAGGGTGAGGTGGGCATCAAAACTGAGCAGCTGGCTGTAGAGCTCCTGGACGGTGATGGGCTCGACCCTGGCGGCGAGCGCGGAGACCACCGGGTTGTACTCCATGTCCAGACAAGAGAGGATTTTGGAGATGATCTCCGGATCAGAAAGCGATGCAGCAGTGCTTGCGACTTCATCAGTGAGACTTTTAATCTTGCCAAGATAGTCGTACATGGGCATGTTACCTTTCTTGAGGTTGCTGAGCTCGATGCGAGTATTGATCGCCTGGGCTTGGCTTTGAGCAGCGAACATGGCGTGGATGGTGCGCCACACCTCGGCCGACGTCTGGAGCGTGGCGACCTGTGCAAGGATGTCACGGGAAAAGGAACCCATCAAGTACCCTTGAAGTTGTTGCTGCTGTGCATACCAGAGGGATCGTGCAAAGTTGACGCTTGTTCTTCTTTGCCGTCCTTGGTGATGGTGAGAGTGGCCGGCTGTGGCGGTATCTTCTCGTCGAGGTGGTGCTCCATCTGTTTGCCTCTGATCTGAGGCAGCACGACGGCCTTCTAGAGCAGGAAGTTGCCCCTCGTAAGCTTCTCGTGTGGTGGCGATCCGAGGGAGGTGTTGGTGGTGGTGGAGGAGGAGGCAAAGGTTGAAGATGAGGAGGTGGTGAGTGCACCCATGGTGCTTACTGTCATGGCAGCGATGGTGGTGGACATGATCTCGGTCGCCGGAGGTAGCTAGATGCAATCTCTTTCGATCTAATGAGGAAGAGGCTCTATTACCATGTGAAACGATATGGAAGCGTTGAACCCTTTGCTCGGGCCACACTTGTATATATAGAAACAATGCCGTGGCTTACAAGACGATATCGAGAGAGATCGATCGTTACAGGGAACGATCGTTACAGGAGGATTACGAGGGAGAGATAACAGAAGAAGAGATAGAGAAGGGTACAAGGTTTAAACAAGATATCTATCCCTATACAACTCTATCTCTAACTAACCAACTATTTCAACATGGATCACCGCGAAGACATTCATGAACTCATCAAAACCACCATGAGCTGCATAAGTGTGCACCTCGCGGCAAGTCTCAAGCACCTGGGCTCAACACAAGTGGGTAACACATACATGAGCATGACGGATTCAGATTGCACCACGTCCTCATCCTGCATCCAAACCCCAGCGAGCCTGTTTCTCGCGTATCCCACAACGAGGACGTTCCAGGAGATGTAGTCTCGCACATGCATATTGTCGAAGACCTCGCATGTTTCGCCGTTCCAACGGCACATGGAGTACCTTGTGGCCAGGCGCCAACGCCGTCGCCGCGAGCTGGGCGTGGATAACCCATGGGTAGTTTCGCATGAGCTGCACGGAGCTTGAGGAATGAGGTGAATGTGCAGAGGATGGGGACGCGGAGCAAGACATGGTGGCAAATGTGGGGAACGCAGGTCCTTGGACCTCAGGCGCACATGAGGGTCACAGGTGGCTTGCCCACCACCGGGAGGAGAAAACAACAAGAATAAGCACACCTTCTTCTTCTTTTACCCTTTTCTCATGTTTTCACGTCACAACTTATTCTTTCCAGATGAACTAAAAACATGTGTTGAATGCATTGTTGCATTGATAGAGAAAGAAAAATGTTTTGCACAAACCTCGTAGCTTGACAAGAATCCATGGGAAACTTCTATATATGAGGCTCCGACTTCTGGTGGGTTGCTTCATTGTGGACATGCCAAGTTCTCTACAACGTCTAGAGCACTAGTAGATGTTTGTTCTTGCTTCACTGTGTGTTCTTCATATATTTCTAGATTTCTTGCAGATACAGAAACGGTGATGTTTCTCGCTGGAGAGCAAAGGACGGTGTGGCATTGAAAAATCATGTGTTTGTACAAGTTTTCTTGTTTGATCCAGAGTGTTTGATTCCTGGTGTTTCCTATTCTCAACATAAACTAGCACTTCCTCTTATGTTTCCTCACATTGTTGCTATTAATGGATGTCATAGAAAATATGTCATGTGGTGAAACACTCATGAAACATGATGGGAACCACTCACCCCTTAGGTTCCTTATATACATGTATTCATGTATATGAGTTGTAAAACATGAAGGGAACCACTCACCCCGTCACGGATGGCCCTGAGCTCCTGACAGTCATTGGTGTTGTGGCTGTGTACATTGTGGAAGACGCAAAATGAACGGCTGCTCTTGGACGACTCTGGGTGGTCGCAGCCGCGCTTCATCTCTGGTTCGGCCGCAAGCACGGCAGCCCCCTTGCGCTTCACGTCCTTGACCTTGGCCTTCTTGTCTTCTGGGTCGGCCGCCGGGAGCTCGAGGAGGGAGACGTGCCCTTCCTCAGCTCTTGCACACTTGGTAGTCATGTTGAACATCTCCAGAGCCATGCACAAATCCTCGTGGATGGCGAGATCCTTCTTCATCTTGATATCACAGACGCCATTAATTGGAGAATGCAGAGATGATGGATTCGTCAGAAACCTTGGGGATCTTGAGGCGAACGCTGTTGAAGCGCTAGATGTACTTCTGCAGGGTCTCCCCTGGCTGCTGCTTGACGTGCCGCAGGTCACCCGTGGTAGGCGGGCGATCGCGAGTGCCCTGGAAGTTGGTGACGAAATGCTCGCGCATCTCGCCCCAAGAGGAGATTGATCTCACGGGTAGATTCAGGAGCCATGAGCGCGCGCCATCCTTGAGGGCCATGGTGAACCAGTTCGCCATGACCTTTTCGTCGCCGCTGGCCGCCTCGATGCTTAGCTCATAGAGCTGTAGGAACTCCGCAGGGTCGGGGGTGCCGTCGTAACGTGGAGGCAGGTCAGGCTTGAACTTGCCTGGCTAGACGACGCTGCGTAGCTCAGGGGTGAAGGCGTGGTAGCCTGCTGTGGTCGCCGAAGCTCGTTGTGGAGGTGGAGCCTGATCTTGGTGCTCGTGCACAACCACTGCAGGCGGTGCGCGGTCTTGTCGTGGCGGTGGAGGAAGCACTGTAGCACCTTCTTGCGGCCGTTGGACCTCCCGACAGCTTTCTTCTTCATGTGCGGGCGCCCAGCATGGTGGGTCACGCCGCGGGGCCGCGCGTCTTGCGCCGAGGGCGACGTCCTGACGGGGAGGTGGCAGAGGCGCTCCATGGGCTACATCGCCCGCAGTAGGCGGCAGACGAGGCAGCAAGAGGGACGGTGCAGGCGAGCCCCCATCCGCGCTGACTAGCTCGGCGATGCGGTCCAGCCAGCCTTCGTAGAGGTCACGATCGGGCAGTAGCGCAGGAGCTCACGCGCCATGAGCAACGCAGCCTGCATGTTCGCCAGGCCATGACGAGTGTGGGGCAATGAGCCGACCGGAGTCAGCGACGGCGTGGCGGTGCGTCCGTCTCGCTGCACGGAGAGATGCTGCGACGAAGCTTGCTGCTCGTGCCCCGCCGGGCCGGTGACGGTGTTGGCGGCAGGTGATGGAGAACGACAGGGAGGCCCGTCGACGGGCGCTGTCTGGGTGACACGCGTGGCGAGAGCGGCTCGACGCACAGGACAGGCTCGGCGAGCATGAGCCATGGAGACGGTGGAGCGGCAGCAAGTCGAGCGACGGGGGAGAAGCTTCGACGCACCCCTACCCGGCACGCCAAATATCGGATCCTGGGCTCCGCAGACCCTTGAAAGGTTTGAACACTAGGGTGCGTACGAAGAACTCCCTCTTTCCCAACCTGTTGCCCCGACGATTCCACAGCCTTGCTCGACGAACCCAAGGGACTAGAGACACAACAGTTTATGCTGGTTCGGGCCACCTTGCGGTGTAATACCCTACTCCAGCTTTGTGGTGGATTGCCTCGAGGGGCCGAGGATGAACTAGTACAGTGGTTGAACAACCTCAGGAGGTGAGGTGTTCTTGAGCTCGATGAGCTAGTGGGTGTGAGGATGGTCTGAATGATCCGATCCCTCTATCGGGTGGTGGCTAAGTCCTATTTATAGTGGCCTTGGTCCTCTTCCCAAATGTAGGTGCGAAGGGATCCCGCAACAGCCAAATTCAAAGGCAGACAACTAGTACAAGTTATCTTGACAAAAATAGTCTTTGCCTCGAAAGGCTCTGGTGGTGACGCTGTAGTGTGCTCCACGATGACCTCCGTCCCGTCGTCCTGGCGGTCTTGGTCTTGTTGCACCAATATGGAAACCTTTGCCTGGTTCCTCGGGACTCTGCGCCTGCGCTTTCCCCCTTGGCACCAAAGGGGGAATTGGTACACTGCGCTTGCTGGCGCCCGCCTAGCCTTGGTCGTCATGGCTCACGTCATGTGAACCTCGTGAGATACACCTTGCATTGATATCTCCGCTCCTCGAGAGACAGCCTAGTGAGGCCACCCCCAGGGAGGTCTTGGTGCCATCCGCCTCGCAAGGCTTGGCCCCTCGCGAGGGTCTTGAGTCGTTGCTACTGAAACTGGGCCGCACCGGACCACTAATGGGGCCACGCCATGGGCCGCGGCCAGGCAAGTCTGGGTGCCCCCATTCCCAGGACGCCGACAGTAAGCGTATGCCTTGGTGGCAGGGACGTGTGCATGTTATATAGGCATCATAGATTACAATGACTCATAGATTACAAAGATGAGGATTATCCCAAGTAACAACATGCAGATACAGCACGCAACTACACCATCGTGACATATCACGTTTACACAACTAGCCTATCATTTAACATCCTCCCTCAATCTCAACATGTGAAGGCTTAGATTGTTCTTGAAGGCTTGAAGTTGTCGAGCTTGCAAGGGTTTTGTAAAACCATCAACAACTTGATCTCCGTCTAGGATGAACCGTACTTCCAACAATTTCTGTGCAACCCTCCGAGTTCTGATCATCACTGTCCATATCTTTGGCCTCCATATAGAACGTGTATCTGTTGATATCGTATGCCTGATAGGTTACGAGGTTGGGCGAGGGGCCATGTGCTAAGGCGTATATGAGCAATCCGTCCTTAGAGCCTTCCTCGGGGGATTAGCAATAATATGCTCTTTGAACCGATGCAGGAAAGTGGAGTTGTGCTCTCTAGTAACTTCGGCGTCCGTCCTGCATACCCCCCCGATCACGATACTTCTTTGCAATAATTTCTTTGTGCAGTGCCACGAAAGGATCTACCTCGTCTAGTGTCACAGCCTGATTTTTGGCCCTTTCTTTTTCATTTGTTTTTCCGAAATTTTTGCTTGAGTTTTCTTTTTCCGTGGCTTTGTGGTCTGGAAACTGAAGAAGATGACCTCTTCTTTGCTTCCAGAGTGGCTTGTTAACCTCAAATCATTCCCTAGACCTTCTCATTTTCATCCTAGCCCAAATCCCAACATTGTTTTTATTGGGAATATTCCTTTTCTATTAAAGGAATGACCCTAACTGCCCTAGGTTGTGAAGCAACCTATACTTCCCTCACTCCTGAAATTCCCAAATAATTCTCATAAATTGTTTGGGTCATATCTTCCTCAAATGTGGCAAAATATTTTATTTGCCATGTTTATCATCATGCTCAAATAATTCATTTCCTATTCTGCCCTAAATGGTACATTGTGAAGCAAGTGCTATTTTCCTTTTCCAAATTGACCTCAAACTTCTTGGACACCTTTTCATGTCCAAATAATTGGTCTGTGCCAAAAATTTAACTTTATTTGCCTAGACAAGCTTCCTCAATGATTTTTCAAAGTTCCTGTCTAAGGGAAGCCTTTTCCCAATTGACCTCAAACTTCTTGGACACCTTTGGGAAGCTAGGGTTATCCAAATAAGTTGAAATTTTGCGCACTCCTTCATGTGCTCATATAATTGCCCTCCTCCAATTTTCAGCCCTATCGGGCACAGGACCAAATCTTTGTTTCTGGTAATATTTGCAGGTTATGACGCAAGTCTAATTTTTAATGCTTCATTAATTCTGATAAATTACCAGGTCATTATCCTACCCATATAACATCTCTCTACCAAATTTGGGATCCTTTGCTTAAGCCATTTGATCACCAAAATTATTTCTAGTTTCTGTTCAAAGGAGATGTTTGTGAAGCAAGTACTATTTTGGCATGTCCATTTGCTATGAAACTTTTTGAGCATCTTCATATGGACAAATAACCCTGGCTTGCCAAATTTCAGCTCAACTTGACACTCCATGTGAGTGCACCTTCCTGATCAAGTTTCTGGACCAGATTTAGCAGTTGTTAAGCAAGTGCATTAAATATTGGTCCACTTCCATCCAAAATTCACAGGATCGTAGTCCTTCCTATCCTAAACACCCCAGATAGCTCCATTTGACCCAATCAAGTTCCTGTTGATCAGCAGTGCTTGGACAAGTCTGATACAACAAAGTTTCAGCGATGCCACACTCCTCTCGTTGTCTCCTTCTCTTGATCCATCGACTCCCTCAGCTTATATGATGAAGGGACTCATCACTAGACAACGTTTCTCTTCCTCTTGCGTCCCCTCCTTGCCGGTCACAGTGGTGACCGCGTCGTTTGCACGCGCGCTGGCAGCATTGGACGCGCTCTGGGCATCGGGACGCGCCGGCCAGCTCTGCATCGACGGAGCTCGCGTGTCCGCTGGTGCCGACCTGACTCCCCTCCCTCTCACGTCGCCCTCGACCTCTTGCCCCCTCTCCAAGCCTCCTCGCCGGAGCTAGACGCCAGGTGTCCACGGGCGCACAGTGCCGACAAGGCATTTAAGGCGTTCAGCTTCTTCACCCCTTGTCCACAAGCTCGGCCTCATCTCCGTGAGCCCTGCCGTTCGTTCGTTCGTCCTCTCGTCGCCTTCCCGACCCCTCCCTGTGCCTCTGCTCGCACCAGCGCGACGACACATGCATCACCGCGGCCGTGCTCATCCAACCGCCTTGCCACGACTCTATAAGCCAGCCCGACCCCTCCCGAGCACACCTCGCACCTCACCTCTCTCCCAGAGCCCTGCCTAGCCATTGTCTCGAGCTCAAGGAGCTCACAATCCCTCCAATGGCCGCTTCGGCCACCACTCCCTCCGGCCTAAATTCAGTAGAAGCCGAGCTCTTCCCTCTCTCCTTCCACCACCAGTAGTCCAACCAAACCCCGGCGCACCCCCCATCCCCTCAGTTCGGCGCCGGAGTACACATGGCCGCGTGTCCCCAAGACTGGCCACCGCTGTTGCTCTCTGCCTCCATGGTGCGCCGCCATTCCGCCCCTCCTCGGTGTTCGTTCTATGTCAGGATGGGTGCGCGGTGTTCTCCCGGTCGCGTAGGTGGTCCGGGCGCCTCGAATGGTGGCCGGAGCCGTCCGAACAGCCACCGGCACCGGCCCTGGCATCTGTCCCGCACGGGCGAGCGAGAGGAAGCGAGGAAGACGACGACACCCCCTCCCCCTGCATGTGGGACCCGCCCGTCAGCCTCACCTGCGTTGACTAAGTGCTGACGACGTGGATAAGTGGAGGCACGTTTCCCGCTTTGCGCTTTCCTCTCCTGAAAGCGTATTCCACGAAATACGTTTTCCATCTGAGGAAACGTACTTTCGTTGTTCTTCGGCTGAGAATACGTTTTCTTTTGCAGAAGGCGTAATCCGCCCGAAGGCGTTTTCCGCTTTTGCCTCCAGGGACTTGTTTGTAGAAGTTTTTTCACAGATTGGTCCCTGGTGTTCAACACCTCATAACTCCGCAACCGTAACACCGATTTAGGTGATTCCAAAGCCCATGTCTTCATCTCTTCGAGCCCAAACTTTTGGTACCCTTTTCACTATGTTTCAACATTCTGGAAATGACCATTTTGCCCTTGCCCCAATCAGTCCCCTCCGAGAAGTACCCTTTCCGGCGATTCCTTCCGCGATCATTCCGCACTTTTCCCGGAGCCTTCTCAATCCCCAGGTAAGCCACAACCACCATTTGCATGATAGCCATGCATAAGCATTGGTTTTGAACTTGAATCTTTAATAACTGTTTGATTGTTTTGCTACTACTGACGGTATTCTGGTTATGCTTATGGATTGGTGTTTACCGTCATGCTATGTTTTCTTGCACTCTGTTATTATGTTCCTCATGCTAGTATTACTTTAATATTGGCAATGTTTGGTAGTAGTACATGTTGGTGATGGTCTTCGGTGCATGACTATCATCTGTTCCGAGTACCGCCGTTATACATGTTCCTTTGCATCCAGTTGATTAAATACTTGCATGGTAGTTTTATCGGTATGTTCTTGCATGATGTTATTGTTGATGCTACTGGTCATGTTATGCTATGAGTAGTGTTATACTTGTGATATTCATGCTCGCCATTATGCCATGCTCAGTTGGATATGATTTATTGTGGATATGGTTAATAGTTATATTGCACCCCATGCTTATGTTGACATCATGTTCATGCATTGTAGTTGCATCCTGTTATTTTTGTAATGGCTCAGCATATTACATTCAAGTTTAAACGGATAAAATTGAACTTGAACAACTGTTGGCTGAGTGATGGTGCTACAATATCGATCTGACCAGTGCAACCACGCTTACCCTATGGGAGGGTCGTAGCTGGGTCTATTGTCATGCCTCTCACCGATGCCTCCCGCGAGGGAAGGTTATGCACGGGCGCTACCTTGGCTAGGTAGGACGGCATAAGCCTTATGTGCCCGTTGTTTTTGTAAGGATCCTTGTCCCCGTGTGGGACCGTTTTGCCATGACAGTGGCCGTTGGTGCCTTTGGTAGGCACGGGGCCACCCAGGACTTAGCCCAAAGGCGAGTTGGTCGGAGTGGCTGGAGGGTTTCATGGCAGTAGGACGGTTTTGTCGGAACTCTTTGGTCCACCCGAATGGGAGTGCGAGGCCAGGGTTTCGTGGTGTGGGTACAATGTGCTAACTTCTGCAGAGTGTGTGTTTAATCTATCGATAGCCGTGCCCGCGGATAAGGGCCCAGTTCAGGTCGGTCACACTATGGGTCAACAGTAATAATAATAATAATAATTTGCTTAATAACAACCCTGGTTCGATGATGAAAGAAGTTGGTTGATCTTTATTGTGATCGCAAGAGGATCACTGTGGTATCGTGGATACCGAGTTGTGGATATTTGTGGTGTTATGCGAGAGTCAAGGGTAAAGGTCAAGCTCCTTGTGGTCATAAATGATTACTACGGTATTGTTAATACCAAGCTTGATTGGATCCTGAGATGAACGTGTGATGTCCGTGATGGTAAGTGATACATGTGGTTGTTATGATCTAACCTGAACAGAGTAAGTTGGTGCATGATAGTTCATCATATTGCATGCTAGTCTCATCATGATCATATGTTTATGCCATGCTCATATTGTTCTAGCTGTATCATCTTCCTCATGCGATGATTGATCTGATAGTATCATGTTAAACCTGGTTAATCTATAATTGCCATGCTATTGTTTGTCTTGATTGCTTCGGTTGCTGTGAGCTTGTAAGTACATTCAATATACTGACCTGGCGTGTCATGCCAGTTTGCAGGTCATGCCGGATTTGATTGCTTGTTTGCCGTGGATCCCTTGTTTGCGAGATAGGATAAGCGTTCCAGCCAGAGTCCCTGCGGAGTGGAGTTCATCACCGTCATCGTTGTTCCGCTGCCAGTAGTCATCCCGCTGCGTCGTGTTGTGCTGCTGCTTGCATGGAGCAACCGTGGCAGGCATAGTGTCGCCGTGCCGATGTAATCCCCTTGTATACATATAGATTGCAATAAAGAGCTGAGTTGTTCTATGCTAAGCAGTGTCGTATTCCATAAGACTTCTTCTCGATCTCTGGGCTGGAATACGGGGCGTTCCGGTTTCTCTGAGCCGGGGTGCCACATCTAGGTGTTGTAGCACTACCAAGTTTGCTCTGTCAAAGTCGTTGCGTAAATCTGAGTATGCCACGTGCAGTTCCCTGCGACCGTTGGAGTGACCTTCTCCTTCGAGCCTCCCATCGTGCTTGTTAACGAGCCAACCAACACCAACACTAGGCGGCTGGTCTGAGCCATATAGAAAATTCTCGCAGAAAGAGATGCACTCTTGTGTCAGATAGCCCTGGACGATGCTTCCATCCGGACAGGACATGTTACGAACGAATCCTTTGATGATCCCATTCATCCTCTCAAACGGCATCATGTTGTGTAGGAATGACGGCCCCAGGTCTATTATGTCGTCCACAATATGGACAGACAGATGCACCATCACATCAAAGAACGCGGGCGGGAAGTACATCTCAAGCTCACTCAGTATCACAACAATCTCTTCCTGTAGCCTTCGAAGCTGCTTCACATTGATAGACTTTCGAGAGATGACGTCGAAAAAGTTGCAGAGACCAATAAGCGTGTCACTGACGTGCTTGTCCATTATCCCTCTAAGGGCAACAGGTAGTATCTGCGTCATCATCACATGACAGTCATTGGACTTCATCCCGCTGAACCTTTTCTTGTTCGTGTCTAGATATATGCTTATCTTGCCACAGTAACCAGAACTAACTTTGACTCCGGTAAGGCACTTAAAGAATTGATTGATCTCAGCCAGACTTAAGGTGAAGCAAGAAGGGGGGCAATAATCCTCTTCCTTTACTTTCTTGCCCTTCTTCTCCCGTGCCTCTATCTCCGTCTCTATATTGTTTGACTTTTTACGGGGCGGCATGTGCAGATCTTCCCTGATATTCAAATCTTGCAAGTCTTTTCTTACCTTCGGCCCATCCTTGGTCTTATCCGGCATGTTCATTAGTGTTGCGAGCAAGCTCTCAAGGACATTCTTACAAATATGCATTTGATCAAGGCAATGAGGTGTATCGAGTTCGTGCCAGTGCTCCAACTCCCAGAACACAGACCTCGTCTTCCATACCTTCAACAGCGGTTCTGGTGCCTTTTTCATCATCTTTCCCGGCACGGGGCATGATACTTCCCTGTCGTATCTACTTTTCCAAACACTTTTGCCTTGTTTTGGACTCTAACTTGCATGATTTGAATGGAACTAACCCGGACTAACGCTATTTTCAACAGAATTGCCATGGTGTTATTTTTGTGCAGAAATAAAAGTTCTCGGAATGACCTGAAAATCAACGGAGATTATTTTTGGAATATATAAAAAATACTGGAAGGAGAATCCATGTCAGGGGGCCCACACCCTGTCTACGAGGGTGGGGGCGTGCCTACCCCCCTGGGCGCGCCCCCCTGCTTCGTGGGCCCCCTGACGCTCCACCGACCTCAACTCTAACTCCATATATTCGTGTTCATGGAGAAAAAAATCAGAGAAGGATTCATCGCGTTTTACGATACGGAGCCGCCGCCAAGCCCTAATCTCTCTCGGGAGGGCTAATTTGGAGTCCGTTCAGGGCTCCGGAGAGGGGAATCCGTCGCCATCGTCATCATCAACCTTCCTCCATCACCAATTGCATGATGCTCACCGCCGTGTGTGAGTAATTCCATCGTAGGCTTGCTGGACGGTGATGGGTTGGATGATATTTATCATGTAATTGAGTTAGTTTTGTTAGGGTTTGATCCCCAGTTTCCATTATGTTCTGAGATTGATGTTGCTATGACTTTGCTATGCTTAATGCTTGTCACTAGGGCCCGAGTGACATGATTTCAGATCTGAACCTATTATGTTTTCATGAATATATGTGAGTTCTTGATCGTATCTTGCGATTCTATAGTCACCTACTATGTGTTATGATCCGGCAACCCCGAAGTGACAATAATCGGGACCACTCCCAGTGATGACCGTAGTTTGAGGAGTTCATGTATTCACTATGTGTTAATGCTTTGGTCCGGTACTCTATTAAAAGGAGTCCTTAATATCCCTTAGTTTCCAATAGGACCCCGCTGCCACGGGAGGGTAGGAAAAAAGATGCCATGCAAGTTCTTTTCCATAAGCACGTATGACTATATTCGGAATACATGCCTACATTATATTGATGAATTGGAGCTAGTTCTATGTCACCCAATGTTATAACTGTTGCATGAATAATCACATCCGACATAATTCTCCATCATGGATCCATTGGCTACGAGATTTTCATATATTGTTCTTCGCTTATTTACTTTTCCGCTGCTACTGTTAGAATCACTATAAAACCAAAAATATTACTTTTGCTACCATTACCACTACTATCATATTACTTTGCTACTAAATACTTTGCTGCAGATATTAAGTTTCCAGATGTGGTTGAATTGACAACTCAGCTGCTAATACTTGAGAATATTCTTTGGCTCCCCTTGTGTCGAATCAATAAATTTGGGTTGAATACTTTACCCTCGAATACTATTGCGATCCCCTATACTTGTGGGTTATCAAGACCATTTTCTGGCGCCGTTGTCGGGGAGCATAACTCTATTCTTTGAGTCACTTGGGATTCACTATGAGGAACTTGAAAGACGAAAGAACTAAGATTTTGCCCTCAACTATGAGGGGAGGTAAGGAACTGCCATCTAGCTCTGCACTTGATTCACCTTCTGTTATGAGTAAACTTGCAACACCTACTGCTGTTATTGATTCCGATAGGTCGCATGTTATTGATGATGCCACTTCTGCTTTGCATGATACTTATGATGAAACTACTTCTATGCTTGATACTACTGTGCCACTAGGTGAATTTCTTGATGAACAACTTGCTAGGGCTAGAGAGAATGAAATTATTGAAACTGATAATATTGATGAAAGTGATGATGAAGATTCCCCCCCTAGATATGAATTGCCTGTTGTGCCTGAGGGTTATGTTATGGATGAAGAAACTGCTAGAGACTTTCTTGCCTGCAATGATAGAAGTGATCTTCAGAAACTATTAGCTAAGCTGAAAGAAAAATCTCTGAATGCTAGAATGAAATATGATCCTGCTTATGCTACTTCACCTATCTTTATTACTGATAAGGATTATGATTTCTCAGTGGATCCTGATATAATTACTTTTGTTGAATCTGATCCTTTCTATGGCTATGAATCTGAAACTGTTGTGGCACATCTTACTAAATTAAATGATATAGCTACCCTATTCACTAATGATGAGAAAACTCGCTACTATTATATCCTTAAATTATTTCTGTTCTCATTAAAGGGTGATGCTAAGATATGGTTTAATTCTCTTGATCCTCGTTGTGTGCGTAGTCCCCAGGATATGATTTACTACTTCTCTGCTAAATATTTCCCCACTCATAAGAAACAAGCTGCTTTAAGGGAAATATATAATTTTGTACAAATTGAAGAAGAGAGTCTCGCACAAGCTTGGGGGAGGCTTCTCCAATTACTTAATGCTTTGCCTGATCATCCTCTTAAGAAAAATGAAATACTTGATATCTTTTATAATGGACTAACTGATGCTTCCAGAGACCACCTGGATAGTTGTGCTGGTTGTGTTTTCAGGGAAAGAACAGTTGATCAAGCTGAAATTCTATTGAATAATATGTTGACCAATGAAAATAATTGGACACTTCCTGAACCAACTCCTAAGCCAACTCCGAAGAAAAGGGGTATTCTATTTCTCTATCCTAAAGATATGCAAGAGGCAAAGAAATCTATGAAAGAAAAGGTATAAAAGCTGAACATGTTAAGAATTTACCTCCTGTTGAAGAAATACATGGTCTCGATAACCCGATACAGGTAGTAAAGGTAAACTCTCTCTATAGATATGATAAAGCTGAAATCCCTCCTGCTAAGTTTGCTAGCTAATGTTTGGATGAATTTGATAACTTTATGGTTAAGCAAGAAGCTTTTAATGCTTATGTTGGTAGACAATTTGTAGCGACCAGACCTCAAACAGTCTGATCTCTGTGCTCCGGTGTCATCCCTGGATCAGTAATGCTGACACCACACAGTACTCGGAGGATTGATAGCAGAGTAGCAATCACACACTTATTACATCGAGTGTCTCAAAAGAGAACTTATTACAATAAATATGGCTTAAGGTCATCTAATAACGATAACAGCGGAAGGCTTGCAAGATAAGTGAGTCCATCAACTCCAACGGCATCGCTGAGTATAGAACCACGACCTAAAAACTCCTTAATCGTCGTCTGAAAAGTCTGCAACATTAACGTTGCAGCCCGAAACGGGCCAGCACATGGAATATGCTGGCAATGTAACACATAGAGAGTAATGGAATGAAATAGCTATACTATATGCATATTTGGCTAGTGGAAAGCTCTATGGTTACAGTTTTGCGTAAAGCCAAATTTTCTCTACTTCAAAGGAATAAAATTTATTTAACTATCATGGTAGTTGTTAAACATTGAGAATGGTTGACAGCATTCTCAATCCCAATTAAGCATCATCATTAAACATAAACCCAACAAAATTAATTTAAAGTAACATGTTGAGATTCACATGATAATCCAGGTACTAGATACTGAGGATGTCCATAACCGGGGACATGACTAACCATGATTAGTTTATTACACTCTGCAGAGGTTTGCGCACTTTTCCCCACAAGACTCGATCGCCTCCGTTTGGTTTCTCGCACTACACGGTGTTTGAGAAACGAATGACCGAGACATAGTCTTTCAGAAGCGCTAGCACCTTACGATCGGGTAGACCGTACCACCTACATCCCCTAGATCTGCTAGTCTACCACTGTAAGAGTTCGCACGACTTAGTCAACTATGCTAGAGCCCATAATAGCTTGTGGCTGCACACAGAAGTTTCTAGTATGAATAGTCTCATGATCCCTTAGCCTGGGTGGTGGTCCAAAAGAAAACAGGCAAGTCCTGGAATACCCAGGTGCCTCAATCCATCCAGATGTGTCTTTAAGTTGCCACCTTAGATAAACCATTAATTAACAAAACTCACATCTGTCATGGATATCACTCACCCAATCCACATCTACTAGCATAGCATGGCATAATAAGCAAACATAGAAGTAACTCCCAAAGGTTTGATAATAAACACGTAATAGGTACTACCTCATCTACTTCCCATCCCACAATTTAGTTAGATCCTAACCATGCAATGTGTGAGGATTGATCTAATGCAATAAAACTGGGTAGTAGAAAAGGTATGATCAAAGTGTTACTTGCCTTGCTGATGATCCGGGAAACCTAGAGATTCGAAGTAACAAGCGGCACACTCCGGGTACTCTATCGCAAACAAACAAACGAGCATACAATAAGTACTCATCTAATGCACGGGTAAAACTCAAATAAGAGATCTAACCAGAAGGTTCAACTTAAGAACTCCGGTTGGCAAAAAGAATCAAATCGAACGAAGCAACGAAAGTCAAATGACGAAAGAAAACAACTTCGTTCTACTAATCTGGATCTAGGGCAAATTTTACAGTAGCAAAATCTTGTTTAAGTTGGTTAAATGGATAGAGAGTTTTGAGACGAAACTCTGGGCGCTTGAATCACCTGATTCCGATAAACGAGCGAAAAGTTAAACTAAAACGAAAATTGGATCAGTAATCGCGATCAGAAAAATCGCGGATTTAATCCGAGAAAAAGAAAAACGACGAACGTTCGCTAGAACAAACGAACGGACGAACGCTCACTATTTGAATAAATCGGAAAACCGCTCTATTTTAAAAAAAACCGACGACAAACCAACGGTTTTTCGAAAAAAAATTGCGGCACGGAAAACGAGGCAGCGGCGAACCTCGACGAGCGTGCGGGCGGGGCGGCGGCTCCGGTGAGGTGGCGCGTCGGCGGGGCGGCGGCGGCGCTGGAGGCGGCGGTGGGCGCGGGTGCGGGGCGGGGTTGGGGCTAGGGTTCCCCCCCCCGGGGCTGGGCCGGCTTATAAAGGCCACCTCGGGCCGGAGTCCTAGTCGGACACGGCCCGTAGGTCGGTTCGTTTTTTTATATATATTACACGTAGAAGAAAAAAATAAAAAGAAATACTAAACGGACTCTAAAAATTCCGAAATAAATTTTCACGGGCTTCTAAAATCAAGCCGCACAAGGTGAACATTTATTTGGGACCTAAATGCAATTTTGAAAAACGCACATTTTTCCTAAATTCAAATAAAACACCGAAAAACTCCGAAATAAAATCTTATTTGATTTTATTATTAAATCCTAAATATTTCTTTATTTTGGGAAAGTCATTTTATTCCCTCTCTCATATTTTTGTAATAGAAATAATTGACGATAAAATAAATAAAATCAAATGATCCTATTCTCAAAATTTGAGAAAACTCAAATATGAAAATAACGAAATCCCCAACTCTCTCCGTGGGTCATTGAGTTGCGTAGAATTTCTAGGATCAACCAAAATGCAAAATAAAATATGATATGCAATGATGATCTAATGTATAACATTCCAAATTGAAAATTTGGGATGTTACAAACCTACCCCCCTTAAGATGAATCTCGCCCTCGAGATTCGGTTTGGCTAGAAAATAGGTGAGGGTGGTCCTTGAGCAAATCTTCCTCTCGTTCCTAGGTGGCTTCTTCCTCTGTGTGGTGGCTCCACTGAACTTTGCAAAACTTGATAACCTTGCTGCGAGTAACTCGGCTGGCAGACTCGAGGATCTTAATTGGTTTCTCCTCATAGGTCAAATCGTTATCCAACTGAATAGTTTCCAATGGCACTGTATATGGTATGTCAGCCATCTCCGCGTGACATTTCTTTAACTGAGAAATGCGGAACACATCATGAACTCCTGACAATCCTTCGGGCAATTACAACTTGTAGGCCACTTCTCCCATACGCTCCAAAACTCGATATGGGCCTACAAATCGTGGCGCTAACTTCCCTTTAACTCCAAAACGCTTTGTTCCCCAAAGTGGAGATACTCAAAGATAAGCTCTATCTCCGACTTCGTAAACTGTCTCCTTGCGTCTAGAATCTGCATTACTTTTCTGTCTGGACTGGGCTACCTTGAGCCTATCACGAATCAACTTCACCTTCTATTCAGACTCTTTAATCAGGCCAGGTCCAAACAACTGGCGGTCTCCAAATTCGTCCCATGACAATGGTGTCCTGCACCTCCTTCCGTACAAAGCTTCGAAAGGGGCCATCTTTAAACTGGTTTGGTAACTGTTGTTGTAAGAGAACTCTGCATATGGCAAATTGTCGTCCCAACTAGATCCGTAATCTAGCTCACAAGCTCTCAGCATATCCTCCAAAATCTGATTGACTCTCTCGGTCTGTCCATCTGTCTGTGGATGAAAAGCTGCACTGGACTCTAGCCTGGTTCCCAAAGTTTCGTGCAACTGCTTCCAGAACTTTGAGGTAAACTGGGTTCCTCTATCTGATACGATACTCCTTGGAACTCCATGTAGACATACGATCCTGGTCATGTATATCTTTGCCAACTTAGCACTGGTGTAAGTGATCTTTACTGGGATGAAATGAGCTACTTTCGTCAATCGATCGACTACAACCCAAATCGAGTCATAGCCTGAACAATTCCTGGGCAATCCCGTGATAAAATCCATGCCTAGCTTATCCCACTTCCATTCGGGTATCGGCAATGGTTGTAACAATCCCGCTGGCTTCTGATGCTCTGCCTTTACTCTCTGACATACATCACAGACTGCTACATACTCCGCAATATCCTTCTTCATTCCGGTCCACCAGAAAATATCCTTCAAATCCAAATACATCTTGGTATTTCCTGGGTGAATTGAATATGGTGAATCGTGTGCCTCTTGCAAAATCAACTTCCTGATCTCCGGGTCATTGGGCACATAAACGCGGTCTTCAAACCATAGGGTATCGTGCTCATCCTCACGAAATCCTTTAGCTTTTCCTTTGCTCAGTTTCTCCTTAATAGCGGCAATTTCTTTGTCAGTCTTCTGAGCTTCTCTGATTCTATCCTTCAAAGTTGACTGAATCTCCAATGCTGCTACATAGCCTCTAGGAACTATTTGCAGACATAGTTCACGAAGATTTTCTGCTAACTCCTTGGGTATTTCTCCCGTCATTAATGTATTGACATGGCTCTTACAGCTTAATGCGTTAGCTACTACATTAGCCTTTCCGGGGTGGTAATGCAATTTCATATCATAATCCTTGATAAGCTCCAACCATCTCCTTTGTCTGAGATTCAACTCCTTCTGGGTGAAAATGTACTTCAAACTCTTATGATCCGTGTACACCTCACAATGGTTTCCAATGAGGAAATGTCTCCATGTTTTCAAAGCATGCACTACGGCTGCTAACTCCAAATCATGCGTGGCATAATTTAACTCATGAGGCTTCAGTTGTCTTGAGGCATATGAAACAACTCTCCCTTCCTGCATAAGCACTGCTCCAAGTCCTTGACGTGAAGCGTCGCAATACACCTCATAATCTTTGGTCTGGTCTGGCAAAATCAACACTAGTGAGGTAACCAAGCATTTCTTCAACTCCTGAAAACTAGCCTCACATTCCTCCGTCCATATGAACTTGGTATCTTTCTTCAACAACTCAGTCATAGGGTTCGCAATCTTTGGGAAATTCTCAATAAATCTTCGGTAGTATCCTGCGAGTCCAAGAAAACTCCGGATCTCTCCAACTGTTGTTGGGGCTTCCCACTTGGTCACGGTATCAACTTTAGCTGGATCTACTACTATTCCTTCTCCGGATATAACGTGTCCGAGGAATCCTAATTCCTTCAACCAAAACTCACATTTGCTGAACTTGGCATATAATTGATGTTCTCTGAGCTTTCCAAGTATCAAACGCAAATGCTCCTTATACTCCTCTTCATTCTTCGAATAAACTAGGATATCATCAATGAACACTACGATGAACTTATCCAAGAACTCCATAAACACTTTGTTCATCATGTTCATAAAATAGGCAGGTGAGTTAGTCAGACCAACTGACATAACAGTATACTCGTACAACCCATACCTAGTGGTAAAAGCTGTCTTTGGAATATCCTATTCTCGAATCTTCAACTGGTGGTACCCTGATCGCAGAACAATCTTGGAAAATACCTTAGCTCCTTGCAATCGATCAAAAAGATCATTGATCATTGGTAGTGGGTACTTGTTCTTGATCGTTACTTCATTCAATCCTCGATAATCAACAACCATCCTTAACGATCCATCCTTCTTCTCCACTAGAAGTACTAGCGATCCCCAAGGTGAGGAACTTGGGCGAATATATCCCTTATCCAGTAACTCCTTAATCTGCTTCTTAATTTCCACCAAATCCTTTGCTGGCATCCTATATGGTCTCTTTGATATTGGCCCTGTGCCTGGCAATAGCTCAATCAAAAACTCAATATCTCTATCTGGTGGCATGCCTGGCAACTCTTCTGGAAATACTTCAGGGAAATCCCTTACCACTGGTACTTCCTCCTATACAACTCCTGTTAGGCAATTTACTTGAGTCCTCTTATGGCACATGCTGGGATACATACTTGATCCTTCTCCCTTCTGGGGTGGTAAGCAAAATTGACTTACTAGCACATTCAATATTCCCTTCATACTTTGATAACCAATCCATGCCTAATATCACACCCAATCCTTGAGATTCCAATACTATTAGGTCTGAGGGAAAAACATAGTTACCAATCCTTAATGGTAACCGATCACACCATAGACTAGCCACATACTCTGCTCCAGGCGAGGTTACTAAAATGGGTGACCTAAGGGCTTGGGTTGATAGGTTATACTTATCCACAAATCCCCTTGAGATGTATGAATGCGATGCACCAGTATCAAAAAGAACAAGTGCAGTAAATGACTTAACCAAAAACTTACCTATTACTGCATAGGGCTGAGCTTCAACCTCCTCCACGCTAACGTGGTTCACCTGTCCCCTGTTGAAAGGGTTCGACTTCTTTCCTGAACTTCCATTGCCATTTTGGCCTTCAGGACATTCATTGGCATAATGTCCGGTCTTCTAACACTTAAAGCAAGTGACTTGGCTTAGGTCCTTGTTGGCTGGGGTTGATGGGTTGGTGCGATTCTGGCCGTTGCTTCCTCCATTGCCATTTCCATTCTTGGTGCCATTGTGATTGTGCGAGCTACCTCCTCCATGGGTATGCTGAAAATGTCCTCCCGATCTAGGGGTAAACCGTGGCTTCTGTTGGGCTCCTGAATTGTACTTTCCTTGTCCATACTTCCTCTTGCGATTCTCAATTTGCTGCTGCTTGCCTTCAATCATAAGAGCACGATCTACCAACTCCTGATAGTTGTTGAAGGTTGCTACCATCAACTGCATGCTTAACTCATCATTCAGTCCTTCCAGAAACTTCTCTTGCTTAGCTGCATCCATAGCGACGTCATCTGGGGCATAACGTGCTAACTTACTAAAGTCCTCCACATACTGGCCAACTGTCCGTCCTCCTTGGCGCAAGTTGCGAAACTCAAGCTTCTTCATAGCCATAGCTCCTGCTGAAACATGTGCAGTACGAAAAGCCTGCTGAAACTGGTCCCATGTGACAGTGTCGACTGGGAAAGTGCCGGTGAAATTCTCCCACCATGATGATGCGGGTCCTTCTAGCTGATGTGCGACAAACTTCACCTTCTCCGCATCTGTGCATCCTGCTGTGGTCAACTCTCTAGCTGTCTTGCGGAGCCAATCATCTGCTACTAGCGGCTCGGTGCTACTGGAAAACACCGGCGGATTCAGCCTAAGAAAACGGGCTAAGTGGTGAACAGGTGGTGGTGGTGGTGGTGGGTTGTTGTTGTTGTTCCCCTGATTATGATTCTGAACTAGCAACTGCATCAATGTGTTCTGCTGCTGGATCAACTGGGTGAGCTCCGGTGGAAAGGCAAATCCGGGGTCACGTCTCGGAGGCATCTGAGGGTTTAGAAAATATGAGATGTAAGAATAGAGGGGGTCTAAAGAGAAAACACTACCCATATGCACATGAGGCAAAAACAAACAATTCACTTCATTCAATCAAACAAGGGCATACAATCGATCTATCTATCGCAAAAGTGCTCGGACTACTATATTTACATGGTGGACTTCTACTACTGATGAGGTGGTCTACTAGAAATAATCTTCGGTTGCAGACTCCATAATATCTGCTCCAGCTTCATCAACATAGTCATCATCGCTACTATCTGGTTCCGAATCAGTGCCGTCGATGATGATGTAGTTTTCCGGGCTAATCTCCTTGGGTTCTTCGTCTTCATCTACTGGCGTAGGGCCTCCCATAAATATTCCAATCTTCTTGATCAAGTCGTCATTCTTCTCAACCAATACTTCAATTTCCTCTTCCTAATCTTCACGTGTAGCCTTGAGTTCTTCCTCCAGTTCCTTGATTCTAGTCTTAGCCTTCTTCAGATCTATCATGTCGGCGCACATCTGGTTCTCCTGTCGTCGAATGTGCTAGTTTAGCTCCTGGATAAAAGCTGCGAGTGATCTATCCTTCCTAGTGCTGATCATATCCCAGTGCTCATCTCAGCGCCCACAAATCTGGTAGATAGTATCCTTGAGATCATTGCAATAGACTTCTCCAATGCGTCCCATGGTGATATGAGCTGCCATGCTCTTTCCTGGACTCCAAGTTGGAGCATCAAAAGAAAACTCTATGGGCTCAGTGACTGGCATGAACGTTCTTCCTGGAACTTGAACTTGAATCATCCAGCGCTCTTCTTCAGGTAAAGTGGCGTTGTAGGTTCCGGTGAAGCTTGGTATTCCTATGTTTAGGTATCTAGTGACTTCCTTCAAGTGACGTCCAAAGGGTGTATCTTCATCCGATTGTGTGAACTTGTTCCTTGCATCCGCCATCCTAAAGAGTAGAAAAGATGAGAAGTCAGAATAGAAGAGAGTGAATAGTGATCTAGGTCTTTTAGCTTAGTGGTCGTGTCCTACAGTCAGCGTGTGCTCTGATACCATCTCTGTAGCGACCAGACATCAAACAGTCTGATCTCTGTGCTCCGGTGTCATCCCTGGATCAGTAATGCTGACACCACACAGTACTCGGAGGATTTATAGCAGAGTAGCAATCACACACTTCTTACATCGAGTGTCTCAAAAGAGAACTTATTATAATAAATATGGCTTAAGGCCATCTAATAACGATAACAGCGGAAGGCTTGGAAGATAAGTGAGTCCATCAACTCCAACGACATCGCTGAGTATAGAACCACGACCTAAAAACTCCTTAATCGTCGTCTGAAAAGTCTGCAACATTAACGTTGCAGCCCGAAACGGGTCAGCACATGGAATATGCTGGCAATGTAACACATAGAGAGTAATGGAATGAAACAGCTATACTATATGCATATTTGGCTGGTGGAAAGCTCTATGGTTACAGTTTTGCGTAAAGCCAATTTTTCCCTACTTCAAAGGAATAAATTTATTTAACTATCATGGTAGTTGTTAAACATTGAGAATGGTTGACAGCATTCTCAATCCCAATTAAGCATCATCATTAAACATAAATCCAACAAAATTAATTTAAAGTAACATGTTGAGATTCACATGATAATCCAGGTACTAGATACTCAAGATGTCCATAACCGGGGACACGGCTAACCATGATTAGTTTATTACACTCTGCAGAGGTTTGCGCACTTTTCCCCACAAGACTCGATCGCCTCCGTTTGGTTTCTCGCACTACATGGTGTTTGAGAAACGGATGACCGAGACATAGTCTTTCAGAAGCGCTAGCACCTTACGATCGGGTAGACCATACCACCTACATCCCCTACATCTGCTAGTCTACCACTATAAGAGTTCGCACGACTTAGTTAACTATGCTAGAGCCCATAATAGCTTGTGGCTGCACATGGAAGTTTCTAGTATGAATAGTCTCATGATCCCTTTGAGCCTGGGTGGCGGTCCAAAAGAAAACAGGCAAGTCCTGGAATACCCAGGTGCCTCAATCCACCCAGATGTGTGTTTAAGTTGCCACCTTAGACAAACCATTAATTAACAAAACTCACATCTGTCATGGATATCACTCACCCAATCCACGTCTACTAGCATAGTATGGCATAATAAGCAAACATAGAAGTAACTCCCAAAGGTTTGATAATAAACAGGTAATAGGTACTACCTCATCTACTTCCCATCCCACAATTTAGTTAGATCCTAACCATGCAATGTGTGAGGATTGATCTAATGCAATAAAACTGGGTAGTAGAAAAGGTATGATCAAAGTGTTACTTGCCTTGCTAATGATCCGGGAAACCTAGCGATTCGAAGTAACAAGGGCGCACTCCGGGTACTCTATCGCAAACAAATGAGCATACAATAAGTACTCATCTAATGCACGGGTAAAACTCAAATAAGAGATCTAACCAGAAGGTTCAACTTAAGAACTCCGGTTGGCAAAAAGAATCAAATCGAACGAAGCAACGAAAGTCAAACGGCGAAAGAAAATAACTTTGTTCTACTAATCTGGATCTAGGGCAAATTTTACAGTAGCAAAATCTTATTTAAGTTGGTTAAACGGATAGAGGGTTTCGAGACGAAACTCTAGGCGCTTGAATCTCCTGATTCCGATAAACGAGTGAAAAGTTAAACTAAAACGAAATTCGGATCAGGAATCGCGATCAAAAAAATCGCGGATTTAATCCGAGAAAAAGAAAAACGACGAACGTTCGCTAGAACGAACGAACGGACGAATGCTCGCTATTTAAATAAACCGGAAAAACTGATCTATTAAAAAACCGAATCTAAAAAAAAATCGACGAAAAACCGACAGTTTTTCAAAAAAAAAACGGCGGCATGGAAAACGAGGCGGCGGTGAACCTCGACGAGCGTGCGGGCGGGGCGGCGGCCCCGACGAGGCGGCGCGTCGGCGGGGCGGCGGGGCGGCGGCGGCGCGACGAGGCGGCGCGGGCGGGGCGGTGGCGGCGATGGCGGCGGCGGCGGGGCGGGGTTGGGGCTAGGGTTCCCCCCCGGGGGCTGGGCCGGCTTATAAAGGCCACCTCGGGCCGGAGTCCTAGTCGAACACGGCCTGTAGGTCGGTTCGTTTTTTATATATATTACGCGCAGAAGAAAAAAATAAAAATAAATACTAAACGGACTCCAAAAATTTTGAAATAAATTTTCACAGGCTTCTAAAATCAAGCCGCAAAAGGTGAACATTTATTTGGGACCTAAATGCAATTTTGAAAAACGCATATTTTTCCTAAATTCAAATAAAACACCGAAAAACTCTGAAATAAAATCTTATTTGATTTTATTATTAAATCCTCAATATTTCTTTATTTTGGGAAAGTCATTTTATTCCCTCTCTTATATTTTTGTAATAGAAATAATTGACGATAAAATAAATAAAATCAAATGATCCTATTCTCAAAATTTGAGAAAACTCAAATATGAAAATAACGAAATCCCCAACTCTCTCCGTGAGTCATTGAGTTGCGTAGAATTTCTAGGATCAACCAAAATGCAAAATAAAATATGATATGCAATGATGATCTAATGTATAACATTCCAAATTGAAAATTTGGGATGTTACACAATTGAAACACAATGCTGATATGCTTGAACACTTGGGTGATTATATGGCTAATGTTAAAGGTGAACTCAAACTTATTAGTAAACATGCTTCTATGGTTACCACTCAAGTAGAACAAGTACTTAAAGCTCAGAATGATTTGCTCAATGAATTGTATAGTAAGAATAATGACTTTGCTGTTAGAGTTGCAACTAGAGGAGGTAAAGTGACTCAGGAACCTTTGTATCCCGAGGGCCACCCTAAGAGAATTGAGCAGGATTCTCAGAGAAATAATGTTGATACACCTAGTCCTTCTAAGAGGAAGAAAAATAAAAATGATAGGACTTTGCATGCTTCTAGTGAACCTGTTGTAGACACACCTGAGAACCCTAATGATATTTGTATCTCTGATGCTGAAACACAATCTGGTAATGAACATGAACCTAGTGATAATATTAATGATGATGTTCATGTTGATGCTCAACCTAGCAATGATAATGATGCAGAGATTGAACCTGCTGTTGATCTTGATAACACACAATCAAAGAATCAAGGTTATGATAAGAGAGGCTTTATTGCTAGGAAGCACGGTAAAGAAAGAGAACCATGGGTTCAGAAACCCATGCCTTTTCCTCCTAAACCATCCAAGAAAAAGGATGATGAGGATTTTGAGCGCTTTGCTAAAATGATTAGACCTATCTTTTTGCATATGCGTTTGACCGATATGCTTAAAATGAATCCTTATGCTAAGTATATGAAGGATATTGTTACAAATAAGAGAAATATACCGGAAGCTGAAATTTCCACCATGCTTGCTAATTATACTTTTAAGGGTGGAATACCAAAGAAACTTGGAGATCCAGGAGTACCAACTATACCATGCTCCATTAAAAGAAACTATGTTAAAACTGCTTTATGTGATCTTGGAGCTGGTGTTAGTGTTATGCCTCTCTCTTTATACCGTAGACTTGATTTGAATAAGTTGACACCTACTAAAATATCTTTGCAAATGGCTGATAAATCAACTGCTATACGTGTCGGTATTTGTGAGGATGTGCCTGTTGTGGTTACAAATGTTACTATTTTAACGGAATTTGTTATTCTTGATATTCCCGAGGACGATAGTATGTCTTTTATTCTTGGAAGACCCTTTTTGAATACTGTAGGGGCTATTATTGATTGCACCAAAGGCAATGTCACTTTTCATGTTAATGGTAATGAGCATACGGTACAATTTCCGAGGAAACAACCTCAAGTCCACAATCATTATTGGAGGTTTTGAATTCCCTCTTCCTACTATCAAGAAGAAATATGATATTCTTATTATTGGGGACATGCATATCCTCGTTGAGGTAACATAGTGTTATTCAAAATTTCTCTGGTTCCATGTTATTCGAAATGAGTTTCTTAACAAGACTTGATCAACCTTGTTAGTGGATTCCTTTTGATGAGCATGAGATGGATGAAGTTAGAAGGCACAACCTTCTGTACCCTCCTTTTACTTTTTGTTATTTAGATTAAATAAAGCAAAAATAGTAATTTCTATCAGTTTTCTGAATTATCCGCGTAATAAAAAATACCTCAAAAATAAAAGTTCTCCAAATGCCCTGGAAATTTAATATAATTTCTTCTGGAATATTTGAGAATATCTAGCACTGAGAACACATCAAGGGGAGCCAACACCTGGCCATGAGGGTCCAGGGCGCGCCCTACCCCCTGGGCGTGCCCCCCTGCCTCATGGGCCCCTGGTGGCCCCCCTCCACTTATTCCAGCCACCACACACTCCTTCTTCCTCCCAAAAAATCACCAACCAACTCAAGCATGAGTTCTAGCTCATCTTGCTGCCATTTTCGATCTCCTAGCTCAAAGCTCCATTCACAAAACTGCTTTGGGGGATTATTCTTTGGTATGTGACTCCTCCAATGGTCCAATTAGTTTTTGTTCTAGTGCTTTATTCATTGCAAATTTTTCCTGCCTAGGTGACCCTGTTCTTGAGCTTGCATGTCAAATTTATAGGGTCCCAAGTAGTTCTAATGCATGATATAGTCTCTAGGAACTTGTGGGAGTAGTTGCTATCAATTTTGTTGAGTTTGGTTCACTTTTATATTGAGTTGCTAAAAATTTCAGAAATTTTCAGAAAAAGATGAAGAGATTTTTGAGGGGCTCATCAAGCCGAAGCTCGAAGGATAAACAAAGTGAAGAGAACAAGAAGCCCAAGTATAATCTCCCTTGTACTGCGGAGGTTTGACCTGGTGAATGGCCTTTCAATGATTTCCTAAGAGAAGCTGGGATTCATGAAGATTTTTATTATTTGGCTGAGAATGCAGGCCTCACCGCCTTCCTCCACAACCAACGCGAACGGTATCTCTTACTCACCAATATCTTTATGCAAAACTTTCATTTCCATGCTAGGAGCTCACCACCTTCAGTGGAATTTTATTTATATGATGAGCATAAGGAGATGTCACTTCGTGATTTTTTGTCGGGTTTGTTTGATACCTTTTGGGGGCAGCATAGAGGAACCACATCGTGATGGTATGGAGGGATTTATTGATATGATTGCTGTAGGGGAAACGAGGAAAGTTTCCGATGCAAGAATCACTAGCATACATTTTCCTGTTCTACGTTACTTTTCAATATTTGCTAGTAGATGCTTAATTGGTCGCGGGAATTGTGGGAACTTAGTGCTCCTGATATTGTTATTTTGCGCCATGCCTTGTTTCAAGATACTACCATCAGTTTAGGCGCTATTGTTGCTAAGCGGTTAAACCTGAACCGTACTAAGGGCCCCGTCCTTGGAGGCATCTTTGCCTCACACCTAGCTGCACACTTTAACATACCCATCAGACATTATGAGAAAGAGGAAAAGTTGCTGCCTAATATTTTTCTAGATTATAAGAGCATGGTAGCACATGATTTTATTGTTAAGAATAAGAAGAGGTTGCTTAACTATAGACTGATTTTTGGTAAGAATAACTTTGAGACTATTACCTTGCCTGCTCTCTCTTTGTATAACATATTTTCAGGCAAGTACCTTGTTTTACTGGAGGATGTTTATGCATACTGGAGTGTGACACTAGCTCTAGAGCCTGAGCTGGAACCACCCCAGGACCCTTATCGATAGTCAATTTATCAGTGGAATCTGGAGGAGATTGCCAACCAGTGGCACCCAGAGGACACTCCTCCTTACACTGGAGAGGTCTACTTTGATCCATGGGCATAGACCAACTTAGGCTAAAAGCCTAAGCTTGGGGGAGTACGTATTTCTCACTAACATTACCTTCATGTTCACACACTCATGCTAGTTGTCGGCCCTCATACTTTTTCACTGTATCATCCATGATAGTTTATTTCCTTTTTAGCTTTCTTCTTGTGTGCCTTAATAAACCTTAAGAAAAAAACCCAAAAAAATTTAGTTGTAGCTTTTAGTTAGTTTACTTTCCATGCCTGTAGTAGTAGTAATTAAAAATAAAACCCAAAAAGATTTCTCGTTCTTCTTTTGCTTGTTGGGAGCTTTCCCATGTAAATAGTTTTGTTTCTTTTCTTTGGGGTCGAGAGGAGGAGACCATAATGAAAATTTTGAGTGGCTCTTATATGCATTATTGTTGATCTAACAAAGAGCCCATATTACCTTGTCTTCTCTGTTGAATTGAATGCTTGCAGATTCTAGCTTAGTCCAATGCACGTGCACTATTATTATTATCCACATCATTCGGTCGTGCAAGTGAAAGGCAGTAATGATGATTATATGATGAACTTATTGAGATGAGGAAAGCTGGTATGAACTCGACCTCTCTTGTTTTTGTAAATATGATTAGTTCATCGTTCCTGATTCAGCCTATTATGAAAGAAACATATTTGCAATGACAATTAGAGATTGTAGTTGCTTATGCCATGCTTAATTAGCTAGGAGTTTATAATGGTTTACCTTGCGTGCCAACATGCTATTAAAATGGTTGTGATGTGGGTGATAGGGTGGTATCCTCCTTTGAACGATTTGAGTGGCTGGACTTGGCACATGTTCACACATGTAGTTGAAACAAAATCAACATAGCCTCTACGATATTTATGTTCATGGTGAATTATATCCTACTCATACTTGCATTCGGTGTTGATTAATTGTAATGCATGTTCATGACTGTTGTCGCTCTCTAGCTGGTCGCTTCCCAGTCTTTTTCTGGCCTTCACTTGTACTAAGAGGGAATACTGCTTGTGCATCCAAGTCCATAAACCCCAAAGTTGTTCAATATGAGTCCACCATACCTACCTATATACGGTATCTACCTGCCGTTCTAAGTAAATTTGCATGTGACAAACTCTAAAGCTTCAAATAAACATTCTGTTTTGTATGCTCGAATAGCTCATGTATCAACTAGGGCTGTCTGTATCCTCCATGCTAGGCAGGTTATTCTCAAGAGGAGTGGACTCCGCTCCTCATTCACGAGAAAATGGCTGGTCACCGGGATGCCCAGTCCCATGCTCAAATCAAATCAAAATAATTGCAAACAAACTCCCCCAGGATTGTTGTTAGTTGGAGGCACCCGTTGTTTCGGGCAAGCCATGGATTGATGCTTGTTGGTGGTGGGGGAGTATAAACTTTACCATTCTGCTTGGGAGCTGCCTATAATGTGTGTAGCATGGAAGATATTGAGATCTCTCGGTTGTTATGTTGACAATGAAAGTATACCGCTCAAAATATTATTCATATCTATTTCAAAACCGAGATCTGGCACCTCTACAAATCCCTGCTTCCCTCTACGAAGGGCCTACCTATTTACTTTTATGTTGAGTCATCATCCTCTTATTAAAAAGCACCAGTTGGAGAGCACCACTGTCATTTGCATCCATTACTGTTAGTTTACATTGAGTATGATTTGACTGGATCTCTTTTACCATGAATTACAATGTCTAGTCAGTCCTTGATCTTTAAAGGTGTTGTGCATTTATGTTTCGCGATCTCAGAAAGGGCTAGCAAGATACCATCTTGTTATATCATATTATGATTGTTTTGAGAAAGTGTTGTCATCCGAGATTTATTATTATTGCTTGCTAGTTGATTATGCCATTGACATGAGTAAACATGAGACCTAAATGTTATTGCGAATGTGGTTAGTTCAAAATCTTTGCTGAAAACTTGAATGCTGGCTTTACATATTTACAACAAGAGCAAACAGAGTTTGTAAAAGTTTTTTTATCACTTTCAGTTTATCAACTGAATTGCTTGAGGACAAGCAAAGGTTAAGCTTCGGGGAGTTGATACGTCTCCGTCGTATCTACTTTTCCAAACACTTTTTCCCTTGTTTTGGACTCTAACTTGCATGATTTGAATGGAACTAACCCAGACTAACACTGTTTTAGCAGAATTGTTATTTTTGTGCAGAAATAAAAGTTCTCAGAATGACCTGAAAATCAACGGAGATTATTTTTGGAATATATAAAAAATACTGGAAGAAGAATCCACATCAGGGGGCCCACACCCTGTCCATGAGGGTGGGGGCCACGCCTACCCCCCTGGGCGCGCCCCCTGCCTCATGGGCCCCCTGACGCTCCACCGACCTCAACTCCAACTCCATATAATCGTGTTTGGGGAGAAAAAAATCAGAGAGAAGGATTCATTGCGTTTTACGATAAGGAGCCGCCGCCAAGCCCAAATCTCTCTCGGGAGGGCTGATCTGGAGTCCGTCCGGGGCTCCGAAGAGGGGAATCCGTCGCCATCGTCATCATCAACCTTCTGTGACACTCCAAAGTTTTTATTTGGTTTTTTATCAAAACTTTATGGTTTTGAGGAGAGACCTTTTAAAAAAAAATTCTTTTTCAGAAAAACCTTCCTCTTAAAAACCTCCTTTTTCCTTGGCAAAGATTTTTATTTCTTTCAAACTTTGGTGGTTGATCTTTTGCAAACTTCTTCTCTGTTAGTTCCCTCTAAAAATCTAATTTTTTTTTGGGAGTTTTTAATTTGTTTTTTTAGTGAAGCTCTATGAAAATTTGGGTTTTTCTTATCTTTGAAGCCACCCTTGGCTTTGTATTTTTGCCCATGAGATAAAACTCCTCCAAAACCTCCCCTCCCCCTAGTGATCAACCTAAATTCTCTGTCCCAACTAATCCAAACTGGTTTTGGATTTTTATTCTAATTATTTTTCCCCTCAATTCAATTCTGAAAATTATTTGGAGCCTGAGGGATTTTCAAAGCAAGTACACTTTTTCATTTGAGTTTTGACCTCAAACCAATTCTCCTGGATTGTCCTTTGAACCCACAACCCAGAACCATCTTGATCCACTCCTCCTCTTTTCAAATTTTTCAAAATTCAGTCTCTGCAAGTTTGGACCAGATTTGCCAAATTTGGTGAAATTCATATCCACACTGCTCCAAAAATTCCACCAAAAATCATGCAGCCTACTTGAGCAAGGAGAAGCCACTCCACCAAAAATCAGCTCAAGGAAAAATCACCAGAGGCCAATTTCATTCGGTCGAACACCTTGTGGGCACTGTTACTGTTCAAAGTTCAGAAAATTCAGTTTCAGTGTCATCTTCAGTCCGTCAGTTTCAGTCACGCGGCCACAGTGCCCTTGGCACGTTCCTCGCCGCCTCTTCCTCTTGTCCGAAGCTGCACACGCGTGCGTGGAGCCTTCCTGGCGTCGGTAGCGCGCTGGCTCGCCCTCGCCGGCGTCTTCTGCGGCGTCGGGACCTCCCGTGGCGGCCGACAGGAGGCACACCACGGCAGAACGCCGTTCCGCGCCGCCCATCGCTCCCTGGCTCTCCGCGTGGCCTCATGCACGCCAGCGCACGCCCGTAGCACAGCCACCGTGGCCGGCAAGCACGGAACGCGCTCTCCGCCGCCGACGGGCCCGCGCCATCACCGTTCCGTCGAGCTCGCCCTTAACACCCAAACCCCGGCCAGTTTAACACCAAAACGGACCCATTGAACCTCCGTGATGACGCTCGACCCCCTAACCACCCCGACCGAGCACTGCGCCACCGTAATCACTCGCCGGTGATCCTCGTTCACGGCAACCGCCTCGGACCGCCTATATAAAGGGGTCCCGAGCTCACTCTCGTGCACGCAGCACCCCCACTACTCACCAACACCCCGCCAGGCCACTAGGGGGACCTCGAGGAGGTCTCCTCCCCCAGCTCCGGCCGCCTCGCCCCGCCTCGGCCTCCAGCCCGATTCGTTCTGGTGAGGCCATCTCCGGCGCTCAAACCCCGTTCGTTACCCTCTCTAGCTGCCAGGAGCATAACCCCCTCTTCAATTTAACCTTTGCAGCCCTCTCCGACGAGCCCCTCGACCACCCGAGCCGCCGTCCGCCGGAGCAAAGCTCGCCGTCGACGTGGTGCTCGCCGACCGACTCCACCACCATCAACTGACGCGGAAGGGTGCCCTGAGCACGGAGGTACTCTCCGATCTCTCTGCCTCGCCGTGGATCGCCGCCGGCGACCACCGCGGCTCTCGGGCGCCGGCGAACTCTGCCGCCCCGTTTGAACATTTGAACCTGACGGGTGGGACCCCACCGTCAGCCTCTCTGCTCTCTCTTTCGAATCGTTTTCTGGAAGCGCCTTCGGGCAGAATACGTTTTCTCTTCGGGCTGGCGTAGTCGCTACCGAAGCGTTTTCTGTTTTATAAACTAGCCCCTGGAAATCTTCTGTTTCATTACAGATAAGTCCCTGGACAAAAACCCTTATAACTTTTAATCAGAAAAGTATTTTTGATTGATTCTTTTTCTGTTCTCTTTAAAATTTTGTCTAGTTTTTTATCAGATTTATTTGAAAAATATTTGGTTTACCTTCTGTGCACTCCTTGGTATTTACGTTAGCGCATATATTTTCTTTAAACCGTAGATACCGAAGGAGGTGACGGAGCCGCGAACTTCACCGAGCTAGGCTCCGACTACTCTGAACCAGGCAAGCATGTTTGAACTTTTGATATGATGAGTGTCTTGGCATGTTTTGCATTTAGTTAGTTTCATGGCATGTTGGTGAGCATACCGATGAACGTTATTTTATGTGATAATAAGGTGAGTGAGTTCGATGATCCATACGTGGATGAATGTGAATATGAATGGCCATGTGTTGGCATGAGGATGGGTACGATGGCAGTGTTGTAGCATGCCAGTCTTACGCCAGACTATGTGACTTCAGTGTCAAACCATATCGGTCCAGTACCTATCATTTCCTTCCTTGTACTACCACATGTTTTCCGCAAGGAATATGGTTTAGTAAGTTGCAAACCGCTTTCATGGTACACACCAAAGAGGAGAGGCCGTGATGATGGTTCCATGGCCCTGGATTAAAGCCAGTCATCCGGTCAGGGGGCATGGGTGTTTCCGGTTGGGACCGAGAGGGGGGCACCCCTTAGAGCGCGCGTATATAAATTTGATCCCATGCTATTCGAGATTGTGATCTCCCCGTCTCAAAAGTTTTTCTTGGACGATGACTAGGGTGATTCCTAGCATCGAGAGGTAGGATGGGTGTGTACCGGTTAGCTGTGTTTTCTTCCGAAATACCGTAAACGGAACTAGTCCTTCGTGACTACGGAAATCCGTTGGCTGTGGGAAAAATTTTGTACAAACTCTGCAGAGTCATATATTCCTCCAAATCATCTCTTCCATGTCAAGTTTCGTTCCATCTTATCCTAATCAATTGTCAGCTTTGATGACAGAGACTCCGGTGAATAGCATGAGTGCTAAGTCCGGTTGAATGATTATCCCTGTGGATGGACTAACCCGTTTATTCTCATGGATTGAATGTTTATTATGAGTATTATTTATTGATGAACTTTAAAGCCCTTTCTGCGATGTCGCTCAGACGTCCGACTGTGGCATTTCTTTTAAAGCCCTTTATGCGATGTCGCTTAGACGTCCGACTGTGGCATTTCTTTTAAAGCCCTTTCTGTGATGTTGCTCAGACGTCCGACTGTGGCATTTCTTTTAAAGCCCTTTTTGCGATGTCGCTCAGACGTCCCACTGTGGTATTTCTTTTAAAGCCCTTTATGTGGTGTCGCTAAGATGCCCGACTGTGGCATCTTTTTCCTTATTTTTATTTGTTCACCTTTCGAGGCGTCGCTTCAGACACCCGATCGGTCCTTCATTTGTGTTATGTTGGGATTTCAGGCGGACTACCGCCGTTTCCCCTTTTTCTTACCCCGTTATGCTAATTTTATTTTAATGTGCATTGATGAATTAATCATGTCGCATCCATGCATGCATTTGTTATATCTTACATCCGAACTGTCTTGCGAGTACTTTCAAAGTACTCACTGGCTTGTTGATTTGGCCAGATGCTGACGAAGGCGATCTCATGGATGAAGAGTTTGATAGCGAGTCCGACACCTAGAGGAGTCCCAGTCAGTCTTGTGCGACCCTGGATTTGGTCACTGTATTATATCCGCTTCCGCTACCAAATAAATTCATCGAGCCTCTCCTCGACGCTCGATGAGATGACAGACGTAGAGTCTTGTATTTCTCTCCCCGCTGTGTTTTTCCACCACCGTCCTATCCTCGAGTCAGTAGTATGCCTCCACACCCCTGTGTCGTGTCCGCCATTATGTATAATTATTGGCATGCTTGTAATAATTTGGTTGAGCAACCGTAGTTCGACCCTGTAATATATTTTATGCTACTGGCTTATTGTATCAAGAAATTGTCTACCAGTGAGGAGGATTTCTCTCATACTGGACTCAAAAGACTGGTTTATCAATAAATATTTTTATTGGAAAACCGGTCGTGACAAGCTTGGTACCAGAGCCAGGCTGACTGTAGGAAGCCACTAGGTGCGATCGCTAATTAGTTATTAGCATGACAGGGCTATTTTATGCTTTTGCAATTGTAGTCATTTTCTGTCAGTCAGCATAAATTTATGATCTGACCCTGCAGAATTTTGCCTACTTTTGTAGATGGCCGACAATCAGCTGCGAGTCTCAGACCTTCGCCAACGTGCCCGATGGGTTCGTCAAGCTTCTTTCTTTCATCGTTCAGGTCGCGATGGGGCCATCCGTGCGCCCAGTCTTCACACTCTACCAGCACCGAGTCAACGACAGTCTGACCATGCACCAGGCCGCGGTGCAGTTCAGGGGAGGGCGTGGTGAGTTACGCCGCTTCCGGTTCGTGGGAAGAGCCATGCCTACGGAGAGGCATGCTATGCAGATGGCAGCCCGCGAGGCGATAGCTCGTCTCAGGGATGTCCTTCCCGTGATGAAGACTCGTCGTTACCGTTATCTTCCGTGCCATGTGCCTTACACCTGTCACTACGCATACTCCTGCCCCAGAGGAGAACGAGACGAGGCTTTTGAGATGCTCATTGAGTATCTCCGGGCCCTGGAGGCAGCCTTCGACAACCTGGTGGACGACTTCGTAGCTACCCGCATGGACTCAGTCCATGGCTATGCTGCCAACAGGAGGGAGCTCCTACCCATCGCTCCGCCACCGACTTTTGTCTCGTCGTCAGCATCTTTTACGCCTGCTCGTCGTCTGCCTTCTACTGAAGAATTTAACCAAGTCATTGCACCCACTCCAGCGCGCACTACACCAACCTTCGCGCCCACTCCTGTACGTGTTGCTCCGCCCCTGGCAACCGCTCCGTCCGCTCTGCGCAACACTACACGTATGGAGCCCATTAGCGAGGAGGAAGTCGAGTCCCCAACCTCGCTACGCCTCGCCCTCGGCAGGGCAAAGGAGGTCGTCAACATTTCTGCCTGAGTACGCCTAGCTGCCATGTAATGTGCCGCTTTGTAAGATATGTGCATAGGCTGTGAGAAGTAGCCTGTTTGCGCATCATGTAGGATCTGGAGAAGTGCACTAGCCTTAATAACATGTCAGGATTATGTACGCATATCCTGAGTGATGTATTGTATAATTACCGCCCGCGCGTAAGATATGTAATGAGCAGTCCTTCTCCGTGCGCAAGTCGATTTGTTTTTCTTAAGTAAGCTGAGTTATTTAATTCTATTTGCCAGCTTTATGCATTTTATGGATTTGTTTTTGCGACTTTTTCCGCTTTTCTTATGGGTTTTACAAAATATATCCCCAGAGTGAAAGATGTCTCGTCCTTGGACTCGCTCCATGCCAATTCCATCAGAGGAAAATTATGATGCACAACCCAGCAACGAGTTCACTCAGGGACAGTCTAGCCAACCGGGCAATGAATCGGCACTTTCACAAATGTGCCGCCTTTATGAACAGAGTCAGCAACAACATCGTGAAATAATGAACCAAGTCATCAACATGGGGAATCATCATGGACAGTATCAGCAACATTCCAAGTTATCTGAGCTACAGAAGACACGTCCTCAAACATTTTCTCACACTAACAAGCCTCTTGAAGCCGAGGACTGGCTTCGAGATATGGAGAGGAAATTAATTATTTCAAAGTGTTCAGATCTCGAGAAAGTACTATATGCTCCACACTATCTCACAGGAGCAGCCGCATCGTGGTGGGAGAATTTTCTGCACATGCATCCCAACGAAAATGACATAACCTGGGATGATTTCAAGGAAGGTTTCCGTGGTGCACATATTCCTAAGAGTATTATGAAAATCAAGAAGAGAGAATTTGATGACCTCAAACAAAGGAACATGACAGTGTCAGATTACAACAGTCAATTTACCCTATTATCCCGCTACGCCAATGAGGAGCGTATGACTGAAATCAAGAAGATGGAGAAATTCCTTGACGGTCTGGCACCCGCACTTAAATGCCAACTGGTCGTGCACACTTTTCCTGATTTTAAAACGCTGGTGGACAAGGCCATTACTCTGGAAAATGAGAGACGCAGTCTGGAAGATATCCGCAAGCGAAAAAGGGACCAGACTAATCACACTCGCAATCACCGAAGCAAGATAGATTTTAAAAAGGGTGGGACACCCAAATTCTCATCCAATGTCTCACGCCCAATCAAGAATTTTCATGCAAGGGACAAGGAATTCACCTATCGCCCCGGCGTTACTTGTTACGCTTGTGGAGAAGAAGGGCATTATGCCAAACAGTGCCCCAAGCCAAGGAACTCAACCCCAAAGCCGAACAACGACGGCAATAATTCAGCGCCCAAACAAAACAATTTCAATCCCAACAATAACCACAGGAAGGGTCATCTGAACCACGTAACCAAAGAGGAAGCACAAAATGCTCCGGATATCGTACTCGGTACGTTTCCTGTCAACACAATACCTGCAATGGTTTTGTTTGATTCTGGAGCTTCTCACTCTTTCATCTCGAAAAGTTTTGCTTTGCAAAATAATTTTTCGATGCTTCCTTTGGAGAAATCCATAATAATCAAGTCCCCCGGGATTCAGCAAGTTTCTCAGAATTACTGTCGGAATGTGGTCATTGAGTTTGAAGGATTGGAGTTTTACGCAAATCTTATTGTATTGGAAAATAAAGGACTGGATGTCATCCTAGGGATGGATTGGCTAACCACCAATAAAGGTTTTATCGACTGTTTCAACAGGACCGTGATTCTCACACACCACCAAGGGAAGACAATAAGAGTATCAGCCAAGGAAGGAAAAAGACCCCGGCAACCGAGATTAAATAAGGTGGACGTTTCTGAGCTAAACAAGGTTCCAGTAGTGTGTGAATTTCCAGATGTATTCCCTGAAGAGCTGCCAGGCATGCCACCAGATCGAGAAATAGAATTCCGCATTGAGCTAGCACCAGGAACCAACCCCATCTACAAGAAACCATACAGAATGGCACCATCCGAGTTGATCGAATTGAAGAAGCAAATAAAGGAATTACTGGATAAAGGATACATTCGGGCCAGCTCCTCACCTTGGGGATCACCAATTTTATTTGCCAAGAAGAAGGATGGAACGCTGAGATTGTGTATCGACTATCGAGCACTTAACATGGTCACAGTCAAAAACAAATACCCGATGCCAAGGATAAACGATTTGTTTGATCAACTTGCTCAGGCCAAGGTATTCTCAAAAATTGACTTAAGGTCAGGATACCATCAATTGAAGGTACGAACAGAAGATATCCCCAAAACAGCCTTCACCTCCAGATATGGACTGTACGAGTTCACAGTGATGCCATTTGGATTAACTAACGCCCCGGCATATTTTGTTCACCTCATGAACAAAGTATTTATGAAGTTTATGGACAAATTCATCGTAGTATTCATCGACGATATTCTGGTATACTCCAAAACACCAGAAGAGCACGCAGAACATCTCAGGATTGTACTAGGAGAGCTAAGGAAACACCAATTGTATGCCAAGTTCAGCAAGTGCGAATTTTGGCTAAGACAAGTAGGTTTTCTAGGCCACGTGCTGACTCAAGACGGTATAGCAGTGGACCCAGAGAAAGTCAAGGCCGTACTTGACTGGAAGTCACCAGCCAGCGTAACAGACATATGAAGTTTCTTGGGAATGGCAGGGTATTACCGCAGATTTATTGAAGGATTTTCCACCATATCCAAGCCTATGACACAGTTACTCAAGAAAGATAAGAAGTTTGAATGGACAGAAGCCTGCGAGAAAAGTTTCCAAGAGCTAAAGCGGAAATTAACAACAGCACCAGTATTAATTGTACCCGATATACACAAGAATTTTGAAGTATTTTGTGACGCATCCAGAAAGGGTCTCGGATGCGTGTTGATGCAAGAAGGCAAGGTTGTCACCTACGCTTCAAGGCAACTTCGCAAACACGAGGAAAATTATCCCACTCATGATTTAGAAATGGCAGCAGTTATTCATGCACTCAAGGAATGGAGGCATTTTCTACTTGGGAATCGATGTGAGATATATACGGATCACAAAAGCCTCAAATACATTTTTACGCAGCCAGAACTAAATTTACGGCAACGCCGCTGGTTAGAATTGGTAAAGGATTACGATGTTGGTATCCATTACCATCCAGGGAAAGCAAACGTAGTGGCCGATGCCCTGAGTCGGAACCCCAGCTCCGACGGGAACTATCTGCACAGCTTGAGGCCCGAATTCCATCAAGAATTTGTCAAGCTCAACTTGATAATGGTAGCAGAAGGCACCATATCAAACTTGGAAATACAACCACACCTTGTGGAGAAAATTAAAGAGGCTCAGTCCGGTCACCCCAGCATTGAAGGAATTAAAAGGAAGTTGAGAATGGGCAAGGCCTCGGAATTCGTCATAGACAATGAAGGAATATTATGGTACGGAGAAAGGCTATGCGTGCCAAACATAGAAGACCTTAAACAACAAGTTTTAACTGAAGCACACACCACTCCATATTCGATCCACCCTGGAGGAACCAAAATGTATAAGGATATTCAGGAAAGATTTTGGTGGCACGGTATGAAGAGGGACATAGCCGCTTTCATTGCATGTTGCGACTCATGTCAACGCATAAAAGCTGAACATCAGAGACCAGCCGGACTACTGCAACCTAACAAAATACCTGAGTGGAAATGGGATGAAATAGGGATGGATTTTATTGTCGGATTACCTCGGTCACGACACGGGAATGATGCCATATGGGTCATCACTGACAGGTTGACCAAAGTAGCACACTTTATTCCAGTGAAGACAACCTACACCACTCAGAGGCTTGCCAGGATTTATCTTTCCCGCATAGTCTGTCTGCACAGTGTCCCGAAGACTATAATTTCCGACAGAGGCACTCAGTTCGTCTCAAGATTTTGGGAGCAATTACAACAGGCCCTGGGAACCCAACTAGCCTTCAGTACCGCATACCATCCACAGACTGATGGACAAACAGAACGCGTAAACCAGGTTTTAGAAGACATGCTGAGAGCATGTGTCCTCACCTATGGAACCAGTTGGGAGGACAGCCTGCCATATGCCGAGTTCGCATACAACAACAGTTACCAGGCCAGCCTGCAAATGGCTCCTTTCGAAGCCCTATACGGAAGGAGATGTCGTACCCCGTTAAATTGGTCAGAGACCGGAGACAGCCGCATCTTCGGACCAGATATGCTCAGAGAAGCCGAGGAAAAAGTCAAGCTAATCAGGGACCGACTTAAGACCGCTCAAAGTCGACAAGTTATTATGATCAGAAACATCGTAGGGTCAGCTTCGAACCCGGTGAATTCGTATACTTGAGAGTATCCCCGATGAGAGGATTGCAACGGTTTAAGATTAAGGGAAGATTAGCACCAAGATTCATTGGACCATTTTGCATAGTGGCACGAAGAGGCACTGTAGCCTACCAACTAGACTTACCCGAAGACTTGTCCGACATTCACGACGTGTTCCACGTCTCTCAATTAAGGAAGTGCGTAAGCAACCCAGAGAAACAAGTATCCCATGAGAACATTGACATACAGCCAGACCTCACTTATCGAGAACGTCCCATAAGAATATTAGAGGAGTCTGAAAGGAGGACCCGACAGAAAACCATCAAGTTTTTCAAAGTCCAGTGGAGCAATCACACCGACAGTGAAGCAACTTGGGAAAGCGAGGATTTTCTTCGGACAGAGCATCCACACTTATTTAAGGATCAGCTGAAATCTCGGGGACGAGATTTTTCCTAAGGGGGTAGGTGTTGTGACACTCCAAAGTTTTTATTTGGTTTTTTATCAAAACTTTGTGGTTTTGAGGAGAGACCTTTTAAAAAAAAATTCTTTTTCAGAAAAACCTTCCTCTTAAAAACCTCCTTTTGCCTTGGCAAAGATTTTTATTTCTTTCAAACTTTGGTGGTTGATCTTTTGCAAACTTCTTCTCTGTTAGTTCCCTCTAAAAATCTAATTTTTTGGGAGTTTTAATTTGTTTTTTTTAGTGAAGCTCTATGAAAATTTGGGTTTTTCTTATCTTTGAAGCCACCCTTGGCTTTGTATTTTTGCCCATGAGATAAAACTCCTCCAAAACCTCCCCTCCCCCTAGTGATCAACCTAAATTCTCTGTCCCAACTAATCCAAACTGGTTTTGGATTTTTATTCTAATTATTTTTCCCCTCAATTCAATTCTGAAAATTATTTGGAGCCTGAGGGATTTTCAAAGCAAGTACACTTTTTCATTTGAGTTTTGACCTCAAAACAATTCTCCTGGATTGTCCTTTGAACCCACAACCCAGAACCATCTTGATCCACTCCTCCTCTTTTCAAATTTTTCAAAATGCAGTCTCTGCAAGTTTGGACCAGATTTGCCAAATTTGGTGAATTCATATCCACACTGCTCCAAAAATTCCACCAAAAATCATGCAGCCTACTTGAGCAAGGAGAAGCCACTCCACCAAAAATCAGCTCAAGGAAAAATCACCAGAGGCCATTTTCATTCGGTCGAACACCTTGTGGGCACTGTTACTGTTCAAAGTTCAGAAAATTCAGTTTCAGTGTCATCTTCAGTTCGTCAGTTTCAGTCACGCGGCCACAGTGCCCTTGGCACGTTCCTCGTCGCCTCTTCCTCTTGTCCGAAGCTGCACACGCGTGCGTGGAGCCTTCCTGGCATCGATAGCGTGTTGGCTCGCCCTCGCCGGCGTCTTCTGCAGCGTCAGGACCTCCCGTGGCGGCCGACAGGAGGCACACCACGGCAGAACGCCGTTCCGCGCCGCCCATCGCTCCATGGCTCTCCGCGTGGCCTCATGCACGCCAGCGCACGCCCGTAGCACAGCCACCGTGGCCGACAAGCACGGAACGCGCTCTCCGCCGCCGACGGGCCCGCGCCATCACCGTTCCGTCGAGCTCGCCCTTAACACCCAAACCCCGGCCAGTTTAACACCAAAACGGACCCATTGAACCTCCGTGATGACGCTCGACCCCCTAACCACCCCGACCGAGCACTGCGCCACCGTAATCGCTCGCCGGTGATCCTCGTTCACGGCAACCGCCTCGGACCGCCTATATAAAGGGGTCCCGAGCTCACTCTCGTGCACGCAGCACCCCCACTACTCACCAACACCCCGCCAGGCCACTAGGGGGACCTCGAGGAGGTCTCCTCCCCCAGCTCCGGCCGCCTCGTCCCGCCTCGGCCTCCAGCCCGATTCGTTCTGGTGAGGCCATCTCCGGCGCTCAAACCCCGTTCGTTACCCTCTCTAGCTGCCAGGAGCATAACCCCCTCTTCAATTTAACCTTTGCAGCCCTCTCCGACGAGCCCCTCGACCACCCGAGCCGCCGTCCGCTGGAGCAGAGCTCGCCGTCGACGTGGTGCTCGCCGACCGACTCCACCACCATCAACTGACGCGGAAGGGTACCCTGAGCACGGAGGTACTCTCCGATCTCTCTGCCTCGCCGTGGATCGCCGCCGGCGACCACCGCGGCTCTCGGGCACCGGCGAACTCTGCCGCCCCGTTTGAACATTTGAACCTGACGGGTGGGACCCCACCGTCAGCCTCTCTGCTCTCTCTCTTTCGAATCGTTTTCTGGAAGCGCCTTCGGGCAGAGTGCGTTTTCTCTTCGGGCTGGCGTAGTTGCTACCGAAGCGTTTTCTGTTTTTTTAAACTAGCCCCTGGAATTCTTCTGTTTCATTACAGATTAGTCCCTGGACAAAAACCCTTATAACTTTTAATCAGAAAAGTATTTTTGATTGATTCTTTTTCTGTTCTCTTTAAAATTTTGTCTAGTTTTTTATCAGATTTATTTGAAAAATATTTGGTTTACCTTCTGTGCACTCCTTGGTATTTACATTAGCGCATATATTTTCTTTAAACCGTAGATACCGAAGGAGGTGACGGAGCCGCGAACTTCACCGAGCTAGGCTCCGACTACTCTGAACCAGGCAAGCATGTTTGAACTTTTGATATGATGAGTGTCTCGGCATGTTTTGCATTTAGTTAGTTTCATGGCATGTTGGTAAGCATACCGATGAACGTTATTTTATGTGAAAATAAGGTGAGTGAGTTCAATGATCCATACGTGGATGAATGTGAATATGAATGGCCATGTGTTGGCATGAGGATGGGTACGATGGCAGTGTTGTAGCATGCCAGTCTTACGCCAGACTATGTGACTTCAGTGTCAAACCATATCGGTCCAGTACCTATCATTTCCTTCCTTGTACTACCACATGTTTTCCGCAAGGAATATGGTTTAGTAAGTTGCAAACCACTTTCATGGTACACACCAAAGAGGAGAGGCCGTGATGATGGTTCCATGGCCCTGGATTAAAGCCAGTCATCTGGTCAGGGGGCATGGGTGTTTCCGGTTGGGACCGAGAGGGGGGCACCCCTTAGAGCGCGCGTATATAAATTTGATCCCATGCTATTCGAGATTGTGATCTCCCCGTCTCAAAAGTTTTTCTTGGATGATGACTAGGGTGATTCCTAGCATCGGGAGGTAGGATGGGTGTGTACCGGTTAGCTGTGTTTTCTTCCGAAATACCGTAAACGGAACTAGTCCTTCGTGACTACGGAAATCCGTTGACTGTGGGAAAAATTTTGTACAAACTCTGCAGAGTCATATATTCCTCCAAATCATCTCTTCCATGTCAAGTTTCGTTCCATCTTATCCTAATCGATTGTCAGCTTTGATGACAGAGACTCCGGTGAATCGCATGATTGCTAAGTCCGGTTGAATGATTATCCCTGTGGATGGACTAACCCGTTTATTCTCATGGATTGAATGTTTATTATGAGTATTATTTACTGATGAACTTTTAAAGCCCTTTCTGCGATGTCGCTCAGACGTCCGACTGTGGCATTTCTTTTAAAGCCCTTTATGCGATGTCGCTCAGACGTCCGACTGTGGCATTTCTTTTAAAGCCCTTTCTGTGATGTTGCTCAGACGTCCGACTGTGGCATTTCTTTTAAAGCCCTTTTTGCGATGTCGCTCAGACGTCCGACTGTGGTATTTCTTTTAAAGCCCTTTATGTGGTGTCGCTAAGACGCCCGACTGTGGCATCTTTTTTCCTTATTTTTATTTGTTCACCTTTCGAGGCGTCGCTTCAGACACCCGATTGGTCTTCATTTGTGTTATGTTGGGATTTCAGGCGGACTACCGCCGTTTCCCCTTTTTCTTACCCCGTTATGCTAATTTTATTTAATGTGCATTGATGAATTAATCATGTCGCATCCATGCATGCATTTGTTATATCTTACGTCCGAACTGTCTTGCGAGTACTTTCAAAGTACTCACTGGCTTGTTGAATTGGCCAGATGCTGACGAAGGCGATCTCATGGATGAAGAGTTTGATAGCGAGTCCGACACCTAGAGGAGTCCCAGTCAGTCTTGTGCGACCCTGGATTTGGTCACTGTATTATATCCGCTTCCGCTACCAAATAAATTCATCGAGCCTCTCCTCGACGCTCGATGAGATGACAGACGTAGAGTCTTGTATTTCTCTCCCCGCTGTGTTTCTCCACCACCGTCCTATCCTCGAGTCAGTAGTATGCCTCCACACCCCTGTGTCGTGTCCGCCATTATGTATAATTATTGGCATGCTTGTAATAATTTGGTTGAGCAACCGTAGTTCGACCCTGTAATATATTTTATGCTACTGGCTTATTGTATCAAGAATTTGTCTGCCAGTGTGGAGGATTTCTCTCATACTGGACTTAAAAGATTGGCTTTTCAATAAATATTTTTATTGGAAAACCGGTCGTGACACCTTCCTCCATCACCAATTCCATGATGCTCACCGCCATGCGTGAGTAATTCCATCGTAGGCTTGCTGGACGGTGATGGGTTGGATGAGATTTATCATGTAATCGAGTTAGTTTTGTTAGGGTTTGATCCCTAGTATCCATTATGTTCTGAGATTGATGTTGCTATGACTTTGCTATGCTTAATGCTTGTCACTGGGCCCTAGTGCCATGATTTCAGATCTGAACCTATTATGTTTTCATGAATATATGTGAGTTCTTGATCCTATCTTGCAAGTCTATAGTCACCTACTATGTGTTATGATCAGGCAACCCCGAAGTGACAATAATCGGGACCACTCCCGGTGTTGACCGTAGTTTGAGGAGTTCATGTATTCACCATGTGTTAATGCTTTGGTCCGGTACTCTATTAAAAGTAGGCCTTAATATCCCTTAGTTTCCAATAGGACCCCACTGCCACAGGAGGGTAGGACAAAAGATGTGATGCAAGTTCTTTTCCATAAGCACGTATGACTATATTCGGAATACATGCCTACATTACATTGATGAATTGAAGCTAGTTCTATGTCACCCTATGTTATAACTGTTGCATGCATAATCGCATCCGACATAATTCTCCATCACCGATCCATTGCCTATGAGCTTTTCATATATTGTTCTTCGCTTATTTACTTTTCCGCTGCTACTATTACAATCACTATAAAACCAAAAATATTACTTTTGCTACCGTTACCACTACTATCATATTATTTTGCTACTAAATACTTTGATGCAGATATTAAGTTTCTAGGTGTGGTTGAATTGACAACTCAGCTGCTAATACTTGAGAATATTCTTTGGCTCCCCTTGTGTCGAATCAATAAATTTGGGTTGAATACTCTACCCTCGAAAACTGTTGCGATCCCCTATACTTGTGGGTTATCAGGGCAATGCTTCCAGTTTTTCAATAGCTCATCGATTTCGACGCCGCTCCGCTTACCTGGAGGTCCTCGATTCTCAGCGTGACCATTGAATAGATTCCCATGGTTTCTCCACGGGTCGCCGGTTCGAGCCATCTTCGATGCCACATGTACACGATTTTCCCAGACCCGCTATCTTTCCTTGACGTTAGCTGCTGAGACGTCGTATCATCCATGCACCGCATGCATCCGCAATATCCATGGCACACCTGGCCTGTGACATATCCATAACCGAGATAGTCATGCACCGTCGTGATCAGCATGGCTCTCATGTGGAAATACTCGCCTTTGCTGGCGTCCCATGTTTTGGCCGGTGTTTTCCATAACGTGTCTAACTCCTCTTGAAGTAGCCCCAGATATAGATTAATATTATTTCCTGGTTCTTCCGGCCCTTGAACCAGCATGCTCATGTGAATGTACTTTGACATCATGCACAACCAGGGGGAGGTTGTACATCCATACAAACACGGGCCATGTTCTATGGTTGGTGTTCTGGTTGCAAACGGATTCATGCCATCGGTACACGCGCCGAGCACAATGTTCCTTGCATCACATTCGAAATACCGATAGAAGCCGTTCAATTCTCTCCACTGGCTTCCATCCTTGACGTGTCTCAGCTTCAGATCATCTCCATCTTCGAGCTTCTTCCTCTCCGCGTGCCAGCGCATTAGCTTTTCTTCCTTGGAATCTATGAAATACCGCTGAAGACGGGGAGTGATCGGTAAGTACCATACAACTTTCTGGGGACATTTCTTCCCGGCCTTCTTGTATCGAGAAGCATTGCACACTGGACATCTTGTTTTTTCCGCGTGCTCCTTCCGATAAATTATGCAATCGTTGATGCATGCATGGTATCTAACGTGCGGCAGATCAAGAGGGCACACGATCTTCTTGGCCTCATCCACACTAGTAGGATATAGATTCCCTGTGGGAGGAACATCCTTTAGGTACTTGAGATGCTCATCGAGGCTAGTGTCGGTCCATTTTTTTTAGCCTTCGTCTTCAGGAGTTGGAGCGTGAAACTCAAGCGGGTCACCTCAGGATTGCAACCATCATATAATTGAGTGTTCAAGTCTACCACCAGTTGCTGCAGCTTAGCCTCCTCTCTAGAAGCAGCTCTCTCAGTACTCGTCTCCTTGCGAAGCAGTGCTTGAACTGGAGGGTCCCGCACGATTGAACTTAGTACCGACGAACTCTGCTACGTGGAGTCCATGTTCTCTCCGTCGCCATGTCCGGCCCCTTCTCCTCTACCATGTCCGGCCCCTTCTCCGCCCCCATGTCTGGTCTCTTCGCCGCCACCATTATCGATCATCTCTTCGTCTTGCCCCATGTCGTCATTGCCTGCTCCGTCGGCATCCTCAACATCATCATCCTCATCTTCAATTATCCATCGAGTATAGCCATCCATTAAACCAGTCATGAGCAGGTGCGCTTCGACACAACCATTGTCATAGGGGTCGAGCCAAACTATTCCTTTGCATTTTCGACATAGACATAAAACCTCTCTCAGGTTATTTTCTTTCATGTCCTGCACCACCGACCGCAACCACATGTCCACCATCGTTCCACTGACCATCATGAACGTCTGCACAATAATAATAATCAAATTGATTATAAAAATGCATGCATGCATTAAAGTCAGACAAAAGTTCGGCATGACCTTCCCTAAAAATAGAACATATAGATCTAGAGTTTGCCCGAAATTCGCCGAAATGAAAATAAATCGACATTTCGGCAAAACATAGGCAACTCAAAAGCACAATTCGGCGTGAACTCATGCCACACACACAATTTCCATCATATCGCCCAATTATCATATCACACACACATACACATATTTCCATTCTTGCAAAAGCATGAAATTTTAATCACCTATCTCGAGATCGACCACACGGTGGAGATGATGATGTAGGGAGATCAAAAGTGGACAAAGCTCTTCTTGACAAAGATAGATCTAGTTAGGGGGCAAATAGGTCACTTAACTAAATGCTTCATCTACCTAGCTAGCTAATTTGGGAGGAGAGAACTTCAACTAGTGGAGGGGGAAGGAAAAAGAGAAAGGAGATGCATTAATGGAGGTGGTGTAGTTAGCTAGGAGTAATGAAGAGAGACAAAGGTAGGTAGAAGAGGGAGAGTAATGGGGGGAAGTATTTAGGAAGAAGCAAAGTGAGAGAGAGAGGATGTGGGAGGTAGGGGAAAGGGAAGAGAGGAGATTGGGAAGGGGAGGAGGGGGAGGGGAAAAGGTGGTACTTTGCTGCGTCTTAGCAGTAGCGTGGGCGGCAAAACACACTACTGATAAGAGCGTAGCAGCAACGCGCTTTCCTCACACGCGCTACTGCTAAGCAGGGCCAACCATGTGGCCAATTTCAAAAGTAGAAACAGCGACCGGGGTAAAAAGCGTGCTACTACTATTGCATTAGCAGTAGCGTGTGTCATGAAACCACTCTGCTGCTAAACTTAGGTTGGTTGGTACTATCGGTTGATTTTTGTAGAAGCGTGGTTCCGCCAGCACGTGCTACTGCTAACTATGTATCAATAGTGATTGTTTTGGATGCGCGCTACTGCTAATTAGCAGTAGCGCCTCTTTTTGTACCACGCTGCTGCTAAGATTCGGTGTATAAGGTTTTCCCTAGTAGTGTTTCTCTACCTACTTACAAGCATTTAGCGACCACCTATTGAATAATTAGGCATTTTCCCATTAGGTTTAATCCAGAAAAACAATAGGCAAAACACGATCAACATGATAGATAGAACAATTGAGACATGCAACTGATTGTTGAAACTAGTCATGCAATTGAGGTAATAAGAAACAAGCAACACATCCATGTCGATCACTAGTAGCAGTAAACCAAATGCTAGCCCCGACAAAGAGGATAAGACGACGTACGAAACGGCAGTAGAAGATGCAGACGTGTCATTCGTCATCGTCGAAGAGGTCATCGACGTGGGGGAAGAAGTCGTCGTTGGGGAACTCGTTATCGAGGCTGTCGTCGTTCGCAGCCACGACAAACAAAAATGCAGCAGTCGTGTGGAGGCACTCCCCAAAAACCTAATCGCCCCTCTCCTGTATCGGATCACAAGAGGCGGTGTTTCGGAGGCCTGCTGTCTCACTCCCCGGTGCACGCCAGGAAGTGAGATGGGAAAGAGATAAGCGACACAATGCTTTGGAATGAGACAAAGAGTCGTAGTTCTTGCCTGTAGAGGAGCAACCTCTTATATACGTGAGAAGTTGAAACCGACCCTTCGTTAGTAGAAGAGAAATTGGTGCAATAAACACCATTAATAGACGTACTAAACACCATCAAGGAGAGAAGAAATGAGCGCACTAAAAACACATGAAGTGTTCTGTTTCTTTTCCCGTTTATGCATCATTCGTTTCAACTTCTTTCTTGCATGATAGAAACAAAGCATCACATACATGTATTTGTTAGGGAATGTAGCATGCAATTTCAAAAAAATTCCTACACTCACACAAGATCTATCCAGGAGATGCATAGAAACTAGAGGGGGAGAGTGTGTACACGTACCCTCGTAAACCGAAACCGGAAGCGTTAGCTTAACGCGGTTGATGTAGTCGAACGTCTTCTCGATCCAACCAATCAAGCACCGAACGTACGACACCTCCGAGTTCTGCACACGTTCAGCTTGATGACGTCCCTCGAACTCTTGATCCAGCAAAGTGTCGAGGGAGAGTTTTGTCAGCACGACGGCATGGTGACGGTGATGGTGAAGTGATCCACGTGGGGCTTCATCTAAGCACTACGTGAATATGACCGGAGGCGTAAACTGTGGAGGGGGACGCCACACATGGCTAAGACCAATTGTTGTGTGTTAGAGATGGCCCCATCCCTCTATATAAAGGAGGGATATGTGAGGAGGCCGGCCCTAGGCGCGCTCCAAGTAGGAGGAGTCCTACTTGGGCTCCTATTAGGATTCACCCCCCTTCCTTTTATCGGAGGGGCAAAGGGGGAAGGACAGAGAGAGGAAGAAGGAAAGGGGGCGCCGCCCCCTCCCCTAGTCCAATTCGGACTCCTCCCTCGTGGGGGGCGTGCAACCCCTATGTGGGCTGGTGTGCCTCCCTCCTATGGCCCATATCTTCCCCCCGGGGGGTTCCGGTAACCCCCCCCCCCCGGTACTCCGATATGTACTCGATACATTCCGAAATACTTCTGGTGTCCGAATACTATCATCCAATATATCAATCTTTACCTCTCGACCATTTCGAGACTCCTCGTCATGTCCGTGATCTCATCCGGGACTCCGTACAACATTCGGTCACCAAATCACATAACTCATATAATACAAATCGTCATCGAACATTAAGCGTGAAGACCCTACGGGTTCGAGAACTATGCAGACATGACCGAGACACCTCTCCGGTCAATAACCAATAGAGGAACCTGGATGCTCATATTGGTTCCTACATATTCTACGAAGATCTTTATCGGTCAAACCGTAATGACAACACATGTCATTCCCTTTGTCATCGGTATGTTACTTTCCCGAGATTCGATCGTCGGTATCTTCATACCTAGTTCAATCTCGTTACCAGCAAGTCTCTTTTACTTGTTCTGTAATGCATCTTCCCGCAACTAACTCATTAGTCACATTTCTTGCAAGGCTTATCATGATGTGCATTACCAAGAGGGCCCAGAGATACCTTTCCGATACTCGGAGTGACAAATCCTAATCTCGGTCTATGCCAACCCAACAAACACCTTCGGAGATACTTGTAGAGCATATTTATAATCACCTAGTTACATTATGATGTTTGATACCACACAAGGTATTCCTCCGGTATTCGAGAGTTGCATAATCTCATAGTCCAAGGAATATGTATAAGTCATGAAGAAAGCAATAGCAATAAAACTTAACGATCATTATGCTAAGCTAACGGATGGGTCTTTTCCATCACATCATTCTCCTAATGACGTGATCCCGTTCATCAAATGACAACTCATGTCTATGGTTAGGAAACATAACCATCTTTGATTAACGAGCTAGTCTAGTAGAGGCTTACTAGGGACATTGTGTTTTCTCTATGTATTCACACATGTATCAAGTTTCCGGTTAATACAATTCTAGCATGAATAATAAAATTTTACCATGATATAAGGAAATATAAATAACAACTTTATTATTGCCTCTAGGGCATATTTCCTTCAGTCTCCCTATCAGTGTCAAAACCGGCGGATCTCGGGTAGGGGGTCCCGAACTGTGCGTCTAAGGTCGATGGTAACATGAGATGGGGGACGTAATGTTTACCCAGGTTCGGGCCCTCTAGATGGAGGTAATACCCTACTTCCTGCTTGATTGATCTTGGTGAATATGAGGATTACAAGAGTTGATCTACCACGAGATCGTAATGGCTAAACCCTAGATGTCTAGCCTGTATGATTGTGATTGCCTCTACGGACTAAACCCTCAGTTTATATAGACACCGGCGAGGCCTAGGGTTGTACAGAGTCGTTTACAGAGGAAGGAATCTTCATATCCGAATGCCAAGCTTGCCACCCATGCAAAGGAGAGTCCCATCCGGACACGGGAGGAAGTCTTCTGCCATGTATCGTCACAGCCCATCAGTCCGGCCCATGTCACATAGCCCGGACGTCCAAGGACCCCTTAATCCAGGACTCCCTCAGTAGCCCCTAAACCAGGCTTAAATGACGATGTGTCCAGCGCGCAGATTGTCTTCGGCATTGTAGGGCGGGTTCCTCCTCCGAATATTTCCAAGTGGTCTTCGAACATAGAGAACGTGCCCGGCTCTGCAAAGCAAGCTCCGCAAAGAGTATAATATTTAGCAAGTCCCATCTACCGACATCTTTTGTAGTGAGACACCACATCTCCGCCCGGTCATAATTTCAAATCGTTTTATAGCCTCCCGATCTATGTTTCGAGATGCGGTTTCCATTGGCACGTCTTGTCGAAGCAGAGATCGTGTCCCCTTGTCACGGGATCCTCATCAATATGGGCGTGGGTAATCCAACCGTGTTGTTGGCGATTGCTTGGGAATAGGCGAGCTTTAAGGCCCGTGGGGAGGTGTTCGATATTCTTCACCTTTATAAAGGGGTACAGACCCCTCTTTATCCCCCACGCCTACCTCTCTCTCAACCTTCCCAACCTCAGGCTCGAACGCCCAGGATTCGATTTCTTCCATTGTTACCAGGCCCCCTCGTTATGTTTTTATCCATATCCCAAGGTAGGTGGGTAGCCTCCTTGGTCACCGAGGAGGATATTGCGAAGCTTCGGAAGGTGAGGTACCTGACTGCGGGAATCCCCCACAGACTCCCTACTAAAGGGCAGGTCATCCCCGCACCAAAATCCGGCGAGAGGGTGTTATTCATCTACCACTTCCTCCATGGGCTAGGGTTCTCTCTTCATCCCTTCGTTCACAGCCTCATGTTCTATTATGGGCTAGATTTTCACGATCTAGCTCTGGACTCTTGTCTTCACATCTCGGCATTCGTCGTCATGTGCCGAAGTGTGGGGGGATGCGGAGACATGTGAAGACAAGAGTTCAAGACCTTCAGTGTGAAGCCGAAGCTAGTTAACGGGGAGCAAGCGGAGTGCGGCGGTGCTATGGTGAGCAAGCTTGCCAGTACTAGCTGGCCAAAAGGTACCTTCACAAAAACGTCCAACTCATGGCAATAAGAGTGGTTCTATATCACTGAACCCAACGACACCAAATGGGCAGCGACACCTGTGTTCCGATCCGGCCCTCCATTGCGGCTTGCATCATGGATAAATAAGGGGCTAGACTGGGGATTAGCTGATGAAGTACAGATGCTGCAAAGTCGTATCCGGAGTATCCTCGAAAGGGGCGTTGACCTTATTAACGTGATCCAAGTGATGCTAGTCTGTCGGATCCTCCCGTGCCAGCGACGGCCTCTTTGTATGTCGAAGTTTAATCCAGAAGGACCACGAACCCTTTAGTAGTGCTTCAGCACAACGCACAAAGTGATGTGGAAACTATTCTTCAAGACTCGAAAGCTGTGGCCGGACACATCAGAGGACATCGGTCTCGACTGCAACCATCCGGATACCTCGGTAAGCACCCAATTTCTGACCGCAACTCGGTTGATTATCCCATAGCGATGTACTGAGAGTTCTATCTTTGACCAGGGCTGGATAAAGAAGGCAGAACGAATGAGGTGTTCACCTCCACTTCCCGAAGACTTGGCAGATCCTGTGTTGACGAGGATGGTGGTCCCAGCGCTATAACAAGTGCCAGCGCAAGAGGACAAGAAGAAGAGCGAAGAGGCCGAAAGCGGCCTCCACTCTGCAGGTATGCCGGACACTATGTCCGGGGTGACTGAAGCTCCCTCTTCGAAAGACGAAGGGAGAGGAGAAGGTGATATCCCTTCCCCTCATGGGAGGAAAAGGACTATATTCGATGAATTGGAGGTGGGAGCACCCAAGAGAGGGAAGGTATCCCTACCACATGGTTCGGGTTCCGAAGCCGATGTCATCGCAAGGCACCTCTCTAGGGATAAGCCCCTTGCCAAATCGTAAGTGAACAAGGATGCTCTAGACATACCCCATCCTTTTAGGGTTGCAGGGGTAACATTTAAACTATATGCTTGCAGTTCGGCCCACAACCCACCCCGACAGTCCTCCTCATCAGGGGACTTATCTCCAGGAATGATGGAAAGCGAGATGCCTTCTCATGCTTCCTCGCCTCTTAGGGCGGACGACTTCAAGGTGTCATCTCGGAGAATCTCCCCTAACCATCAAGCAGCATGGGGGACGATGAAAACAACGCCAGAGGGTGGTGCTTCAATCATCAAGGGTCCAGGGGGCACAGCCCCTACGGAGGCCGCAATGAAGGCCCCGAACTATCCAGCTTACAGCCGAAGATGACTCTAGGGTCGAGCCGATGTACCCCTTTGAAGGGAATGCATGCTCCCGCAGCAGCCTCCCGGAATCTGGAGGTGCCGGATACTATGATGGGCACATTACAAACTGTGTCAATCTCAGAGGAACATCGTACCTTAATGGGTACGGTAGTTGAAAGGGTTCTATCCGCGAGAAGCGGATTGAATGAAGCTTTCCTGGGCCTGTTGAGAGGCTTTGAGGTATGCAATGTAATATCTTAACTATTTTATATGCATAATGCGGCCATGTACAGATAGTAGCCCCTGAGACTCTGGTCGGCTTTCATCGGGAAGTGATCAGAGGATCAAAAAGATATGTTCAGGAAGTAACCTAATTAATTCGAACACAGGCTATTACATCGATGGCGACCGCCCAAGCTATGGGAGTTGCGGATCTAAAGCAGAAATTTGAGTTAGCGGATGGGGACGTCACTCTTATTAACAGGCGGCTTGACGAGGCACAAGGTATGTGTTGGGGCAGCTTGTTTATGCATGTATACTAGTATGAGCACGAGGCTGAAAATCATATACTGTGACATGCATAACTGTAGATTGTGTTGCCGCGGTTGAGACCCTTCAGGCTGAACTTGCCCGGGCCAAGGAGCAGGCCAGAGTGAGTGACGCGGCTGCCAAGAAGGCAGCTATGGATTTAAAGGCCGAAGAGGCCGTTCGGCACTAGTGCTAGGATAGAATATCTACCATGGAGCGGGAGCTGAAGGATGCCACTAGCAGGTGCAAATCTCTTGAGGTGGATAATAAAGACAAGGCAGCCAAACTCAACAAGGCCTTACTAGAGGCGAAAGAAGCGCGATCCAAATATAGAGTGGCTCGGGAGGAGATCCGACAGGCTGGGGAGATAGCGGCTTGTAAGCCCTTTCTTTTACAGACTAAGTTCAGCGACCCAAAGTATGCTCTGCTTAACCAAATGTGGAGTTCTCCAGACGCATTCTTGGATCTGTGGAAGAGTGCTTCCGACGCGGCGCAATTCTTCCAAGCATAGGAAGGACGTGCTCCAGAGAGGCTTTTCTGGTCACAATTCAACGTGCCAAGGCGCCCGATGTTGCTGAACGAACAGATGGCCCAGTGGGCCGAGCTACACAAGATGTCCGGAGCTGCCATGAAGGACGTCGTGGTTCGGCTATGGCCGACCGAACCCATTCTGAGCAGCTATTTCGGCTTGGTGCAGCGGCTTGTCGATGCAATGTCGCGTATTGACGCCGTCAAGCGGTCGGTGTGCATTGATGTCTACTACACAACCTTCTTCTTGTAGACGTTGTTGGGCCTCCAAGTGCAGAGGTTTGTAGGACAGTAACAAATTTCCCTCAAGTGGATGACCTAAGGTTTATCAATCCATAGGAGGTGTAGGATGAAGATGGTCTCTCTCAAGCAACCCTGCAACCAAATAACAAAGAGTCTCTTGTGTCTCCAACACACCCAATACAATAGTAAATTGTATAGGTGCACTAGTTTGGCGAAGAGATGGTGATACAAGTGGTATATGGATGGTAGATAAAGGTATTTGTAATCTGAAATTATAAAAACAGTAAGGTAACTAATGATAAAAGTGAGCGTAAATGGTATTGCAATGCATGGAAATAAGGCCTAGGGTTCATACTTTCACTAGTCCAAGTCCTCTCAACAATACTAACATAATTGGATCACATAACTATCCCTCAACATGCAACAAAGAGTCACTCCGAAGTCACTAATAGCGGAGAACGAACGAAGATATTATGGTAGGGTACGGAACCACCTCAAAGTTATTCTTTCCATTCAATCCGTTGGGCTATTCCTATAAGTGTCACAAACAGCCCTAGGGTTCGTACTAGAATAACACCTTAAGACACAAATCAACCAAAACCCTAATGTCACCTAGATACTCCAATGTCACCTCAAGTATCCATGGGTATGATTATACGATATGCGGCACACAATCTCAGATTGATCTATTCAACCAACACAAAGGACCTCAAAGAGTGCCCCAAAGTTTCTACTGGAGAATCACGACGAAAACATGTGCCAAACCCCTATGCATAGGTTCATGGGCGAAACCCGCAAGTTGATCACCAAAACATACATCAAGTGAATCACGTGATATCCCATTGTCACCACAGATATCCACGGCAAGACATACATCAAGTGTTCTCAAATCTTTAAAGACTCAATCCGATAAGATAACTCCAAAGGGAAAATCAATTCATTACAAGAGAGTAGAGGGGGGAAGAACATCATAGGATCCAACTATAATATCAAAGCTCGCGATACATCAAGATCGTATCACCTCAAGAACACAAGAGAGAGAGAGAGAGATCAAACACATAGCTATTGGTACATACCCTCAGCCCCGAGGGAGAACTACTCCCTCCTCGTCATGAAGAGCACCGGGATGATGAAGATGGCCATCGGAGAAGGATTGCCCCCTCCGGCAGGGTGCCGGAATGGGTCTAGATTGATTTTCAGTGGCTACGGAGGCTTCTGGCGACGGAACTCCCAATCTATTCTGCTCTTCGATAGTCTTAGGGTACGTGGGTATATATGGGTGAAAGAGATACGTCAGGGGAGCCACGAGGGGCCCACGAGGGTGGAGGGCGCGTGTCGGTGTCAAAACTGGCGGATCTTGGGTAGGGGGTCCCGAACTGTGCGTCTAGGCCGGATGGTAACAGGAGGCAGGGGATACGATGTTTTACCCAGGTTCGAGCCCTCTTGATGGAGGTAAAACCCTACGTCCTACTTGATAATATTGATGATATGGGTAGTACAAGAGTAGATCTACCACGAGATCAGAGAGGCTAAACCCTATAAGCTAGCCTACGGTATGATGGTATGTTATGGTTGTTGTCCTACGGACTAAAACCCTTCGGTTTATATAGACATCGGAGAGGGTTAGGGTTACACAAGGTCGGTTACAAAGGAGGAGATATCCATATCCATATTGCCTAGCTTGCCTTCCACGCCAAGTAGAGTCCCATCCGGACACGAGACGAAGTCTTCAATCTTGTATCTTCATAGTCTAACAGCCCGGCCAATGGAGATAGTCCGGCTGTCCGGAGACCCCCTAATCCAGGACTCCCCCAGTAGCCCCTGAACCACGCTTCAATGACGATGAGTCCGACGTGTAGTATTGTCTTCAGCATTGCAAGGCGGTTTCCTTCTCCGAATACACCACAGAAGAATTTGAATAGGAGGATAGTGTCCGACCCTGCAAAATAAGTTCCACATTCCACCGTAGAGAGAATAATATTTTCGCAGATCTAATTTGCTGGCTTGTTTTGGCAGCATGACGTTATGTCACGGCCTGGCGATTATTTGAACCATTTCTTTTAACCAGCCCCGCGCATAACGCGAGGCAGTTTTTCGACACGTCTTGTCAAAGCAGAGATCGTGTCCCATTATTACGGGATTCTCATCAATACGGGCGTGGGTAACCCAACCGCGCCATCAATTGCGGCGCTTGGGGGATAAGCGAGTTTTACCAGGCAAGTGGGGACGCTTAATTTCGTCCGCCCATATAAAGGGATAATGATTCAGCTTCCTATCCACGCCTTCTTCCTCCCTTATCCATCCATTTTCGCACACTCGAGCTCTAGCGCCCAAGTCCGCACTTCCCACCTCGACCTTCTCCAATCATGTCCGGAGTGGGATGCAAGTGGATGGTCTCCTCCGTCACAGAGGGAGACCTCAAGAAACTGGGGAGAGTCGGATACCTGCCCGATGACATCACGCACCAGCTCCTAGATGAGGGGCAGCTCATCCCCACCCCCAGGCCCCATGAGAGGGTAGTATTCCTCACCCATTTCCTCCGCGGACTGGGGTTCCCTCTCCATCCCTTCGTCCGGGGGCTCATGTTTTATTATGGCCTGGATTTCCACGATCTGGCCCCGAACTTCATCCTCAACATCTCGGCGTTTATCGTCGTGTGCGAGGCCTTCCTCCGCATCAAGCCCCACTTCGGCTTATGGCTGAAGACCTTCAATGTCAAGCCGAAGGTGGTGGGCGGCCGCCAGGCGGAGTGTGGAGGCGCCATGGTGGGCAAGATGCCCAACATAACATGGATCGAGGGCTCCTTTGTGGAAACCATAAAGGGGTGGCAATCAAGGTGGTTCTATATCACCGAGCCGCGCGACCCTGCATGGGTAGCGGCCCCCGAGTTCCGATCTGGCATCCCCATGTGGCTCACCTCCTGGAAAGAGAAGGGCCTGTCCTGGGGTAATTCGAAAGAGCTAACTGGACTCCAAACATGTATTCAAAACATGGTGGACAAGAAGCTCAAGCTTGTCAACATAGTCCAGGTTATGCTCATCCGCCGGATACTCCCGTGCCAACAACGGGAGTTCAACTTGTGGGAGTTCAATCCGGCGCAGCACCGAACTCTGAATAGCCTCTTCGACATGACTCATGAAGACGCCTGGAGGGTGCTGTTCAAAAGTGCCGAGGTCCCTCCCCCTATTACCGAGGATCACGGATTCAGCGCGAAGCGCCAAGCCAGTGTGGTAAGCTGCTTGACCTTTCATAGGATACTTATTTTTTTATATAAATTGACCCTACGCGGGATCTAAACTCCCGTACCTTTGACAGGCCTGGCAGAAGATGGCCGGACAGATCGACTGTCCGGCTCCTTTGCCCGAAGGCCCCGCAGACGCTCTTCTGGTGAAGATGCTGACTCCGGCCCCTTATAAGGTGCCGGAGAAGACCAAGAAGGCCAAGGGAACCCGAAAGAGTTCCCGATGCCAGGCGTCGTCGGACTCACTGTCTGATGACTCTGCAGCGCACTCTTCCCCCGAAGACGAGGAAGAAGAAGAAGAAGATGGTCCCCCACCGACTAGGGGAGACAAGAAAAGGAAGGCCGCCCCAACTGGGGAGGCCGGAGGGTCCAAGAAGGGAAGGACTCTCCTTCCGGACAGTTCCACCGCCGCCGATGAAGGCGAAGGCGAGTGGTTGCCCAGGGTCAAGCCCCCGGGGAGATTGTATGTATTCGGATACCAGAGTAACTCCTAGGATTCCTTTGTCGCATTGCTTTCCCTAATGCCGAACGCAATTATGCAGTCCGCCACGAGCCAGTATCGATGTATCATCGGACGGCTCCTTGGGCTTGTCGCACATGGATAGAGATCCAGTCCCGACCGCCACCTCCCCTCATCCTGCCGATGATGCCGAGGTGTTGTCTCAAGAGGCACCAAATCGAGGGGAGACAGTCTTGGAGGCGCCTCAAGGTGACTTTCCAGACTGCGGGAGCCGCGGGGACGGGGCCCCCGAGAGCTCCGAGTTCGGCCCTCAGCCGAAAACCGTGCCAGACCCTCCAGCGGTTCCAGGCTCGGGCAGGCGGTCTCCTTCTAAGAGGGGTAAGATGCCTGTGCCGGTGACCTCTGTCCATCCAGAGGCACCGGACAATCTGCTGGAAGTAGCGCTTCCATCAACGAGGAGCACCACACTATCATGAGTGCGGTGATCCAGAAGGTTCAGTCCGCCAAGAGCGGATTGACTGAAGCCTGTGCCAGCCTTCTAACAGGCTTTGAGGTAAGTGCTTTAAAATGTAGTAGAAATATTACCGCATAGACAGTAGCCCCTGATGCTTTGTTCGGTGTTCATAAAGAACAGCAGAACAGAGGATCAAATAATACCGCAGGAGTCTAATATAAGTATGTCAATATGCATATGCAGGCTTCGCTGCTGGCGTCCGCCGCACTAACTGCGGAGGTCGCCGTATTGACGCAGGACCTCGAGGCGTCCAAGAAAGAGCTCGGACTTGCCAAGAGGCAGCTCGAGGAGAACATGGGTAAGTAATACCCCATCTATAGATATGTATATATAAAAAGGGACGCGATTGCAAAATGACAGGATCATTGTATGTTTGCCTGGGGCCACGACCAAGGTGGCGACCCTGAAGCAAGCGCTGGCCAAGGCCGAAGATACAACGGCCAAGGAGCGCACCGAGCGAGAGAAGCACGAGGCTCGGGTGGGAGAGGTGCAGCAAGAGCTCTAGGCTCTTGTGGCGAAGCACGAGGCGTTGGAGCTTGACTCCAAGACGCGGGAGTCTGAGCTTGCCGCGACCCCCGAGAGTGTAAAAAGTGCCAAGGCCGAAGCCCAAAAGGCCCTCCAAGAGATCGAGGCGATGAAGAAGATAGCGGCAGGTAAGGCTTTCTATATGCAAAGCAAGCATGTAAAAGTAAATTACCGATTACTTACCCGGATCTGGAGCTCTTTAGGAGCATTCGCAGATTTGCCCCGCAGTGTGTCCGATGCCACACAATTTTACCAGGCCGAGGACGGAAGCTCGATGGAGAAGCTGTTTTGGTCTCAGTATGCTGAGGCCGAACATCCGGTGCCAATGAGCGACCAACTGAAGCAGATGGTTGAGCTACATAAGGCGGCCGATCAGGCTGTGAAGAGCTTTATAGTCCGATTGTGGCCTGGCGATGCCCTTCCGAACAACTTTTTCGGCCTGGTGAGGCGGCTCGTGGATGCCCGCCCGTGGCTGGAGGTCGTCAAGCGATCTGTCTGCATTGAAGGTGCACGCCGGGCTTTCGCCCGTGTGAAATTGCAGTGGGTCAAGCTAGACGCTGTGAAGCTGATCAAGGAGGGGCCGCCAGAGGGCAAGGAGCACCGCCACCCTGAGATGTACTACGAGGGTGTTCTGCCGGGCGCCCGTCTCATCGCGGACGAGTGTTCGAAAGATGTAATATTTGAATGAGACTTTCTCATTTTATCCTATATGTATGAAAACTTGTTTCATATGCGCTATGCAACGCTTGTTGGAATTTAAAATATTACCTTCTGTTTGGTTGTTTATCCAATCTGAGAGATGGCTAGTCCTCGGCTTCTGCCCCCATGCCATGAGTACTGGGGTGTTTGGGATAAACCTGAGCACTCTTTTTCCCATGTTTGGGTCCTTCGAGGGAGGTGCTCAGCACAACGAACAAGGCAACCGGACTAATAATGCTTTATCACTCTCACTTAGCCATAGAATTCTATAATTTTAAATTTCGGCGAAGCCCCTGGTATTCGGAAGGCCGAATTCGGGGCGCGATACATGCCTGTAAGCCAGACAGGGCCGGCCCCTCGCCCTAAGAGGCATAAGTCTTTAGGGACTCGGAAAACCTCGCCGAACAGCGACCAGTCTCTCGCCTTATCATAACAGTCAGTTTTAGCTTTCTCTACTAAGGTGCTTAGCCCGGCAGAACCGGGGCATAATCGCAGTAGTTCTCCTAGCGCTACCTTAGCCGATAGAGCGGAACGTAAGATACGAAAACATAGGAGCCGGGCAAACCCAACATTTGACCCAAGACATGATTCGGAGCTGATGCATATAATGCTATAAGTTCGGGGTGCCGCACTTGTGAAAGTGTTCGGACTTTTCACACTGCATTGTGGGGTACGTACCCCTGGTGTATTGGCCGTACCAGAGTGTACGGTTGCAAGGTGCATTAATGAACACATAGATATATATATATATATATATATATATATATATATAACAAGAATGCAATAATAGTCGTAATGTCATGCATTGTTTATTGAAAAGTTGTGTTAAAGCAGAGTGATACAGATAGTGCGATAAGCAAATAGTAGTACTATGTCCCTTCCAAGGGCAAGCTGAGGAATGATATGAAATCGAATATTTCGCTCGTTACTGTAATCAACCTGGGAATTCCGTGGTATGACGTAGCTGTTTGCCTCCTTGGTTGCTGTATCATGTGTTCGGCGATAGTGATGCCGGACAGTGTTTCCAGAGATTAAGGTCTTGAAAGAAAAAGAAAAATAACCAAACGGGAAGCCCCTAGTGCGGTTTAGGCCGCGTTTTGGGGCGTGCCGCAGTTCTGCCCCCCACCCCTCCTGTGCCCATGGTATTTTTAATGCGTAATTATGTACGCGCGGCACGAATATCACCGTTGGGCTGGGATTGGGGTGGCCCCGTATTGCTACGCGAGCTCAGATCGCGCCAGGCGGTCTATTTGCCGATTGCTCGAGCGCGCTTGAAGGTGTCCGGGCTTTGAAGCGCCGAACTGGTTGATTGCCTTGAGAGGCTGCTTTGCGCTTCTGCTGCGAGGGTCGCGGTGTGCTCCTCTGTTCGGAGAGAGCGCTCTGTGTTTCCATTGACTGTAATAACTCCGCGAGGTCCTGGCATCTTGATCCTGAGGTATGCATAATGCGGTACCGCATTGAATCTATTGAATGCGGTTCGCCCGAGCTTCGCGTGATAACCACTGCGGAACGGGACTATATCGAAGATTAACTCTTCGCTTCGGAAATTATCCGGGGATCCAAATACCACTTCTACTGTAATTGAGCCTGTGCAATGGGCCTCTACACCTGGAACGACGCCCTTAAAGGTCATTTTCGTGGGTTTGATTCTTGAGGGGTCTATACCCATTTTGCGCACTGTGTCCTGATAAAGCAGGTTCAGGGTGCTGGCGCCGTTCATAAGGACTCGAGTGAGGTGAAATCCGTCGATGATTGGGTCTAGGACCAGTGCGGCGAATCCATCGATAATTGGGTCTAGGACCAGTGCGGCGAATCCGTCATGACGGATACTAGTGGGGTGGTCCCTGCGATCGAAGGTGATCGGACAGGAGGACCAAGGGTTGAACTTTGGGGCGACTGGCTCCAACGCATATATGTCCCTAAGCACACACTTCCGCTCCCTCTTGGGGATGTGGGCTGTGTATATCATGTTCACCGTCCGCACTTGCGGGGGAAACCTCTTCTGTCCTCCAGTGTGCGGCTGCCGGGGCTCCTCGTCGTCATCGCTATGCGGCCCCTTGTCCTTGTTTTCGGCAATTAACTTGCCGGCCTGCTTGAACACCCAACAATCCCTGTTGGTGTGATTGGTTGGCTTGTCTGGGGTGCCATGTATTTGACACGAGCGATCGAGAATATGGTCCAAGCTGGACGGACCCGGCGTACTTTGTTTGAATTGCTTTTTCCGCTGACCGGGTTTAGAGCCTTTGAATCCGGCGTTGACTGCCGTATCCTCAGTATTTTCGCTGTTAATGCGGCGCTTATGCTTGTTGCGACGTGACCTGCTATTGTCGTCCTTGGTATCTGAGGTACCTTGGTTCTTTGATATGTTATTACTACGAGCCAGCCAGCTGTCTTCTCCCACACAAAAGCGGGTCATGAGCGTCGTGAGAGCTGCCATAGATTTCGGCTTTTCCTGACCAAGGTGCCGGGCTAGCCACTCGTCTCGGATGTTGTGCTTGAAGGCCGCTAAGGCCTCCGCATGCGGACAGTCGACGATTTGATTTTTATTTGTAAGGAACCGAGTCCAGAATTGCCTGGCCGACTCTTCTGGCTGCTGAATTATGTGGCTTAAATCATCGGCGTCTGGTGGTCGCACATAAGTGCCCTGAAAGTTGTCGAGGAATGCGGCTTCAAGATCTTCCCAACAGCTAATGGAGTCCGCTGGCAAGCTGTTAAGCCAATGCCGCGCTGGTCCTTTTAGCTTTAGAAGGAGGTATTTGATGGCGTGTAAGTCATCGCCGCGGGCCATGTGGATGTGGAGGAGGAAATCCTCAATCCATACTGCGGGATCTGTTGTGCCGTCGTACGATTCAATATTTATAGGTTTGAAACCTTCTGGGAATTGATGTTCCATTACTTCGTCTATGAAGCATAAGGGGTGTGCGGCGCCTCTGTATTGGGCTATATCGCGACGCAGCTCGAATGGGTCTTGTCCGCTGTGTTTGGCCCGGCCGGATTTGCTTTTACTGTATCCGGCATGATGTTTGTCGTCTCGCAGAGTGGTCCGCCCTCGTGATCCGTAAATCGATTTTGAATGCTTTGCCTTGTCCTCCAATATGTCTCACAGGTCTGGCGTATCTCCCCATGCCTTTTTATTTGAATGGCGTTGGGGTGGAGGCTGAGCTTTTGGCTGGAATGCCTCTCTATCGCGGCCACGAGGTGGCCGATCAGCCGTATCATACGCTTCTTCCTCCAGTCGGGGTAGTAACCTACGCCTTGGGTAACTCTTGGAGGGATGCTCGAGTTTATATTCCTCGGCCGTGAGGACTTTAGTCCATTTGTCAGCTAGCAGATCTTGATCAGCTTGAAGCTGCTGCTGCTTTTTCTTCAGGGTATTTGCCGTGGCCATAAGCCCGCGCTTGAAGCGTTCTTGTTCGACGGGATCCTCTGGTATGGCGAATTCATCATCGCCGAGGCTTGCCTTGTCTTCGGAGGGGGGCACGCGATCATCCTCCTCCTCTCCGTCTACCGCTCTCTCAAGAGAGTTGGCTCCTTCATCCTCCTGCTCTAAATCTTGCTGGAGGGGATTGTTGTTGTCTTCGGCAATATCCGGAGTGTTATTATCTCCTGTGTCGGTATCACCACTTTTGCTTTGGCGGAACTTAGAGCGGCGCCGCTGACGTCGGCGCTTGGGTTGCTTCTTGGTGGGGTCATCCTCCGCTATCTCGTCGCCATTGCCTTCGTTGGGTGTATCCACCATGTATATGTCATATGATGAGGTGGATTTCCAGTGCCCTATAGGTGCTGGTTCATGTTCGTCTCCTACATCGTCGTCCATACCGTCGATGTCTTCGGAGTCAAAGTCGAGCATGTCGGTTAAATCATCGACAGTGGCTACGACGTGGGTGGTGGGTGGGCGTCGAATTTCTTCGTCGTCCGCATCCCAATCCTGTTGGCCATAATCCGGCCAGGGCTCTCCTGACAAAGAGAGAGACCTTAGTGAATTCAGAATGTCGCCAAAGGGCGAGTGTTGAAAGATATCCGCGACGGTGAATTCCAAGATCGGCGCCCAATCGGATTCGACTGGCAGGGGCGCGGATGGTTCGGAGTCCGGAAAAGAGTCCGATACCTTGGAGTCACGGGCTGCGCAGCAGATTATGCTGGTGTTTGGCTCGATCGCCGTCGAGACATCAGCCCCTGAGGTGGTGTCTAGCCACCCGTCCTCGATTGGCGCAGTTGGCTCCGAGCTAAGGGTTGAAGCTGATGCGGGCGCGGCCTCTGGGGTACTGTTCGGCGGCAGAGCTAGGTCATACCCATCACGACAGTGCGGCGCGCCCGGCTGTGGCTCGAATCCATCGAAGATCAAATCTCCGCAGATGTCGGCCGTGTAGTTCAAACTTCTAGATCTGACCTGATAGCCAGGGGCGTAGCTTTCAATCTGCTCCAGATGGCCAAGCGTATTAGCCCGCAGTGCAAAGCCGCCGAATGCGAAGATCTGTCTGGGGAGAAAAGTCTCACCCTGGACCGCATCGCTACCGATGATAGTAGGATCCATCAAGCCTAACAGCAACGACACAGAGGAACTCTCGATGAAAGCACCAATGTCAGTGTCAAAACCGGCGGATCTCGGGTAGGGGGTCCCAAACTGTGCTTCTAGGCCGGATGGTAACAGGAGGCAGAGGACACGATGTTTTACCCAGGTCTGGGCCCTCTTGATGGAGGTAAAACCCTACGCCCTACTTGATTAATATTGATGATATGGGTAGTACAAGAGTAGATCTACCACGAGATCAGAGAGGCTAAACCCTAGAAGCTAGCCTACGGTATGATTGTATGTTATGGTTGTTGTCCTACGGACTAAAACCCTTCGGTTTATATAGACACCGGAGAGGGTTAGGGTTACACAAGGTCGGTTACAAAGGAGGAGATATCCATATCCGTATTGCCTAGCTTGCCTTCCACGCCAAGTAGAATCCCATCCGGACACGAGACGAAGTCTTCAATCTTGTATCTTCATAGTCTAACAGTCCGGCCAATGGAGATAGTCCGACTGTCCGGAGACCCCCTAATCCAGGACTCCCTCAGCGCGCCCTAGGGGGGTGGGCGCGCCCCCCTACCTCGTGGCCTCCTCGAAGCTTCCCTTACGTGCACTTCAAGTCTTCTGGGCTTCTTTCCTTCCAAAAATGAGTTCCGTGAAGTTTCAGGTCAATTGGACTCCGTTTGATTTTCCTTTTCTTCGAAACCCTAAAACAAGGTAAAAACAGAAACTGACACTGGGCTTTGGGTTAATAGGTTAGTCCCAAAAATGATATAAAAGTGTATAATAAAGCCCATGAACATCCAAAAGAGTAGATAATATAGCATGGATCAATCAAAAATTATAGATACGTTGGAGACGTATCAGCATCCCCAAGCTTAATTCCTGCTCGTCCTCGAGTAGGTAAATGATAAAAACAGATTTTTTGATGCGGAGTGCTACTTGGCATAATTTCAATGTGGCATGAATATTCAGATCCGAAAGATTCAAGATAAAAGTTCATATTGACATAAAAATAATAATACTTCAAGCATACTAACTAAGCAATTATGTCTTCTCAAAATAACATGGCCAAAGAAAGTTCATCCCTACAAAATCATATAGATTGGTCATGCTCCATTTTCGTCACACAAGAGTGCTCTCATCGTGCACAACCCCGATGACAAGCCAATCAATTGTTTTATACTTTAGTAATCCCAAACCTATAAACTTTCACGCAATACATGAGCGCGAGCCATCGATATAGCACTGTGGGTGGAATAGAATAGTGAGGCGGTTATGTGGAGAAGACAAAAAATAAGAAAGTCTCACATCAACGAGGCTAATCAATGGGCTATGGAGATGCCCACCGATTGATGTTAATGCAAGGAGTAGGGATTGCCATGCAACGGATGCACTAGAGCTATAAGTGTAAGAAAGCTCAACAAAAGAAACTAGTGGGTGTGCATCCAACTTGCTTGCTCAGGAAGACCTAGGGCACTTGAGGAGGCCCATTGTTGGAATATAGAAGCCAAGTTCTATAATGAAAAATTCCCACTAGTATATGAAAGTGAAAAACAAGAGACTCTCTATCATGAAGATTATGGTGCTACTTTGAAGCACAAGTGTGGCAAAGGATAGTAGCATTGTCCCTTCTCTCTTTTTCTCTCATTTTTTATATTTTTTTATTTGGGCCCTTTCCCCTTTTTCATGGCCTTTCTCTTTTTTTGGGCCTTCTCTTTTTTTATATGGCCTTTTTTTATTCCTCACTTGGGACAATGCTCTAATAATAATGATCATCACACTTCTATTTATTTACAACTCAATGATTACAACTCGATACTAGAACAAAGATGACTCTATATGAATGCCTCCGACGGTGTACCGGGATATGCAATGAATCAAGAGTGACATGTATGAAAGAATTATGAATGGTGGCTTTGCCACAAATACTATGTCAACTACATGATCATGCTAAGCAATATGACAATGATGAATGTGTCATGATGAACGGAATGATGGAAAGTTGCATGGCAATATATCTCGAAATGGCTATGGAAATGCCATAATAGGTAGGTATGGTGGCTGTTTTGAGGAAGATATAAGGAGGTTTATGTGTGATAGAGCGTATCATATCACGGGGTTTGGATGCACCGGCGAAGTTTGCGCCAACTCTCAATGTGAGAAAGGGCAATGCACGGTACCGAAGAGGCTAGCAAGGATGGAAGGGTGAGAGTGCGTATAATCCATGGACTCAACATTAGTCATAAAGAACTCACATACTTATTGCAAAAATCTACAAGTCATCAAAAACCTCGGCACTATGTGCATGCTCCTAGGGGGATAGATTGGTAGGAAAATACCATCGCTCGTCCCCGACCACCACTCATAAGGAAGACAATCAAATAACACCTCATGTTTCAAATTTGTTACACAACGTTTACCATACGTGCATGCTACGGGACTTGCAATCCTCAACACAAGTATTTCTCAATTTCACAACTACTCAACTAGCACGACTTTGATATTATTACCTCCATATCTCAAAACAATCATCAAGCATCAAACTTCTCTTAGTATTCAATACTCTATATGAAAGTTTTTACTATTCTTGGATACCTAGAATATTAGGATTTTAAGCAAATTACCATGCTATTTAAGACTCTCAAAATAATCTAAGTGAAGCATGAGAGTTCATATATTTCTTCAAAATAAAACTACCACCATGCTCTAAAAAGATATAAGTGAAGCACTAGAGCAAACGACAAACTACTCCGAAAGATATAAGTGTAGATCAATGAGTAGTCAAATAATTATGCAACTATGTGAAGACTCTCTAACATTTAATAATTTCATATCTTGGTATTTTATTCAAAAAGCAAGAAAAACTAAATAAAATAAAATGACGCTCCAAGCAAAACACATATCATGTGGCGAATAAAAATATAGCTCCAAGTAAAGTTACCGATGAACGAAGACGAAAGAGGGGATGCCTTCCGGGGCATCCCCAAGCTTAGGCTCTTGGTTATCCTTGAATATTCCTTGGGGTGACTTGGTCATCCACAAGCTTAGGCTCTTTCCACTCCTTATTCCATATTCCATCGAATCCTTACCCAAAACTCGAAAACTTCACAACACAAAACTTAACAGAAAACTCGTAAGCTCCGTTAGCGAAACAAAACAAAACACTACTTCAAGGTACTGTAATGAACTCATTCTTTATTTATAGTGGTGTTAAACCTACTATATTCCAACTTCTCTATGGTTTATAAACTATTTTACTAGCCATAGATTCATCAAAATAAGCAAACAACACACGAAAAGCAGAATCTATCAAGAACAGAACAGTCTGTAGTAATCTGGATCAAACGTATACTTCTGGAACTCATAAAATTCTCAAATAAATTTCTGGACCTGAGGAAATTATCTATTAATCATATTCAAAAAGAATGAACTAAATATCACTCTCCAAATAAAAATGGCAGCATTTCTCGTGAGCGCTAAAGTTTCTGTTTTTCACAGCATGATCAACAAGACTTTCCCCGAGTCTTCCCAAAGGTTCTACTTGGCACAAACACTAATTAAAATCATATAACCACATCTAAGCAGAGGCTATATGAATTATTTATTACTAAACAGGAACAAAAAGAAAGGAACAAAAATAAAATTGGGTTGCCTCCCAACAAGCGCTATCGTTTAACGCCCCTAGCTTGGCATGATGATTTCAATGATGCTCACATAAAAGATAAGAATTGAAACATAAAGAGAGCATCTTGAAGAATATGACTAGCACATTTAAGTCTAACCCTCTTCCTATGCATAGGGATTTTGTGAGCAAACAACTTATGGGAACAATAATCAACTAGCATAGGAAGGTAAAACAAGCATAACTTCAAAACTTTAAGCACATAGAGAGGAAAGTTGATATTATTGCAATTCCTACAAGCATATATTCTGCCCTCATAATAATTTTCAGTAGCATAATGAATAAATTAAACAATATAACCAGCACCTAAAGCATTATTTTCGTGATCTACAAGCATAGAATTTTTATTACTCACCACATAAGTAAATTTCTCCTCATCAATAGTAGTGGGAGCAAACTCAACAAAATAACTATCATGGGATTGAAAATTGAAATCAAGATGACAAGTTTCATTGTTATCATTATTCTTTAAAGCATACATGTCATCACAATAATCATCATAGATAGGAGGCATGCTTTCATCATAATAAATTTGCTCATCAAAACTTGGGGGACAAAATATATCATCTTCATCAAACATAGCTTCCCCAACACTACAAAAAAATACACTTCCGTGATGATACGTGTTTGTCGCAGTAGGTCGCTTTTTTTGTCATGCATGTACATCCATGACAAATTTATGACAGAATCAAGATAGTCATACCTGTGCTGTCGTAGAAGTGTTCCATGACATTACCAAAATTATCATCACGGAAGTGTCCACTTCCATGACTATAAATCGCGCGTCACAGAAGTGCTTTCGTCAAGGGTGACCGACACGTGGCATCCACCGTAACGGAACGCCGTTAAGCTATCGGGTCAGGTTTTGGATCCGATAACCCGTTAACAGCCCCGACCAATGGGGATTTTCCACGTGTCGGCTCATCGTCGGGACAAATGTCATCCACTCACTGGACAGAAGGCGCCTATGATACGTTGACACATGGCACGGCCCAACAAGTTTAAATGGGCCGTCCCAACTAAAGGCCCACAAGATTTTGCGGACCATAATGGGCCGGCCCAGCTAAAGGCCCATGAGATTTTGCGGACCATAATAGGCTGGCCCAGCTAAAGGCCCACAAGATTTTGCGGTCCATAATGGGCCGGCCCAGGTAAAGGCCCACAAGATTTTTGTGTGCCATAATGGGCCGGCCCAGGTAAAGGCCCACAAGATTCTTGCGGGTCATAATGGGCCAGCCCAGCTAAAGGCCCACGAGATTTCGCCGACATTAATGGGCCGGCCCAGCTGTAGGCCCACAAGATTTCGAGGACCCTAGTAGGCCGGCCCATTAACTGGCTGCCATGTTTTGGGCCAAATGCCGGCCCATATTTGATCTGGTCCATTAATGGCCTGCCACACTCCAGGCCTAATAGTGGCCCATATGAGATCCGGCCCGTTAAAAGCCTACCACGTTCTTGGCCAAATTACGGCCCAGACCAGGTCCGGCCCTTTAAGAGGCTTTGGGATCAATTATGGCCCATATCAGATTCGGCCCGTCAACTGGACACTATGCTTTTGGGCCCACTTGCTAAAGGCCCACTTAGTAATTCGACCTGATATTAGCTTTGGCCTGTTAAGGGCTTGTTTAACATTTCGGCCCTATATTAATTTCGGCCTGTTAAAAGCCCGTCATATAGTTGCGCCTAACTACGGCCCGGTTTGCATCCGGCCTGCTCGCAGCCGATATCTGATTGGGCCAAACAAGGACCCAGACAATTTTGGCCTGTTAAAAGCCCGTGATTTGATTCGCACAATCATGGGCCGGGGTTCATTTTGGGCTGCTGCGTAACTAGTAGGAATAAAGAACAAACCTACTCTATACAATAAAGAAATTACAACATAGTAACTAAGAATAAACCTAAACTACACAATAAAGAATTTAAGGTATATTACATCCACTGGGCATCAAAGTTCGCCACCAGTGATCATAAAGCGCAACGAAGAAGCAGATTGCAAAAACTGGGCACCATTGCAGTGTAACAAAATAATACTGAACCGAGACCACTTCCAAGACAGTTCAAGAAAGGTTAGCCTTGCGGGGGAACTGCTACGCAAGCTGCTGAGCAAGGCTGTGAGACCGGCCTAGCATGTCGGTCATAGCTTCCAGGTGTAGCTGTTTAGCAATGAGGTTCTCGTTGGTGTTCTCCGCAATCTTTCTTAGAGATAGGTCTTCAAGTCGAAGTTGAGTTGCAGAATGCCTTTCTACTAGAACTTGGGACTGAAGAAGTCGAACTGATTCAGACAACGAATTCTGTGAGCTTGTCTGACTGTTAGTCTCAAGTAACTTGAACACTGCATCAAGACAAGACTTTGGGGTTGTCTCACTATCTTCAAGATGTTTTGCCTTCTTTGCTGCAATATATGTTGGGTTTGTCTCACAGCCTTCAGCAGACTTGTGCATGCCATCAGGCATATCACCCTGAAACAAAGCAGAGAGATGACAGGTTTTTCACATGTATAAACAAAGATGATAACTGTTCTGTCAATTCTATCCAATTTCAAATTAGAAAATAAAGAGTATGTTCAAAATATCAATAGCATAATTTGGCATTGTTCATAATGCGGGGAGCTTCACCACACTACTGTATTACCATGTCAACATAACAAGCATAGATGAAGGGCAAAGAAAATCATTGTATCTATTTTGGATAATGTGCATGGCATGTTGTTCATATCATCAGCCACATCAGTAAGATAAAACATGAGATGACAAGGTGCAAACGTGGGCTGCTTCTCCACACACTGGATTACAGATCCACAAAAAACAAGCATACATATAGGGAGTATTAAGTAATGTGCATGGTATGAATAAGGAATTTGGTTTTATAAGTAAAACTTAGAACTTACGGTTCTTACGAACATGCATTTTGGTAGAAATAGCAAACTAAACAACAGTAAACGATAGGGAGTATGAGCAAATTAAACAGCAGTTGAGGATAAAGGCTTTAGAAGGACTGACTTACATTAACAGTTAACACCGGCTTTATAATGCCCTTCTCCATGGCAAGGGAAGGATAACTCAAGAATTTCAGCATAGGATCTTCTTCATAAGCATTACCTGTACTCTACATTTTGTAGAGAGTAATTATAGATATGATAATACTGGAAGGGATAGAGGATAATGAAGATAAGATGCAGATTGATGCTACATAATCAACTACCAATCCCTGGAACTACAAGCGTTACAGGACAAAATGTACTTACAAGAGCAATGGGCTACACTTCTGCACTGGCATTGTCTGTGTATTCTACTTGTTGGTAAGATTAAATATATATCTGATCTTTTTTAGTAAATGGTGGGCGAGGGAGATAAGTTGCAGAATGCTACAAAATGAACCAATCCCTCTTCCCATAATACAAGAGTGTTTTGAACACTGGTGTACTGTACAAAATGTTCTTATATTATGGGACGGAGGGAGTAGCTGTTAATGTAAGTATAGTGATAGACCACGTTCAGTCCTTACAAGAGGACTGCAGAGCTAAACCTCTTCAAAAGCATTGGGTTGATTCTAAATTTATGTAAGAGTCCATACGGATCTTATAATGTCCACCAAATGGACGATTACGAGGCTAACATGTGCAGTGATGCTACATAATCAAACAGCTATGAAAGTAAGTATGGTCATACAGGGCAAGAGGTACTCACAAGAGCAATGCAGTGTGCAGTATAGTTGCGAGATTCTGTGGTCCCTTGAGAATGAATGTTCTTCTGCTAACAGTTTTCGTACAAGTGAGACATTAAGGCAAATGCAGAAATGTAGTTCAAATTGTGATGTGATATCATAGACAGTACCTTACGCTGCAGCCGAGACCAATGTGTAACAAGATTATTCCAGTCACTGTCGGATAATTGTAGCATCGGAGACTTAACAGAAATTTCGATCAAAGGCTTGCCATCGAAGTGCGCTTGCCTCAGGTAGGAACGATACTTCATCAACGAGTGCTTGAAAAGTGCAACCAACCGTTGCTCGTCATCACAATCCAGTTTGCGCCTCACCTATTTAAAAGAATGAAATCTTGTGTCTTCTGTCAGCAGAAACATATGCAGTAATGACCATGAATAACATTAGTACATTACTTACGTGTAAGTTGCGGAGGAAGACTGGAAATTGTTCTGTGTCTATGGTATAATCTTTCCATGAAGGAAAGATGCGCACAAAGTTCCTGACAACAACATAAGCTTCGTCTTCTAAACCGGGAAGAAATGGAACAGGGGTCCTATTTGCTGCAATTGGTGCTCTCTCTGGTTCAAAAAGGGATTTGGCAACTGGATTTGGTGTACTCTTTGCTGGAATGGGGGTTTTGCATCGTATAACTGGTGCTATGTCAACTGGCATAATCATACTGTTTGCTGCAGTTGGGGTCTGCTGAGTTGGGGCATCAGAAATGACCAGTGTAGTAGGGCTAGAGTCTGCTAGAGTTGGGGTATTTTGTGGGTCAGATGATATTGCAACTACACCTAATGGGCTATTTGATTTATCAGGTGCCACTACCTTTTCCAAATACTTTACTTGTGCTCCTCCACGATCAGCAATCGCCCTCTTCCTTTTGAACGTCTGATACACAAGAACAACATTTGAATGGATAAATATGGTATGATGACAGATGGAATATGTACTGAAAATGGATAGGCATGGCGTATTCACATACATGATGTGTAAACTAAGCTAATGGCAGTTCAACAAAGTAGAAGCAATGCAATGCATCAGTTGCAAGATATGTCCGAGCAATGTAACCTTGGAAAGTTAGAGCAAGTACCTTGATGGTGAATAAGATAGGGCATCTTCCTCTGACTCCTCCACTAGGGAGCTACATTGACTTAGGTCTCCCTCTAGCTCAGAACCACTGTTAGGATCATATTCTGAGCATGAATCTGTAGGTGGAGAGTGTTTGCATTGCATTGCATCCAGACTTTATTTCAGTCCCTTAATGCCAAGTTTGACAGCCATGGCATTGTTCTGCTTTATTATTTTCATGCGCGCTAGCTCATAATCATTATTATGATGTTCAGAATCTGAGATTCATGAAAACATAAAAAGTAGTCAGATTATCTATGGAATGCATTGTGGTTTCAACTCGGAGAGTGTCTTCCTATAAACCCATGCATATGCAAAGTTCACCTCCCCAACTATGCTGACCAGACCACACACAGAGATACACACCCGAGCGGCGAACATGCATTTTCGAAACTAATTTAGGAACATTTAGCTGACCAATTAAACAACTCTGTTTTAATAATATCAGATTCGTATTTGAACAACTAAGCTTGTTTAGCTTGATGGGTGGAGCAGTGTTATTATGACACGAAGCATGTATTCTAATCGTATAGTGATCATAAAAGGGGAAACTCTAAGCATATATTTTTTAGCAAAAGAAGGTTTCCCCTCTGATTTCTATTAAAGAAACCACCATGGAACCAACATGATCAATTAAACCCTAAGCATGATCAATTAAACTGTATTATGGCTGTGCCATGGCAGATTTGAAGCTGCAAACCGGAGAAATGATATTTAGCATCCATTGTTTGCTTCATACTAAGAACTAAATTCTAAGAGCTGAAAAGAAAGTAGAGTAACCAAGTTAAGATCTATTTTCTGGTTGAGATCAAAAAGTTGAGGAGATATGAAGTACCACCTCTCTTGCGGCGTTGTGTAGGCATCGGGGGTGTGATGGCTGTCAGTGGCATTGAAGCAGGTCTGCGACGGTAGACGGGTGCATCAGGGGATAAATCCCGTTGCGGTGGAAGAGAAGGTCGTGTGAGCAGCCCCGGCAAAGAGGACGACGTCGGCGATGAAGCGAGAGGACGCGATGCAAGGCTATTGGTCCGTCGCCGTGAATGAGAAACGTCCATCTGTAGCAGTGGACGACACAGTCTTGGTAGGCGCTCTGGCATGGTGGAGGATGGTGGCGATGGATGTGGTGGAGGGCGGCGGCGATGGATGGGTTGGCGGACGGAGGCTGGTGTGGGAATGGGGTGTTCTAGCATGGACGGTGTATAAATGGAAAATGGAGGGAGCGGTACGGGAACCATGTTTTTGGGACGCGCCTGTCTGAAATATGGGAAAGTTACGAACTTATCCCCCGTTTCAAATTTGGACGTCTCGTCGGTTGGGGATAGGACGGTAATCTCACATCTCCCAAATATTTGCCGGTAACTATTTCAGGCGAGGAGAGGGTGTTTTGCCGCCCACGGTTGGCGCCCACGGTGTATGAACGGGGCTGACAGGTAGGGTGGTTGTGTCACGTCTGATGGAAGTTACACATGTGCCCCTATTTAAAATATTAGCCTACATCGATTTCGTGCGAGGAGAGGGTGTTTTGCCGGCCACGGTGTATGAACGGGGCTGACAGGTAGGGCGGTTGTGTCACGTCTGATGGAAGTTACACATCTGCCCCTATTTAAAATATTAGCCTACATCTATTTCGGACAAGGAGAGGGTGTTTTGCCGCCCACCGTGTATGAATGGGGAATGGATGGAGAAACAGAGGTCTTTCGGACGAGCTTGAATCAAATGAGTTTTGCCGCCCATGTTTGACGCCCACCGTGTCGGAATGGGCTCAGAGGCGGTCATGTCACGTCTAATTGAAGTTACTAACCTACCCCTATTTAGAGCAGTGGAAATCGGGCCGATGGATTGTCCGTGTAATGGGTAGACAGTAATTTCCATCTCCCAAACACTTGGCTTCGGGGAGCCAATGTGGGAGTGGACATTTTGCTGTTTCTTTTGAATTTTGGGACAATAAGCATCCACGTTCACCCTGGAAACTAAATTCGAATCCATTTTGTATTCCTATATGAATCTTTATAAATCATTCTATGTGTTTTTATATATATTCAAAAGGACGACAAAGATGTATTCCACTGTCATATATGAATATGGTTTACAAATGTCGATACACAAATTCAGAAACTAGAATCAAGTTTAAGGTGAATTCGAATATTTGGAACACTTCATGTCCAACTCAAATGTCACACGCAGCATAATGTGTACCCCCATTTAGATATGTACACAAGCGATGTATCAAGATTCAAATACCGAGTCAATGAACCAAGAATGTTCAGAACTAACAGACATATAAACACTTATAGAGTATATCGATCCATAATATCAACTAACATACATAAGCCAGGCCGCTGTACTTTTTTTTGGCTACAACAACATCCGTTTTTTAGCTAGCATCTTGGCCCTTTCTGATGCGTGCCACTTATGGTCCATCTATAATACTATTGCTGAATGCACATTCAGCCCAATTGGCATATTTGTAGGTCTGGCAAAACATTCCAAATGAAATGTCTCCGAGTCTTATCAATTAATACAGACTTGTGCTCAAATAAAATTACAAACAAAAAACAAAAAAACAATCATTACATGATCTCTAAAACAAATGGTTTGATTGATTACATGAACAGATAACACAAAGGTTATTCAACTATGGAAAGAACATTTCACCTATGATTTACCAAGTAGGAATTTAATTTCCTTTTTTCCTTCAGGACCTTAACAATCGCTACAAAAAAAAGACACATCCGTGACATTTTGGGCCGAACAAAAAAAATCTGTCATACATGTGATACTTCTATGACGATAATTGTGACAAAACCCGGTATCATCATAGATGTGGTGGGTTTCTACTTCTATGACAAAAAATCATGACAGAAAATGGGCTTTTCGTCCTGAGCGGGCTGGAGACGCAACTGCATGACATTCTTTGGGCTGCCCATGAGGGAAAAAATCATGGTAGAAGCGAGGGCGAGGAAAATTTCGGGGAGTTCCCAGTTACGGTGGGAGGTCGGGGGCCGAGTGATGCGCGCTTTACTCCTACACGTACGTGCGTATGTGCGAGGCGTTGGCTCTAACTGAACCTGAGCGAGGCGTTGGGCTCTAACTGAACCCTAGCGATTGCATTGTAGGCTACGCGTTACTCAACCCGAGCGATCGATCGATGGCTGTTAACTGAACCTGATCGAGCGATTCCTTCGCTACTGCTGCTAACTGAAGCCGATCGATGCTGCCTCTGGATGAACAGTGAGTGTTGCAGGGGGGGGGTTGGATGAACAGTTCCCGGTGGGGGTGGATGAAAAGGACCTCGTGGTGTTGCCTCTGGATGAACAGGACCCCGATCGATCGAGCCGGTTGGGGCTGGATGAACAGGACCCCGTGGAGGGCTGGATGAACAGGACCACCCCGTGGAGGGCAGGATGAACAGTAGACGGTGGAGGGCAGGATGAATAGTAGCCCGTGGAGGGGTGGTTGAACAGGAGCCCGTGGAGAGGGCTGGTTGAACAGTAGCCGGTGGAGTAGCGCGCGGTGGAGGCTGGATGAACAGGAGCCCATGGATGAACAGTCGCAGGTGGAGGCTAGAGGAGGTCGACGGTGGATGAACAGTAGCTCGTGGAGGCTGGAGGGGGTCGACAGTGGAGATGAACAGTATCCCATGGAGTCCCGTTTTGTGGTACGCCACACCCCACCCGATGAACAGGACCCCCGTTTCGACCGTAGCGCTCCAACACAAGTCCGTTTCGTCCGTTTTGCAGTACGCCACACCCCTCCCGATCAACAGGACCACCGTTTCGACCACAGGAGGTCCGTTTCCTCCGTTTTGCGGTACACCAGACCCCTCCCAATGAACAGGATCCTGTTTCGAACGTGGCCGGTCGAACACAAGGCCGTTTCCTCTGTTCTACGGTACGCCAGACCTCGTTTCCATCGCATGTTCCGTCCAAGCCCTCCTGATGAACACGACGCATTCTGTTGCCTCCCCATGAACACGACGACGACGCTGTTTCTCCGTTCCGACCCAGCCATGTACATGAGCCTGTCCGTACGTATGCGCGAGTAGGCGTTCGAGACCCCGCCCGTATGTACACATACTTGGCCGTATTTTCTTTCTTGCACCCTGGCCGCCTCTACTACGACACGTGCGCGCCTCTACATCCACCAGTATATATATGTACGTACACGTTCGCGACCAGAATGACAACGCTACGTATGCTTCGACCAGGTGGGTCCCGACTGTCAGGCACTTCCTTGCGTGCGAAGATGTAGCTGGCGGGTCCCAGCAGTCAGGGGGGCGAAATACGGTGGCCCGTCCGGTGGGTCCCCGCTGTCAGGTGGAGGAATAATTATTTTGCACGTAATAAGGAGGCACTTCCTTGCTGCAGCCGTGGACCCAGCTGTAGCCTCTCCACGTACAGTCCACGTCCGATGGAAGACGTTCCTTGACCATGTTGACCACGCCGCGCCGAGAGCACCAGGGCGGTGGACGACGGCGAGGCCTAGGAAGGGGACGACGCGAAGCCGGGGAAGACACGGCAGTGGATGCCCACGCATAGAGGAGTACGAGGGTTCACTAGTTCGCTGCGGTGTGAGGCTGTCGTCGCCACAGAATAACATGGGGTGTGGGTGTGTAGAGGGATGGCCTGGCCAGTGGTGGGAGTAGCAGGGGGCGGTGAGGCCTCCGCCGCATCGCAGCCGGCCACGGGAGGCAGGAGCACGAGGCACGACCGGCGCTGGTTTGGGCGGCTGGAGCAAGAAGACCAGAGGTTGAAGAAGCACTACATCCATTGGATGGACATCATACAGTCACTAGAGCTAGAATCGTACATATTGACTAAGTTGACAAAGCCCTCCGTCCCCGTCAACTTAGTAGGCCCACAAGTCAGCCTGCCACTATACTGGGTCCCAGCTAACAGGGGGAGTATTCATTTTTTTGCGCGTAATAAGGAGGTACTTCCTTGCATGCGAAGATATAGCTGGTGGGTCCGAGCTGTCAGCGGCGGTAACGTTTTCTTTGCGAAATACAGAGGCCCTTTCGGTGGGTCCCTGATGTCAGGTGGAGGAATCATTATTTTGTGCGTAATAAGGAGGCATTTCCTTGCGTGCGGCCGTGGACCCAGCTGTCGGCCTCTCCACGTAAAGTCCACTGCAGATGCATGTCGGTCGTTGACCACGTTGACCAGGCCGCGCCGAGAGCACTAGGGCGGTGGACGATGGCGAGGCCTTGGAAGGGAAAACACGGAGGCAGGGAAGACTCGGCAGTTGTTTCCCATGCGGAGGGGAGGCCGACCGCGGGGAGGAGGGAGCAGGCAGTCCCATCGGCCCTGTTTGAGCGGCTGGACCAGGAAGAGCAGAGATTGAAGAAGCACGACGGCCGTTGGATGGCCATCCAACAGTCACTGCTTGTGCGTCAACCTTTTTTTAGGAAAGCCTCAAATCTGTGGAAAACAGCATACAACCCATCTGCCATTATTTCTAATAATTTACAGCCCATTTGCTAATTATTAAGGTTTTTTGGAGCCCATATTCTTTTTGTTAGCATTACAGCCCATATTGTGGCCACGGTTAAAAAATTATACGAAATTTTGCATATTTCGGTGCGGTCCGAACTGTTTTTAATCCCGAAATTTCGACTCACATTCAAACTGATTTTAAAAATAAATGTATATCAATATAAAATCCAACAAATTCTCCACGCATAAAAATTAATGTAATTTCAAATCTTGAAATGAAAAAAGATATTTGAAACTAATTGCCGGTTTGATGTGTTTTAAAAATGTACAGCCCATTTCTCATTACTGATGGGCCATTTTCTCGGCCAGCCGAATGAAAGCTCTCCTCGTCTTGAAAGATTTGCAGCCCAACAGGCCTGACAAAGCGACTTACTTGGCAAATCACAAAAAAACTGGGCTATGGCCGTGGACCCAGCTGTCAGCCTCTCCACGTATAGTACTCTTCCGATGGAATGTCGTTGACCACGTTGACCACGCCGCGCCAAGAGCACCAAGGCGGTGGACGATGGCGAGGCCTAGGAAGGGGACGACGCAGACCCGGGGAAGACGCGACAGTGGATGCCCACGCGGAGAGGAGTACGAGGGTTCACTAGTTCGGCTGCGGTATGAGGTTGCCGTTGCTGCAGGGCCTGGCTAGCGGTGGGAGTAGTAGGGGTGATGAGGCCTCATCGGCAGCACAGCCAGCCACTGAAGGCAGGAGCAGGCGGTCTCCCCGGCGCTGGTTTGGGCGGCTGGTGCAAGAAGAGCAACAATTGAAGAAGGAGCAGGACTGTTCGATTCAAATCCAACGGTTACTGCTGCTAGAATCGTTTGTTGACTAAGTTGACAAGCCCTGCGTACGCATCAACTTAGTAGGCCCACAGGTCAGCCTCCCAACCAGTGCGCCCCAGATGTCAGTGGGAGGAATCATTTTTTTCGCGCAATAAGGAGGCAGTTGATTGCGTGCGGCCAGGCCAACGGAGGGAGTAGGGTGGGCCGGGGAAGCCTGCGCGGCATCACAGCGGGTCACAAGGAGCAGGCAGTCCCGCCGGCGCTAGTTTAAGCTGCTGGAGCAGGAAGATCAGAGATTGAAGAAGCACGTCGGTCGTTGGATGGACATCCAACACTAACTGCTGCTAGAATCGTGTGTTCACTGACAAAGCCTTGCGTAAACAAGTCAGCCTCGAAATTTGTAGCGTGTACAACCCATTTGCTATTATTTTTATAAATTTTACTCATTTTCTAATATATATGGAATTTATTGCAGCCCGTTTTCCATTTTTAGAATTGCTGGCCATTTTCTGGTCAGTACCAGGGTCAAAAAATTAACTAAATATGTGGGAAATTTTAAAGATTCGCAAATTTTTGCCGGGGAACGAAATATTCTTAATCCAAAAATTAATAGCCATACTAAAACAAATTTAAAAATAATTAGTACTATGTCATGTTAAATCCAATGAAATATGTATAAGATATCAGTGAAGAACAAAAACAAAAAATAGAAACTTATATCCCATTTGCTATTATTTTTTGGAATTTTCAACCCCTTTTGATATTACTTTTAACAGACATTGACCATACTCTTAAGCCAGGCCGGAATGCATCCCTTCTCGTCTTGAAAGATTTGCAGCCCAGTAATTCGGAGAAAACAAATAGGCCTAGCTTGGGTATTCTTCAAAAAGAAATACTGGGCTACCTATTTTCCCAAAGAACTGGTGCATGAGCATTTAGCTTTATTTATTTATTTACTTATTTATGTTTAGGGCACCATGAGCATGTACCTGGGCCGGATTCATGTGAGAGCCTCCCTTCCAGTTAATTATGGGCTTCTCTATTGGGCCTTCATCAGTGGGCTGCATGTTATCAACAAGTGGAAAATGTGTTCCGAGTTTCAAAAAAATGTGTTCCATACGATAAATAGTATGCGCTACGTACGGTACGGGGCACTAAAGGATCGAACCGTGCAACGACTTCCAAAACATTGTGTTTGTCGTTCTAACAACACATTTATTCAACCAACAGACGAAATATACTACTGATTGTACATTGAAAACAGCAGGAGCAGCAGCAACCAGGGGTGGGGGTGCAACAGAAGCAGTAAGCAGTCCAGAAGAGTGAAGACGCAGCTCTCTCTTCCAAACCAAACATCAACCATCATTACAAAAGGGCTACCAAAAAAGAACAAGTGTATGCATCAAAATAAATAAAGATCCTACTACACCAAGTGTACGCATCTAACTAACTGGCTCAGTTAGACGTTACTATTTATTTATTTTTCGAAACGGAGGCAAACGAATTGCCTCGTCGATTAATTAAGAAGAAGAGAATTTCCCGGTTAATCTACGGAAAACCGGGCTAAAACCGAAGACGTTACTATTTATTAAGCTGCAATGGAGTCGCAGATGGAGAGGAGTGGGAAACTTCACTGGTTCTGGTGCGCGGTAGCACAGCCGCGGTGCCGCCCACGGGAGACAGGAGCAACAACAGAGGTTGAAGAAGGAGCACGGCTGTTGGATTAACATCCAACGGTCCAGCTGCTAGAATCATTTGTTGATTAAGTTGACAAAGCCATGCGTACACGTCCGCTTAGTAGGCCCACAAGTCAGTCACCAAATCTGACGGGTCCCAGCTGTCAACGGGATGAATATTTTTTTTTGCAAAACAAGGTGGAACTTCCTTCCGTGCGAAGATACAGCCGATGGGTCCTAGCTGGCAGGTGGAGGAAACATTTTTTTCAGCTTAATAAGGAGGAACTTTCCTTGCGTGCGACCATGGACCTCGTGGGTCCCAGCCGTCAGGCTCTCCACGAAAAGTCCTCTTCCAATGACTCTCGTTTGTTGACCACGCCGCACTGAGCGCAGCGAGGCGGTGGACAACGGCGAGGCCCCGGACGGGAATGACTCGGAGATGGGAAAACGCGACAGTGGAGTCGCAGATTGAGAGGAGGAGAAGGGTTATAACTGGTTCTGTTGCGGCGTGGGGCTGTAGTCTGTGGAGAATAACATGAGGTGTCGAGGGGTGGAGGGATAGCCTGGCCGGCGGTGGGGTAGCGCTTCGCAGCGATGCGTGCTAAGCAGAGCCGCTAGCCGCCGGAGGCCGGACCAGGCGGTCCCGACGACGCTGGAGGAAGAAGACGAGAGATTGAAGGTGCATTCCGGCCATTGGATATAAATCCAATTGTTGTGGATGACACAATCATTTGTTGACCAAGTTGACAACACCCTGCGTAGGCTTCAACCTATTGGCCCACATGCCAGCCTACAAAAATGTGGCATATATTTGACCCATGTTTTCTGGAATGTACAGTCCATTTGTTGGGCTGGGTGAACAAATTATTTCACGTCAATCAGAGCCAACAAATAAGATCCAAATAATAAGTAGAACAAAGATGCCTACAAATCTCATTGATTCCCAGCTTGCAAGATTCAGAACCAACAAATAAGATCCAAATAATAAGTACAACAAAGATGCCTACACATCTCACTGATTCCCAGCTTGCAAGATTCAGAACCAACCCATTAGAGCCTTTTGATAAAGTGAATATCGGGATTAAATCCATCTTGGCTAGCCATGTCATACAATCGAAGAACTTGGCGAATGCTCTTGACCGTCACAACATCTGTAGTTGAGTATTCCTGTTTGCACAACATGTTTGCACACACAAACAAGGAGACAGGAGAGCATGATTTCGCTTTAATAGCGGCCTCCTTGAACTCAACCTCCAGCTCTACTTGGATGAGGTCTGCCTGGAGTTCCATGATTCAATTCATGCGCCTTTTTCTGCAGTTCACCTGAAATGAAGCAAAGATTGCATCATTCAGCTAGCAAGAAGTACTTGCTCTTGTGAGCTGGCAGGTTCTTCTTTAGTAGTTGCACTAAAATTGAGGAACATTAAGGTTGGCTGTCCGGCTCATGTAAGGTGCAACTATAATTTTCTTATCCTTTTGTGCAGTTCCACTAAAATAAAGTGCCATTGTGGTGACAGTGACGGCTCCATCTTGCAAAGGCTAATAAAATGTTGCACGAGATTACCAGCAGAACTTGACGGAGATTTTGGAAACTCCAATCACCATTTTGTGCAGTTCCACCAAAATTGAGAGATGTTGCCCACGTGACATTTTAGTTGAACTGCACAAGACACTCATTCCAAAAAAAGTGTTTTGTGCAGTTCACCAAAAGGTCACAATAGCAACAAGGTGAAATGGATATCCCTATCTGCACAAAAAGATAGAAAGTAAACAGTTGCTGGTCAATAAGAATATACGAAACATATACAAAATGAAAAGAAGCATCTTAATTATGTTCATGGCAATCACGCAAGGACAGTAGAAATTTTAAAACGTCAGCAATGCTTCATGTTACCAGAAGCATTACGATCAACAATGAGATTCCTCAAATATGGGATTACTTTAATGGTGGCATTGCTTGTTTACCAGACACAGTAAATCAACAGCAGCTAAAGAGTTGGTTTAAGGGCATGGGACCGTGGGGACACCAGGACACTCAGCAGCGTAAAGGAGCAACTTACTTATCATACTGGGGAAAACAGCAGGAGTGCCATTGTACTATGTGAGGGCAGCAAATCTAATCTTGGAGACCTTTTACTATGTGAGGGCAGCAAATCTAATCCTGGAGACCTTTTACTATGTGAGGGCAGCAAATCTAATCCTGGAGACCTTTTACTATGTGAGGGCGGCAAATATAATCCTGAGACCTTTTACTATGTGAGGGCAGCAAATCTAATCCTGGAGACCTTTTACTATGTGATGGCAGCAAATCTAATCCTGGACATACTCTGTTGACTTGTCCACCAGCCGCCACTTTCTATCCTTTTTTCAACCAATAATAGATTTGTTCCTTATCCAGTTTGTACTGCGTTTTCCCATTATTTCCCTTTTCAACCAAGAGACTGGTTGGGTATCCGGTCTCTACTACTTTCACCATATTATTTCCTCTTTGAATCAAGTCCTAGATTCATGCTACAACTTTCCCCCCTTTCTTCGTTGTTTGAACAAAGCCCTAGATTCGAATGCATGAAGTAGCTTTACCTCTAATAATACTAAAAATTTAGGTGGCTTTGGAAGAGCTGATGGGAGTAGAAAAAGATGCACATGCAGACACGTGGGGAGCTGGGGTAGTAGAGCAAGGCCGCTTTCGAAGAACTTATACCTGAGGGTCGCCGGGATGTCGGCGGCGGCAGGTCGGATCTGCGGACAATATGGCAGGGAGGAAGAAGGGTTGGAGGACCTCCCGAGCCGGCCATGTGTCGAAGAGAACGGCACGGGTAGAGGATCGGGCCCCTCCGGCAGCTGTGGGTTTCCTCCCTCGGCGGTGATGACCGCGTGAATGATGCACCTTTTAGTCCTCTACACACACCGGCCGAAGGGATCCGGCCGGATCTGTGACCAGCGGTGAGCAGAGAGAAAATGTCGCTACCGCTGTCTTGTTTATATCTGGAGAGGATGAGAGAATGAAGAGAGCAACCCTAGTAAAGCAAGCGCTCATGCCCCTGCGTCCATATATAGTGGAGTGATTATCTTTTTTCTCTCCACAACAAGCATTTCAATTTGTGTACGTGGCATTAAAGAAAAGAAACTCTCTATTTAAGGTGACTACTGTACGACTCCTACTTACTACTAGTAGTACTACAATATTGTTCACTTGTGCTCCCCGCCCCTCCATTCATTGAACAACCCCACGGGTGAATAAACATACAGTAAGTACTGTATTTATATAGAACGAACAAGCTCGAACTATTTTCGCATAGTTAAAAGTTTAGGGCGGGGCTTTTCCCGGGCAGTACGCGCGGCGGTTTTCGGGTAGGGCTAGAAGACTATTTTAATTTTTTTTTAAAACTTCGAGACGGCCACATAGCATGGAGCCGACCCCAACGATTTTAAGCTTACAGGCACGGTACACGCTATCCTAGACTACTATACACATGAAACTGCCACACGAGCGTCCGGGCTGCGCTTGGCTCTTCGCCTCTTCGGGAAGTCGAACAATGATGGAATACTACTGCACTGGAGGAGTACTACAGTACGCTTCTGGCCATCTGACACCGATTGAACTGCTGCATATCCACCACGTGCGGGGGGGGGGAGCGTGTAGCGAAAGCTTCTCCTAGTCTTGCCAGCCACCACACTCATGGGCGAGGGAGGGACGCTCCTGCCTTTGGATGTATGACAGGTGGGCCCTACAGGTGTGTGGCCAACCTGTCATACAGCCAAAGGCAGGTGCAGTTAAGTCCGCGAGGGAGAGGATAATCAAACTTCTCGTTGATGTACGAGTTGACGCGACACATCAAAGCACTGCACTCGATATATTTCAATAATTTGCGTGTGTGACTCCCAGATGCAGAGGCCGGGGGTCATCATCCTCCTTTTCGAGAAAAAACAGACGCGTGTGTGAGAGGACGAGTGCGTGCGTGCACCTCTTCTCTTCCTGTATAACGTACTACTAAACTCAGAGTACAAGTTTTTGTGGGTGACACGATTGTGCGTGTGAGAAGTCCCGAGAGATAGGTTTAATGCACTAATTGCAATGCATGCATGCATAAAGTACATGCATTGGTCAATTTTCTCTTAATACTTGCATGCAATGATTTAATGCACCTTGGAATCTGAACATGTGTTGGGGACAACCAAATTGAGCCTTATAAAATGGAAAAACTAAAATTTTGAGATAAGCACTATAAAACCGGAAAGGAGGGAGTAGAAAAAGAAGTACTCCATCTGGGAATAGTGCCACACTTCGAAACTAGAACCGTCAATAAATTTTGAGCTTGCGTCTCGTCACATTCGAAATTACTCCATGCTATATTTAATTGCAAACTTGTTCACACCGATCACAACCTAAACGGTTTTCCACTTAGGAGCGTATTAGTACTCGGTTATAAATACTAGTATGCCAAGATGACTGCACATTCCTCCTCAACTCCTCATCCACAAAAACAAACAAGTCATTCAGCATCCTTCCCTTGCGTCTGCCATGGCCAGCGTGAGTTCTGGGTCGAGAGATTGCCACCAGGGAGAGGCGAGAGTAGCTGACATGTCCCGCCGCGCGGAAGTAGCAGCATAGAGGTCCCGCCGCACTGTCGATGCAGCCGTCTGGTCCGGTCGTGCCGCGGAAGCAGCAAAGATGTCCCGCCGCACCACGAATGCAGCAGAGATGTCCCGCCGCGCCGCGGCGGCCTGTGAAAATTTCTTATGGGCAGGCGACGACTGTTACAGGTGCATGCATGCGATCGTCCATAGAAAGATGGATCAGATCTCTGGCTCGGTGAGGTTGCAGGACGACATGGTAGCCTCATTTGAACAGGCTACCGGTGTCATCCGGCAACTAAGGGAGGGCAATGAGAGGCTCCGGGCCGAGCGCGACCTGCTGAGGGAGAAGATCATCCTAAGTGCGGACTTGCAGGAGGAGACCAGTGCCTTGTTGAAGAAACTTATGGACGAGAATGACATGCTCCACAACGAGCGCCAAATGCTGGTGGAGGAATCCGTGGATGTTCTCAAGCAGCGTCTTGAGGACACGAAAGAGCTCATCGCCGCTCGCCGTGGAGACTAGTTTCCTGGTTTCTTTTGATGTAATAATCGGTTTAGGATGTGGATTGTGTCATCGGTTGTGAAATGTTGGGTTCTAGCGCAGATGTTTGGCCTTTGTTGGCCTCTTGGGATGTTGTGATTTCAATCTAGTAGCTTTTAGTCCTTCGTGTTAGGCTGGAGTTGTGCTGAACTTCTTGTGAATTGTTGTGGTTTTCAGTAATGAAAATCGGAAGGGGCAAGCACTTCTTTGATAAAAAAATTTAATCGTCCTTATATATTCATCAGTCTTGCTATAAGTCGCAATATATGCTATATAGGTCCGTCGGATCTTACATCAAGATCCATGCTTTCAGATTTTCTTTTTTCTCTCTTAAATCTCAGTCGAGCGAGACATAGCCACGCCATTAAACAGAGGCTCGGGCGCCATTAATGGAGACCTTGGCAGAGAGGTGGACGGTAGATGGAGGTCAAAGGGCTCTCCTCCCGATAAGCACGCGCAGGGGTCTGATCGCACGCCTCTCGTACTCAAATAGCTACCCTGCACGGCGCCTCCTAGCTAATAAAAAATGGGGACGTGTGGCGGCACGTAAATGGTACTATTATGTAGAACGCCCACGGTTTCAATAATACTTGTGTTTCCGATTGTAACGTGACAACACTTGTTCCAAAATGACTTTGTTGATTGTTAATGTGTGCGCCTTCACAAATCGGACTGCAAATTTACCACAGCATGTTGGTGCCATGTCATGGCACCAAGCCAAGTTTCATTATTTTCATGCGTGTTTTGGATTTACAGGAATTAAAAAACTAAGTTTCTCAATGTTTCCAACCCAGCCACAACGCCCAGAATTTTGAATTTCATTCCCATTTCTTGCATGGAACCTAGAAATTTACCCGAGGACACACATGTGATTTTTCAACCAACTTTGGTGCACTGGAACATGTGCTTGTATTTCAAATTTGAATTATGCACACAAAGGTGACACGTTCCCTCCCAGAACCACGAGCCTTCTTGAGAGAAGCTCCGATTTGCAAGAAGCTTATACCAAAATTTGTTCCTATTCGGCCAATTTTTTACCACGGCATGGTACTACCATGACATGACACCATGCCAAGTTTCATGATTTTAAAACCAAGTTTCTCAATGTTCTCGACCGAGCCACGATGCCCAGATGTTTGAATTTTATTCTCATTTTTTGCATGGGACCTACTCCCTCCTTCCATCTATATAGGGCCTAATGTGTTTTTCAAGACAGCCTTTGACTATTGACAAGATTAATAGCACATGAGATGTATACTATGAAAATTATATTATTGGAAGCTCCTTTGACATACAAAATTGAAGGTATGCTTTGTGTAAGTTGCATGTCATATATTATTGCTCTAACGTTTGGTCAAAGTTAGCCTCGAAAAACGCATTAGGACCTATATAGATGGAAGGAGGGAGTAGAAATTCACCCGAGGACACAAATGTGATTTTTCAACCAACTTTGGTGCACGGGAGCATGTGCTTGTAGTTCAAATTTGAATTATGCACATTAAATGACCAAAAACTCAATTAATGTGTAAATAAGGCCAAACGAAGCCGGAATAATTCCAAAATTTAACAGGGCACTGATGTAGTTCTATGTTGCCTTTGTAAATAAGCTCAAGGGGGACAATGTATATCGTTTCGCACTCAAAGGTGGCACATTCCCTCTCAAAACCACGAGCCTTCTTGAGAGAAGCTTCGGTTTGCAAAAGCTTATACCAAAATCTGTTCCTATTCGGCCAATTTTTTACCACAACATGGTAGTACCATGACATGACATCCATGCCAAGTTTCATGATTTTCAAACGTGTTTTGGATTTACAAGAATTTTAAAACCAAGTTTCTCAATGTTCTCGGCTGAGCCACGATGCCCAGATGTTTTAATTTTATTCTCATTTCTTGCATGGGACCTAGAAATTCACACGAGGACACAAATGTGATTTTCAACCAACTTTGGTGCACGAGAGCATGTGCTTGTAGTTCAAATTTGACTTATGCACATTAAATGACCAGAAACTCAATTAATGTATAAAAAACGACAAACGAACCCGGAATAATTCCAAAATTTAACAGGGCACTAATGTAGTTCTATGTTGCCTTTGTTAAGAAACTCGAGGGGGGGGGGGGCAGCGTATATCATTTCACACTCAAAGGTGGCATGTTCCCTCTTAGAACCAGGAGCTTCCAAATCGGCCCAATTTTTAACCACAACATGTTAGTGCCATGACATGACACCATGCCAAGTTTCATGATTTCTAGGCGAGTTTGATTTACATGAATTTAAAATCAAAGTTTCTCGATGTTCATGACCGAGTCATGACGCCCAGATGTTTGAATTTCATTCTCATTTCTTCCATGGGACCTAGAAATTCAACTAGGGACACACATGTGATTTTTCAACTCACTTTGGTGCTCTGGAGCATGTGCATGCAATTCATATTTAGATTATGCACATTAAAAGTCTAGAAACTCAATTAATGTATAAAAAGGCCAAATGAACCCGAAATAATTCCAAAATTTAACAGGGCACTCATATAGTTCTATGTTGCCTCTGTAAATAAAATCAGGGGGGAAGGCAGCGTATATCATTTCGCACACAAAGGTGACACGTTCCCTCTCGGAACCACGAGGCTTGTTGAGAGAATCTCCGGTTTTGCAAGAGGCTTATACCAAAACTTGTCCCAATTCAGCCAAAAATTATATGTATGAAAATAGGGTTTAGATAATCCCAAACATCTCGCTACCTAGACCAATAATGTACTATGATTTGAATTCAACATAAAATGGATACAAATATTTGAATTGGAGAGCATATGGTACATGTAGTTCATAGTGAAATATAATTACTGCTATATGTATGTTTTCTATTATCAAGATAATATTTAAATTATAGTATAACTTGACAAGAATCGTATTCAACTAAGGAAAATTGATTCAAATTTAGTCCATATGGTAGACGACAATATATATGTTCACATGGTGGAGTAAAATGTTCATATATGATGGAAGATCAAAATGTACGACTACATCAATTATAAACCGCAAGGTCACCTAACAATATATTTGAATTCAACATAACGTGGATTCAAAAATTGAAATTCGAGATCATGGCATCTGTAATCATATAAAAAGGGACATTACTCTTTCTTTGGTGGGAATTGATTTGTTTTTCGTTGTTGTTGAGGGAAGTGTGAATCGATTTGGTACTATGCAGGGTAATCTTGTTCTCCCGATTTTTTTACATTTTTCTTGTAGTTTTTTCAAAGGCATCTATAACAATATAGTAAAAGGGGACATGACTCTCTTGTGTCTTGTGTGAATTGTTTTTTTACACGTTAAGTTTGTTCTGTCGAACAAGGAATCCGCACCTTGTTATACCGAAATTTTCAAGCTCGAGTATCTTGTCTCACCTGCTTTGAAACTCCCGCTTCTTCAACCCGCGCCGCGCGTTGTTATCCCGAAATTTGGACGCGCGCGAGAACTCCCTCCTTGTCCGAAATCGCTCCTACAGCCCAGACACGCGAAATCCCCCTTCTACCCCTCTATCGGAAATGAAGTTCCACGTCGCGGTGTCAAAACCGGTGGGGGTACGCTGGTAACTTACCCTACATTTTGGACAAGCGCGTCCCTAAGCTTGGCTCACCCCTCCCCCTTCGCCCCCCCATTCGTACACCGAGGCCACCAAAACCCGCGAAACCCCACGCTCCTCCGTTGGCCTCCCAACCGCCGCCCAACCGGAGACTCTTCCTCGACTACGTCATCCACCGCAACAGCTCGCCGTCCCTCATCCACCGCACTGGATGAGGATCTGTTGTCGATCTCGTCGTCCCGCCGGATCAGCCTCCCGTCCTCCACCTCCAAGGAGCTGCCCCGATGTTCGCCTCGTCTATCGCGCCACCTCAATCCCCACAGCGCCGTCTTGACCTGCCCCACCGGAACCGCAACACCCTCACCAATTCCTCCGATGAAGCCGAGGCCAACTCGGCGCCACCAAGGAGGTTCTGCACTCACCGCTGCATTTTATCTTTTATTCAATCTCATGGGGCTGCCGGTGCTCGATACCGAGCAGACATGGCGTGTCTCCATCGACGGCGCTGTCACCGGCCACATCATCCACGGCGTCTCTCCCCCATGTCGTTGCTTCCTCGGCAGCGACTTCCACAATGGCACTAGCTGCAGGTGCTCCGGCTCTTGCTCGCGCTGTGGCTCTGTTCTTGTTGTCGGTCGCGCTGCTGCACTGCTCCTGCTTTTGTTCATGCTGCTGCTCTGCTCTTGCTCTCGCTTGCGCTGCTGCTGCACGACCTCCGGCAGCTATAGGAGTTGCTGCTTTAGCACTCGCTCGCGGTGCTACTGCATGACTTGCTCTCTGCTAGTGCATTCCCTGCTCGAGCGTCTACTGATTTAGATCACTGCTTCTCTGCTACTAGTGCTCGAATGCCCTAAACATATATTTCAATGCTCTATTACTAGTTCAATCAGTTTCGACAGTAAAATTTAGTTTCGACTGTGAAGTTCATTTTCTTTAGTTAAGTTCAGAGTGAACAGTACTTACAACATCTGTCGGAGCAGCCGTGGCGCGGCTGATGCGTTTTACATCTAGCACTTTTTGGTGATGTATTTTACATCATCTATTGCAGATGATATTAGGGTCCCACTTCAGATTAACGTTGTCTGTCTTGTCATGCTTCAGCCTTGTCGCGGGTACACCTTAGCGGAGCTGCTCCAACGACGGAACCGTCCATCACACCGGAGCAGTACCCTCGGTGCCGTTTCCAGAGGCCTCGGATCTTCTTCCCCGCCTCTGACAGTCACACCAACATCATCACCATCCTCCACGTCCAACCCAATGATGCTGAGGTCCACAAGGCTATGCCAAATAGGTTGTACACTCATCGCATCACTTTGTTTCTCCATTCCTCTGTTCTTCCAATTCATGTGAGCCAAACACCCAGGTTGACTGAAATCCTATGTTTCCAAATGCTCTGTTTTGCACGTGCATTCCTATCCTATTCCTGTGTTTTTCCTGCCCCTGCGTTTATAGAATCCTCCAATTCTAAGGAGCCCTTATAGATTTACTTCATTTTCAGATAGGCGTCAAAGAAGACTCTGTGTGTTATGTCCTGCTCCTGCCGTGCCGTCATCCACCCCACCCGAGGTGCACCATCGACAGAAGCGTTCACTGCACCAGAGATCCCCCCCGCAGACTTCCTTTCGCCACCTCAGATCATCTTCCCCGTTGCCGGCAGCCACGCCAACTACATTACCATCATCGACTGAGCAGATGAACCTAAGGACTACACAGTTCCGGAAGAGATGTCACAGTCTTTCGTGTTTGCTTATGTTATACATCGGTTATTATTACCTGCTACTTTATCGTTCAATCTTGAGTTTTGAATTGCCCATGTCTCAAATCGAGCCAGCAATGAATAGTATCTGTCTACTATCTGGTTCATCTGGGTCTTCTATGTGGTTCATGTTGGGTGGGCAACAAACAATGGATGATCCATTGTTTATCTTTTTAAACTGAAGCTATAATCTACCTGCTATCATTAGTTTTGGATCCATCCACTCGTTTGCTACCATCAGTCTTGATTTTTGCATGCACCCCTTAGGCCTTACAAAATCTAACTATTTTTTTATTATGCATGTCAGATATTGTACACAATCGTACTGAACATGTAGAGAAAAAGAGAAGACTATTGCGTGCGAATATAATGTCATGCAGACGCCGCTCCATGGTGGGCGAAGTGCCCCCCCTCCTGCATTTCTAGATTGTATTCCAGAGGAAGATAACTGTTCAGATGGAGATTCAGAAGGAGCCGACCACGCCTGTTTACCACCTGAGGTGTTTGCTCTAACCTGGAATGCTGATGTTGGTCATATCATGCATATGGCGCCTTGCATTGCTTACATTATACATCTTATATGTCAGCAGCTTAGTTTAGATTTGCTTTGTGTGAATGCCACCTGTTTGGTTTCTATATCATACTCCCACCATTCCTAAATATTTATCTTTTTAGAGATTTCAACAAGTGACTACATACGGAACAAAATGAGTGAATCTACACTCTAAAATGTGTCTATATACATCCGTATGTGGTAGTCCATTTGAAATCTCTAAAAAGACAAATATTTAGGAACGGAGGGAGTATATTAGAATTATGCAATGCCATCTTCTTTAGCCATGCATCATATACGTGAATCATGCAATGCCATCCTGTTTAGCCAGTCATCGTATATGTGAATTGTATAGTGCCATATTTTGTCTATAATGTATTACATTTGTCAACAATGTTTGTACATTCATCTACTCTTCGTGTGCATCAGCCATTTGAGTCGGTCATGGGAAAATCTGGAGTGAAAACAAGGTCTTTTGAGCAGTCAATGAGACCTGTCGATGCAGATTTCTTGCTGGTTAAAGATAGCTCCTCAGAGGAGGATTCAGAGATAGATGACTAGTCATATCCCCCCCCCCCCGAGGTGCATTCTCTAACTTGGCTGGGTTATATTGCTCATATCATGCATATGGTGTCTTGCATTGCCATGCCATCTACTTATATTAGACATGCTTTGTGTGAATGCCTCCTGTTTGCTTTCTATATTAGATATGTGAATTATGCAATGCCATGTTTTTCAGCCAGTTATCATATATGTGAATTATGCACCGCCATGGAGCCAGGCATCATATATGTGAATTATCTCATGCCATCTTTTTTTCATTACGTATTCCATTTGTTGACAATCTGTGTATATGGAACTACTCTTCATCTGTATCGGCCATTTGAGCCGGTTATGGAAAAAATCTGGAGTGAAAACAAGGTCTTCAGAGCAGGCAATGGTACCTGTTGAAGCATATATCTCGATGGTTACAGGGAGCTCCTCAGAGGAGGATTCAGAGACAGATGACCAGTCCTATATCCCACCTGAGGTGTATGTTCTAAGTTGCAATGTTTATATTTCTCATATGATGCATATGGTGTCTTGCATTGCTTAGTTTAGACATCATATGCACAATATTGAATTCTATCTGCTTAGTTTAGAGATCATACATGCGAGTGCCAGCTGCTTAGTATATGAATCAATTATGTCAATTATATCATGCCATCTTGTATACTTAGACAACATGTATGTGAATTATTTCATCCCAACCTATTTTAGAAAGACATCATATAGTTGTGTCATGTCATCCTCTTTAGGTACTCATCATATGTTGAATTATGACATTATATCCTGTTAAGTTATCCATCATATATGTGAAACTGTGTCATGCTATCATGTTTAGTTAGGCATCATATATGTGAAACTGTGTCATGATGTCGTGTTTGGTTAGAAAACATATATGTGATCTACCACATCTGTCTATCATACAATGTCTGTATGTTCAATTTCTTTTTTTGTTTATCAGCCATTTGAATTGGAGGGGGTTCTTGAACAGGACAGCGGTACTGGCCAGCTACAAGCGCTTGTGCCAGCGGTACTGGCCAGTAACTCGAACATCAAGTTACTGTGGCTGATAAACACCAGTCCTTTCTTGTGCAACATCAAGCGCTGGAGGATTTAAGCGCCAAACAAGAGAAAGTTAATAAGCTTGCTAAGCATCTTGCCAGCATTATGGGTACCCAGGATATTGTTTCTTGAACTCTTCTGAAGTGGTTTCAGTTCTGGACTTGTTTTGCTGCGGCTTTATATGCTGCTTTGTTCCCTATATTTGCACTGGTGGCGAACATTGATGCCCAGTGGATGTAATATGTGCAATAGCCGTGATAGCCTAGCATAAGTTGCTTGCTTATTTATTTATTTCCTTGTTGTCTTGTTTGTTTGTTTGCTTGTTGTCAATGCAGTTCTTTTTCCGCGGTTTGCTAGTGGCTGCAATAACCTATTTTTTAAAACTAGGCCACAATAACCATGGGCTAATATTTACTGTAGTGACACTGGGCCTCCTACGGGCTGTAGAAACAGTGGGCCTTCTACGGGCCGTAAGAAACAGTAGGCCTTCTACGGGCCGTAGAAACAATGGGCTTTCTACGGGCCATAGAAACAATGGGCCTTCTACGAGCCGTATCATCAATGGGCCTTATACGGGACGTATGATCAATTGGCCAAACATGGGCCAATAGCAGGCCGCATTATGGCCGTAAACGGGCCATCGTTAATAGGCCATATTTGATGACGCTATGAAAATGGCCCAACGTATTAACGGACCACAAACGGGCCGACTGTAACCACGGGCTGAATTTGGCCCACAAGCAGAAAGTGATAGTAATGGGCTGTAGGTAAACGAATGTTGGAAATGAGCCCAAGAATAAATGGGCTCTGAGAAGGCCGAAAGATAACATGGGCTGGAAATGGCCCAATGGAATAACGGGCCGTTAATGGGTATAAAGTGATACACTGTTCATTACAGGCCAGTTTCACCAAGGGCCGTTAATGGGTGTAAAGTGATAGACTGTTCATTACGGGCCAGTTTCACCATGGGTCATTCATAGGCCAAGAGTTACATAGGGCCTCATATGGTCAGAAAGACGTCATGGGCCATACGTGGGCCAGAAGTGAAAGCGGGCTGGAATCATATTGGATGGCCCAGATGACGCTACTGGGCCTAATTCGGATAGGGCGTAACGAGCCTTGGGTTAGCGGGCTGTAAATGGGCTATATGCGAACAGCCCGTTAACATGCTTTCCATGGGCCGGCCCGCCACCTTTTGACCAAGTCAAATGGGCCGGCCTTTTCACAGGAATGGGCCTCTGTTGGGCCGTGCCACATGTCGACGTATCATAGGCGCCTTCTGTCCAATGAGTGGATGACATCTGTCCCAATGATGAGCCGACACGTGTTTCCTCTAGCCAATGATGATTTTACACGTGGAAAATCCCCATTGGTCGGGGCTGTTAATGGGTTATCTTATCCAAAACCCGACCCGATAGCTTAACGACGTTCCGTTACGGTGGATGCCACGTGTCGGTCACCCTTGACGAAAGCACTTCTGTGACGCGCGATTTATCGTCATGGAAGTGCACACTTCCGTGATGATAATTTTGGTAATGTCATAGAACACTTCTACGACATCACAGGTATGACTATCTTGATTCTGTCATAAAATCATCATGGATGTACATGCATGACAAAAAACACGACCTACTGTGACAAACACGTATCATCACGGAAGTGTATTTTTTTGTAGTGAATCTGGTCAGTCTCAGCTTGCTTCGTTTTGAAATCCACCAAATATTTAATGGTTGTCTTGAGTACTGCTTGTGATTGTGTTGTTTGCTTCCTCAACATGTCAACTTCATCTCTAAGTGCAGAAGTAGAATCTCTTTCTACCACTAGTTTAGCCTCTAGAGCATCAGCAGTTGGCAATTCATAATGCACGATTGGGCCGGTGCCACTGCTGTGGGATGACGCATTGTCCATGGGGACCTTGCTCTTTCATCTTGGGCTAACCCATTTTGCCATTAAAGTTCCGATTGGATTCAGAAAAGTTGAAGTTAGCAAAACATCTCAACTGGGAGTTATAACAGCAAACCAGTTAAACAAACAAGGAATTAAAGAGTTTCAATTGGATGCTGAAAAGTACTTATTAACATCATTGTAACCCGTTGTTGCAGCAGCAAAGTAGTTAAACAAACAAGTAGATATTTAGGTTAAGGCAAACAGGTAATTCTTAACAGTAAGTATCAAACACATAGATAGGCGCAGTCTACAATATGATTAACAGGCTGTGCCATTATGTAATCAGTAGCAAACTAAATTAAGCCAAGCAACGTAATTGAACAATTTTGCAATAAGTGGCTAACTAAAATTCCGAGAAGCAGGTAACTAAACTTATGCTAGTGTTCGCACATGAATACGTCACCGTGTACCCTTGACGCCAAGGGTGATGCACTGCAGCTCACGTCGAAGGAGACCCGGCCGGAAGCGCGGTACACAGGCAATCCGGCGGGCGCTTTTGAAGACCCGAAACCCCGCACTCCCGGGAGGGACCCCGTCTGGACACGCGGCGGCTATGGGCTGCCCTAGGTCGACCTGATCGCCCCTAGGGCCACGAGGTTCGCCGCCCTGCAAAGAAGAAGAACAGACGAAGAACGAGGAAGAAGAAGAACTGGGGTTAAGGAGAAAAGATAAAAGATAAAAAGTGGTAGATGAATTGATCGATCGTGTGTTGTTCAATCGGCCGTCACCCCTTAGATACATAAGAGGCGGCTGGACTTCCTGTGCAAGGAAAAGGGTTGGATTCACGTCCATAATCCTAGTCAAATTCGGATTGGTTTTATCCGAACTTTCCAAAACTGTTCGGTTTAAACTGGCTGCACCTTGCGGGTCATTTTTGTGACGGTAAACGATCTCGAATGAAAACGAGCCCAAAAGCAATCTTAACCGTTTCAACGAGACGAACAACTTTCATGTTGAAAGTTTTTTGATCAGAGGTCATCTTGAAGGTCAAATTGGTCTCGCAAAATAGGCTATTCTCTCGCGCTACCAAACTTTCATGTCTGGTGGGGCGCGCCACATCTCGCCTCGTGACAGTGTTGCACTCCGATTGCTCTAAATTTTTCATAAGAACTCGGATTTGGACGATTTTTATATCAAAATCGACCATTTCGACGAGACGAAGACAACTCCTATAGGTCATTTTTCCATTTGAGGTCGTCTTAGGAGCAACTGTACTCTGAATATAAGATCTTAGTACTTTGAGCATAGTTTCGGCCTTCGAGATGAAATGGGACGACGATGACCCAAACTTCAAAGATGTTCATATCAGTAATACAGAACTATTTCATGTAGATCACTTCTCCATTTGAGGCCATGTTAAATAAGTTCTTGACCGTGGCAAAATCTGGTGTCAACACATGCCCCCCTGTTTTTCGGCAAAGCTTGTGTGCCGAAAAATAACTTGCACATAGCTTGCTCTAAGGACGATGTCAACACTATATCGGCCATTTTGCATATGCTTAGGACGATAAGTTTATATCGACCATTGTTTGTGTGAATATTTTGATGCAAGCTTGGGTGACTTTCCCAACTTCATTAATCTGACTATAAAGTTCCATAGGTATGCATGTCAAGACTATCCATCAAACATATTGTCCACCCTTCTGCTAGGATCTTGCAGATTATCAACAATGAACTTTCTCAAATCCTTACTTTGTCTGCATAAAAGTTCCATTAGTGACCGAGGTAGTGAGCTCCAATTCGGCCTTACCTATGTTGGCAAGAATAAGCATCGGCCATTGATAGATATGCAATACACCATGACGGACATGGTAGCCGGATGCTTGCTACGCCAACTCTCTTCAATTGACATGTCTAAATATATGAACAATTTGAATGCAACCCAAGGTAAATTTTGCATCTAGACATACCAAAAGATAAACTATTAGTGACTCGTCAAAACATTGATAACCCTTGGATATTTGTTGCACTACTAATAACGAATCACCGGAAGCCTCAATATGTATAGCACCTATAGCAAGGCAAAGCTCCAATTCGAATAACAATGCATATTCGGCTTTGATCATTGTGCAAAAATATTTTTAGAGGCATGAGGCTTCACAAAATAGATCATATAGAGATAAATAAACAACACCAACACCTTGGCCATTGTTACAAATTTAACCATCAATATATAATCTCCATGGTACTAGAGAGATCAAGCTAAAAACAATATTATGCATGATGTCATTATGATGCTCAATAAAAAAATCAACCATGATTTGGCCTTACGTAAATTCTGAAAACTAATAAGCCAAAGCACACCCAATCAAAACATAATTTCACTTTGCAATTTTGATGAATTGGTCTATGCATAATATCTTCAATGGCATCAATTTGACAAATTCCTTTGCAAGTACTTATCTCAATCTCTACTCAAACTAAGGACGATGTTAGAATACCACACCGTCCATTCTTAGATATTCTGAGGGCGATATATAAGTATCGGCCATTCCCATGAGATCCATGTAGAATTCACCCACCAAAGTATGTATAGCCGAAATAAACAAATGAAATAGAAATAAAATATTTCAGCCCTTTTGTATTAGCAACAAAAACGTAACTAACCAAATGTATGGTGATTTGGTGATACCCTGTCATGATATAGAAAATTATGTTACATGCATGGAACAAAATAAATCCATGGAGGGTAACTGATCATACCTATGGATGAATTCCATGGCAAAGGCATCAATGGCATGGTTGAAGAAAATGAATGATGTGCTAACCGAAGATTTTGATGTTGTGATGCACACCTTCGGCTTAATTGTTTGTTGCTTCCATTCTTCTCTTTATTTACTTTTATTGTACTTATTGCAATAGAAGCATGCACATCCTTTTTTTATGATTGATCATCTTGGGAACCCATGCCATGTTCTTCTGTCTCAGCTCTTGTGCACTAACATTTTGTAATTCCCTCTTTTGCCAATACGATAAACCGAGTGGGCATCTTGGCTGTGATTCTATTTTGACCTTGTGCACTCTCAACTTCTTTTCTTCAGATTTGGCACTTTGACTCTCAATAATTGGTTGCTTCGTCTCATTGCCTTTAGTAGCCAATGTCAACACTTTAATTGGCTCTCCTTCATTTGAGATCAAATCTGAAGTTGCACTCTTACGACCATCTCTTTTAACACGGTAAACTTGCTTGACCACCGCTTTCTTCTTCTTTGAGCTCTGGACCGATTCCTTATGATTGAAACGGTCTTTAACATGTGATTGTTCAAATGTTGATCTTCTCGGAGCTGCATAATATTGATGAGATGGTCTAAAATAAGATGGAGAATGTGCCCTTGTATCATACCTGTCCCATGATGGATATGAATCTACACGAGCATAGGGAGAAATCCAGGACATTGGCATTGGCGGCCCAAAATAAGGATATGAATATGTTGCATGAAAATTTTCACTTTTCCAATGCCGATCCTCATATTTGTGCCTTGGGGGTGATCTTGATACTTTTGCATTAGTTGGCCGATAAGCACTTTTCTCTTCACTCTTATTTTGATATTTATCTAATAATTGTGCAAAAGTGACCTTGAATTTCTTGCACTTGTGCTTATTGCGGCTTTTGTTTCCTTTGGTTGTGCTTGCACCGATCTCTGAATTTGCTTGCTGCCCCCCCAGTCCTTGGCGTCTCCATTGTAGCTTCGATGGAATTTTCGCCCTCAAGATTATGTTCATTATGCTCTTCAACAACTTCTTTACTTGAAAGCTTAATCCCATCACCTGCAGTTTTTACCTTCTCTTTAAATGGATCAGCTTGAAGTAGCCGATGCAAAAACTTTCTGCCATCGGGACCAATCGGAATAGACTGGTGATCTCTTGGTGTCTCAACAAATTTCAATCATCCTTTATCAATGGCCGATTTAACTATTTGACGAAACACGTTGCAATCCACAAAATTATGCGTGGACGAATCATGCAACTTACAATACATTCGTCCCTAGACAGATGGCTCAACATGGTGATCAAGAATTGTAATATAATTATTTCTCAACAACAAATTAAATATTTGATCACACATGCTTGATTTGAAGGTAAACTTTGTATTCTCTATCCGATCTTGTTGTGAGAATGAATTCGGAGTTAAGAAAACGAATGGTTCAAATTTTGCATCACCCCATTCGGCTATGCATTGTGTTTTGCACTCTATCTCCGATGTCTTTGGATAAGAAACTATACTGGCATCGGTTTGCTCAGAGGATTTTAACCTTGGCTTTAAATTTCTGAAACAAAAAAAGTTAGAACATACATGTCTCAATTGAGACCAAGTGTAAGCCAAGTAAGAAATAAGCAAAGCTACCTAATTAGATATGAACTTTAAATAAAGCAATGGGAAAAGCTTTGGCTGCAGTAATAAGCACTATCGGTCTCTTTGAATGGTACAATATATTGACCGATATGCTTAGTAACAATTTTATTGCTAACAAGTAAATTGCCCTTCTTCATTGGTCTTTGAAAATTACTTATTAGAATTTTTCTAATAGATGCATCAACAATAAAGTTGTGACCAAATCTGAAAATAGGTAAATTATTTGCTAGACATACCTCTTCAAATATGTTGGGAGAGCATGATGATTGCATATAATGAATAATATTGTGCTTTGCTTTTGGATGACTTCCCAACACCATGTAACAATTTTCTTCTTGATTTCGTGCATCATAAATTTGAAGATCTTCGTCAACCGAACTTTGTTCGGCTACTTGGTCTTGTCCTTGAAGCTTGTCAATTTCTATGGCACTTAACTCATAGGGCAGGAAGTAGGTTCCATTAACTTCAGAAAAATCAAACATGGTTGTTTTGCTATGCTTGTCATGCCCTTTCTCAATAATGCTTGCCTCTTTGGATTTGATGGATTCAGAATATATACTACTTGATTCGGCTTTTTCAACCGAAGCACTTTTAGTTTCTGAATCATCATTCTTTTTGCCGGTTATATCAATTGGCAAGGCTTCTATTCTTTGAGCCAATTCCCTATCAATTCTCTCTTGGCGAAGTACCTACACCCTATCTCACAAAGCTTTAACTCCCCTCTCAATTCCAGCCTGCTCTAGATTAGTTTGCCTCCCAATGCTTTTAGAATCTTTCGGCAATGAAGTGTTAGTGTTGCCGGAATTTTGCAAATGTGTACGGGGTGTATATGTTGCGGTACTAGGTGGAGGTGTATGCACTGCTGTATAACCATATGCTCTCTCACCAATTCTATCAATTGATGAAGTTTCATCTTCTTGCTCTAGCCTTTATTGCAGCATAATCAGGATACAACCCCTTTTTATATTTTTCAAGGCAAGGAGCACTAATCCTCTTATTTTTTGTCAAGCTCTTTTTTAACGCAGCCACAACCACTTCTGGAAGAGATTGCTCCGCAATACTTTCAGATTCTTTCGGCAATGATTCGTGAGTGTTGACGAAATTCTTGAATTGTGTAGAGTATGCATTATATGCTACAGTATTTGATGATGGGACATGTGTTCCTATAAAATTTTCACTTATTCGGCTGTGACCATGAAGATGTGGGGCCGAATTATGAACATCTACAGTTGCATATGGTGCTGAAAAATTACTAACATGAGGTGTAGCATATGATGGTTGAGAGTAACTGGCCGAATAGCTAGTAGTAGCATGGCCAATTCTCCCATTGAGGGAGTCCTGGATTAGGGGGTCTCCGGACAGCCGGACTATATCCTTTTGCCGGACTGTTAGACTATGAAGATACAGGATTGAAGACTTTGCCTCGTGTCCGGACGGGACTCTACTTGGTGTGGAAGGCAAGCTAGGCAGTATGGATATGGATATTTCCTCCTTTGTAACCGACCTTGTGTAACCCTAGCCCCCTCCGGTGTCTATATAAACTGGAGGGTTTTAGTCCGTAGGACAACATACAATCATACCATAGGCTAGCTTTTAGGGTTTAGCCTCTCCGATCTCGTGGTAGATCAACTCTTGTAATACTCATATCATCAAGAATAAATCAAGTAGGACGTAGGGTTTTACCTCCATCAAGAGGGCCCGGACCTGGGTAAAACATCGTGTCCCCTGCCTCATGTTACCATCCACCTTAGACGCACAGTTCGGGACCCCCTACCCGAGATCCGCCGGTTTTGACACCGACATTGGTGCTTTCATTGAGAGTTCCTCTGTGTCGTTGCTGTTAGGCTTGATGGCTCCTACGATCATCGATAACGATGCGGTCCGGGGTGAGACTTCTATCCGCGGACAGATCTTTGTGTTCGGCGGCTTCGCACTGCGGGCTAACTCACTTGGCCATCTGGAGCAGATTGAAAGTTACGCCCCTGGCCACCAGGCCAGGTTTGGAAGCTTAAACTACACAGCCGATATCCGCGGAGACTTGATCTTCGACGGATCCGAGCCTCTGCCTTGTGCGTCATGCGGTCGCGATGAGTAAGATTTAGCTCTACCATCAGACAGTGTTCAGGAGATCACACCGCAGTCGCTCCGACCCTCAATTCAGAGCCATTTGCGCCGTCCATGGATGGGTGGATGGACCCTTCCACGGAGGCCTTACCCCCAGCGGCGATCGAGCCGAACATTGACCTTACCCTGCACGAGAGCCGTGTTGTCAGACTGCTGGATCCTTCTCCGGCCACGGACTCCGAACCGCATGCGCCCGTTCCTAGCGAATCCGATTGGGCACCGATCATGGAGTTTACCTCCGCAGATATTTTTCAGCACTCGCCCTTTGCAGACATACTGAACTCATTAAGGTCTCTCTCCTTGTCAGGAGGATCTTGGCCGAACTATGTCCGATGGGATTGGGATGCGGATGACGAAGAAATTCGCTGCCCACCCACCACCCACTTAGTAGCCACTGTCGACGACTTAACCGACATGCTCGACTTCGACTCCGAAGACATCGACGGTATGGACAACGATTCGGGAGACGAAGAGGAACCACTGCCCACAGGGCACTGGACAGCCACCTCATCATACGATATATACATGGTGGACATACCCAAAGAAGGCAATAGCGACGAGACAGCGGATGATGACCCCTCCAAGAAGCAACCCAAGCGCCGACGTCAGCGGCGCCGCTCTAAGTCCCACCAAAGCAAAAGTGGTGATACCGGCACAAGAGATAATAGCACTCCGGATAGTGCCGAATATGGCAATAATCCCCTCCAGCACGATTTAGGGCAGGAGGATGGAGAGGCCAGCCCTCCTGAGAGAGCGGCAGATGAGGAGGATGATAATTACATGCCTCCCTCCAAAGACGAGGCAAGCCTCGACGGTGACGAATTCGTTGTGCCAGAGGATCCCGTCGAACAAGAGCGCTTCAAGCGCTGGCTTATAGCCACGACAAATAGCCTTAAGAAAAAGCAGCAACAGCTTCAAGCTGATCAAGATCTGCTAGTTGACAGATGGACTGAAGTCCTCGCAGCCGAGGAATATAAACTCGAACGCCCCTCCAAGAGTTACCCAAAATGCAGTTTGCTACCCCGACTGGAGGAAGAATTGTATGACGCAGCTGATGGCCACCTTGTGGCCGCGATAGAGAGGCACTCCAGCCAAAAGCTCAGCCTGCACCCCGACGCCATTCAAATAAAAAGGCATGGAGAAATATGCGGGACCTGTGAGACGTATTGGAGGACAAAGCAAAACATGCAAGATCGATCTACGGATCACGAGAGCGCGCCACTATGCGAGACGATAAACGTCACGCCGTATACAGTAAAAGTAAATCCGGCCGGGCCGCACACAGCGGGCAAGACTCATTGGATCTACATCGTGATATATCCCAGTACAGAGCTGCTGCACACCCCTTATGCTTCACAGATGAAGTAATGGATCATCAAATCCCATAGGGTTTCAAACCCGTAAACATATAATCATACGACGGCACAACAGATCCTGCGGTATGGATCGAGGATTTCCTCCTGCATATCCACATGGCACACGGTGATGATCTACACGCCATTAAATACCTCCCACTGAAACTCAAAGGACCAGCTCGGAATTGGCTCAATAGCTTGCCAGCAGAGTCCATTGGCTGTTGGAAAGATCTGGAAGCCGCATTCCTTGACAACTTTCAGGGCACTTATGTGCGACCACCAGATGCCGATGACTTGAGCCACATAATTCAGCAGCCAAAGGAATTGGCCAGGCAATTCTGGACACGGTTCCTAACAAAGAAAAATCAAATCATCAACTGTCTGTATGCAGACGCCCTAGCAGCTTTCAAGCACAACATCCGCGACGAGTGGCTAGCCCGACATCTTGGTCAGGAAAAGCCGAAATCTATGGCAGCCCTCACGACACTCATGACCCGCTTTTGTGCAGAAGAAGATAGCTGGCTGGCTCGCTGTAATAACATATCAAAGAACCATGGTACTTCAGATACCAAGGACGGTAATAGCAGGTCACGTCGCAACAAACATAAGCGTCGCATTAACAGCGATAATACTGAGCATACGACAGTCAATGCCGGATTCAAAGGCTCTAAACCCGGTCAGCGGAAAAAACCATTCAAACGAAGCACTCCGGCCCATCCAGTTTGGACCGTATACTCGATCGCTCATGTCAAATACACAGCACCCCAGACAAAGCCAACCACACCAACAAGGATTGTTTGGTGTTCAAGCAGGCCGGCAAGTTAATTGCCGAAAACAAACATAAGGGGCCACATAGCGATGACGAGGAAGAGCCCCGGCAGCCGAATACCGGAGGACAGAAGAGGTTTCCCCCACAAGTGCGGACGGTGAACATGATATAGGCAACCCACATCCCCAAGAGGGAGCGGAAGCGGGCACTCAGGGACGTATATGCGTTGGAGCCAGTCGCCCCAAAGTTCAACCCATGGTCCTCCTGTCCGATCACCTTCGATCGCAGGGACCACCCCACTAGTATCCGTCATGGCGGATTCGCCACACTGGTCCTAGACCCGATCATTGACGAATTTCACCTCACTCCAGTCCTTATGGATGGCGGCAGCAGCCTGAACCTGCTTTATCAGGACACAGTGCGCAAAATGGGTATAGACCCCTCAAGGATCAAACCCATAAAAACGACATTTAAAGGTGTCATACCAGGTGTAGAAGCCCATTGCACAGGCTCAGTCACACTGGAAGTGGTCTTCGGATCCCCGGATAACTTCTGAAGCGAAGAGTTAATCTTTGATATAGTCCCGTTCTGCGGTGGTTATCATGCACTGCTCGGGCGGACCGCATTTGCGAGATTCAATGTGGCACCGCATTAGGCATACCTCAAGCTCAAGATGACAGGACCTTAGGGGTCATTACAGTTAATGGAAACACATAGTGCTCTCTCCGAACGGAGGAGCACACTGCGGCCCTCGCAGCGGAAGCGTAAAGCAGCCTTTTAAGGCAATCCACTAGTTCGACGTTTAAGGACCCGGACACCTACAAGCGCTCCCGGAGTATTCGGCAACAGGACCGCCTCACATGTTTCGAGCTCGCATAGCAATGTGGCCCCCACTCTGGTCCCAGCCAAATAGCAAAACCCGTGCCACGCGTACATAATTATGCATTAAAAATACCATGGGCACAGGCGGGGAAGGGGCACTACTACGGCACGCCCCAAGACGCGGCTTAAACCGCACTAGGGGCTTCGCGCTTTGTTATTTTTTTTTCTTTCAGGACATTAATCTCTGGAAACCTTGTCCGGCAGCATGATTGCCGAACACATGATGCAGCAACCATGGAGGCAGCAAGCTACATCACACCACGGAACTCCCAGGTGGATTACGATAATGAGTGAAATACTTGATTTAATATTATTCCTCAGCTTGCCCTTGGAGGGGACATAGTCCTACTTTTTTCTTATCGCACTACCTGTATCATTCAGCTCTAATGCACATTTTTTTAATAAACAATGCATTGCATTAAGGCTTTTATTGCATTCTTCTTTTTTATACATATATGTTCATTCGTGACATCCAGCACCCGTACACTCTGGTACGACCAATACGCTAGGGGCTTCAGCATACCCCACAATACGGCGTGAGAAGTCCAGACACTTTCAATAGTGCGGCACCCCGAACTTGTAGCATTATATGCATCAGCTCCGAATCATGTCTTGGGTCAATAGTTGGGTTTACCCGGCTCCCATGTTTTGGTACCTTACGTTCCGCTATATCGGCTAAGGTAGCACTGGGAGAACTACTGCGATTGTGCCCCGGTTCTGCTTAGCTAAGCACCTCAGTAGAGAAAGCTAAAACTGACTGTCATGATAAGGCGAGAGACTGGTCGCTGTTCGAGAGGTTTTTCGAGTCCTTAAAGACTTATGCCGCTTAGAGCGAGGAGTCGGCCCTGTCCGGCTTAAGGCTTGTATCGCGCCCCAGATTCGACATTCCGAATACTAGGGGCTTCACCGAAATTTAAAATTATAGAATTCTATGGCTATGTGAGAGTGATAACGCATTATAGTCCGATTGCCTTGTTCGTTCTGCTGAGCACCACCCTCGAAGGACCCAAAAATGGGAACAAGAGTGCTCAGGTTTATCCCGAACACCCCAGCACTCGTGGCATGGGGGCAGAAGCCGACGACTAGCCATCTCTCAGATATTATAAACAGCCGAACATAAGGTAATATTTTAAATTCAAACAAGTGTTGCATAGCGCATATGAACAAGTTTTCATAAATACAGGATTACACAAGCGAATTTACTTGAATATTATATCTTTCATACACTCGTCCGCTATGAGACGAGCACCCTTCAGGACACCCTCATAGTACGTCTCGGGGTGGCGATGCTCCTTGCCCTCCGGCGGCCCTTCCTCAATCAGCTTCACGGCGTCCAGCTTGTCCCATTGCACCTTCACACGGGCGAAAGCCCGGCATGCACCTTCGATGCAGACGGACCGCTTGACGACTTCCAGCCGTGGTCAGGCATCCACAAGCCGCCTCACCAGGCCGAATTAGCTATTTGGAAGGGCGTCGCCAGGCCACAGCCGGACTATAAAGCCCTTCATGGCATGTTCGGCCGCCTTGTGTAGCTCGACCAACTGCTTTAGCTGGTCGCTCATAGGCACCGGGTGTTCGGTCCCAGTATATTGGGCCCAGAACAACTTCTCCGTTGAGCTTCCCTCCTCGGCCTGGTAAAACGTTGCGGCATCCCACATGCTGCGGGGCAAATCTGCGAATGCTCCTGGAGAGCTTCGGATTCGGGTAAGTAACAAGTAATTTACTTTCACATGCTTGCTTTGCATATAGAATGCCTTACCCGCCGCTATCTTCTTCATCGCATCAATCTCCTAGAGGGCCTTTTGGGCTTCGGCCTTGGCACTCTTTGAACTCTCGAGGGCCGCGGCAAGCTCAGACTCTCGCATCTTCAAGTCAAGCTCCAACGCCTTGTGCTTCGTCATGAGAGCGTGGAGCTCTTGCTGCACCTCGCCCACCCGTGCCTCATGCCTTTTCCGCTCGGTGTGCTCCTTGGCCGCTTTGTTTTCGGCCTCGGATAGCGCTTGCTCCAGGGTCGCTGTCGGGGGTTGGGTGCGACATATGCCAAAGGATGGCTTATCATGGTGGGGGCGAGTAGAACGTTGCCGGTGCCTGGAAACGGGATGAGGCGTAGACATGCACGCCGGTGAATCTTACCCAGCTTCAGGGCTCTCCGGGGAGATAATACCCCTACTACTGCTCTACGGGGTCTCCGCATTATCACTATGGCAAAGTCTTTACACGATTGCTCCTTGAGCTGTTTCCTGGAGGTAGGAGAGGGCAAGGCTAGCTCTCTCCCTCCTATATGATCTGGTCTAGAGCTAATGGATTCCAACCCTTTGCATGGGTGCCCTAGGGGGTTTATATAGGCCTACCCCCCAGGGGTACAATGGTAATCCGGCTGGGCGCGGGCCCAGCCATCAGTGCCTCCGGCCTCTGTCTTCTCCGCCGACTGCTGGGGCCCACCGTCTGGTGGGCCCCGCCGACTGGCTAGGTACGGAGCCAACATGCCGTGTCTGCCGCGGGAGGGTCTTGCCGGCTGCTGATTACTGTAGCCGTGCTTCTAATGACGCGGGCTTCGTCATGGAGTCGTGGCAACATCCCTGCCGCCTGGTGGGCGATCACTATTGCCACTCTTCGTCACATCTGGTCAATGGCGTGTGGGCCCCGGGGGAGGAGCTGGCCGACTCCCCGGGGCGGACTCCCAACGAGTCCGACTGGTGGCGCACTTGCCGTCTTCTGGGGGCCCGCTGGCTGGTGGGACCCGCTGCCCCAAGGTCGTACGGACAAGCCGTCGTGGGCGCAGGATTCGGTCCACCGGTGCTGATGGCAGGGCTGGCATGGCAATAGTGCCACGCCGCACGGAGATCTCCGCGAGTACGGCGTACTATAGCCATGCCTGCTTTTGGAAAGGGGTGGGAGCAGTCTTCACTGTAGCCACCCCCTGTCCCGTCCCTCTTGATGAGGACAGATGGTTTCTTGGAGTCGCGGGCCGACTTCCCAAAGTCGGCTTCTCTGGAAGTCGCTAGTCAGGAGTCGGCTTATCCTGAAGTCGTCCCCGGGACTCGGCCGCGAGTGGGCAGTCAGTTGCCTTGCCGCCGACTTCTCAGAAGGCGGCTCTTCGTCCTGGGGTCTTGAGGGGCGCAGCCTCCCCCGATGTCTTGAAAGGTTCTGGGGATCGGGTTAGCCTACCCGTGGCCCATTACTCCGACAGTAGTCCCCGAAGCTGGTGAGGCGCCGCGGACGATCGGCCGAGAAGCCTCAGTAGTTTCTCTTTCCGGGTGCTCGACACATGGTTCTTGCTTGATTTCCGCCGGGCAGACTAGAAGGAGTCGGACCCGCCCAACTCTGACTTGCACAGTATTTCGAACGTCATGGCGGGATCCAAGTAGTGTGCTGGCTAAGCCTCTAGGCCGCCGCCCGTTCTGGGCCTGTCACGTGATAACACGCGGCCGGGCCAGTCTGCCAGCCTACGCGCGTGACGGGATAGGCCCGTAGGCGGGGCCCGTCACTACTGTGCCTCGGCGCCCGAGCGGATCCGCTGTGGCCCAGGCGGACGGTTGGGATTCCTGTGGAGTTACTATGCGCAGTAACTTTGTCGTGGAAACGTGGGGGTCGTGGGGTCGTGGGCGCAGTAAATCCCATGACCGCCCCCTCGGCTTCGCAGCCCATGAGGCTATAAGTAAGGGGAGGAGGGGGGCGCGGCAGAGCACACACGCCCCTCCTTCCCACTACTCATTGCTCTTCTCCTTCTTCTTCTTCCTCGCCCCGCCGTGCACCCAAGCTCTGACGAACACCGCGGCGATCAGCTCACGATGAGTTCTTCTTCTGCCTCCGTGCCTCCCTCGGTGCGTTCCGGCACCTGGGACGGCTCAAAAGTTCACGACGACCATATCGAGTTCCTTCGCAAGACTCGTCGGCTCCCCGGCGAAGACTACGTGCGGGTGCGTCTTGCGCCGAGGGACGAGATTTCCCCAGCGCCGGAGGAGGGCGAGCGGGTCATCGTCCGCTTGCATTGCCTGCGCAGATTGGGGCTGCCGGTGAGCAGCTTCTTCCGCTCTTTTCTGGAGTTCTATGGCCTCCAGCCGCACCACCTCACGCCCAACATGGTGGTGCTGCTATCCGCCTTGGGAGGAGTACTTCTACTGCAAGCTCGGCACCCAGGCCGCAGGCGTGCCGGCTCAATGCGGCGCGTTCATCACCGGGCGGAGATCGGGAGCCGACAACCCCTTCCCCACCATCAAGCTGATAAAGTCGGTGAAGATGTGGCAGCGATCATACTTCTACGTGAAGAGCATCTTCGCGAGGGGCGATTGGGTCAACGTGCCGGCTTTCAAAGCCGGCCCGCCGGCTGGGAGACTGCCCAACTTGTCGTACCGGGCCAAGTCGCTGACGCTTGAAGGAACCGGCGCCATCATACGACTCCGAGTGCTGACACAGTCGGAGGGCTTGACTGGTACGGACCTGCTGGCCGCCTTCGTGGCGCGCCGAGTTCTCCCGCTCCAAGGCCGCCCCCACATGATATGCCAAATGAGCGAGCGCCGTGACCCGAGTCGGATGTGCACCAAGGACATGCCTCACGAGGAGGTGGCCTACATGGTGAACTACCTCTCGGACAACAAGCTGTTGGAGGACTGGCGGTTCGGCAAGGAGCTGTACTCCCGCGCCAGCCCCCCACCTACAGTGAGTTGCCCTTTCTTTCTTTCTTCGAGTTGTCTTCTTTCTTGTCGAGTCTGTTTTGTGCGACCTGACCAGTCGGCTTTGGTCAGAATCCCCTCCTCCATCCACCAGCCGGCACCTCGGGGCCGGCCCACGAGTTCCTTGCCGACCGGGCAAAGAGCGACGTCGACGACCCCGATCTGGGGGCGGCGGCTTTGGAAGACGACGCCGAGGGAGGAGGCGGCCCGCGGCTCGGGGCCAGTCTAGAGGACTGGCCTGACGATGATGAGAAGGTCACTCCCCGCCCCCGGCCAGGAGCCAGCCATCCCTGCACGGGCTCTTCTGCCACGTCGGGTGCTCCAGGCAGCGGGAAGAAGCGCAGGGCCGTGCCGACTTTATTCGGCAGTCGGCCGAAGAAGCCCAAGAGTTTGGCTGTGGCGACCCAGCGGGACGAGGCGGCTGTTAAGGCCATCCGCTTCCCTAAGGAAGTGAAGAAGCCGCCACTGGTCTCCGCTTGAGTATTCCGTCTTGATGCTTTATGCTTTCTCTGTAGCTTTGTCTTAGTCTTTTACTTGCTTCCCTTGCTTCAGGGCTCCCCTCACTCTTGAGAGGGTTGCCAACGCCTCCGTTATGGGGTCAGCGGAGACGTCCGCCACCACTCGGCGGATTGACCCCGCTGCTGACCTCCGGGAGAAGCGCAACGAGAAAGAGGCCGCCCGCCTGGAGAAGGTGGAGGCCGATAAGGCGGAGGCCTCCGCCAAGAAGAAACTGGCGGAGGTTGAAGCCGTCGCCGTGACGAAGCGTCAGGCTGAGGAGGCCGCGCACCGCCAATCGGCGGTGTTCGTCACCCTGCTGAACTCTGCGCCGCCGCCTCCAGAGTTCACGGGGCAGACTGGGGAAGCCGGCCGCGAGAACCCCGTCATGGAGAAGGAAGGCGGCGACTCCTCCACGCCGGACGTGATCATTCCGCCACCGTCTGGGAGCGCGCAAGGCGAACAGCCAGCGGACCCTCCGGTGCCGCCGACTGAAGACGAGGCTGTGGCGAGGCTACTCCTTCAAGTCGGCTCGCCAACGCGCCGCTGTCTTGAGAAAGCGACCTCAGCGCCACGCCCCCTGGAGACCGGCACCGCCAGCTCGGTGATCCCGGATGCCGAAGCGACGAGCGCCGCGCCCATTGGGTGGGTGCGGGGAGGCGGCACAGGGCCGCTGAACCAGGCGCTTCTGGACGTCCAAATGAAGCTTCGAGCTGAGAGCGACGCCATCCAGAACTGCACCAAGGCGTACCTGGCAATGCGGGCAGCCGTCCGGGTATGTTTTTCTTTGGTCCTTGTTTTCTTGTTCCTCTCTGTGGGGGTGCGCCAGCGCACCCACTGGGTATAGTCCCTGAGTTTCGGGCCGGCTGCTGAGCAGGCGGCCCGGAACTCCAATTGGTGAGTTCCGGGTACTAATTTTTGTCAGAAATGCTTGTCGCAGGACTACCACAACCTCCAAGTCACCGCCTTCAACCGCAACGTTGAAGAGCTGGGCAAGCAGACCGCCGACCTGTCGGAGAGCTGGAGTGAGTCCTTTCTCTTCTTTGCGGGGGCGCGCTGGCACACTCGCGGGTTGTAGTCCCCGAGATTTGGGCCGACTGCTGAGCAGTCGGGCCGGATCTCCCCGGCGACCTTCTTTACTGATGACTTAACGCCTTCTTTCTTCCTTCTCTTCAGAAGCCAATGCTGTTCTTCAACAGAAGCTGAGCGAAGCCAACTCCGCATTGCGCGCCAAGGGGGAGGAGTGCAGCAAGCTCACCACAGAGTGCGATCTGCTGGCCACTCAATTGGCAGAGCAGAGGGAGCTGCTTGCAAAGACGCAGAAGGAGGCGGAAGAGGCGGAAACCGCCCTCCTAGCCGAGTTCGTGAGCGAGCGCTCCTCTTGGACTGACAAAGAGGCAATGCTAGCCTCCGGCTTCCATGAGATTGAAGACATTGTTGATGGTGAGTTTCTTTACTTTCTTTCTTCGAGCTGCCGATTATAAGTCGTGCCGACTCCTGATTTTTGACTTGTTTCTTCATTTCTTCCGTCTTGGCAGACTTCTTCCCTAGGCACTCGCAGGCCGCCATCCAAGCCATCGAGGCTGACTGTGAAGGTCGGAGGGCGGAAGGTGCAGAGATCGCCGCCGACGCCCCCCGAACCCTTGATGAGCATATCCTGAGCATCAAGGCTCGCCTTCGGCTGACTCACCGGATGCTGCGCCGGCTTCAACGTGTCGGTGCCCAGGCGATTGCCGCCCTAGTGGCCGGACATGCAGGCTCCGTGCACCCCTAGCCTAACTGCCAACTGGCTAGAGGTCGCGGCTGGTCGTCTTGAGGCCTGGAAGGGTTCCTCGGCCCGAGCTGGAGCACGCCGGGCCTTGGAGTTCATCAAGGCGTGGTATCCGGGGCTGGATCTAGACCGGCTGGCCACACTCCGGTCAGAGGCCCAGCCAGAGCTGGCAGCCGCGGAAGACGCCCTTGTCAAGCGTGCCGCGACAATCGCCGAGTACATCGACACCAGCATCTTCGTCCCCGAGCAGTCTGAAGACGGCGAGGAGGTACCGCCGGAGTGGTTTGGGATGAACCCAGACTACGGCGAGGACTCGGTGGAGGTGATCGGCTCCAGCGTCGAGGAGGAAGGCGAGGCGGAGGACAGAGGCGAGACGGAGGCACCAGAAGATGGGGCAGACGGCCAGCCTCAGCTCGACCGCGCCTCCAGCAACGAGCCGCGTGCGACCGAGCCGACTGCCGCCGGAGGCGATCAAGCCGAGACTGTCCAGCCGGCCGCCCCAACGCCTGACGCTGCCGCCTCCTCCAACCCTCCGAATCCGTCTGCCGCATCTTAGGCTGCCGCCTTATCTTTATTTTATCTGCTTTAGTAGTCTCTTAAGAACTTGTTAATTCGCACAATTCCACCCGTGGGGTGTATTTTGAACTTCTGCTCGAAGATTCGGCCAAGGGCCTATGCTATGTAAATATTTATGTGAATTCTATCTTTTCTTGCTCATTGCTCTTTTGGCTTTTTTCCTTTGCTGCTTTCCCTTAGTTGCCTGTCTTGCCAGTCGGACAACCGCTCTGCGGACTGCCGTTGGATCAAATGCTTGGCTACTTTGGGAAGGAAAGTACTTAGCCTTTTTAGAGGTTTTTAGCAAGTTGAATAGAAGGCGGTGAGCCGACTGCTTAATAGTCGGTTTGCGAAAAGAAAAAAGGAAGGCTGGAAGCCGGCTTAAGCTATGTTTTATGCTTTGAGTCCTTAGCCATTTTTCATGCGAATGCCCATTCTACCTTACTCCTGCCCACCGTACAGTCGCTCTGCAAGCTGCGGCTTCTGACAGGAGATGGCTTAGGCGCCACACACTACTTGTCCGGCTGCAGGAAGCATTTCATAGTGCAAGGCGGCAAGTCCCCGGGCCGAACTGTCGAGCCCGGTGCCCAGCGGCAATCAAAGAGTAACATACTCGTAGGTATAACTTTTATCATATGGACAAAAGAGGGCAGTCCCCGAGCTCATCTCGGGGGGCCCGAAGTCTTGGTACTTTAATACAAAAGGTAGCGTGGTACATACTGCATCAACTGTAAAATCTTCGGAGGAGATTTGCATTCCATGGCCGCTCTGTCTCTTTGCCGGAGTCGTCCCTCTTGCGTGCTCGGGGCTTCTGAGCGTCAATCAGGTAGTAGGAGTCATTGCCCAGCACTTTGCTGATGATGAAAGGGCCTTCCCAAGGTGCCGACAACTTGTGTTGGCCGGCTGTTCACTGGATCAGCCGGAGCACAAGGTCGCCTTCTTGGAAAGATCTTGGCTTGACCTTCCTGTTGTAGTATCAGCGCAGGCTCTGCTGGTAGATGCTGGACCGGCTGAGTGCCAACAGCCGGCCCTCTTCCAGCAGATCGACGCCGTCTTGACGTGCTTCTTCTGCTTCCTCCTCGGTGTACATGGTGACTCGCGGGGAGTCGAGCTCTATGTCCGTTGGGATGACAGCTTCGGCACCGTAGACAAGGAAGAAAGGCGTGAAGCCGATTGACTTGTTTGGAGTCATGCGTAGACTCCAGAGGACGGCTGGCAACTCGTCCAGCCAGCAGCCAGCCGACCGCTCCAGAGGCTCGACCAGTCAGGGCTTGATGCCGGACAGGATGAGGCCGTTTGCTCGCTCCACCTGGCCGTTTGACTGTGGATGGGCGACGGATGCTAGGTCCAGTCGGATGCCCTGTGTTGCACAGAAACGGACCAAGGCGCCTTTGGCAAAATTTGTGCCGTTGTTGGTGATGATGTTATGTGGTATGCCGTACCGAATTGTGATATCGGAGATGAAAGTCACGGCAGTTGGACCGTTCAGTTTCTTGATTGGCTTCGCTTCTATCCACTTGGTGAACTTGTCCACTGCGACAAGTAAGTGAGTTAAGCCACCTCGTGTCGTCTTGAATGGTCCCACCATGTGTAGGCCCCAAACTGCGAAAGGCCAGGCAATGGGGATGGTCTTGAGTGCAGAAGCCAGCTGGTGCGGCTTGGAGCTGAACTTCTGGCACCCTTTGCATTTTTGGACCAATTCCTTGGCCTCTTCTAAGGCAGTCGGCCAGAAGAAACCATGTCAAAAGGCTTTGGCGACGAGTGCTCTTGAATCCGCATGGTGGCCGCACTCACCTTGATGGATGTCTTTGAGAATTGCTTGGCCTTGCTCTGGCTCTACGCAGTGCTGGTAGACACCAGTGACGCTGCACCTGACCAGCTCTGTGTTGACTATGGTGTAGGCTGCCGCTCGGCGTTGTACTTGCCGAGCTGAGGTCTCATCAGTCGGCAGCTCTTTTCTCACCAAGAATTTGAGGATGGGCTGGGCCCATGAGGGTGCTGCTATTTCTTCGACTGCCAGAACTGCGACTTGGACGAGGGCGGCTGGGCTGGGAGGCGGCGGGTTGGAGTCATCAACCGCTTGCTGGGTTAATGAAGTCCCCAGGCCGACTGGCGCGGCTCTTGGGCCGAGTTCTGGAGTCTTCGAGCCCGCCGCCATAGTCCCCGGGCCGGGTACTGTAGTCCCTGGGTCGACCTTGACTGTGGCGGCTTTGGAGCCATCTGCGAAAATCCTCGTACCGTCTGCCGGGGCTCTGGAGTCGGATCCGACTTCTTCGGGAGGAGCCGGCACGAAGATGGAGTCTGATTCTGGTGAAGGCTTGACAGACGGCTTGAGGAGGCGTTGAAGGGCGACACCGGATGGTATTGCTTGGCGGGTAGAGCTGATTCGTGCGAAGGCATCTGCTTGGTTGTTGTCGTTTCTTGGCACATGGAGAAATTCGCACCCCTCGAAATACCCACTGAGTTGCTGCACGAGAAAATGGTAGCTCGCCATGTTTGCATCTTTGGCCTCCCAGTCGCCAGATGACTGTTGGACCACTAAGTCCAAGTCGCCATAACACAAGATCCGGCAAATGCCAACTTCTTTGGCAAGCCGGAGCCCGTGAATGAGCGCCTCATACTCGGTGACGTTGTTGGAGGCGGCAAAATGGATTTGCAGTGCGTATTTGAGCTTGTCGCCTTTAGGGGAAGTGAGGATGACGACGGCTCCCAAGCCGGTGCGCATCTTGGAGCCGTCAAAATGCATCCGCCAATGGGTGGAGTCGGGCGCTGGAGGTAGGTACTGGGTCTCGGCCCAGTCGACGAGAAAGTCGGCTAGTGCTTGTGACTTGATGGCGGTGCGGGGCTGGTAGTGGATGGTGTAGGGAGCCAGCTCTATGGCCCACTTGGCCACTCGGCCAGAAGCATCTCGGCTTCCGATGATCTCGGCAAGTGGGGCCGTGCAGACCACAGTGATTGGATGCTCTTGAAAGTAAGGCTTCAATTTCTTGGCGGTAAAGTGTATGCCATAGCACATCTTCCGGTAGTGGGGGTAGTTCTGCTTGAAGGTCGACAGTACTTCGCTCAGGTAATATACGGTCTCTGGACAGGTAGTGCCTTGCCTTCCTCCTTGCGTTCCACTACAATGACCGTGCTGACTACCCGGCTGGTGGCGGTGATGTACAGGAGCATAGGTTCCTTGGGAGTCGGAGCCGCCAGAACGGGTGGAGTAGTCAGCATCTTTTTCAACTGGAGAAAAGCTTCGTCCGCCTTGTGGTTCCACTCGAAAAAAGTGGTCTTCTTCATGAGTTGGTATAAGGGGAGAGCTTTCTCGCCCAGCCGACTGATGAATCGGCTGATGGACGCTAAGCAGCCGGTGAACTTTTGCACATCCAGCAGTCGGCTGGGTACCTCCATCCTCTCAATGACCTTGATCTTTACAGGGTTGCATTCTATGCCGCGTTCAGAGACCAGGAAGCCAAGGAGCTGGCCGGCTGGTACTCCGAAGGCGCACTTCTCGGGGTTGAGCTTGATCTGGAATCGGTGCATGTTCTCAAAGGTCTCCTTGAGGTCTTCCAGCAGTGTTCCATGCTCTTCCGTCTTCACCACCACATCATCCACGTAGACGTGGGCGTTCCTGCCGAGCTGCTTGAGGAGGCACTTCTGCATGCAACATTGGAAGGTGGCGCCGGCATTCCTCAAGCCGAACGTCATGGTGAGGTAGGAGAAGGCTCCAAATGGCGTGATGAAGGCGGTCTTTAGTCTGTCAGCTGGGTTCAGCTTGATCTGGTGATATCCTGAATATGCATCCAAAAAGCTCAATGGCTCGCATCCGGCGATGGAGTCTATCACCTGATCAATTCTTGGCAGAGCAAACGGGTCCTTGGGGCAGGCCTTGTTGAGGCTCGTGTAGTCAATACACATTCCCACTGCTTGTTTTTCTTCAGTACCAGGACCGGGTTGGCTAGCCACTCTGGAAAGAATACTTCCATAATGAAGCCGGCTGCTAGGAGTCGGGCTATCTCTTCTCCGACGACTCTTCTCTTCTCTTCTGATAGGCGGCGCAGGGGCTGCCTGACCGGCTTTGCATCAGATCGGACAGGTAACTTGTGCTCGGCGAATTCCGTCGGTACACCTGGCATGTCTTTGGGGGACCATGCGAAGATGTCCTGATTCTCATGGAGGAAATCGACGAGCTCGCCTTCCTATTTGCTGTCGAGGTTTGCGCCTACGACAGCGTACCTCTCCGGGTGCTCCGGATCCAAGGGTATCTTCTTTGTCTCCTTGGCCGGCTTGAACAAACCCTCAGCCTCCGACTCCTTTGGGTTGGGCGACACCTCTGGCTGCTTGCCGGCCATCGCCACAACCCGCTCCAGGAGCCGCTTCTCGGCTGCGATCACCAGGGACTCGGCTAGCCGACTGCTCTCAGCCGCACAGGCAGACGACTTCCGGTAGTCGCCGGCTACAGTCAGAATTCCCCTGGAACTGGGCATCTTCATTTTGAGGTAGGCGTAGTGGGGGACCGCCATGAACTTGGCCAAGGCGGGTCGGCCAAGTAGTGCATGGTATGGGCTCTCAAGGTCCACCACCTCAAACCAAACTGGCTCTCGGCGGAAGTGATCTTTGTCTCCAAAGAGGACGTCCATTAGGATCTTGCCGATTGGTGAGCAGGAAAGCCCAGGAACAATGCCGTGGAACACAGTTCGGCTGTTCTGAAGCTGTCTTTGCTTGATTCCTAATTTCTCCATGGTGTCTTTGTACAGGATGTTGATGCTGCTGCCTCCGTCTATCAGAACTCGCGAGAAATGAGCAGCTCGTCTTTCCATGGCAAAGGTGGCATCTAAGACCAGAGCATAAGAGCCTGGACTCGGCATCACCTCTGGGTGATCAGCTCTACTCCAGCTGATAGGCTTCTCGGACCAGTGCATGAACTCTGGTGTCTCTGATGCTACTGCATTCACCTCTTGTCGCTGCAGCCGCCTGCTGCATTGATCATCAGCCATACTGGTAAACACCACATAGGCTCCACGTTCTTTGGGGTATTCGTCTTGTACTGCGCCGACTGGCCTGACAGCCGGCTGCCAGGGCGGAGGCGGCGATGGCTGCCCAGCAGGCGGGGAAGGTAGGAGGCCGTCTCCTTTGGCGATCCTGGTGAGCCAGTGGCACTTCCGGGTGGTGTGATTCGACGGCTTTGCGCCGCTATGGAACTTGCAAGGTCCATCCTGAGTCTGCTCATAGGCGAAGGCCGGCAACCAGTTGGGCTTGCCACCTTTCTGTCGCTTGGGCGGAGGCTGCCCATCTGGCTGCTGGGCTTCAACTGTCGTGACCTGCCGGCTGCTGGAAGCCAGCTGCGGGGCCCTGCGCTTGTGGTCGCTCTACTGTTGTCGCCGACTGGCATCTCCCGCCGGAGTTCTTGGAGCTTGAGGGGCCACTTTGCCAATTGTGCTGACTTGAATCTCCGCCTTCATGGAGGAGTCGGCCGTGGCGTACTTGTCTGCTATGATCAGTAGCTCGTCGAGGGTTTCTGGCTCGTCGCAGAGGAGCTTGTGCTTGAGGAGGATGCCTTCTCCGCACCCGGCGGTGAAGTACTCGATAGCCTGCACCTCATGCACGCCCTCGCAGGAGTTCCGAAGCTCGGCGCAACGCGTGAGGTAGTCGTGAGTCGACTCGTCGGGACCTTGCATGCACAAGGAGAGCTGACGAGGCTTGGGAGGACGCTTGTACGTGCTGGTGAAGTTGCGGATGAATGCTTCGGTGAAGTCGACCCAGCTGTTGATGCTGCGGCGCTTCAGGCTGTTCAGCCATGTCTGGGCCGTGCCTTGGAGCATGAGCGGAACGTATTTTACGGCGACACGCTTGTTGCCGTTCGCTATACTGACAGCCATGGAGTAGTCGACTAGCCAGTCTTCCGGCTTCATGGAGCCGGTGTACTTGGGCGTGTCTCTTGGGAGCGTGAACCCTTTGAGAAAGGGCTCGTCTCGAATGCGGGGCCCAAAACAAGGCAGACCCAACTCGTCTTCTTCTTCCAGTGCCAGGGATCGGTGAAGCCGGTCGATCCGGTGGCGGGCGTCATTTTCCCTGACTCCCTCTCAGCGGCCAAGGCAGTCACCAAGAGTTGGATGATCAACAGGCAGCGGGGAGACTCGCCTTTCCTTGTGAGGACGAGGAGGCGGACAGTCGTCCCGTCGTTCCACTGCTCTCGGGCGGCCGTCTCGGTCGCGCTCTATGGTAATGTGAGTCCGACTGTGGCTGACAGTCAGATCCTTGTCCTTTCTTCCTCGGGCGCCGCCAGTCGGCGTCCGAGACGTCGCACCTTGGTCTCGGCGAAGGTCGTCGTTTTGCCGCTGCGGCGCCTCTGTGCGGCAGCCGGCCTCATTCTACGCAGCAGCCGCGTCGAGGAGCCGTTGGACTCGCTCCATCATCAGGCGGCGCTCTTCGCCCTCTAAATTGTCCAGCTCGTCCGCCGCCGCCTGGGCGGCTCGAATGTTCTCCGCAGGTGTAGCGTACATAGGGCGTCTTGTCCCGAACAGGTCGGCGATGGCTATGCCGCGCTGCTGGACCGTGCCAAGGCGGCTGGGCCCAGCTCGGGCTGGCGAGCCACCAACAGCGCGATCCATCTCTCGCTGGTAGGCTTCTGACAAGCGTATCATCCTAGCCAGCTTCTTCGCACCTTCGACGAGCTGAAGGCGGCGCGCCTGCAATGTCTCCGCGTCAGTGTCTTCCGGAATGGGCGCAGTCAGGTCTTGTAGTGCCGCGCCAAGCAGATCATGCGCTCCTCCGCCGGGGAGCTCGTCATGACTGATGACGAGCACCTCGGTGATGGTGCTTCCATCGCTCTCCGCGCGAGGGAGAGGTTCATCATAGACCACTACATTAGTGGGGAACGCATCAAGCGACACGGTGTCGGAGTCGACCAGCATTGGGTCGGTGGAACCTATAGACTCCAAGTCTACGACAGGCTCGCCGGCGACGTGGAGTTGATCGAGGAGGCCCGCGAGGAGACTCTGGGAGCCACCCGTGCCTACGTCGAATGCAGGTTCATCGGAGATGCGAACCTCCCCCACAAGTTCGGCGAGGCAGCTAGCGGCGCAGGCGCTCTCAATGCCGTGCAGTGCGTCGGTGCAAACTCCGTCTGGCATGCCTGGCTGGCTGCGCTCACCAGGGAGGAAAAGGGTTCCCGTCCAGAACAGGTCTCCGAACGACGGTGCACCATGCCCCACGGTGGGCGCCAAATGTCGGTGGTTGGGTGCAACATATGCCAAAGGATGGCCTATCATGGTAGGGGCGAGTAGAACATCGCCGGTGCCTGGAAACGGGATGAGGCGTAGACATGCACGCCGGCGAATCTTACCCAGCTTCAGGGCTCTCCGGGGAGATAATACCCCTACTGCTGCTCTACGGGGTCTCCGCATGATCACTATGGAAAAGTGTTTACACGATTGCTCCTTGAGCTGTTTCCTAGAGGTAGGAGAGGGCAAGGCTAGCTCTCTCCCTCCTATATGATCTGGTCTAGAGCTAATGGATTCCAACCCTTTGCATGGGTGCCCTGGGGGGTTTATATAGGCCTACCCCTCAGGGGTACAATGGTAATCTGGCTGGGCACAGGCCCAGCCGTCAGTGCCTCCGGCCTCCGTCTTCTCCGCCGACTGCTGGGGCCCGCCGTCTGGTGGGCCCCGCTGACTGGCTAGGTACGGAGCCGACAGGCCGCGTCCGCCGCGGGCGGGTCTTGCCGGCTGCTGATTACTATAGTCGTGCTTATAATGACGCGGGCTTCGTCATGGAGTCGTGGCACCAGCCCCACCGCCTGGCGGGCGATCACTATTGCCACTCTTCGTCACATCTGGTCAATGGCGCGTGGGCCCCGGGGAAGGAGTTGGCCGACTCCCGGGGGCCGACTCCCAACGAGTCCGACTGGTGGCACACTTGCCGTCTTCTGGGGGCCCGCTGGCTGGTGGGACCCGCTTCCCCAAGGTCGTACAGACAAGCCGTCGTGGGCGCAGGATTCGGTCCACCGGTGCTGATGGCAGGGCTGGCATGGCAACAGTACCACGCCACACGGAGATCTCCGCGAGTACGGCATACTATAGGCATGCCTGCCTCTGGAAAAGGGTGGGAGCAGTCTTCACTGTAGCCACTCCCCTGTCTTGTCCCTCTTGATGAGGACAAGGGGTTTGTTGGAGTCGCGGGCCGACATCCCAAAGCCGGCTTCTCTGGAAGTCGCTAGTCAGGAGTCGGCTTATCCTGAAGTCGTCCTCGGGACTCGGCCGCGAGTGGGCAGTCGGTTGCCTTTCCACCCACTTCTCAAAAGGCGGCTCCTCGTCCTGGGGTCTTGAGGGGCGCAGCCTTCCCCAATGTCTTGAAAGGTTCTGGGGCTCGGGTTAGCCTACCCGTGGCCCATTACTCCGATAGTCGCCACCTAGGTCGTGGCCCCTGGCAAATTTACGATGATCCTGTCATTTTGCAATCGCATTCTTTTTATACATATCCATAGACTAGGTACTACTTACCTTTGTTCTCCTCAAGCTGCCTCTTGGCAAGGCCGAGCTCGTCCTAGGACCCTTTAAGGTCCTGCTTCAGTGCGGCGACCTCCGCAGTCAGTGCGGCAGATGCCAGCAGTGAAGCTTACATACGCATATTGACATACTTATATTAGACTCCTGTGATATTGTTTGATCCTCTATTCGGCTTTTCTTTGTGAACACCGAACAGAGCATCAGGGGCTACTATCTATGCGGTAATATTTTTTCCCATATTTCAAAAACTTACCTCAAAGCCTGTTAGAAGGCTGGCACAGGCTTCAGTCAGTCCGCTCTTGGCAGACTGAACCTTTTGGACCACCGCACTCATAATAGTGCAGTGCTCTTCGTCGATGGAAGTGCTGCGAAGCGCTCCCAGCAGATTGTCCAGTGCCTCTGGATGGACAGAGGTCACCGGCACAGGCGTCTTGCCCCTTTTGGAAGAAAGCCGCCTGCCCGAGTCCGGAACCACTGGGGGTTCTGGTGCGGTGTTTGGCTGAGGGCTGAACTCGGAGCCCTCGGGAGCCTTGCTCCCTCTACTCCCGGAATCTGGAAGGTCGCCTTGAGGCGCCTCCGGGACTGTCTCCCCTCGACCTGGTGCCTCTTGAGATAATACCTCGGCGTTGTCCGTAGGGAAAGGGGAGGTGGCGGTCGGAAGTAGATCGCTATCCATATCCGACGATCCCAGGGAGCCGTCCGACGATACGTCGATACGGGCTCGTGGCGGTCTGCATAGTCATAATTTGGCGTTAGGAGAGGCAGTACAACAAAGGTATGCTATGAGTTACTCTGGCATCTGAATACTTACGACTTCGCTAGGGGCTTGGCCCTGAGTAGCCACTCATCTTCGCCTTCGGCGGCGGTGGTGGAGAAGTCCAGAAGGAGAGTCCTTCCCTTCTTGGACCCTTCGCCCCCCCCCCCCCGGTTGGGGCAGCCTTCCTTTTCTTGTCTCCCCTGACTGGAGGGGGAGCATCTTCATCTTCCTCCTCATCTTCGGGGGAGGAGTGTGTCGCGGAGTTATCAGACGATAAGTCTGATAACGCTTGGCGTTGGGAACTCTTTTGGGTTCCCTTGGCCTTCTTGGTCTTCTCCGGCACCTTGTAAGGAGCCGGAGTCAGCATCTCCGTCAGGAGAGCGTCCGCAGTGTCTTCGGGCAGAGGGGCCGGACTGTTAATCTGCCCTGACGTCTCCACCCAGTCCTGTCAAAGGCATGGAGATCAGACCCCGCACATGGTTAAGCTAGGGGAAATAGATATCCTACCAGATGTATGGAACTCACCGAATGCGCTCGGCGCTTCGCGCTTAACCCGCGGTCCTCGATGAGAGAGGGAGGGACCTCTGCACCCTTGAACAACACCTTCCAGGCGTCCTTGTGCGTCGTGTCGAAGAGCTCGCTCAGAGTCTGGTGCTGGGCCGGGTCGAACTCCCACAAGTTGAAGTCCCGTTGTTGGCACGGGAGGATCCGGCGGACGAGCATGACCTGGACTATGTTGACAAGCTTGAGCTTCTTGCTTGCCATGTTCAGGATACATTTCTGGAGTCCGTCCAGCTCCACCGATGAACCCCACGACAAGCTTTTCTCTTTCCTGGAAGTGAGCCATGTGGGGAATCTGGATCGAAACTTGGGGGCAGCCACCCATTTGGTGTCGCGCGGCTCGTGATGTAGAACCACGCCGATTGCCACCCCTTTATGGTCTCCACGAAGGAGCCTTTAAGCCATATAACGTTGGGCATCTTGCCCACCATGGCTCCGCCGCATTCTGCTTGTTGGCCGCCCACCACCTTCGTCTTGATATTGAAGGTCTTTAACCACGGGCTGAAGTGGGGCCGGATGCAAAGGGAAGCCTCACACACGACGATGAACGCCGAAATGTTGAGGACGAAGTTCGGGGCCAGATCATGAAAGTCCAGCCCGTAGTAGAACATCATACCACAGACGAATGGACGGAGGGGAAACCCCAGTCCGCGGAGGAAGTGGTGGAGGAAAACTACCCTCTCATGAGGTTCAGGGGTAGGAACAATCTGCCCCGCAGCAGGCAGCCAATGCGCTATATTCGCGGCCAAGTATCCGGCTCCGCATAGCTTCTTGATGTGTCCCTCCGTAACGGAGGAAGCCATCCATTGCCTCCCGCTTCAGACATGATTGGAGAAGGTTGAGGGGAAGGATGTGCGCTTGGGCGTTGGAGCTCGAGTGCGCAAGAGTGGATGAGCAAGGAGGAAGAAGGATGGGTAGAAAAAAGGTTAAACCTTGTCCCTTTATAAGGCCGGCCGAAACTATGTGCCCCCACTAGCCTGATAAAACTCGCTTATCCCCCAAGTGCCGTAATCGATGGCGCAGTTGGGTTACCCATGCCCGTATTGATGAGAATCCCATAATAAGGGGAGCACGATCTCTGCTTTGACAAGACGTGTCAAGAAACTACCTCGCGTTGTGTGCAGGGCTAGTTAAAGGAAACGGTTCAAATAATTACTAGGCCATGGCATAATGTCGTGTTGCCTAAACGTGTCAGCAGATTAGATTTGTGGAAATATTATTCTCTCTACGGTGGTATGTGGAACTTATTTTGCAAGGTTGGGCACTATCCTTGTATTCAAATTCTTTCGTGATGTATTCGGAGGAGGAACCCGCCTTGCAATGCCGAAGACAATACTGTGCGCCGGACTCATCGTCATTGAAGCCTGGTTCAGGGGCTACTGAGGGAGTCCTGGATTAGGGGGTCTCCGGACAGCCGGACTATATCCTTTTGCCGGACTGTTAGACTATGAAGATACAGGATTGAAGACTTCATCTCGTGTCCGATGGGACTCTACTTGGCGTGGAAGGCAAGCTAGGCAGTACGGATATGGATATCTCCTCCTTTGTAACCGACCTTGTGTTATCCTAGCCCCCTCCGGTGTCTATATAAACCAGAGGGTTTTAGTCCGTAGGACAACATACAATCATACCATAGGCTAGCTTTTAGGGTTTAGCCTCTCCGATCTCGTGGTAGATCAACTCTTGTAATACTCATATCATCAAGAATAAATCAAGCAGGACATAGGGTTTTACCTCCATCAAGAGGGCTCGAACCTGGGTAAAACATCGTGTCCCCTACCTCCTGTTACCATCCACCTTAGACGCACAATTCGGGACCCCCTACCCGAGATCCGCCGGTTTTGACACCGACACCCATCCATCGGCAAGGTTGGATTCACATATTGAAAATTAGTTGCCGATGAATAAAAATGTGAAACACTTTCTTGTATGCTATTGGAAATTTTTACATGAGGTGTTTCAAATTAATTAACCAAACCCATCATGTTGTTCATCGGCATATGGATTTGTGGGGTTGCCGATGCATAAGAGTTTGGATACATATGTTGTACGTTGCTAAAATCATAAGAATTTGAAGGATGAAGATTGCTTTGCATCGGCCCTTGCGCATAATTAGATGCATGATTAATAAAACTAGGGCTAAAGCACCGATGGCGGCGCCGAGACCGGCGGGGAAGGTACCGGCAGGGAAGATACCGGCGGGGAAGGTACCGGCGCCGATGCCGCTACCAAAAAGAAGAAGGAGAAGAAGCAGAGGATACGAAAACCTAACAAACTAGGGATTGGACGACTAGTGATCACAAAGATGGTACCTGGCAAGTTTGAGCCGTTAGAGCCGGAAGAACCTCACAAGTGCTATGGGAACCAAGTAGGATGCATCCTACGGGAATGCGCAAGCATCAACTACGACGACTTAAGGAGTAAAGAACATTTGACATAGTTGCTCCTGACGAAGTTGCACAAGAGATTCAAGTTCCCCGACCGGGATGATAACATAGAACAACCGTGGGATGATCCGAAGATGAAAAAGATTAATAATCACGCCATGGGCATGCTCATCAATGATTTGGCCTCCTGGAAAGGGAGGGTGAAACAAGCTATTGAGGATGAGGAACCCCTGTCCAAGATTCTGGAGGAAAATTCGACACTTACGGAAGAGGAGTTCGAAAAGTTCAAGGACACTTGCACTACCGAGGTAGCCGATACATTATGCTCATTAGGTGATCCAGCAACAACATATAGATTATTTGCATCTACAAAGGGGAATTGGGTATTCATATTATCTTTGTAGATTGCAGCAACTTGATGACGATCTCTTCGTAGCAAGAACGTGCTGGAGACCGTTCAAAGCTTCATCCCCAGCGGAGTCGCCAAAAAGTGTGTTCGCACACGAACACGTCACCGTGTACCCTCGACGCCGAGGGTGATGCACCGCAGCTCACGTCGAAGGAGACCCGGCCGGAAGCGCGGTACGCAGGCAATCCGGCGGGCGCTTTTGAAGACCCGAAACCCTGCACGCCCAGGAGGGACCCCATCTGGACGCGCGGCGGCTATGGGCTGCCTTAGGTCGACCTGATCGCCCCTAGGGCCTCGAGGTTCACCGCCCTGCAAAGAAGAAGAACAGACGAAGAACGAGGAAGAAGAAGAACTAGGGTTAAGGAGAAAAGATAAAAGATAAAAACTGGTAGATGAATTGATCGATTGTGTGTTGTTCAATCGGCCATCACCCCTTAGATATAAAAGAGGCGGCTGGACTTCCCGTGCAAGGAAAAGGCTTGGATTCACGTCCATAATCCTAGTCAAATTCGGATTGGTTTTATCCGAACTTTCCAAAACTGTTCGGTTTAAACTGGCTGCACCTTGCGGGTCATTTTTGTGATGGTAAACGATCTTGGATGAAAACGAGCCCAAAAGCAATCTTAACCGTTTTGACGAGACAAACAACTTTCATGTTGAAAGTTTTTTGATCAGAGGTCATCTTGAGGGTCAAATCGGTCTCGCAAAACAGGCTATTCTCTCGTGCTACCCATCAGACATGTGTCTGGTGGGGCGCGCCACATCTCGCCTCGTGACAGTGCTGCACTCCGATTGCACTAATTTTTGCATACGAACTCGGATTTGGACGATTTTTAGATCAAAATCGACCGTTTCGACGAGACGAAGACAACTCGTGTAGGTCATTTATCCATTTGAGGTTGTCTTACGAGCTTAATCGGTCAAACTATACTCTGAATATAAGATCTTAGTACTTTGAGCATAGTTTCGGCCTTCGAGATGAAATCGGACGACGATGACCCAAACTTCAAAGATGTTCATATCAATAATACAGAACTATTTCATGTAGATCAATTCTCCATTTGAGGCCATGTTAAATAAGTTCTTGACCGTGCCAAAATTCTGGTGTCAACAGCTAGTTCTTTGTACAGGCACACTGCAACTTCTTTTTCGCTTACAAGGTTGTACAAAGGAGTCCATGGCATCAATTGCTTGGATACGCAGTCCCAATACTTCTTTCTTCCCACACTGCATGGGTAAGTCAAATGGTTAATCTGGTAAGATGGTGCGTCCTTGATATGTTATATGAGGACGTGTAGTGAGACTAGTTGTAGCCAAACATATCACACTGGCTTTTACTATATATTTCATGCGATTACTTTTGGCATATCAAGATCTAAGCAATCTACAATAGGATGAAAAGACTGGCATCCTTCACATTATTGGCGAACTCAGTTCATAGAAACAAGCAATTCAACTATTCTGTGGGTAAATCAAAAGTGCCACTGGAATATTTTTCACTATCCAATCATACACGCAAAAAGGGGCGACGCCACCATAGGGGTTGGTATGCGCGGCCGCCTCAGGTGGCTGGGAAGTGCACCTAGTTTGAGTCGTCCAGGTTGGCCCATGCTAGTTTTGTTCGTCCCAACGCACGAGCAGGCAATGTAAAAAATGAAGAAAAATGTTTCAATTTGGATGGGCCAATAACATAAGTGCAAGGCAGGCCCTATAGCAGGCTCGCGGCCCAAACGAGGGCCTCCCATATCGATCGGCAGCAGGAAAAATCCCAGTTCATTCGCTCCAGCCTCCACTCTGGTTCTCTCCTAACCTAGCCGCCGTCGGATAGACCGACACGGCACTTCCTCGCGCCCTCGTTGGAGGGCGGTCGCCAGGCTTCAAGCGAATGGAAGGACAAGAAGATGAAGATCCAACCCTGGGTGTAACCTGCATGGGAGACAGCGGCGGCGGCACGGGCATGGCATCGAGCTTGCGCAAACGGACAGTCGCAGCTTGCAAGAGTAGCATGCGCAACAAGCAGGTACATCACATCCCTGATTATATCTAATTCAACTCTTCAATTTCTGGCCAATAGTTAAACCTGACAGTGTTGTAAAACTGCTTGTATGTAGGGAATATATGAGAAAATGAAACCAATTTCTACTTATTTTATAACTCCCCCAATCAATATTGAACTGACTGAATCTGAGGTATCTAATCAAGTTTCCGGTGCAAATATACAAGCTCATGTTGTTCTTGAGCCTGAACTGTCTAATGAACAGACTGCTAATGAAGGATTTGATGCAAACATTTTACATGCTCCTGGTGATGAACATATAGTGTCTAATGAGGGATCTAATGCAAGCATTTTGCAAGCTCATTGAAGGATTTAGTGTCTAATGATGATCTACTATGTTGAGAGAGACAGAGATTTGCAGGCATTGATGACAAGAAAATTATAGTGCATTTTCATAGCTTGAGGAAACGTCGAGGCCATCTACCAGAAAGTCCCCGTATCATGATAACATAGCATAAATACTTTTCTAATCTATTGTTTGAAACTATTGGCATACTTGTGCATGATAGATATATTGATATGCAGTTTGCGCACTGATTATACGTGCAATTACACTTCGATATTTTCAGCCAGAGAACGAATAATTCAAGCAGGTACAGACCATGTTTGTAGTCCTTGTACACCATATTGCATTTTGTGTTTTTTAGTGCTTGCATCATTTAGTGTTTATAATCTGAACTACTTTGGATCATTAGCTGGTTTTCAAAGTGCATGTAGCTTCACATTTCTCAAGTTATGTTGATTTCCAGAGTGCAAGTGCCTTCGTATTTTTTAAGTTAAATGTTCGCCCCTGGTAACTTGAATTCGTGGATCAGCCACTGCACACAAATCATACACGAATGTCAGTACGAATTAAATGAAATACAGGGACTTACGCTAGCTCATTGTACAGGCTCACTGTACCTCTGCTTGCGCTTGGGATGTTCCATGTACAAGTCCATGTTACCACTTGCTTGGATGTGCAGGACTTTTGCTCCTTGCATCCCCCTCTGCATTTTTGACATGGCGAATGGTTGATCAAATAAGAGGAATCAACCTTGATGTTGTACCGGAGGACAGATACTTACAAGGTTATACGGGTGTGCAGGATGTGTACCAGATCCCGTAGCGCCATCATGCTTCGCTAAAATATGGATTTGCTTGTTTCAGATGATATCTCCAGAAGAAATAAGAGTTAAGGTCAGAGTTGCATATGCGTGTAAGCTAAGAGAGCAGTGAAAGGATATCCAAACATCGTCAGAACAGTGCACAAGGGAGTGATGTGTCGATACCTAGTTCGGGCCGGCGTTTGGGAATGCTCGCCTAGCTAGAGTGCAGGTCACTTCAGAGCCGTTGAGGGTGATGCGCTGGCTGGCCGCGCACGGATGCAGATCTTGAGTGGCGGCGGAGCGCTACGATGCGGTGGACGAGACCGTTGGTGAAGCCCCGACGGCCTCGGGGGGCGGAGGTGCGACGATGTGCTCGGTGAAGTAGCCCCGATGAGCTGGGAGACGGTGTCGGTGAAGTGCACCTGATGCGGTGGAACTCGGTGTCTGTGAGGCACGTCAGTTGCGACGGCCGACATTGTCGGTGGACCACCCGATGCGGTGGACGAGGGCGTAGATGAGGTAGCTCCGGTGCGGTGCTGAAGCGCGACCGTCGCCTTCCTCATCGTCGTCCGGCACAGAGGTGGGGAACGGTGGGGAAAGAGACGAGACGAGGAGTGACTCGAGGGTTGGCGGCGAATTAGGGATTTGAGCAATCTGGGCGCGGAAGGGGACCATGGAGAAGAGAGATTTTGTAGGGCTGGAATTGGGGCCGCCAGATATTTCAATCTGAAATGTGAAAGCACGAACTTATATTATCGTCGTCCTTTTTTTGGGGGGGAGGGGTGGGTGGCTGGGTGCTACGTGTCCGTCCGACACACGCGACCACCCCGACAGGACTATGCTTCGGTGCCTTAAGGCACGTGCCTTTGTGTCCATGACATATGGGCCCAACAGGTGGCTGGCCCACATGTCAGTGACCCAAAGGCAGTTGCCTTTAAGGCACCGAAGCAGAGTCCACCCCGACACGACCCTGGTTTGCCTGGTGCGCCTACATTTGAGAATGCAAATGAATATTCTTTCATTTCCAATTGAATCTTCTTTCATTTGCAAACGAATCTGTATATATTACCATGCCCGTGTTTTCCTTGCAATAATTAGTCATTCGAAACGAGATACTCCATCCGTTCACTTTTGTAAGTCGTTTCAGACAACTTAAAATGAATTGTTTTGCACATTGTCTGAAATGTCTTCAAGGTGAGGGAGTACTATAAATTAATTAATGAGGAGTTATTTGAAAAAAAATCAAAACGGTACCCATGCTAACGTGGATTAAAGTGTTTGTCACATAATTAGTTATTTGAATTAGAGTGTGTGTCACATAGTTAGTTATTTGAATTAGAGTGTGTGTCACGTAGCGATCTCCAATAACGTGGATTTCACATTTCACTGTATGGATGCTACTTTTTTAATACAAATTCATATGTATATGATGAACACCATGGTAGTGAGAAAACTTTTGGATGGATTCAAACATATGACCTACAAAATAGCACAACAAACTGAGTCAATGTCAACTTTTCGAAACTTAGTGTGGCACGAATTCGAAATAATTACCCGTATGCCTGTTCCTCGGTTCAAATCTTACAATGTACACCGAATTGAAACATGGATATTAAGTCTCGTACTATGTACATTCAAATGTTGTTTTTAGCCCCCCCCCCCCCGCACAAACGCTACATACTTCCTGTATCGGTCAATCTTCCTCTCCTAACCACCTTAGGAAGCTATCGGTTTCCAACACACGTTCATTCTTTCTCTCCATGTTTCGATCTCTAAGTCTCTCAACTACACAACCCCTTTTCCACTCTGTTACCAAATGTATTTACCTCACACACCAGCCATTGCACCCCATGCCGAGCTCTCTCTCTCTCCCCCTCTCCCTCTCACCCTCTCGCGCTAAATACATGCATTGCCTATCTAGCCCCCCAACCTCTCGTGCATGCGCACGCACGCACGTTGTATATCTAGGTCACTCCCTCGAGACTGTCTCACTCTTTCTTCCGCACGGCGGGCCACACTCGCTCAATCTCGCTCTCTTTATCTGAGTCTCGTTTAACCTCGTTTTCTTTCACACACAAATGATATATCTCCCTGTTCGGGCCTCGATCGACACACTCTATACTCTCTCACGCAGATTGTCTATCTAGGTCAGTCCATCCAAGCCGCCACCACTCTTTCGACCTCATGGTGGGCCACGCTCACTCAATCTCTCTCTCTCCGTATGTCTCGATTGACCTCGCTCTTTCTCGGACAAAAATGATATATCACCATGTTTGAGCCCAATTCGACCTATTCACATTGTATACTCTCTCACGCACATCGTCTATCTAGGTCACTCTCTCCAACCCGTCTCACTCTTTCGATCGCACGACGACCCTATGTGATCGGTTGACCTTGCTTCCTCCCACGCACAAAATATATCTACACGTCTGTGACTGGATCATCTCTCAAGCTCTATCTTACAGCCCTCACCCTTGCCAAAAAGCTCAATCGGACAATATCTCTCCAGAGCATATATATTTGTTCAATGAATGTCGGACCACACTCACTTTGTCTCTCTATCTATATGTCTCTCAATTAACCTTGCTTTCTCATACCGTATCTTCCACGCATTGAAGCTACTACCTCTCCATCCCTCGCAAAGCCGGAGCTATTTACATTGCGAGGGGCACTCCAACCTTGGATTAATTTTTGTAGGCATTTATTCTGGTCGGTTTAGATTATATTTTCGTAGCATTCTGCCCACAACTACTCCAATCACCGTAGCGGGTAATTAAGATATGGGGAGCACCTAATATGAGCACCGGCGAGCCGTTGGATCGAAGATGCAGCGGCACAAACGAGGCCTGAATGTTTTATTTGCAAAAAAAACCTTTGGAGAGTTTGGAAATTGCGCATAATTACAAAGACTACTCCCAAGCCATTGGATCTCACTTCCAACGGTGTAAAAACTCATATCACCATAGTATCTAAGCTTGCGGGGTGGATGTGATATTCTATGCCGCTGTCATTTTTGTTCGTAAACTTGCAAAAAAACATGTAACTCGTGTCGTTACTTGTCTAACCGCGCAAAGTGTTTGTTCAAAAAAACCATCCTACACTGAAATATCAGAACAACACACGGGGGTCCCACTTGTCATTAATCAAATTTGGACCTAAAACTAACAAATCTGAAAGACGAGATTCGAACTGGCAACCTGGACTACAAAGGGTAAGTCGATAGCCTGAAAAAACGAACGGTTGTTGGCTTTGTCCCATAACTTGATTTTATACAGTACTTGCGTTGAGTAGAGTAGAGGGAGTGCCTCGGCAACATGTGCATGACCGTTATCTCACTTACTGGTGGGTCCCAGGTCTGTGATCTCAATCTCTCTTCTCTCCATCGTCTAACCTTTGCACGGGCACACACGAAGAGCGGCGCTAGCTTGCCGTGGTGTTATTACAACTAAAAAAACTTGGAAAATAGAAGAATCGCCTAGAACAAGAGACGTTGTGGCTGGTCAAGACGGAGCTAACCACATCTATCCTCCGTGCCATGTTTGCATGATGAAGCTGTGTGGCTAGTGGGGTGTTTTCAACCGACTGGCTGGGTCCCGAGATCGAACCATAGGTACTACGTCTGATACAGTATATTTTTACACGCACATTTTTCCTCCGTGCTGAGACGTGGCACACCCTACCGCGCGGTTTCGAGGTCCTCCCGGGTGGTGCACACATATATTCTTACTGACGTGGCATGCCCTACCGCCCGTTTTCTGGGTTCTCCTCGATCGTAGCGCCGAAGCAAGTAAATGAGTCGTCAAATCACGAAAGACCACCTTTCCTGCCGAGTACATCAGTGAAGCACGGTGGCTAGCTAGTTGGGCTAGTTCAACCGATTAGCTAGGCCGCCGCCACATTTGTTTTTTCACCCCTTTTTTTATCTACTTACCGGCAGGTAAATTTAAATATCCACTGCAGCGTTGCTCTGGTGTTTGGGTGAGGCACGATTTTTAATTTTTTGACTGACGGGAGCAGGCGCGGCAGGATTTTTAATTTTTTGATTGATGGGAGCAAGCGCGGCAGGATTTTTAATTTTTTGATTGACAGGAGCAGGAGCGGCAGCAATTAGTCATGATGACTCCGCCTGTACCCATTGCTCCCTGATGTGAGAAGTCGTCGACTGGTGTTTTACCGTGGTGAAAACCAAAAGATTCCCCGCTCCCTCCGCCTTCCCGTAGATTGCATTACCTTTCAGCCGTTTCGCCCCCTTTGCTTCCTCTCCCCATTGCTTCTACCTGGTGCCATGGCGGCGCAGCAGATCGGGGAGTCCGAGGTGAGGCTCCTGACACAGGAGCTCCATGCCAAGGATGCGGAGCTCAGGGCCAAGGACGTGGAGCTCCGTGAGCTCAAGGAGGAGAGGAGTGCCATGCTCCTCCTTTATGTGCAGGAGTTCACGGAACTGGCGTCCACCACAAAGATGCTCGAGGCGTCGGCGGTGTTTCTGCAGAAAGTGGGAGATACGATAGGCCGACAGGGGAGCTGGCTAGAGCGCAAGCGGGCTGATCGTGACAAGGTCCAGGATCGCCACAGCCACTTGGTGAACCAAGTTGCCACGCACGTGTTGCGGCTGCATGATGCCTACCGTCGTGCCAGTGCGATGATGCCGGCCGTCGGGATAAACCCGTTCGACCACCCGGTCGACTTTAACAAGCTGCGGTTTCCTGACCTGGTATCCTTCTTCACCTATATCTCCGAGGAGCTGAGCTGTCTCCGCGCGATGGTGGGGGCTGAGCTGGACAAGGAGGGGTTGCGGGCTGCCGCCGCCGTTGCCGGGCGAATCCTTTCAGGGCTCCGTCACCGGAATCCATTCATGCCATTGGATGCCGTCTTTGAAGAGCTGTCTCCCGTCGACCGGGAGCGGGCTCTGCGAGCGGTTGCACCCTGCATCACCAACGTCATGCGCCTCGAGAAGCAGAGGGACATTGGTGGTGTTTAGGCGCCCTCTACATGGGCATGTCCATGTCTCGGCGCAACATGACCGCTGGATCAAACTCAAATGGTGCAGATCAGTCACTGTAGCACAAAGCGTGTGGGTGTGTTTGGTTGCATTCTCATCTCAATATAGTTGTTTCCTCTTTGTGTATTTTTGTTAACCTACTAGTGTGGACTCATGCACCCTTCATGCACTCTGCCAAACACCCAAAAGTGGGTCGAGAAGGGAACTTTTTCTCCCATCCCGTGCACCCTTCATACACCCTGCCTAACACTATTCATGCTTCATATGGTTCATCTTTCGTGGAGTACTATATCACTGTACTCTCCGTGCGCTGTGGACCTAGTTCTGTTAACATTGATCTCACCGTTCATTCTCGACCGGATAGTCGATAAAGCGGTACTATGTTACATATAGGAGTAGTTGACATGCGCACAACATCATTTGTTATCGTCATATCTTACTACACTAGCAACAAGATTGTGTAGTACTGGCGTATGAACCACTGCACATGCCTAGTAGTAGGAGCACTGTGTATGTTCAAGTGGCTGCCGTGTTTCGCACTCCTCCGTCGTAAGAGTGGAAACTCTTGCTGTAATCATTTTTTCTTCTAAAAATAGTGGACACGCTCTACCATGCGGATCCTCCTCCAGCCATGCACTAAATTACTCACTTTCGCCGACGTGTGGGACAGCCAGCATCGGGGTCCACCAGCCATGCACTAAATTACTCCGTAGTAGAGTGACGGTAGACTACCCCGATCGAAGCACCGCAGTAATGCCCAATGAGCTGTCAAATCACAAAACCCCCTCCTTTCCAGCAGTAAGTTGGACGGACGAAGCAACCATCATTTCACTCTTCTCTCTCAGCTTCCTCTCTACCCAACCCTCGCTTCTGCCTCATCTTGTTCCTCATTTCTTCAAGAAAACCCCGACCTGCTTCTGCCATTGTTCTTCTCTCCCAAAGAAGGAAAGGTGAGCGCATCAATGGTGTTGATTCTGGCCAAGGCCCGGTCTTGCAACCCTAAGACCGATCCTATAACTCCCTCTCTTTTCTTCTTTTGGGTTTGTGAATATGGTTTCTTTTCTTTTATTTCTATTTGACAGTTTCTTGATGGACGCTGGAGCACCGGTCGAAGTGATGTTTATGGCTCCGGCCAAAACTGTCGAGGCTCATGGTACGAAGAAGAACAAGCACCCCATCGAGACTACCGCAGACAAGCTCAAAGCCATCGCCCTGTCCAAGCCCCCCTCTCCGGGATCCCTCATTAAGCAAGTCCAGGTAATATCTCTTCTTGACAATCTTTTTCTCGATCTTGATCGTGTTTTTTCAAATAACACGCAGTACTAGTACTAGTAGTACAACTTCCTGGGTGATCTTGCATGTGATTTTTGTGTGCCAAATGACGGTTCTAAATTCCTCTTTTGACCAACACATGTGAGAGTTTGACAATGATTTCTTATATATTACTTTCAACTACTCCCTCTGTCCCAAATTTCTTGTCTTAGATTTGTCTAGATACGGATGCATCTAATACTAAAATGTGACTTCATACATCCGTATCTAGAAAAATCTAAGACAAGAATTTTGGGACGGAGGGAGTACTTTATGAACATCAATGCTACCTTTTAAGAGGGTATGTTTGCCTCACTAACTTGTGTTATGGATATTGCATGTAATCTCTCTGCTCTCATGCCTTTGAAGACATGTTCTAGTGTCTTTGTTCACTCACTTCTATGTGTATATGTAGTCATATATGGAGTATAATATCGAAGATCATCTTATATTTCTGAACGGAGGTAGTAATAAAATATAGTTTCTGTTTAAATTAGAACAAGGTTCGCGGTGGAGATGAAGTTCTCAAAGTCATGTCGTGTGAACTGGAAGACCTGATGATGAGTTCTACTGCTGAACTATCCAACTGTTGTGTCCTTGTCGCCATGTGTGCTGAACTAGTGTTTTCCTGTAGCATTGTTGTCAGGCATGTTCTCGAGGCTGTGCTTGACCACAACAATTTCCTGGATGTGCCTTCGATTACGAAGGGTGTGGTTCTTGTAAAGCTTCCCAACAAATCTGATGCGGCATGTCTTCATCATCATGTTTATGAGTGGAAAGACCACTTTGTTAGGTTCTCCAAGGTTGACAAGATGGTGATGGTGCATGTAGACATCTCACACAAAGTCCATGGCCTAGTCAGTTATGCGGGGTTCATCCCGTAGGTCGGTGGAAAAAAATAGTCTGCAGAGTTTAGTTAGTGCAACTTTGCTTGTCTGTAGTAAGTACTATTGTTCAGTACTCGATTTGTGTTTGTGAACCCTGTATTGTTTATTAGTACTGCCGCTTTTGGTGTGTGGTCAGTCCTGAGAACGGTCTATGTTAATGTCTGTCCACTCAATTCAGTCTGTATATTTTGAAGTATCCATATCATATTTTTTGTGAGGACGGTTCTATCAATTATGGTTACACTCCAATATCTGTATGCATTGCAGGGTTTATCGCACCCACCAGGATTTCCAGCCCCATGGATGTTCGGTCCATACGATTTGTCACGACCTTTGGACTGTCCTGCTTGTGGGAGTAGGCGGGGCCCCTGCATGCCACGCGTAGTTGGACGATCAATCTTCTGTTTAGTACTTCAACATAGTGATTTCCTAGTAAGGATTCACTCGTGTCACATCAAGTAAATCTTATTAATTTACTGTCTAAATCTTATTGATTTACTGTCATGTTTTCTTTCTTTTCCTGCAATTTTACTATGCAGGTCTTGCCATGTGACATTCATCACAGAATAAACCGTTTGGTTTGCTCTACGATGGCTATTTTTGCAGGTTTCACTTCTTATGTCGTGTCAGTAACGAAGGCACCGTCCATCACTTATATTACTGGAAAAAAAGTGGATCAGTCTATTGTCTGAGTACAAGCTGAATCCCTATGATGGACTGCAGTTTGGTTAAACAAAAATGCCACAATTAGACCTTCTCGCGTTTAAAAGAAATGAAGAAAAAGACTGGATCACGGTCACGGATCCTAGTCAAGTTAGAAAGCTGATCATAGCAGACCAGACACGATCGCCGCTGTCTCGCACAGATCGAGCACCGGCAGTTGCTCTAGCACTGACAGCGGCAACAGCTCAGTCTGATCCAGCTGAGGATTGGGCACCGACCGCGTCAGCGGATCAGTCTGATCTACCGGAGGATCGGGCATCGACACCGGCACCTGCTCCGACTCCGGCACCAGTTCTACAAGGAGCACCATCTCCGGCAGCAGCAGCGGCTTCGGCACCTGCACCAACACTTGCACTTGCATCTGCTCCGGCCCGTGCAGTTGCACCGGCAACAGACTGGGCTACAGTTCGCACTTCATATACCAAAGTCCTTACAAAAACCGACATGTCCACCTTCTTGGTAAGCATTGGCCGCCCAAGTGCTTCGTTCTTTTTTCTTTCCATGTTGTTTCACATGATTCACTGTGTTGATCTAACTGTTTGGGTATGTCTTCTTGTTTGCAAATAGAGAATTTCTAGAGCAACGAGGGAGTCGTTTAAAAATCCGGGCGACCGCGGCCAAGTTTCTCTTACCATGCGCAGCCTTGGTGTGAATGAACCTGCTCAATATACCGTAAGTACAAAGGATGGTCGCATGATGATTGATGCTAAAGGATGGTCAAGGTTCAAATCTAAATCATATCTTGCGGTAGGGGATGATGTCAAAATCGAACTTTCTCGGCAAGGAGAGCTGGTCCAAATCAACTTTGAAATTCTTCAGTAGCAGCACGCAACTGCCGAACTGATCTATCCTCCGAGAGATTTTGATGTAATAATCTGGCATGGTGAAACAAGTGTCCTGTGTGTATAAGTAGTACGACAGTATTATTTATCACATGGTATATCGTTGATAGAATTGCAACTCTGATTGCTGGTTAGGAACTGTCGTTCGATTTCATTCCAACAGCTGTCGTGCTTTATTCAATTTTGTGTATTCGCCTTGCGACAACATCTAAAACCAGCGTCGTACCGATCGCTTGCAATATGAAAAGCGCTGAGGTAGAACACATGGGCCCCCAAACATGCAGGGTCGGCCTGCGGCCCAAAGTCCAGAACCGTGAGCCTATCTGAGTATTATATTCTCAGCTGAACCCCCATAAAAAAAGCTGAACCCCCATAATGCCCGTGCGTTGCAGAGGGAGTATATTTCTCGGCAAGGTGAGCCTGTGATATAAAAGATTTGTATATTTCTTTACAGAGGGAGTATCTCTCTGTCAAAAAATATATTTATGTGTAACTAGTTACTCCTGTCTTTCTACTTCCTTTCGCTGATATGTGGGGCAACCGGCAACGGGGTCCACGTGCCATATGCACAAATTAGAGTGCACAACTTCATGGTAGACACACCCCGGTCGTAGCGCCGCAGTAATGCCCAATGAGCCGTCAAATCACAACCCCCCTTTCCAGCTTTAGCAGTAAGCTGGACGGACGAAGCGGCAATATTTCACTAGGCCTGAATCCCCTTCTCCCTCGTCTGCTTGTTCAGAGAAAACCCCCTCTCGGCGATTGCATAGGGTTTTCTCATGGAGAACCAGGTACGAATTCTTCATCCATCCCTGATAAACCCAAGTCCCTTGGTCGCAGGTAATCCTAGGATGGCAGCCGCCGCCGTTGATGCATTTTTCTTCCTACTGAATCTAGTGTGTTTCATTTGCAGTGCCCAAAGTGCGAGTACCCTACAGGTTTCTGCGCCCTCGGCGAGACGCCACACTTGTTCCTTCTCATCCTAACACAGCATTTTGAAACGCGCACAGTATGTTCCTAGAATCCTCTTTTCTATCCGGGAGGGTGGGGGTTTTTTGAACATGTTGTGTTCTCATATTATTTTTCCTGCAGTGTATTATTTGCTCTGCCAGAACACATGTACTCAAGATGCTCGGCCTTGCCATAACTGAATACACTAGTTTAATGGTCACAGTGAATACAAGCCATGGATATAAGTTCCGAGTTGGGTTCATGAACCAAGAAGATCGCTGCTTTTTTATGGCCGAACTTGGATAAACTTTCTCAAGTGTTACGGACTGAAAGTTGGCGCACGAATGTTGATGGAAATAGCAGAACCTGGTCTCATCTTCACTGCGATCTTCCACCCCGACGTCGTTCCAATTGTTCATCCATGTTAGTTTTGTATCTGGTTCTTGCTTGTTGCCTCGATTACTTCTTAATCCACCTATTCTGTCTAACTAATCACAATTTAACTTTAGAAGTAGCAACGAATCTCTCACGAAGATGCTACTTCTAACTAATATTTTCTTATAATTGGTGGCACGTGTAGGTTTTTTCAGAGTTAAGCAGTCTGCTCGTTTGTTACTCTGTAATAACTCGGCTGTTACTAATGGCACTGAAGTTGACTGGATCGACATCCACAAGTTCCTACACTTTATTGATCGTCTTGAGGTCCTTGTGGGGCGTTTCAATGGTGGAAGGCCACGTGGGATATGTGTGCCACTGCTGCACTCGTTGAACAGGTCCAACTGTGTCGAGAAACTTATGGTACGAGCTGTTTTCTGTTATATATGTTGTTCATAAACTATTGCTTATACACAGTTTTACAGCTGTGATCTTCTTGAAACAGGAACTGCCGAGTTCTATTGTTCCTATACAGATGCCTGACCATGGTCGGGTCAGACTTGCGCTTGGTCACAACATGATGTTTATGTCGACCTACTCAATTCCCCTTGGAGGTGAAAAGATACTTATTCATGGGTGGTCTCAAATAATGAAGGCCCGTCCATCTTGGAGAATAGGACAGAAGATTATGTTCATGCTTTTCCATGGCTCTAAAGCGAATATCCTGTTTATTGACCACGTTGCGAGATGAAGCCGCTTTCAGAAGGTTGTGGATGCGCGGGGTGGCGCCTGGGCCTTGTCCTGGGGCTTGGCGGCCTCACCCTTGGTTAACTGTAGGCAAAGTAGCACTCTTCGAGGCGTGCTTTGTACGGTTGAACCTGTATAAGTACTCATACTGCTTTCAGCTTTGGTTGTTAAGTGCCCCTGCTGGTTTCAGTTAAGGTTGTTAAGTACTCCTGCTGCTTTTACAGTCTGTCGTGTTTCTTCAGTCCTGTCTTCCTCCAGCCGCCAAAACCAAACCAGCGCCGGCGGGGCCGCCTGCTTCCGCCTCCCACGGCTGGCTGCGCCTCAGCGCACACATCGCCGCCCCACCGTCTCCTAAATCGTTAACACCGACGTCCTCCGCGCGCTTTGGTGCGCTCGCCGCGGCGCCGCCCTCTCGCGTTGTCAACATGGTCAACAAACAACAGGAATCGGCAGAAGTACGTGGAGAGGATGACAGTAGGGGCCCACCACGTCAGCGTATGGAAAAATAAAATGCTTCCTCCTAGTGTTTTCCTGACATCTGGGACCCACGACATTGTGAGCGTATATAGTCAATAGACAAGAGAACAGCACAAGATCGGCTGACACCTGGGATGTAGCTACTCGAGCGGTATTTTTTTGTTTGGTATTGTTGAGACGGAGCAGGGTTTGAACTGGGCTGTGGCCCGTCTAGCCCAGGCTTATATTTTATGTTCACCATGTGACCAGCCCAGCTATTTTTTCTTTGTGAAAATGAGCCCAGTTTATTTTTTCTGAAGAATACCCAATCCAGGCCTACTTATTTTTCTACGCCCTGATGGGCTGCAACTCTTTCAAGACGCCTGCAAATCTTGAAAGTAATATGAAATGGGTTGTAAATATAAAAACAGATGACAAATTGGCAATTACTTTATAATTTCTGAATTTTTTCACATTTTCAGATTCCTATTTCACTGGGCATTAACCTAATTTAAATATATCTTCAAAGTACTTTAAATCTGGCTCGACATTTCGGTATTAAAAATAGTTTGGAACCCACAGAAATATGCGAAATTGGCCCTGGCCAACTAAAAAAACGGCTGCAATAAATTGCATAAGAAGTTGCCATGAGCTATATATAAATTATTAAAAAAAGAGGGAGTGGTCTGACTTGTGGGCCTGTTTAGTTGACGCGTATGCAAGATTTTTTAGTTATTATATACGTCAACAAACGATTCTAGCAGACGTAACCGTTGGATGTCAATCCAACGGCCGTCGTGTTTCTTCAATCTCTGATCTACTTGCTCCAGCCGCCAAAGCAGCGCCGGCGGGACCGCCTACTCCCGCGTCCCGTGGCCGGCTGTGCTGCCGTGCAGGCCTCAGCGCCCCCTACTACTCCCACCGCTGGCCAGGGCATCCATGTACTCACCCACACCCCCCTGTTATTCTGCAGCAACGGCAGCCTCACACCGCAGCCGAACCGGTGAACCCTCGTACTCCTCTCCGCGCGGGCTTCCACTGTCGCGTCTTCCCCAGCTCTGTGTCGTCCCCTTCCTAGGCCTCGCCATCGTCCACCGCCGTGGTGCTCTCGGTGCGGCATGGTCAATGCGGTCAACAACCGACTTCCATCGGAAGAGTACTATACGTGGAGAAGCTGACAGCTGGGTCCACGGCAGCCACAAGGAAGTGCATCCTTATTACGCGGAAAATAATTATTCCTCCACCTGACAGCAAGGACCCATCGGATGGGCCACCAGTATTTCACGAAAAAAACGTTTCCCCCTGACTGCGGGGACCCACAGGACGGGCCATCGTATTTCGTGAAAAAAATGTTCCCCCCGCTGTTAGCTCGGACCCACCAGAAGTGCCTCCTTATTACGCACAAAAAATTGAATACCCCCTGCTACCTGGGACCCACCTTGGTGGGAGGCTGACTTGTGGGCCTACTAAGTTGATTGGGACGGAGGCCTTTGTCAACTTTAGTCAATATATGAATGATTCTAGCTCCAGTGATCGTACGATGTCCATCCAACGGCCGTAGTGCTTCTTCAATCTGTGGTCTTTTTGGTCCAGCCGCCCAAAGCAGCGCTGGTCGTGCCACCTGCTCCTGCCGCCCGTGGCCGGCTGTGATGTCGCGGAGGCCTCACCGCCCCCTACTACTCCCACGACTTGCCAGGCCATCCCTCTACGCACCCACACCCACTGTTATTCTGCGGCGACGGCAGCCTCACGGTGCAACCGAACGAGTGAACCCTCATACTCCTCTACGCGTGGGCATCCACTGCCGCGTCTTCCCCGGCTCCGCGTCATCCCCTTTCTAGGCCTCACCGTCGTCCACCGCCCTGGTGCTCTCGGCGCGGCATGGTCAACGTGGTCAAGGAATGGCTTCCATCGGACGTGGACTGTACGTGGAGAGGCTGACATCTGGGTCCACGGCCGCAGCAAGGAAGTGCCTCCTTGTTACGCGCAAAATAATTATTCCTCCACCTGACAGCGGGGACCCACCGGACGGGCCACCGTATTTCATGAAAAAACGTTTCCCCTTGACTGCTAGGACCCAGCAGCTACATCTTCGCACGCAAGGAAGTGCGTCTGAAAAAAAACGATTCGCCCCCCTGACTGCTAGGACCCACCAGCTACATCTTCGCATGCAAGGAAGTGCGTCCGAAAAAAAACGATTCGCCCCCTGACTGCTGGGACCCACCAGCTACATCTTCGCACGCAAGGAAGTGCATCCGGGCAAAAAAAAAAACGATTCCCGCCTGACTGCTGGGACCCAGCAGCTACATCTTCGCACGCAAGGAAGTGCGTCCGGGTAAAAAAAACAATTCGCCCCCCTGACTACTGGGACCCACCAGCTACATCTTCGCAGGCAAGGAAGTGCCTGACAGTCGGGACACACCTGGTCGGAGCGTACGTAGCGTTGTCATTTTGGTCGCGAACATGTACGTACATATATACTGGTCGATGTAGAGGCGCACACGTGTCGTAGTAGATGCGCGTACGTGCCATAGTAGAGGCGTGCACGTAGCATGTACACGTATGTACAGCGGCCAGGGTGCAAGAAAGAAAATACGGCCACGTACGTACATACGGGCAGGGTCTCGAACGCCTACTCGCGCATACGTACGGCCAGGGCTCATGTACATGGCTGGGTCGGAACGGAGAAACAGCGTCATCGTCGTGTTCATGGGGAGGCAATGGAATGCGTCGTGTTCATGGGGAGGCAACGAAATGCGTCGTGTTCATCGGGAGGCAACGGAACGCGTGGGAGCCATCCAGCTGGGTCGGAACGGAATGCGTGGTCGTGTTCATCGGGAGGGCTTGGACGGAACATGACATGGAAACGAGGCCTGGCATACCGCAGAACGGAAGAAACGGCCTTGTGTTCGACCGGCCACGTTCGAAACGGGATCCTGTTCATTGGGAGGGGTGTGGCGTACCGCAAAACGGACGAAGCGGACCTCCTACGGTCGAAACGGGGGTCCTATTGATCGGGAGGGGTGTGGCGTACCGCAAAACGGACGAAACGGACTTCTGTTGGAGTGTTACGGTCGAAACGGGGGTCCTGTTCATCGGGAGGGGTGTGGCGTACCGCAAAATGGGACTCCACGGGATAATGTTCATCTCCACCATCGACCTCCTCCAGCCTCCACGGGCTCCTGTTCATCCAACCTCCACCGCGCGCTACTGATCCACCGGCTACTGTTCAACCACCCCTCCACGGGCACCCCTCCACCGTCTACTATTCATCCAGCCCTCCACACCACGGGGTCCTGTTCAACCACCCCTCCATGGGCACCCCTCCACCGTCTACTCTTCATCCAGCCTTCCACCACACCATGGGGTCATGTTCATCCAGAGGCAACGCCACCGCTCATTGTTCATCCAAACCCCCCCCGCAACGCTCACTGTTCATCCCAGAGGCAGCATCAATCGGCTTCAGTTAGCAGTAGTAGCGAAGGAATCGCTCAATTGGGTTCAGTTAACATCCATCGATCGATCGCTCGAGTTCAGTAACGCGTAGCCTGCAGTGCAATCGCTCGGGTTCAGTTAGAGCCCAACGCCTCACTCGGGTTCAGTTAGAGCTAACGCCTCGCACACATGCACGTACGTGTACGAGAGAAACGCGCATCGCTCGGCCCCCGACCTCCCACCGTAACCGGTAACTCCCGAAATTTTCCTCCCCCTCGCTTCTACCATGGTTTTTTCCGTCATGGATGGCCCAAAGAATGTCATGCAGTTGCGTCTCCGGCCCGCCCAGGACGAAAATCCCATTTTCTGTCATGATTTTTTGTCATAGAAGTAGGAGCCCACCACATCTATGATGATACCGGGTTTTGTCACAATTATCGTCATAGAAGTGTCATATGTATGACACACAAAAAATCGTTCGGCCCAAAATGTCACGGATGTGTCTTTTTTTGTAGTGCTTTAGCTATAGCGTCGTACTAGTAGCGCACCATCCCGCGCTACTGATAGGCCTAAAATCCGCACTGCTGCTAGGCTTTTCCCTAGTAGTGCATAAGGCTCCTGCCAGTTGCCGATAACCTTTACAAAAACATGATCATCTCATACAATAATGTATATCACATCAAGTCTTTGACCATATCACATGACAACATGCCCTGCAAAAACAAGTTAGACGTCCTCTACTTTGTTGTTGCAAGTTTTACGTGGCTGCCACGGGCTTCTAGTAAGAACTGTTCTTAACTACACATCAAAACCACAATGATGTTTCATCAAGTTTGTTGTTTTAACCCTCAACATGGACTTGCCGTAGTCAATTTCGATTCAACTAAATTTGGAGAAACAGACACCCGCTAGCCACCTTTATGCAAAACAAGTTGCATGTTTGTCGGTGGAACCGGTCTCATGAACGTGGTCATGTAAGGTTGGTCCGGGCCGCTTCATCCAACATTACCGCCGAATCAAAATAAGACGTTGGTGGTAAGCAGTATGACTATCATCACCCACAACTGTTTATGTTCTACTCGTGCATATCATCTACGCATAGACCTGGCTCGGATACCACTGTTGAGGAACGTAGCATGCAATTTCAAAAAATTTCCTACGCTCACGCAAGATCTATCTAGGAGATGCATAGCAACTAGAGGGGGAGAGTGTGTCCATGTACCCTCGTAGACCGAAAGCGGAAGCGTTAGCTTAATGTGGTTGATGTAGTCGAACGTCTTCTCGATCCAATCGATCAGGCACCGAACGTATGGCACCTCTGAGTTCTGCACACGTTCAGATCGATGACGTCCCTCGAACTCTTGATTCAGCAAAGTGTCGAGGGAGAGTTCTGTCAGCACGACAGCGTGGTGACGGTGATGGTGAAGTGATCCACGCAAGGCTTCGCCTAAGCACTACGTGAATATGATCGGAGGAGTAAACTGTGGAGGGGGCGCTGCACACGGCTTGGAACAATTGATGTGTGTTAGAGGAGCCCCACCCCTATATATAAAGGAGGGAGAGGGGAGGAGGCTGGCCCTAGGCGTGCCCCAAGTAGGAGGAGTCCTACTTGGGCGTCTAGTAGGATTTGCCCCCTTCCTTTTATAGGAGGCGGGGAAAGGGGGAAGGAGAGAGAAAGGGAGAAGGAAAGTGGGGCGCCGCCCCCTCCCATAGTCCAATTCGGACTCCTCCCTTGTGGGGGGAGCGCCACCCCTATGTGGGCTGGTGTGCCTCCCTCCTATGGCCCATATGGCCCTTATCTTCCCCCGAGGGGTTCCAGTAACCCCCCCCCCTCGGTACTCAGATATGTACCAGATACATTCCGGAACACTTCCAGTGTCTGAATACTATCATCCAATATATCAATCTTTACCTCTCGACTATTTCAAGACTCCTCATCATGTACTTGATCTCATCCGGGACTCCAAACAACATTCGGTCACGAAATCACATAACTCATATAGTACAAATCGTCATCAAACGTTAAGCGTGCTAACCCTACGGGTTCAAGAACTATGTAGACATGATCGAGACACCTCTTCGGTCAATAACCAATAGCAGAACTTGGATGCTCATATTGGTTCCTACATATTCTACGAAGATCTTTATCGGTCAAACCGTAATGACAACATATGTCATTCCCTTTTTCATCGGTACGTTACTTACCCGATATTCGATCGACGGTATCTTCATAACTAGTTCAATCTCGTTACTGGCAAGCCTCTTTTACTCGTTTCGTAAAGCAGCATCCCGAAACTAACTCATTAGTCACATTTCTTGCAAGGCTTATCATGATTTGCATTACCGAGAGGGCCCAAAGATACCTTTCTGATACTCGGAGTGACAAATCCTAATCTCGATCTATGCCAACCCAACAAACACCTTTAGAGATAACTGTAGAGCATATTTATAATCACCCAATTACATTGTGATGTTTGATAGCACACAAGGTATTCCTCCGGTATTCAGGAGCTGCATAATCTCATAGTCAAAGTAATATGTATAAGTCATGAAGAAAGAAATATCAATAAAACTTAACGAGCATTATGCTAAGCTAACGAATGGGTCTTGTCCATCAAATCATTCTCCTAATGATGTGATCCCGTTCATCAAATGACAACTCATGTCTATGGTTAGGAAACATAACCATCTTTGATTAACGAGCTAGTCTAGTAGAGGCTTACTAGGGACATTGTGTTTTCTCTATGTATTCACACATGTATCAAGTTTCCGGTTAATACAATTCTAGCATGAATAATAAACATTTATCATGATATAAGGAAATATAAATAACAACTTTACTATTGCCTCTAGGGAATATTTCCTTCATTATTTTTCACACCACCTTGTCATGCATCAATGGGCCACATAAGCCTCTGGGATTTTCCTAGAATTATTGGAAGAAAATATGAATTATTATATGGCCTAGACCCAATAACTCCAACAATCCCCCACCAGATCCTAGAGGCACATAAAATTTGCCTATGGCTCCAAAACATTGTTTATATACATGTATTTTGGTGGAGACTGTTAAGTTGAGCTTCCACCTAGAACTCCATGCTACACTCGTTCACAACTTGGACAGTGGACTACGCCTTGAACTGGAAGTTTTGTGCAAACAAGTTTCACATAAAAGCCTTGACCAATATTAGACCACTGAAAATGTTCTCGCGGGTAGGAGCATATATGTCATACTCCGGGGCCTCTTCATGAGTTTATTAGAGAACACCTAACTCTCACAGACTACAACGTTTAACAGTCTAACTCATATAGGTGTGTTCTTTCTAGATGTTCTGTAGGAGCCATTCAGAACACATTAGGATAAAAATCAACCTACCATACAGATTAGGAGAAAATTGCATCATGACGAAGTGTATCTTTACAAAAGAAATATTCCCCTCTCAGTTATTCAATAGCTTGTCTCGCCAATTCTAATTCACTGGATCCCTGATCACAAAGAATGGGTTACCACCATGAACAACATATGTAGTGGTTCTCAATCCCATCTCCTTCGATGCATTGTCTATCACATTTTTTCATAAACCCTATGTGAAGGGATCTGCCAGATTCTTCGTTGTGTTTATATATTCCAACACTATAACTCTGGATTTTCTCATGAACCTGACAGATTTCAGTCTCCTTCTCACATGTCTTGATGACTTCTTATTATCCTTAGAACTGTTTACCTTGACGATCACAGTTTGATTATCATAGTTCATTACAACAGCTGGTATTGGTTTTTCAACCACCGGAAAGTCCAGGAAAAGTTCTTGATGCCATTCTGATTCAATTGTTGCCGTGTCTAATGGTGTGAGTTCTGCTTCCATTGTTGACCTTGTTAAGATGGTCTGCTTGCAAGACTTCCAGGAAACAGCGGCACCACCAAGTGTAGACACATGACCACTTGCGACTTTAAGCTCATCAGCATCAGATATCCAACTCGCATCACTCTAACCTTCATGTACTCTTGGATACCCGTTATAGTGATTTCCATAACTCGCAATACCTTTGAGATAACGCATTATTCTCTCAAGTGCATGTCAATGAACATCTCCCGGGTTTGAAACAAACCAGCTTAGTTTACTCACAGAAAACAAGATGTCAGGCCTCGTAGCACTAGCTAAACACATAAGCGAGCCAATGATTTGAGAATATCTCAATGGATCCTTTGTTTCTCCTTCGTTCTTCCGAATCAAAACACTCAGATCATAAGGTGTCGGAGAAGGTTTGCAATCTGAATATCCAAAGCGATCTAGAATCTTTCCACATAGTGAGACTGCAACAGAGTTATCCCACCATCACCACCTCTAAAAAGCTTGATGTTCAAGATAACGTCAGCTACTCCAAGGTCTTTCATCTCAAAGTTTTGATTTAGAAAATCTTTCACTTCCTCAATGACCTTGAGATTTGTTCCAAATATAAGTATGTCGTCAACATACAAACATAATATAACTCCCTCGCCCCCACCATGGCGGTAGTACACACACTTGTCAACTTCATTTGCAACAAAGCCCGTAGATGTCAAAGTTCTTTCGAACTTCTCATGCCATTTCTTAGGTGCTTGTCTCAAACCATACAAGGATTTCAACAATTTGCAAACTATTTCTTCATGACCATCTATTACAAAACCATCAGGTTGTTCCATGTAAATTTCGTCCTCCAACTCTCCATTTAGGAAAGTTGTCTTAACATCCATTTGATGAATGAGAAGATTGTGTGAGGCAGCCAATGAGAGTAGTACTCGAATAGTGGTCAATCTAGCGATGGGCGCATAAGTATCAAAGAATCTTCACCTTCTTTTTTGGGTATATCTCTTGGCTACAAGCCTTGGCTTGTACTTTTCAATTGTACTATCGGGCCTAAGCTTTTTCTTAAACACCCACTTACACCCTATAGGTTTACACCCATAAGGACGATCAGTGATCTCCCATATCTTGTTAGCCATGACGGAATCCATCTCACTATTCACAACTTCTTTCCAGTAGTCAGCATCAGATGATGCATATGCTTCCGAAATAGAAGTGGGCGTATCATTCACAAGGTACAAAATGAAATCATCACCAAATGACTTTGTGGTCCTTTGTCTCTTGCCCCTTCTAGGAGCTTCATTGTTATCCTCCTGAATCTCAGTGTGTTTCTGATCGGAATGTTCCAATGGAACAAAAGGTTCAGGAGTTGTCTCCGACCTCTGATTAGATGAGTTGGACATATCTTTCATAGGAAAAATATCCTCAAAGAAAGTCACATCATTCGACTCCATGATTGTACCAACATTCATGTCAAGTACCTCAGATTTTACCACTAGAAATCAATAGCCAATGCTATGGAAAGCGTATCCCAAAAAAACACAATCAACTATTTTTGGTCCAAGCTTACGCTTCATGGTAATTGACACGTTAACTTTAGCCAAACAACCCCAAGTTCGTAAGTAGGAGAGTTTAAGCCTTTTCCTTTCCCATTCCTCAAACAGGGTAATCTCTTTATTCTTTGTGGGAACTCTATTTAGCACATGACTTGCGATCATCAAAGCCTCACCTCACCATTCCTTAGAAAGTCCTGATGTATCTAACATGGTGTTAACCAAAACAGTTAGTGTGCGGTTCTTTCGTTTGGCAATCCCATTTGACTAGAGAGAATAGGGAGGCGTCTTCTCATGGATTATATCATGTTCCTCGCAGAATAAATTGAACTCATTTGAAAAATACACTCCATCGCGGTCTGACCTCAGCCTTTTGATCTTTCGATCGAGTTGATTCTCTGCTTCGGCTTTATAGATTTTAAAGTAGTGCAAAGCCTCATCTTTTGTTTTCAATAGATATATCATGCAATATCTATTAGAGTCATCAATTAGAGTCATAAAATGTCTTTTTCCACCTTTTGTCAACACACCATTCATCTCGCAAAGATCTGAATGTATGAGTTCAAGTGGTGCCTAATTCCTCGCTTCAACAGTCGTATGAAACTTGCGAGGTTGCTTTGCTTGCACACACACACTTGGCACTTAGAACCTTTGACAATTGTGAATTTCGGGATTAAACTCAAATTTTCTAGCCACATCATGCAACCAAAGTTAATATGACAAAGTCGTGAATGTCAAACATTTGATTCAGTTTCACTGTAAAAATGACTGATAACTTTAGTGAAAAAGTCTGACAAAGATAAGCGCAACAAGCCTCCGCTCTCATAGCCCTTTCCAAAAAATTGTCCACACTTGGACACTATAACCTTAATGGATTCAAACACCAAGGTATAGCCATCTCGACACAAACAAGAGCCGCTAAAAAGATTTTTATTTATAGAAGGGACATGCTGCACATTCTTCAGCCGCATGATCTTTCCCGAAGTAAACTTCAGTTCGACCATACCAACACCATGAAAAGAAGCATGAGACCCGTTCCCCATCAGAACGGGTGTAGTTCTTGTGAGCTAATAAGAAGAATACATGTTGATGTCAGAACACACATGTATATTTGACACCGATGTCAATCCACCAATCAAGAGAATGACATACTGAAAGAATGGTAGGAAATTTACCATACACGACATTTTCATTTCGATATCGCCAATAACAACATTGGCGGTTTCGTCGTTGTTCTCATTGTGATGCATGTCCCAACGGTCATTGCAGGATGAATCCCAATGATTCTCACTACCCCATACATGGCATTTACCTTTCTTCTTATATGTCTCCTTCTTCTTCTTGAGGTTGGCAGGCTGTTGGACTTTGTTCTTGAAGTCAAACTTTCCTTTGCCCACATAGTTGTTTTTGTTCTTGGGTTTGTGAGGTTAGAAAATTTTGTTTTGTACCAAATTGGCACTAGAATTCCCCTCATGAAAACGAGCACGTGTGTCTTTTTCCCTTGCATTTTCTTCCACACCAAGAGTGCCAATAAGATTGACAACTGATACGTCTCCGTCATATCTACTTTTCCAAACACTTTTGCCCTTGTTTTGGACTCTAACTTGCATGATTTGAATGGAACTAACCCAGACTGACGCTGTTTTCAGCAGAATTACCATGGTGTTATTTATGTGCAGAAACAAAATTTCCCAGAATGACGTGAAACTTCACGGAACATCTTTTTGGAAATAATAAAAAATCCTTGCAAAAGATGAAGACCAGGGGGCCACACCCTAGCCACGAGGGTGGGGGTGCGCCTGCCCCCTAGGGCGCGCCCCCTTCCTCGTGGGACCCCTGGAGCTCCTCCGACCTCGACTCCAACTCTATATATTTGCTTTCGTGGAGAAAAAATAAAGAAGAAGGATTCATCGCGTTGTACGATACGGAGCCGCCGCCAAACCCTAAAACCTCTCGGGAGGGCTGATCAGGAGTCTGTTCGGGGCTCCGGAGAGGGGAATCCGTTGCCATCGTCATCATCAACCTTCCTCCATCACCAATTTCATGATGCTCACCGCCGTGCGTGAGTAATTCCATCGTAGGCTTGCTGGACGATGATGGGTTGGATGAGATTTATCATGTAATCGAGTTTGTTTTGTTAGGGTTTGATCCCTAGTATCCACCATGTTCTGAGATTGATGTTGCTATGACTTTGCTATGCTTAATGCTTGTCACTAGGGCCCGAGTGCCATGATTTCAGATCTGAATCTATTATGTTTTCATCAATATATGAGAGTTATTGATCCTATCTTGCAAGTCTATAGTCACCTATTATGTGTTATGATCCGTTAACCCCGAAGTGGCAATAATCGGGATACTTACCGGTGATGAACGTAGTTTCAGGAGTTCATGTATTCACTATGTGTTAATGCTTTGGTTCGGTACTCTATTAAAAGGAGGCCTTAATATCCCTTAGTTTCCACTAGGACCCCGCTGCCATGGGAGGGTAGGACAAAATATGTCATGCAAGTTCTTTTTCATAAGCACGTATGACTATATTCGGAATACATGGCTACATTAAATTGATGAATTGGAGCTAGTTCTGTGTCACCCTAGGTTATGACTGTTACATGATGAACCGCATCCGGCATAATTCTCTATCGCCGGTCCATTGCCTATGAGCTTTCTATATGTTGTTCTCCCCTTATTTACTTTTCCATTGCTATTGCCATCATCACTACAAAATACCAAAAACACTACTTTTGCTACCATTACCTTTTGCTATCGTTACCACTACTATCATATTACTTTGCTACTAAATACTGTGCTGCAAATATTAAGTTTCCGAGTGTGGTTGAATTGACAACTCAGCTATTAATACTTGAGAATATTCTTTGGCTCCCCTTGTGTCGAATCAATAAATATGGGTTGAATACTCTACCCTCGAAAACTGTTGCCATCCCCTATACTTGTGGGTTATCAAGACTATTTTCTGGCGCCATTTCCGGGGAGTATAGCTCTATTCTTTGAGTCACTTGGGATTTATATCTGCTTATCATTATGAAGAACTTGAGAGATCCAAAAACCAAGATTTATCCCTCAACTACGAGGGGAGGTAAGGAACTGCCATCTAGCTCTGCACTTGATTCACCTTATGTTTTGAGTAAGCTTGGAACACCTAAACCTGCTTCTGTTATTCGTTATGATATGTCACATGTTATTGATGATGCCACTTCTGCTATGCATGATACTTATGATGAAACTACTTCTATGCTTGATACAACTGTGCCACTTGGTGAATTTCTTGATGAACAACTTGCTAGGGTTAGAGAGAGTGAAAATATTGAATATGATAATATTGATGAAAGTCATGATGAATACTCTCCCTCTAATGAATATGAATCACCTGTTATTCTTGAGGGTTATGTTTTTGAAAAGGAAGCTGCTTTAGCTATTTTAGCTTGCAAAGATAGATACGAACTCAAGAGGTTATTAGCTAAATGGAAGCAGCAATCTCTTAATGCTAGAATGAAACCTGGCCCTGCTTTTGCTAGTTCACCTATCTGTGTTACTGATAAGGATTATGAATTCTCTGTTGATCCTGATATAATTACTTTGGTTGAATATGATCCTTTTCATGGCTATGAATCTGAAACTGCTGTGGCACATCTTACTAAATTAAATGATATAGCCACCCTGTTCACTAATGATGAGATAACTCGCTACTTTTATATCCTTAAAATATTTCCGTTCTCATTAAAGGGTGATGCTAAGATATGGTTTAATTATCTTGATCCTGGTTGTGTGCATAGTCCCCAGGATATGATTTATTACTTCTCTACTAAATATTTCCCTGCTCATAAGAAACAAGCTTCTTTGAGGGATATATATAATTTTGTGCAAATTGAAGAAGAGAGTTTCCCACAAGCTTGGGGGAGGCTTCTCCAATTACTTAATGCTTTGCCTGATCATCCTCTTAAGAAAAATGAAATACTTGATATCTTTTATAATGGACTAACCGATGCTTCCAAAGATTACCTGGATAGCTGTGCTGGTTCTGTTTTCAGGGAAAGAACACCGGATGAAGCTGAAATTCAATTGAATAATATGTTGACAAATGAAAATAATTGGACAATTCCTAAGACTATTCCTAAACCAACTCTGAAGAAGAGAGGTGTTACATTTCTCAGTCCTGAATATATGCAAGAGGCAAATAAATCTGTGAAAGAAAAAGGTATTAAAGCCGAAGATGTTAAGAATTTACCTCCTATTGAAGAAATACACGGTCTTAATTTACCGCCTGTTGAAGAAACATATGATCTTAATCCTTCACCTATTGAAGGAACTCATGGTCTTGATAACCCAACATAGGTAGTAAAGGTAAATTCTCTCTATAGATATGATAAAGCTGAAATCCCATTTACTAAGTTTGCTAGCCCATGCTTAGATGAGTTTGATAAATTTATGGTTAAGCAAGAAGACTTCAATGCTTATTTTGGTAGACAATTGAAATACAATTCAAATATGCTTGAACACTTGGGTGATTATATGGCTAATGTTAAAGGTGAACTTAAACTTATTAGTAAACATGCTTCTATGGTTACCACTCAAGTAGAACAAGTACTTAAAGCTCAAAATGATTTGCTCAATGAATTGAATAGTAAGAATAATGATTATGCTATTAGAGTGACTACTAGAACTAGTAGAATGACTCAGGAACCTCTGTATCCTGAAGGCCATCCTAAGAGAATTGAGCAAGATTCTCAGAGAAATAATATAGATGCACCTAGTCCTTCTAAAAGGAAGAAAAATAAAAATGATAGGACTTTGCATGCTTCTAGTGAACCTATTGCTGAAACACCATAGAATCCAAATGATATTTCTATTTCTGATGCTAAAACACAATCTGGTAATGAACATGAACCTAGTGATAATGTTAATGATAATGTTCATGTTGATGCTCAACCTAGCAATGATAATGATATAGAAATTGAACCTGTTGTTGATCTTGATAACCCACAATCAAAGAATCAACGTTATGATAAGAAAGACTTTGCTGCTAGGAAACATGGTAAAGAAAGAGAACCATGGGTTCAAAAACCCATGCCTTTTCCTCCCAAACCATCCAAGAAAAAGGATGATGAGGATTTTGAGCGCTTTGCTGAAATGATTAGACCTATCTTTTTGCGTATGCGATTAACTGATATGCTTAAAATGAATCGTTATGCTAAGTACATGAAAGAAATTGTTACAAATAAGAGAAAGATACCGGAAGCTGAAATTTCCACCATGCTTGCTAATTATACTTTTACAGGTGGAATACCAAAGAAACTCGGAGATCCAGGAGTACCCACTATACCATGCTCCATTAAAACAAACCATGCTAAAACTGCTTTATGTGATCTTGGAGCCGGTGTTAGTGTTATGCCTCTCTTTTTATATCGTAGACTTGATTTGAATAAGTTGACACCTACTGAAATATCTTTGCAAATGGCTGATAAATCAACTGCTATACCTGTCGGTATTTGTGAGGATGTGCCTGTTGTAGTTGCAAACGTTACTATTTTAACGGACTTTGTTATCTTGATATTCCTGAGGATGATAGTATGTCGATTATTCTTGGAAGACCCTTTTTGAATACTGCAGAGGCTATTATTGATTGCACTAAAGGCAATGTCACTTTTCATGTTAATGGTAATGAGCATACAGTACACTTTCCGAGGAAACAACCTCAAGTTCATAGTATCAACTCTATTGGAAAAATTCCATCGATTATATTTGGAGGTTTTGAATTTCCTCTTCCTACTGTCAAGAAGAAATATGATATTCTTATTATTGGGGACGTGCATATCCCCATTGAGGTAACATAGTGTTATTCGAAATTTCTCCGGTTCCATGTTATTCGGAATGAGTTCGTTAACAAGACTTGATCAACCTTGTTAGTGGATTTCTTTTGATGAGCATTAGATGGATGAAACTAGAAGGCACAACTCTCTGTACCCTCTTTCTACTTTCTGATATTTATATTAAATAAAATAAAAATAGTATTTCTTTGTCTGTTATCTGAATTATCCGTGCAATATAAAAGTACCCTGAAAATAAAAGTTCTCCAAATGCCCTGAAATTTAAATATGATTTTTTCTGGAATATTTGAGAATATTTGGCACTGAGAACACAGCAGGGGGGCATCCACCTGGCCACGAGGGTGGAGGGCGCGCCCTAACCCCCTGGGCGCGCCCCCTGCCTCGTGGGCCCACCATGGCCCTCCTCCACTTATTCCTGCACCCACACACTCCTTCTTCCTCCCACAAACACGAATATCCAGCTCAAACCCGAGTCCAAGCTCATTTTGCTGCCATTTTCGATCTCCTTGCTCAAAGCACCTCTCACAAAACTGCTTGGGAGATTGTTCCTTGGTATGTGACTCCTCCATTGGTCCAATTAGTTTTTGTTCTAGTGCTTTATTCATTGCAAATTTGTGCTGCCTAGGTGACCCTGTTCTTGAGCTTGCATGTCAAATTTATATGGTCAAAAGTAGTTCTAATGCATGATATAAGCTCTAGGCACTTGTAGGAGTTGTTGCTATCAATTTTGTTGAGCTTGGCTCACTTTTATTTGAAGTTACTAAAAATTTCAGAAATTTTCTAGAGGAAGAAATATGCTTAGGAAAATGTACCAAGGTGGTTCTTCAAGGAAGCAAGGACCCAGGATTGCAATGCATGATGCTGATGAAGAGCCACCAAGAGACGCTCCAGTGCGTCCTTGTGAATGGCATACGGAAAACTTTATGGATCGAGCGGGAATTAAGGAAGAATTTAACGCATATTTGTGTAATGCTGATATTGTGAGCTTCGAGGAAGAAAAATGCCGCCAGTACCACTATCTCACTAGTTCCTTTGTGAGGAGGTTTGAATTTTCATCTTCACGTAATTCTCCTACTGTCATGTTTGATCTTTATGGAAAATCTTATACTATGGACTTAGAGGATTTTACCGCTGCTTACAAACTTCCACATTGGGGTAGTGTCAGGGAACCTCGCAAATCTGAATTTATAGATTTTCTTGCTAGTATAGTTGTGCCAGAATCTAGAGATATAACACAAGCTACCATAGGGAGCATTCACTTTCCTACTATACATTATTTTGCTCACTTCATAGCTAGATGCATTAATGGTAAAGATGAGGCATGTCACATGTGTGTCCCTGACCTCAGTATTCTTAGGAGTTTTGTGTTAGGAAATAAATCTTATAATTTGGGAGCCATTGTTGCACGTAGGTTGCATCTTAATAGATTTAATGGAGATTTCTTTGGTGGAATTTATGCAACCTGCTTAGCTGATTTTCTTGGTGTAACTATACGTGATGATGATATTGAATTACCTCCTGCTTACCTAGAATTTAATGCTATGGTTCACCACCAGTTTGTCGAGAGGAATGAATCACCTC